>NC_081193.1:55001515-55601515 GCF_902713425.1 Acipenser ruthenus | reverse complement strand
CCGTTTACAATTATGGTAACACAACACCTTGATTTTACATAGTTTACACATTATATGTAAACTGTACAAAAATCCTACACTTTGTTTACATGAGGTCATGTAAACCTATAGTAAAAATTACATGTACATGGTTTACACAATCTTTCTGAAGGATAACTACATTTTACTTTGTTCATGAAACAAGTAAACCTAATTAAAAAAGTTGGATTTACAAGTGGTTTAAAAGGCAGCACAAACCTGAGGACAGTGCCATGTCTTACCACATTCCGTTGTCTACAGAAGACCCACTTTGGACTGGTCCTACCTTTAACTCCTTCCCTTCCATTACCTTACCTACAGTTTCCTGTAGTGAGCAAATGTGTTGTGAAATAAGGATTGCTACTGTGTGTCATATTAAACAAAACTTTCTCCCACTAACACAGCATCAAACTACAAACCTTTACTGATCTAGTCATCTGACAAAAAAAAACAAAAAAACCTGCCATTGAGAACAGGTTTGTAGTTTGCTATTAGAGGCTGGGTCAAAGTTTTGTTTTAAGACAAGCTTGTATAACATATGTATAACCTAGAGTACTGATTAAATAATCTTGTAAATCAGCAAAATTATTTATTAATAAGAATATTAATTTCCAAATAAGAAAACAAAAAACTACCACTATAAAAATAAACTAGATTACTAAACTATTTGATTATTCTGCAAATATACAGTATATATGAATCTTAAAATTTGAATGATTTTCCTTACATCAAGACTTGTTTGCAAAAATATATTAATTAATAAAATCATTAGGGTTTGTTTCCTATAATTCAATACTACTTGGGGTTGGGGGGGGAAATGAATGAACAACAGTGATTTGAAAAAGTAATGTTTATTTATAATATAAATGTCAACTTAATTGTGATTTAAATCAAATGATTCAAGTTAAAATAAAAAAAAAACATTTGTTTTATTATTCTCAAGTTAATGTGAATTTAAAACATCCGATACAAAGGGAAAAAAAAAGCAAAGAAACAAATCACTTGCATAGTGCGACTGACCGCTCAAAGACGTGCGTCCACACATGCTCCTGATTCACAGAAAAGAAACAAATCACTTGCATAGTGCGACTGACCGCTCAAGGACGTGCATCCATACATGCTCCTGTTTCACAGAAAAGAAGATCTGTATCGTGTTTACAAGTCACATAACCCTAACTAAATATTTATAGTCTCAAAACAGTGCCACAACATAGCAGTTTAAGTAAAAACAGTAACCTAATCAAATATAGTTATTGGAGGAAAACACAGTACAACCAAACAAGAGCAATACAACAAAGACTCCCTTTTTTACTACACCCCCCTCCAACCTCCATCTTCTCTTTAAACTCCAGCAAAATTATCCCTCGGAACAGTAATCAGTGCTTGCCCTGTCAAGTGATGTCTTTTCAACGTTTCTGTCTTTCTTACAATTTTACATTTAATCCTTTGCACAGGAATGAAACTTGCACTGTTTTCTTGTCTATAAATGTTTGGATAAAATACAGACACTGGGAAACCGTAGTAGTCTTTAAACACAGGCTCCATTTCTAGGTACCACTGAACTCGCCCAAGAATGTGCTTTTTAATTGTTCCATCATGGAAAAGAAGATTGTGCTCAATGAAAAATAAGATCTGCCCAGCTGAAAGCTCCTGATGGTGACAAATAGTTTTTTTTATATAGGATATTAAATTTGTTAATGACATGTTAACCTCACGAATGCAAATGAAGCGTGATGAAATCCTGCACACATCCAGTAAGTCAGATACCATCATATCCTGCAGTGAGCCTCGAGACGGTGGGTCTTGCATCATATTTAGGTGATTTGCTAAAGTCTCTTCTCCTTGTGCCACTTCTAGTACTTGACCAAAAAATAACCCATCTTTTAAAAATCGTCTCATGAACTGAAGCTCTACTGACCTTTGGTTTGACGGTTCATTTCCTAAAATACCATTGTATCTCTCAAAACTGAAGAGCCAAAAAGCATACACAGGCCCGTAGCCTATTATACATTCTTTAATGTGACCATGCAAGTGCATGTTAGGAGTAACGTAGTCAGATCCATACTTTTCTTCAAACATCTTGCAGAATGTAATAAGCTCCGGGTCAGCCTCAACAAGCATTTCATGTGTCATTACATATGAACATAACAAATAGCATGCTTTCACAAAGAGTTTCCAAATCTCCAGGTGTTGAGAAGGTAAAATGCCTGTTAAGCAAGGAATGGAAAAATAAAGTGTCCAGTTTTTCCATTGATCGGCAGTAAAGCTTGATTGAATTTTATTAGGTATTCTTCCTAAATCACTGGGCACTTCAAAGTCATCAATTTTCTCTTGAATACTTTTCATATCTTTGTCTGTAAGAATACCTTGTTCCTTCCAAATTTCAATTACATGTTTTGCAGTACCTAGAAACAGGTTATGCATTGGGTCTATAACATGCACCTGAACTATATCAAAATACGGCAGTTCCAGTAGTACAGAGTAACGCACCCCATATTCACGTTCAAGAAGTTTTACATCCTGCTTGGTCTTTTTATCCAGAATTTGCGCACACCATTCCAAATGTCTTTCATGAGTTCTTTGCGGCCATGCATCTCTTGCAAACCCACTATAGTCCTTCTGTCCAACCTGACCAGGGAAAAGCTTCCAACATTCAGAACAGCCACGATTAGCAGCATGTCCTAAAAAACCACAAACCTTACGACAGGCTGGAATGTCACAAGCAACAGCAAGCAGAGCAAGACAAAAGGTTGCAGTTCTGCCTTGTTTCACTGACTGCAGACTAAATCCATGTAGCCAGGCTTCTTTTAATTCTTCCACAAGATAAGACAGAAATGTGTTGGTTTTTGGCTCACTGCCCATATGTGGTAATGTCTGCTAGAATTTTCCTTTTATAACGTTCTGGTTTTGGCAAGTTCAAGATTGTCAAATAAACAGCCCCCACAGAATACTGAACATGGTTGAATGGCCGAAACCAATCCACATTTAACATCAAGCCATAACACCGTTCCTAGGTAAAAAAAAAGTACTTTTCTCCCTTGAATTCCTTCCATACTTTACCATCCATAACATCATCTTGTTTTCCTTCTGGGATGTTTCTGTCTCTCCATTTTTCACATAGGTCTTCAAATCCAGGGCGGCTAACCATTTCTCTCAATGATTCTTTTATGGATCTACAACAAAACCACTTAAAGGGATAGAATCTTCTAGTTCCTGAAGGCAATGTCACTTCTTTTAGCAAGGGTTGAGCACACATATTCCGTTGGAGTTGATGTCTCTGCCATGGATATTTTACGAATGAACATTTTTTTGTCTCTTCGTCCTTCAATAATTTGCAAACAATCCTTAATGTTATACATTGTGTAACATTTCCTACATACAACAAGCTTTCTAAAGGGGTCTTTGCAATGTCCAAACAGTTTGTATATGCCATAGACACCTGAAGGGAAGACTGTAAGTATCAATCCAAGGATATTTCCTGGTTCAGCAAACACAGACAACATCTCTCTAAAAAAATGTCATCCAGGTATTTATTGCCAGATCAGAAATAAAAAATCGCGCTTGCCACACCATTAAAAATAAGCATAACCATCTTGTAAACGTTTGCACTTTATCTTGAACTGTAGCTGGCCTTGAGGATAGTTGTTCTACTACCTGATCTAAATCCTGAGCAATTCCTTCTTCCATATTTTGAGCCATTTCTTTCTTCATTTGCTTCCCATTGTTCTTCATGTTCACTATCAGACAGGTTTTCAGAATTTAATTCTACTGCAGGAAAGAATGAAAAAAGGTCTTCATCAGACACGTTACTGGGGACATCTAGCTTTCTGCTCGTTTTGCAACTCTCTTTTATATGGGCATAGCTGCTTCTCCAATCACTCTCTACATCATCTGCTTCTGGACATGGAATTTCAAAGGATGCAATAGGAACAGAACTCTCTTCAGTCCATGTACTGGTTTCACCTTCTTGAAGGCTTCTCGGTGCTTGAAAGCTTTCAGTAGTAGTTTCTGTTTTGCAGCGGTGTTTGTGGTATTGCTCATAATGTTGAGCACCATAGCTTACTTTACAGATTTCACAAATCACTCTCCTTTCATCTGGTGCCGCTTCTCTTCTTGCCCCAGAAACCCTGATAGACAAAAAAGGAAGATGTTAAATTGGTTAAAAACTGTCAGCCCTGCTTCTTTTAAGACAATTGCAGCACGGAAGGTATAATGCTACAGTAGTCCGCCTGCACTAGAAGACTGGCTCTACCTCCGCTACGCTCCCCTGCCTCCAGAGTCCGCTTCTTCTCCACCCTTGCTCCGCAGTGGTGGAATGACCTTCCTACAGATGTCAGGACTGCCCAGTCCCTGACCACATTCCGGCGCCTCCTTAAGACTCACCTCTTCAAACAGCACCTGTAGAACTCCTCTGTTTGTATCCTGGGACACTATCACCCTTCATTTAAATGTGCTTTATTTTGCTCTTATCTGCCCCCTATTTTACTGCATTTAATCCTGTACTTCAGAATACTGTAATCTGCCAAGTGTTTAACCTGTAGTATTTTGTATTTAATCGTATCCTGATGTAACTATCACTATTATCTGCTGTATTACTGGATTGTGGTTGTCTTATTGTATTACTTGTATTGTAACACTTGAAATGTATTTGCTTACGATTGTAAGTCACCCTGGATAAGGGCGTCTGCTAAGAAATAAATAATAATAAATAATAGTCAAATGTCCCTTTAAAATTGTTTGCGGCATTATAACATTTAAAAAAAAAATGGTAACTGAACCAAAAATGTTTTAGAAAACATTAACAAATTGTAGAAAAACTACCTGCTAATTCATGAGAAGTGACTTGCTCCTTGTTGTTATGCTTTTGATTATGAACAGACATACCGAGTGATTTTAAATTAATAAGAGCAGAGATTGTGAAAATAACAAACAGTAGGCTTCATATTGGTGGTACTTGGTGAGGCAAACAAACCATTAAGTAATGTCCAAAGCAACTCTTCTGTGCGCAGATCAAAAGAGCCAAACATACATAGTAAACACATATACACAGTAATGTTATATGTAAATATTGTGAAATGTATTTTAAATAATTCAAAGAGTATGCTCAATTAACAATAGGCTTCACCTTCCACAAGGCATTTTATCTGGCAAAAATTACTTGTTGGATCAAATTATTAAAAGTTTAATAGCACTGCAGAAGTAGATCAATGGTTCTCAAACCCACCCTTGCTACCCACCGTGTCTGCTGGTTTTCATTCCAACTGTGCTCTGAATTACTTCATCAAACCCTTAATTTTACTGATAAAGTTATTAATTAGACATTTCTTTGGTTTCAGCTTTTAAATACTTATTAATAATTCAGTTAAGGGTTCAATTTTGCAATTGAGCGCTCTCTGTTGGAATGAAAACAGATACAGGGGGTCGCCAGAACCAGGATTGAAACCCACTGGAATATAGAAATTGCACACCTATTTCAAGACACGCCCACAAACTCCTCCATGAATTTATCTGAAGGTAATTAAGCACTTAAGTTTACATTTAAGCTTGTCTGAGTATATCATTCTCTATTAGGGCCCTAATTAGTTTGAAAATAGGGTCCAGAGAGCTTGGAAAAAAGTATTTGTACTAGCTTTGCCTCACTACCTAGTACACTTGTATGCTATTATACTTATTATTGTACTTGCAAATATGTGTTTAATTGTAACTGTCTTAGTACAAGTTGTCTTTACCCATTTTCATTCCTCACACTAACAGTTTGAATATGTGATATTATTTTATTAGCACAGTCCATACCCAGAATACTTTGTCAGCAGAAATGATATAAAGTGGGGGTTACTTCATTTCACAAACAATATTCCTTCTGAGCTTAAACCCTGTAGCCCATGTTGTTTTTTAAAACATTGACTTGTACATATTGTATAAGACGTGTTATTTTATTACACGTAAACAAATTGTGAATAACACTTAATTGTGTATAATGATGTGATTAGTGTGATCACTTATAAATATTTTGCAGGTTGGTGCTAACATCTCATTCTCATTTATACTCAATAAGAGTTTATTCTTCAGGCCGTGGTGACAGGTTTGCTTTCGATGTGCTGGTTAGGGGACTCATTATATGTGTTCTAGAACAGTAGCATAGATTTGGAATTAAGATATAGGAGGCTGTGTGGTCCAGTGGTTAAAGAAAAGGGCTTGTAACCAGGAGGTCCCCGGTTCAAATCCCACCTCAGCCACTGACTCATTGTGTGACCCTGAGCAAGTCACATACATTAGCTCAAAACAAAATTAAAAAAAATAATGCGCACCTTAACATGACTGCTCATACTCCTAGTACTCAGCATAACATTAACTAGTAGTCCCTCCAGTATTTTGAATATTTCTCTTAAATGGTACTGTAATTCTTGGAATGTATTTTTTGTATATTGTAAGTCGCCTTGGGTAAGGGAGTCTACTAAAATAAAAATAATAACAATTCCGCGATTCACTGAATCAGCCTCCACCCGCGGAATTCAAAATGTGATGGATTTTTTAGAACAAAATATGCGCTTACTCTCATTGTAGAAACAAAGAGATGCTGTTTTCTGATTGGATCAGAGCCTGAGTGCTCGTGTTCACAGCCAAACAGTGTTTGAGGCAGACGGGATCCTAAATTATATCTGCGATGTCAAAAAAGTAGTTTTGGACGCGCCACCTTTATTTTGGTTTACATCGATGCACATCATGTATAAACAAACGTATTTACTTGTTGAGCTAGGTATATATTTAAAAAAACAATAATAATGCAAAATAACATTGAAAGATTTTGTTTGTTTTACCTGAAAAACACCCCGATGTCCCTCTGTTGTTGGCCTTCGTTCGTCTGCAATCGCAGTTGCTTTTGTTTCTGATCCTTTCTTTCTAGACTGGGTTCCGCCCACTATGTACACATTCACCTCCAGCAGTTTGATTGGTTTCTGCAGAGCGCCAGTAACAATCAATCATCTGCCTCATCCGCGGAAATGAGGACCTGATGATGACACCACTTCCTGTGACCGCCAAATTATACTTCTTCGCGCTCAACAATACAAAAAGATTTATTTACTGCATCAGTGATTTGCACCGGTGAGCACCATCATCCTGAAGCCAAGAAGCAAGGCAGCTACTAAAAATAAATAGTATATTAAATACAAGTTTTTGTTATCATTCTGATATTTTTTATGCATGTTTAAAGTTTCTGGGATACCGTTTTTATGTATATGTATTCTGTATCAAAACCTCCCGCTTTTCTGGGGTTAAGCACAGAAAGAATGCCACTTAGACAAAACAGCACATTCCCATTGACGTGTTTATGTACTCTCTAGCTACTGCTGTCCAAAAAACTATCAAATTTATTCATATCTTGTGAATTAAAATACCATTATTTTGGACAGATTTGTTTTTGAGAATCCTATACTGATGATAGTCTTGCAATTTGTCATGTTTTAATTTATTTATGCAACAAATAATGCAATACACAGCATTCTGTGTTCCTTGAATCAACTTGCACAGCGAAACTCGCAACGTTGAGCATGGGTATAGGGTTTATTATTATTATTATTATTATTATTATTATTATTATTATTATTATTATTATTATCACTGTCATTTTTTCTCAGTTATTTATGCTAGCAGTGTAATATATACATACATACATACATACATACATACATACATACATACATACATACGCTAAGTTTTTAGACACGTTTTACTATTAATTCAACCAAAACTGCAAGTTATCCCTATCACGACCTACCGCCGCATTGCTATGTCTGCAGCTAAATTTCCATATTCCCTGGCGTTATACAAATATTTCAAGCCCTGTTACACTGTATGAAGGATAATCATGGCGGCTAGTAGTGTGTATGCATTAAGTAGTATTAAACAACAGACCTGAACTATGTGTTTCAAGTACTTTTAAAGGGGAACCCAAACGCAGTTTTGTTCTATAAAAAAAACACAAAATGTTCTTCCTATTCTGATTTGATATAAAAATATAAGCATTTTTTATGACTACTTTCTGGGTTGCAAATAGCGTTACACTAGGTTTCTTTCCAACAAGGAAATAGATGGTGAAATTTGACGTCACGTCACGGAGTGAACTCGTGGCGGAAAATATGGCGAGAGTTTATTGAAAATACGTTGAGGAGAAGCTGTGATTTCACTGACTACTTCTTCAGAAGTTAATGAAAACGATGAGTGTAATGGGGAGGGCAGTGTTCTTGATGACAGCGGGCTTGTTGTTGGTGTGTGTGGCATATACGCCATATCAATTTGAGCCGTGTGAAACCGAAAGCAATGCATCTGATGAAAGCGAGTCAGACATCGATGAAGGCGATCGCCTGTCATAACACAGATTGGTAAATTATTTTATTATTTCTTTTTATTGTTATTATTTATATTACTACTACAGCGTGTATAAACTAACTGCATACTAATGTATCGGAAGTAATCGTTTTTTATTAAATGTTATTAGAAAAAAAATAAAAAAAAATACTAGTATATTCAATCCCGGGTACGCTGCTGTTGTACACTTGAGCAAGACAGCCTACATTACTGAATCAGATTGCTCGGTATGTAAAAAATGCCCCACTGTATAAATTGGTTCAAATCCTAAATCGCTTTGGATAAAAGCGTCAGCCAAATAAATGAATAAAATGTGGTTCAAATATCCCACTTTCTTGACACTTGCAGAGGTGACTAACCCTTCCTATTACGATGGATTACAAAACAAATAATAATTATTTACCTTCATTGTTATTTATGTTCGTTAAATGTCTTTCTTTTAAATACTCTTGTTATAGGCTTGGAACTTTTCAACGTTTATTTCTGTTCCCTCTCCCTCCCTTTAAAACTGTAACTAGCATTGTTAATCCATGTCCGTTTCTTAATTAAATCAAGGCTATCTGGTGATGTCGAAACAATCTTTCCGTTTTTTTTTTTCTAGCTGTACAAAGGTAATTGATCGCTTTACTCTCATGGTGAAAAGGACGCAGTCACTGCAATGCACTCTGCACTGAATCACGCATTTTGAGAAAAACACACGCTTATTTTGTAAAACACGTTCTGCCTGCAAACAAACCTCTTTTTAAACTTAGCAAATAACAAAAATGCAGAAATAGAAGAAAAAATGTTGTAATGAATGATGCGTTTCGATTAAAATAGTACCTTTTACATTGCAATCAGTTCATACAAATTCGTACTTCTGCTTATTTGTTTTATGACGTTTTGCATATGGTATCCGTATCTAATAATATTAATATAATATAGGTGCTGACAAATATTGTAAAGAAACACATTAAAAAAAAAATATATATATATATATATATATATATATATATATATATATATATATATTTGCTACAATAATTAATATATACTATTTAAAGTATGGATTACATAAATATACATACAAGGGGCAATATGACACTGTTGCTCACCCTTTTATTCTCTCTCTTTCAAAATGCTGATTAATTTGGGGGTCGAAGTGAATACTGTGGAAAAACTGGGGTCCATCTTTGTGGGTCAAAGAAACAGCAGCTGACGCCAGTAAGGTGACATATAAGCAGGCATACCCACAGACAAGCCCTCACTAGTATCGAAATCAGACCCGCTCAGCCCGCTGTGTTTTGTCCAGAGGCTCACACAGTACTTATCAATTCTGTTTTAGTTAGTAGTTTGGTGTAAAGTTAGGTAGAGGCGTTTGGGTTCTCCTTTAAGCATTTTATTTAAATTTATAACACATTTGCCAATATATGTGCTACTTAAAAAGGTTCTACTTTTTTTTTATCACCCCCCCCCCCCCCCCCCCCGCCCAAAAAAAAAAAAAATTCTCAGATCTGTGTTATGCCATAGCAAACGGATTCCTGCATTCCCTTCCGATGAGGATTTTGCCCCTGAAGAGCCTACCCATGAAGTTTCTAACACTTCAACACAATTATTGTTACTTTCAAGGTAAATGTGACAATTAATTTGGAATTTTAATGAAAGTTCACTTTAATAATTGTGGAAGCATTGAGTTGATTTTTTATTAATTATTCATCAATCATTACAGTGAAGATGAGTGTGAAGTTCAGGTTCAATTACCTGGTACCTCAACACCACAGGAACCATCGTTGCTCAGTGTGGATACAGCCAGTGACTTGGATGGTTATGGGTAGGTATTGGGAAATTTGTGATTGCATAGTAGTGTAGCATGTAGTTTATTCTCGATTAAACTTGTTTTAGTTAAAATATATGCACACAGTAGCCTATAAGTGAGTAGTACTTTGTTACCTCTTCTGGACTTTTGTAAGCATATAGTGCTCTCCCAGAATTCTTTTAACACCTTTTTATTCCAGCCATGTGAGAATTTCCAGCCATGTGAGAATTTCCTCAATGTCTTTATATTTTTCAAGACAAAGCCTTAAAGCCTCTGTTGTTGGCTACCAAGACGTTTAATTCAGGGGTCTGATTGAAGAAGAATAAGCAATAATATTCACACCCTCTTTTTTTTCCTTTCCTTTAAAATGAAATGTTGCCTTTTGCAAATAGGTCTCCCAACGACACTGAGGATCCACACCCTACACTGAATCACTCTGTTGTTTCCAGCCACTCGCAACAGCCTAACGGGTATGAAACTTTGTAATTTATATACTGTACATTATTTAACAAGTTTACAAGTGGCAACCATGAAGTTTCCCTTTCCTGATTACATGAAATAGTGTCCTCACCAAACAGATAATTATTCCCTCCTCTTGAAACATGCCATTTCATTTTTTTCTCATATATATATATATATATATATATATATATATATATATATATATATATATATATATATATATATATATATGCACACAGTATCCTCCAGAATTATTCACACCCTTGATATATTCAGTACGTTTACATGCACACTAATATTCTGTTATTATTCGGAATACTAGAATATTCGAAATATGTAATCTGTCATGTAAACACCTTATTCGGAATGTGATCAGCAGTATTCCGAATATGAGTATTCCAAATAAGATAGGTGGAATATTAAACTATCCCGTGGATTGTTACTGGAATAGCAGGTCATGTAAACACTTTATTCAGAATACTTGGGTTTGCCTACATTTGCGCATGCCTGTGATTTTTGCAAAGAATCTTGGGTTGATGCTTTGTATGGAAGGAAAGATGGGTAGCATTTGGGGAATGTGATGCACTCTCTCAAAACGTGCTTCTATTTCACAACATTTTTCCACAACTGGCACCTTGATCAGCGCTTTATTAAAGAATTTACCATCCCCTTGCAGAACATGTACACAGACTTATACACTGCATAGTGTGTGTGTATATATGTATGTAAAGGAATATTATCTACTTTTGAAGAGCTTTGTGCATTTTTAAAATTTACGTTAAGGTTAAGCTATGCCTTTTGTATTCGTTGGTGGGTGGGGGGGTTTGTTACTGTTATTTTGGGGAACATGTTTTTATTCTTGTCAATGTCATTTTCAGATCAGACACTCCCTCAGCATCCACAACAGTCTCCATGAGGTCATATCTAATGCCTAATTCATTTGATATAAAGAAGCATTTCCATTTCAGTAGCACTTTTTTAGTGATCTATTAGTTATATTTTATCATCTTAAGTATAATTTTCTACAATAGGAAAAGAAAGCGTTTCCGTGAAAAAATACAACTCAGGAGGAGAAAGAGAAGACTGTCTGTTCCGTTGAATGGACAAGGAGTATCCGTTACTTGTCCAATCGACAAGTCTGACAATGCAACATCTGAATACAAAAGACTATCTGCCCACACTAAAAAAACAATGAGCACTCAAAAACGGATTACTCGTGCTTTTGAAGGGTTTAATCTAGCTTTAGGTGCTGGCATCATTCCTGTTTTATCAGAACACTATAGGTTTAGAAAACAAAAAGAAGTCATGTTAAATGATAGTGTAGTGTGTATTAACTGGGAACATTTGTAAAAAAGTCGACATAATGTCAACATTTATTATCTTACTGTGAAATATTTTTGAAAGTTTGTCATTCTTCTTTGTGTATTTGTGGGACATGAAGGGCTATGTATTTTTTTAATGCAAATCATTCATCTGACCACAGTGTTAAACATATATATATATATATATTTTTGTTATTAAGTGTGTGTATATAATGTAAGTACATTCCAACTTGTGTATATGTATATAAACACGCATTAATGCACTTGAATCTTGTCAATACAATCACCAACATATGTTTATAATAAAGTTTGTTTCTACATTCTGTACTTTACAAGGTGTGTGTTTTATATTTTCTCACTTTAAATGATCTCTAATGGTGTAGGTTAACTAAAACAATTAACATGCAAAGTGCTTTTGTTTCACAATTTATGTTAACTTATAATTAATCTCGTTATCCGAAAATATTGAATAGATCCTTTTTGTTTTGAATTTTTACCATATTGTTCTCTATTTCCTTAGTGATGATTTATGGAAGCAGACATGTGCTGATCTAGGGCTCGATTCTGGAAGTCCGGAAGCTACAAAATCTATGCTGGCTTATATATTAAAAAGCCAAAAAGAATTCATTGACACTCAGGTATTAGATTACGGTTTTAGGTATGTGAAGTGACATTAAAATACATTAATATTTGAAATAACTTTGTAACATTAAGAAATTAAAATAAAACTGACTATATAGGGGTTATCATTATTTTTTATATCAAATTGGTTTATGTTAGACTACTGTATTTTACAGAAAGCAGTAGTACCGTTTTGATCGACCAGTCTAACAAAATGCTGTAAATCCAGAAATATTTGATTTTTATTACAAGAATTTGGCGTATAAAAAAAAAAAAAAAATCTCAAACATTTTTGCCACAAACATATTTTTTTACGACTAGTAAATGCTTTTAAGGTAACAGCTCGTCCAAATTTCTGGAGCCAAATTAGTCTCCTGGTGTGATATTTCTGAATTGTCAGTATTGGAAGGTCACATATGCATACAATATTTTACTTGTATTAAAAACAGACTTTGAATCACAAAAAATATTTTGTTTTACTTAGAAAAAAACAATGGAACTTATTCAAAGTGAAATGGCAAAGAAGAATAAAAGAAACTCAAAAGTGGCACTGAAAACATCTCCATTAACACAGATATAATGTGTTATCATTTTATAGAGCAGGACAATAAATTGTAGCTTAAATATAGTTACTCAACAAATGTATCTTGTACTTTACAGAACCTTGTGTGAAGAGGGTACAAGTATTTGACAAACTCGGATGGTCTGCCCCACTGGGATACAAGCGAAGAGTAAGTTTCCCCCTTTTCCATTAGTTTGTAACACTGACATTTTGGTTTATTTAAAGATGAAAAACATACTGCATGGTGTAGTATTAGGCAGCAGCGTGGAGTAGTGATTAGGGCTCTGGAAACTCGGCCAGAGGTCATGGGATCAGTCCCAGGTGGGGGACACTTGAGCAAGCAGATACTTTATCTCCTAGATTGCTCTAGTATAAACCCAAATGTATAAATAGGTAATTGTATGTAAAAAATAATTTAATTAAGAAATGTATTAATAATAATAATAATAATAATAATAATAATAATAATAATAATAATAATAATAATTGATGTAACTTAAAAAAGGATGGTGAGTAAGTAGATTCAAGAAACTGCAGAGTCCTTTTCTTCAATCAGTTGTTAGGTTTATTGAAATATGCAGGGAGTCTGGTCCCAGGTACAGGACAAACAGAATACTCCTTCTTACAATTGTTGCATGACATTATTATTATTTATTATTATTTATTTCTTAGCAGACGCCCTTATCCAGGGCGACTTACAATTGTTACAAGATATCACATTATTTTTTACATACAGTTACCCATTTATACAGTTGGGTTTTTACTGGAGCAATCTAGGTAAAGTACCTTGCTCAAGGGTACAGCAGCAGTGTCCCCCATCTGGGATTGAACCCACGACCTTCCGGTCAAGAGTCCAGAGCCCTAACCACTACTCCACACTGCTGCATTAAATACCCTTCTGCATAGGTGTCTCTCTCCTCCTCTTTCTCTGACACTTAACCAATAGAAAAGGTACAACACATTATCCTGTTACCATATATTTCATTTAGTGTGAGTGTGTGGTGTGTGTGTGTGTGTGTGTGTGTGTGTGTGTGTGTGTGTGTGTGTGTGTGTGTGTGTGTGTGTGTGATCTAGTGTGAAGACCTCTGAACTCAGTGCATTCTTCAGACCCCTGGTGCCACAAAGGTCCATACATCTGGTTTTTGTCATCTTCCTTGTTCCTATCTCTCCGATTTGCCTGAGACCCTTTGATTCCAGTGGCATTATCTCTTTGGCTCTCTCTGAAGTCTTAGAGCCTGGTCTCTTCTGGTCCCCTTGAAGACTAGCTTTATGACCCCCTCATAAACCAGCTGTATATTCTAAGCAAAAACCTATTTAACTAGTTTTATACCCCAGTGGACTCCCCGAAGGGCAAGCTTCTTTCATGTCCGGGCTGGAGGCCAAAGGACTTGTTTGTACAGCCTTGTGCTGCTGGCCAGTCATTTGCTTTGACACAAAGAATGCTTTTCAGTTGTCATAACTTCTCTACCATATTGCCTTCAATTTACTTCCAATGTGCAGTTGTTTAAGTATAGTTAAATATACGTTAACTTGGTGTTTTTCTCAGCTCTCTGCTACCATCCATTGCTCAATGAAGCTGCTATTATTTCTTGCTTGCTCGGAGTCAATGCAGTGCAAGTATCTATATACCCAGAGTATATAGCCAGCTTTCATCTATCACAGCAGTGCTTGCATTTTTGGAACTAACAGTTTTTTCTATCCAATGTTAAATCACTTTTCAGTGATTTAATAATAATAATAATAATAATAATAATAATAATAATAATAATAATAATAATAATAATAATAATAATTCTTTGGCATTCAGATTCACAAATAATTTTTATTTATTGATATATAATATAAAGTCAGGTTGTTACCTAAGGAGACTTCAACGATCAGACTGGTGAAAGCACTGGTGTGAGCACTCAAAAATAACCTTTAGTAAATTTTATTAAAGCACACATTTATTCTATAGTAATGATCAGATGCAATATGTCCATTTGATAAAGCTGACATTTCTCTTGTATTCATGCCTCCATAGAGCATTCTGGGGGGGGGGGGGGGGGGTTCAAAGTCTAAATAAAGCCCTATGGTTGAAATGGTTGAATTGTTCATTCAATTCATTAGCAATCTGAAACATACCTTTATATATGTATTATTGTTTATATCCTACCAGCCTATGTTTGGTAAAATGGTTACTGCACCAGAAAGTGTAATTTGGCCATTTTCAAATAACTATAGACTGAGCTAAAAAAAAACAAATCCTTATTTATTTATTTATTTTATCAGTTCGTATTATTATTATTATTTTTTAAATGCTCCGATGTTCAACATTCTTTACAGTTTTGTAAAATATTGGCACACTAAACTTTGATAATTTAATTATATAGATTTTGACAAATGAAACCCCAGAATCACAAAACCAACACTTGAAAAAACTGATGCACCTGCCAAATGTTATGAAACTGGTTTATCTGCAATTCTTTTCATTAGTCTATATAATGTACCATGTTTTATTTAAATATATTTTTATTTTAGGTTTTATTTTAATTTGTCCAAGTTAAACGGTTGCAGTATTTCTTTTTATTTTAACGTGGTCACATTTTTCAGATCAGCAGTTTGGAATCCCCTTTCACAAACTACACATATAGAAAATATATATGTGATCATTTTTTCATTTTTATTTTTTTTATTAGTGGCCATAAATAACTATTGCTGAAATATCCGCAGACAAAACAATGAAAGACAAATGGGAGCGCAGACAGCTGGAGGCTCGTTGGAGGAAAAGCAAGAGAGATGTAAGTTGTCCTTCTTCCACGAATACCAGCCATATTTGGCTGTACTGGTATTGTTGTTGAAATGTTTACCGGTACTGGTAAACATTACATTGAACAAGTAAACGACAATAGTAAAAAATATTTGCTTTACATAATATATTCAAAGCAGAGTATCTGCAAACAATGCTGTCAGATATTCCTTTCTTTTAATGTAGTATTTTTTTAATGTTGGCCACAACTGTTACTGAATTGTACGCTCTTAATCTACCACTTTTGACAGAAAAGCATGTGTGAAAGTTGTCTGTTGGAATTCCAATTAGATGGTATTTCCCAAGTTTGGTTTATGCCATAAAGATAATAATATATATCGTGGCACATATGACAGTCCAAAACGGCTCAGAATGCATTTAAGAACATCTAGAACCCCAGAGCTAGGCCCCCAATCATTACTAAAAGGTGTATTCTTCAGTTGATTGTATAATTTATTTTATTTTTTTTTAGAAATGCTAATGTCGTATACAAGGGGTCCCTCACTCCTCTTTGTCAGAGATGGACAAGAAAACCATGTAAAATGCGCTTCAAGTTCTTCCTGTAGAAGTGACGATGAGCACGGAGGAGTCTGGGGAGGAAGACAATCCATTTAACCAGGGTGAACAAATGGCTGTGAAGGTGGTCAGACCACGGAAGTGGGAATCAGGAAGGTTTAGAGAGTACAAAAGGGCATGTGATATAGCATACAGCATGATCAAAAAGAAAAGAAAGTGCAAACTTCCTAGAAAAAGAGGTTATTTTTCAAAGTACAATAGGCCAGATTTACCTGATGAATTTTCATGGTTGGCTAATTCGATTTAATAAAAAAAAATATTGGGGGAAAAAAAATGTTCACTTTTTTTTCCTGTAAACTCAATTTGAGTAAGCTGTTTAAATTGTGTAACTGCTACAACTGACTTTTCTGTTTTTCACCTTTTTCACTACTTTTATTTGGTAATGTTTTTCTAAAATCCTAAATGTTATTTAATATTGTTTAAATGTTCTTTTAATGTTGTTTTTTAACACTAATAAAGTATATTTGAAATACAATAAAAAAACGTCTGTTATTATTTGAAATACGTTTAACACATTTTTTAAATGGTGTTTACTTTTTCTAAACACAAGTTTGCAATCTTGTGAACTGTATTGCACGACAAGTTTACCTGCTGTTTGTAAACCGTATTTAAACAACCAAAACTGCTTTAAATTATGTAAATCTTTGTAAACGGGATATGCGCTAATGTTTGCACAGATTGTAAACCAATGTTTTACAAATGTGTAAACCTGATGTCCAAATGGACATGATGACCTTCATTTAGTTTCTAGTCTTTGTAAACCATTTGTAAACATTATTTTTACAAACTGTTTGCACCCTTTGCAAACTTATGAAACCGTATGTTTGTATGTGTTTACAGTATGTTTACTCTATTGTTAAACCATATTTTTCGTGCAGTGGTGGTTCTCAACTTTTTCTATTAATGTACCCCTTTTGTCTGGTTCATCTTGAGTACCCCTAAATTACCACACACAAAACAACTTGCTAATGTGAATAGATGCACAAGAAAGTACAGCAACATATTAATACTAACATTGTTTTTCATATAGTCCCTGATCTATGTGATTAAAAAATAGTCAATATACTTACAGTTCAGTGCAAAACTTGACCCTGTCTTTTGCTGATGAGCTTTGTCATCCTAGGGTGCAATGATGCAGCAACAGTTATTAAGCTTTTTTACAAATGTAGCCTGTGTTTTGTTTTGATTTGGGTCATTGCAGAAAATGACACAAGTTCAAAATGCAATCAATTATTTTCTGTTTTGTATTTGTAATTAATTTAGAACAACTAATTTAGAACAAAATTTTATTTTTCACTTTGACATTATAGACTTTTTTTGTGTTGATCAGTGGCAAAAACTCCTAATCAAATCCATTTTGATTCCATGTTGTAACACAATAAAATGTGGAAAAGTCCAAGGGGGGTGAATACTTTTGAGAGCCACTGTAGTAGCCACTTTAAGTTTTTCTACAACTTGTGAGACAATGTCCTCACCCATGTCGTCGATCCTACAACAAATGGTGTCATATGACAAGGGTACTTTCTTGAGCGTGTCTGCTGCTTTTTTATCAAGCATGTTCTCTGCTAGCGCCACAGTGGCGGGCAAAATTAATTCCTCTGCAACTGTGTATGGCGATTTTGCAACGAGCAGCGAGACCGCACATGACGCCTCAAGTGCTTTGGCTGAGGTAGATGAAGCTTTGTGCATTGTAAACTGGCAAGTTTTCTTTTAAAAAACTGCTGGCTTACCGACATGTGCAGGGTGTTATGTGTTCAGATGTCATTGTAAATGCGCTGGCTTCATGCTGCTGTTTGACAAAATTTCTCCACAGAAGAAACATAACAGTTGAGGTGGATCGGCAGTTGTGGAGGTAAATCCAAATCTGATGTAATCCTCACGAAACTGACAGTGTTTTGTTTCTGTTCTCACTTTTTTTGGGTTTTCCAAATGCGATGTATTGGTTTCACTGCTACTGCTCCCAGCACCGCGTTTTAAAAACGTATCCATTTCACCAGAAGCTAGCTGGCTAATTAGCTTCAAGTATTCAAAAGCACAACTAGAAACACATACATACACAGCATGTAACAAACTAGCTAACTGACGTCGCCTCACCAGTTACCCGGGTTATAAATGCAGCTACGTAAGCCATAAGGTATGTTACCCTAAAATACCGTATCTACTTAATAGAAGCGCCAAACGTTTTGTGAAAGTTTCGTTTGTATTTTTGATATTCATAACATTTTACATGCCGAACTTGACAAATATGTAGGTTAGCTCGAGTACCCCCTAGGAGGTGATCGCGTACCCCAGGTTGAGAACCACTGTTATAAATCACACATTAAATGTCACTCGCATGCAAAATTAGATCTTTTTATTTGTATCATGCATATTACTTAAACAAAAGTTGTTGTATTAAAATCCAACCAAATCGTTATACGTAGCAACTCTATGGCGCCGCTGCTGTGTATGGAGCAGAGTATATTATCCAAAAGTTGAATGCAAACTGTGCAAGCGACTGTTGATGTTTCATGGAGGCACAACCAATCTCTGGGGTCACTTCACAGTGTAAGTTCATATTATTATTATTATTATTATTATTATTATTATTATTATTATTATTATTATTATTATTATTAGTAGTAGTAGTCCTATTTAGTGCCAGTAGGGGGACTACACCGCCCACCCAGTGACAGTCAGGTGCACCGGCTGCCTAATGGCAGGCGGACAGAAATTCAGTTTAGCACCCCCTAAACATGATTTCCATTACACGAGAGTAGATGTTAAAACTTCATGCTGATTTGAACTCGGCTCTCGCCAAGATAAGCACCAACTAAGACGTAGCTTTACAGTAAACTAATGTGATCCATATGTGTCTCCATCCATTTACGTTTCCTTCCATATGATGATGTAGATATCCTTCTGTCTGGTGTTAATGGCTGAAGTGTAATGCTGGCTCCAGGGATCAGCTTATTTTGCCTCCCTGGCGCATCAGCACACACAACGGCTGCGATGCTGGCTCCGGGGATCAACCAAAGTGCGGCCTCCCCAGCGCATCAGCATGACAACCGTCTGGATTGAGCTAAGTAGGGTACATCTCTGGGGTTTTCAAGTGGGCACCTTCCATCCTCAGTGTTTCGTCGACTAGCCCACGACACCTCAAGAGGGCTCGACGGTGATTCTGGCGTCCCAGCATCACCCCCCTCCGTCCCCCACTCAACTCAGCCCAGCTTACTTACCTGTCCCCAGCCAGAATCTTTCCGTCTCAACCACAGCCAGTTGCTGCTCCTCTCTGCTGTTTCAGATAAGTTCTTCACTGTGCGACGCAACTCTTGGCCACTGAATCCGACGTCTCTGAGAAACCGGGTTGTAGAGTGTGCCACAAATCCTCGACAACCCACTTCCACTGGGTAAACCCGAACTCTCCATCCTCGCTGTTCCGCTTCAGTGGCTAGTTGAGCATACCGCAGTTTCTTCCTCTCATACGCCTCATCTACAGCATCCTCCCATGGCACTGTTAACTCTACCAGGTGAACAAGGCGTGCTGATCCAGACCACAAGACAATATCTGGTCGAAGGTTAGTGGTGGCAATCTCAGGTGGAAAAATAAGCCGTTGACCAACATCTGCCAGCATTTTCCAGTCTCTAGCAGCTTCCAGTTGTCCTGGTCGAGAATTGGTTTTAACACCTTTTCTTGGTGGTTGCTCTCCTGGGCGGAGGAATGTTGTCTTTTGTGTGTAATGTTTTGATGGAACAGGTGACAACTTATTGGTCATGTTACGCTTGTCTTCCAATGCTAAGGCCAAACATCGCAGCACCTGGTCATGGCGCCAAGTAAACCGTCCTTGGCTAAGAGCCACCTTACATCCTGTCAAAATGTGCCTTAATGTTGCAGGTGATGAACACAAAGGACATGAGGGATCCTCTCCTACCCAGAGGTTTAGGTTCTGTGGTGATGGGAGAACATCATATGTTGACCTGATGAGGAAACTGATCCTGCTCTGTTCCATTGACCATAGGTCTTTCCAGCCAATCTTGCGTTGTTCCACACTCTCCCATCTCATCCATTCTCCCTGCTTGGCCTGGGAAATGGCCTTTATACACCTCATCCTCTCCTCCTGCTTTTGCACCTCGTTGACTACCAGCTTCCTCCTTTGAGCTGGGGCCGCCTTGTGCCATGTAGGAGGAGTTGAACTGAAACCAAGACCCCCTCTTCCATGCTGAACTTGCCCCATGATATCACCAATTCGAAGGGCAGCCTTTGCATCTTCCACAGCTTTCTTTGCCGCCCACTTTCTTCCAGTTTTCAACACAGGTGCTGCCTCCCTTACGCATTTATCGCGTGACTCTACTAAAGTCATTTCCAGTCTGACCTTGGCGCACTTAAACTCCTCGGTTAGAGCAGAGACTGGTAGCTGCAGTATTCCTTTACCATAAAGTCCCACTCTGCTGAGGCAGCGTGGAACTCCCAACCATTTCCTGATGTATGAACTGATTAAAGCTTCCAGCTTCTCTACTGTTGTCAAAGAAACCTCGTACACAGTCAGTGGCCACAGCAACCTTGGCAGTAGACCAAACTGAAAGCACCAGAGTTTTAGTTTACCTGGTAGAGCGCAGCTGTCTATGCTCTTCAACCCTTCCACTGCTTGTTGTCTAACTTCTCCCACACGAACTGTGTCCTTTAGATCCCCGTCGTACCATCTCCCAAGACTCTTCACTGGCTTCTCAGACACTGTTGGTATTGCCTCACCATTAATGAAGAATGTTTTATCTACTACTTTGCCTTTAATTATAGAGATGCTCCTTGATTTAGTGGGCTTGAATTGCATTCGTGCCCATTCAATGTTATTGGTTAATTTGCCCAATAATCGATTAGTGCAGGCTACTGTTGTAGTCATGGTTGTCATGTCATCCATGTATGCTCGAATTGGTGGTAGTCGCATTCCAGAAGCCAAGCGCTCTCCTCCTACTACCCATTTTGATGCCCTAATGATTACTTCCATTGCCATGGTAAAAGCCAGTGGAGAAATGGTGCATCCTGCCATTATTCCAACCTCTAGGCATTGCCATGTAGTGCTGAATTCTGAAGTTGAAAAACTGAATTGCAAATCTCCAAAATAGGCTTTCACTAAATTTGTTATTGTCATCGGTACACTGAAAAAATCAAATGCTGCCCAAAGTAGTTCATGTGGCACTGAACCATATGCATTAGCCAAATCCAGGAATGTCACATGGAGCTCCTTCCTCTCCTTTTTAGCTGATTGAATTTGTTGCCAGATCACATTGATGTGTTCTAAGCAACCTGGGAAACCTGGAATGCCCGCTTTTTGTATTGAAGTGTCAATGAAGCAGTTCTTTAATAGGTAAGCTGACAATCTCTGAGCAATAATGCTGAAGAAAATCTTGCCTTCTACGTTTAATAGGGAAATGGGACGAAACTGACTGATGCTTGTAGAATCTTTTTCTTTAGGTATAAAGACTCCACCTGCTCGGCGCCATGCTCTTGGTACAACCTGTTTTTCCCATGCCACTTTCATCAATTTCCACAGAATTCGTAGAACTCCTGAAGCACTCTTGTACACTCTGTACGGAACTCCATTAGGCCCTGGAGATGATGAAGCCCTTGCTTTTTTCACAGCTTGCTCTATTTCTTTCCACTTAGGTGCACAGTCCTCCATTTGGTATTCTGGTGGATTGATAGGTGGGATGTCTGACGGAATTGACATAGGCTCCTGCCTTTTTGAATCTGTATGTGTTTCCTCCAAATATCTCTCCAGCTCAACCTTAGATGCTTTTAGTGTGCCATTCTTCTCACTGGTGAATAACTTCTTTACAAATTTGAATGGCTCTTTATAAAAGTTAGCTCTCGCACGCTCCTTCTTTTTGTAGCGTTTCCGTAGGCGCTCAGCTCTGCGCAATGTTGCAAGCTTATCTTTTATGACCCTTTGTAAGAGATTGAGTCCCTCCTTCTGACTTTGTTCTGCTCTTCTCCATTGGTTCCTCAGCTGTCTCCTTTCTCTAACTAAGCGTTCAATCTCTTGCTGCCGTCTAGACTTTCCAGGAATAGTTTGTACTTTTTCCTTCCTATTTTCAACTCCAAACCTCTCACTTCCATATGCGTAGATGATGTCCCCAAATTTATCCAGCTTCTTTTCAACTGTTCCACTTAATCTTTCCAATGCAACGCAGAGATCTGTGTTTACTGTGTCCCATGCAGTTTTCTCACAAGCTCTTGGCCATTTAACTCCAGGCTTGTGCCCGTTGAGGTTCTTTTCTCTCTTATGCTGGTTTGTCTGACCGGGTTCACAAGGATCATTAGGTTCATCACTAACTGTGTCCATGCAAGTCCTCCTCACATCTATGACAGGGGTGCTGATATCCTGCGAACTGTGGTTTGCTTCCTGTCGCTGGATTTCATTCGACTGACTTGACTGACTTCGTAAGAAGTACTGATCAATGCGAGGCCCTTGTCCCTTCTCCCTCAAGCATTTCATTCTCCCTTGATGAATCTTCAAACCCCTGACCGTTGTCGCCTTGCTCCAGCCGCAGACACAAACCTGGAGTTCCATGTCTTTATTAACTGCAGATCTTGAACTAGTCTTTTGTGAAGTACTCTCCATACTCATATCCGTTTCCGTTCCTAAGTCGTTAACCGTGTTGTCCAACGTTGAGTCATCTTCCGCCCCCGCTCTCGCAGACTCTAGGGGTATTTTTCTCTTTAATTTCTTAGAAGCCTTGGGCGGGTGTCTCCAGCATCCTGTAAACACAGAGCTGGATACTGCCGACAAGGGTAGCTAACCCTTACCAGCCCCAATGGGGTCTCTTTCCTCCTGTCAGCTGTCTCTCCAGGCTGTTACAAGGTCTTTCCCTTGTTGCCAGCTGCACTATTCACAGCAGTCACTGGACGTATCCAGATCTTCATGATTTCCATTACACGAGAGTAGATGTTAAAACTTCATGCTGATTTGAACTCGGCTCTCGCCAAGATAAGCACCAACTAAGACGTAGCTTTACAGTAAACTAATGTGATCCATATGTGTCTCCATCCATTTACGTTTCCTTCCATATGATGATGTAGATATCCTTCTGTCTGGTGTTAATGGCTGAAGTGTAATGCTGGCTCCAGGGATCAGCTTATTTTGCCTCCCTGGCGCATCAGCACACACAACGGCTGCGATGCTGGCTCCGGGGATCAACCAAAGTGCGGCCTCCCCAGCGCATCAGCATGACAACCGTCTGGATTGAGCTAAGTAGGGTACATCTCTGGGGTTTTCAAGTGGGCACCTTCCATCCTCAGTGTTTCGTCGACTAGCCCACGACACCTCAAGAGGGCTCGACGGTGATTCTGGCGTCCCAGCATCACCCCCCTCCGTCCCCCACTCAACTCAGCCCAGCTTACTTACCTGTCCCCAGCCAGAATCTTTCCGTCTCAACCACAGCCAGTTGCTGCTCCTCTCTGCTGTTTCAGATAAGTTCTTCACTGTGCGACGCAACTCTTGGCCACTGAATCCGACGTCTCTGAGAAACCGGGTTGTAGAGTGTGCCACAAATCCTCGACAACCCACTTCCACTGGGTAAACCCGAACTCTCCATCCTCGCTGTTCCGCTTCAGTGGCTAGTTGAGCATACCGCAGTTTCTTCCTCTCATACGCCTCATCTACAGCATCCTCCCATGGCACTGTTAACTCTACCAGGTGAACAAGGCGTGCTGATCCAGACCACAAGACAATATCTGGTCGAAGGTTAGTGGTGGCAATCTCAGGTGGAAAAATAAGCCGTTGACCAACATCTGCCAGCATTTTCCAGTCTCTAGCAGCTTCCAGTTGTCCTGGTCGAGAATTGGTTTTAACACCTTTTCTTGGTGGTTGCTCTCCTGGGCGGAGGAATGTTGTCTTTTGTGTGTAATGTTTTGATGGAACAGGTGACAACTTATTGGTCATGTTACGCTTGTCTTCCAATGCTAAGGCCAAACATCGCAGCACCTGGTCATGGCGCCAAGTAAACCGTCCTTGGCTAAGAGCCACCTTACATCCTGTCAAAATGTGCCTTAATGTTGCAGGTGATGAACACAAAGGACATGAGGGATCCTCTCCGACCCAGAGGTTTAGGTTCTGTGGTGATGGGAGAACATCATATGTTGACCTGATGAGGAAACTGATCCTGCTCTGTTCCATTGACCATAGGTCTTTCCAGCCAATCTTGCGTTGTTCCACACTCTCCCATCTCATCCATTCTCCCTGCTTGGCCTGGGAAATGGCCTTTATACACCTCATCCTCTCCTCCTGCTTTTGCACCTCGTTGACTACCAGCTTCCTCCTTTGAGCTGGGGCCGCCTTGTGCCATGTAGGAGGAGTTGAACTGAAACCAAGACCCCCTCTTCCATGCTGAACTTGCCCCATGATATCACCAATTCGAAGGGCAGCCTTTGCATCTTCCACAGCTTTCTTTGCCGCCCACTTTCTTCCAGTTTTCAACACAGGTGCTGCCTCCCTTACGCATTTATCGCGTGACTCTACTAAAGTCATTTCCAGTCTGACCTTGGCGCACTTAAACTCCTCGGTTAGAGCAGAGACTGGTAGCTGCAGTATTCCTTTACCATAAAGTCCCACTCTGCTGAGGCAGCGTGGAACTCCCAACCATTTCCTGATGTATGAACTGATTAAAGCTTCCAGCTTCTCTACTGTTGTCAAAGAAACCTCGTACACAGTCAGTGGCCACAGCAACCTTGGCAGTAGACCAAACTGAAAGCACCAGAGTTTTAGTTTACCTGGTAGAGCGCAGCTGTCTATGCTCTTCAACCCTTCCACTGCTTGTTGTCTAACTTCTCCCACACGAACTGTGTCCTTTAGATCCCCGTCGTACCATCTCCCAAGACTCTTCACTGGCTTCTCAGACACTGTTGGTATTGCCTCACCATTAATGAAGAAACAAAAGAGGGTGCTAACAAAAACTGGCAACTAACTAATTTTAACCAAAAAACCGGTAAAAGGACTGTAAATTAAATATTTAGAATGAAAGGGGAGGTGGAACAGAGCACGCCCCCTAGAGCCCACTGGTCGACAAACGATGGCATGTCGCCAGCGGACTCCGCGTGGGCGTGCTCTAACTTAACCCTTGAACGGAGAAGGGCCCTGAACATGGCCCCACAGTCAAAGAGACCCTCCCCGATCATCTTACGCTTCCTGGTCTTGTAGATGGCGAGTCTAGCAAGAGCCAGGAGCAGATTCACGAGGAGGTCTCTTTTTTTAGTGGAGCCATGAACAGGGTGCCCGAAAATGAGGAGGGTTGGAGAGAAATGCAGCCAGAACTGCAGCAAAAGGTTTTTCAATAAAAGAAAAAATGGCTGCAGCCTGGCGCACAAATAATAAATATGAGCAACCGACTCGGACTGACCGCAGAAAGGGCATGCGGCGTCCGAGTCGGTAAAGTGACGCAGGATCTCTCCTGACGCGAGCGCTCCGTGCAGGACCCTCCACCCCAAGTCCCCAGCTCCCCTGGAGACCAGCGGGGAGTACAGGGCCTCCCACTGGGGACCGACGCCCTCCGGTGGTCGGAGGGTCTCCCGCCAAGCGGTGTCTCGGCGGGAGACGAGGGCGAGGAAGTGGAGGGTGTGGAGCGTCATCGCGTACAGGGTCCTCCTCGACGCCGATCGGAGGGACGTCGAGGAGAACTGCGAGATCCTGCTCAGGTTGTTCTCGAGGGGAGGCCGAGGGGGGGCTCGGGCCTTGGGTTCGATCAGCAGGACCGGAGAGCCGGGGGCAGGGGGGGGGATGGAAGATGGCTCCCCGGTCCTGAGAACTCCCTCGAGATACCTGACAGAGTCTGGGTGCAACGCTGCTTTGCACTCCCGGATCGCGCGGCCGGCCGTCCTGACGGTCGCCCGAGCCGCCCTGGCGACAAGCGACTCGGGGGTCAGCCACTCGGACCGCTCGCGATCCAGGAGATCCCAGACTCTGGTCACCTTGGCCGAGATCAGCGCGCGCCGCACCGAGGGGGACTCCAACGCCTGCGCACCCAGGTGGGGGTTGTGCAGCAGGGGCTCCAGCAGGAGTTCCTCGCCCTCGGTCGGAACGGCGTCTCGGCCGACAGAAAACATGCTCCGGGTCCTGAGCAGGTCCTGGTAAAAGACCGGTCGTAGCCCAGGTCGTGCAGCCGGCGCAACAAAAGCGACGCCAGCGTGCACCACTGCGGGGCCGGGTCTGCGTAGAGGAATCTCTGCAGGGTCTGGAGGCGGAAGGTGTGCACCTGGCTCTTGATGCACACCAACCCTTGGCCTCCCTCGGCCAGAGGGAGGCTCAGAACCGCCGCAGAGACCCAGTGCTTTCCGGCCCAGAAGAAGTCCGTCAGCTTCCTCTGGACCCTGGACACAAACTCAGGGGGCGGGCTCAGGACGGTGAGTCGATGCCAAAGCATCGACGCCACCAGTTGGTTGATCACTAAAGCCCGTCCCCTGAAGGAAAGCAGTCTCAGCAGACCCGACCACGACCTCAGCCGAGCAGCCACCTTGTCCTCCAACTCCACCCAGTTGGCTGCGACCGAGGTCTCCGCGGGGCTCAGGTGGACTCCCAGATATTTGAAACTGTCCGCGCTCCACTTGAACTGCTGGAGCGCGACAGGGAGGGAGTCCACCCGCCAGGGACCCACCAGTAACCCGGAGCACTTGTCCCAGTTGATCCTGGCAGAGGAAGCGGCAGAGTAGACGCTCTGGCAGCTCCGCATCCTCTCCAGGTCAACCGGGTCGGAGGCCACCAGGAGCACGTCGTCGGCGTAGGCCGACAGGACCACCCTCGTGTCCGGCGCGCCGAGCGCCAACCCCGTGAGCCTCCTGCGAAGGAGGCAGAGGAAGGGCTCGATGCACAGCGCGTACAGTTGTCCGGACAGAGGGCAGCCCTGACGCACTCCTCTCCCAAACGCGAGGGGCGCGGTCAGGGACCAGTTGACCTTCACGAGGCACTCGGCAGAGGCGTAGAGCATCCGGAACAGGCCGACGAAGCGCGGCCCGAATCCGAATGCTCGCAGGGTTCCGAAGAGATACCCGTGATCCACCCGGTCGAACGCCTTCTCCTGATCCAGCGACAGGAAGGCGACCGACCGACCGGTCCTCCTGCAGTAATGCAGGAGGTCCCGAACCAGGAAGATGTTATCGAAGATCGTCCAGTTCGGGACCGTGTAGGACTGGTCGGGGTGGATCACGTCTGCCAGCACGGACTTGAGCCTCAGGGAGGTGGCCTTGGCCACGATTTTGTAGTCCGTGCATAGCAGCGAGACCGGGCGCCAGTTCTTTAGGCAGCGGAGATCCCCCTTCTTGGGCAGGAGCGTTAACACCGCCCGCCTCATCGAAAGGGGCATCTCCCCGGTCTCGTAGGCTTCCGCCAGGACCCGCGCAAAGGCGGGCCCCAGCAAGTCCCAAAACTTCTTGTAGAACTCCACGGTCAGCCCGTCGATGCCCGGCGATTTGTTATAGGGCATCTGACCGAGGGCGTCGGAGAGCTCGGCCACAAACGCCCCCCGGGACCGCTGGAGCTGCAGGTCCCGCAGGGTGCACTTCTTCTCCTCGTACGCGCTCTGCTCGAGTTGGTCCCCGCGAGCCAGGCGGCTCTCCAGATCGAGCAGCTCCCTTTCCAGCCGCTCGATCCGCGAGTCCCTCCGCCTGCTCGCGCCCCTCGTGTACTCCTGACAGAGGACCTTGATCTGCGCTTTCCCCACGTCCCACCACTGACACCAGGTGGGGAAGCGAGATCGCCTGCCGTGCCAGACCGTCCAAAAGTCCCGGAAAGACCGCTCAAAGCGCTCGTCCTCCAACAGGCTGTTGTTGAAGTGCCAGTAGGCGGAGAAATGCCTAGCTGGCACCACGGCCACCGTCACGGCCACCAGGTTGTGGTCCGTGAACGGCGCCGGCCTGATGTCGGAGGCGCGAACGCAATGAGCGTGGTTCCGCGACACGTAGAACCTGTCGATCCGGGACTGAGACACCCGCCCCTCCCTCACCCGGGTGAAGGTGAAGGCCGAGGTGTCCGGGTGTTGCCACCGCCAGATGTCGACCAGAGAGAGCCGAGCGATCAGCTCTCTCAGGGCGGCCGACGAGAGCGGGTAGGGCTCGCGCCCCACCCGGTCCGCGGCCTCGAGGGTGCAGTTGAAGTCACCCCCGAGAACCACGAGCTCGTCGGCGCCGATGGTGTTCAGATGGTTCGACATCCGGTGGAAGAACTGGACCCTCGCCGGACCCGAGGACGGAGCGTACGCGTTCACCAGGTGAACGGTAGCGTCCCCGTCCCGGATCCGGTGGTGCAACAGACGGCCCGGCACGACGTTGACCACATCGAGCACCGTGGGAACAAAGGACCCGGAGAAGAGCGTCGCCACCCCACAAGATGACTCGGTGAGGTGGCTGAACGACACTCTCCCCCCCCACTCCAGCAGCCAGTTGGCCTCGGCCTGCGGAGTGGAGTGGGTTTCCTGCAGGAAGCACACAGAGTAACCCCCTTTTTTCAGGAAGGAGATTACCTGGGCCCTGCGGAAATGGTCCTTGCATCCGTTGACGTTCACGGTCCCGATGCGATACATGGTCCTCTGTCAGGTGGAGTTGGCGACACTCACGGGAGATCCTGAGATCTCCCGAAGTTCACCAACTGGTCGTGAAACTTTCGGGCACGTATGTGCACGCACGTGCCCGAAGTTTTGCTGGCGTGGCTGGCCCTGAGGAAGGATCTCACAGAGTTGAGGATCCTCTGGAAATCCCCCCATTTGTCCAGGGCCAGCTGGACCTTGTCCCTGCGGTGGATGGTGGCCTCCAGGAGCTCCGCCGCAGGGATGTCCGGAGAAGGGGCGGACAGACTCTCCGAGCCCACGCTGCACGCGGACTCCGAGTCCTCCTCCCGCTCCTCCGGTTCTCCACCGCCCCCCTTGCGGTGGAGAAGCACAACGCACTCACGTTGGTGGGTGAGCGCGTTGCGTCTGATTTTGATCTTGACCCCCCCCCCAGGGGACGCGGCGGGAGAGATCGGCGGAGGGACCCTGGCGGGGACCGTCTGCACCCTCGATTTCGGGGGCGCAGACGGACGCTCGACGTACACCGCCGAGCCGGACGGTCTCGTCGTCCCCGCTCTGGGTCCCTCCTTGGAGGTCCGAGGCACGGTCTCAGGCCCGTCCTCTTCCCTCGAAGGAAGGGGATCCACCCTCTCGGGTCCTTCCCCTCCCTCCCCTAGAGAAAGGGGATACACCCTTTCGGGTCCTTCCCCTTCCTCCGCATCAGTCACCGGTTGCTGTTTCAGGGGCTCCTCCCGCGCCCCCTCGGTGACTGGAACCGGCCCCTCGATGCTGGGTCGGGGACCGGTTTCTTGGCCCCGTTGCACTTCGGGGAGGGGATCTACCGCGAGGGCACCACCTTCTGCCCTCTCCGGTTCTTCCCCTCCCTTCCGCGCTCCGGAGACCAATGTAAACGCGGGCTCCTCAGAGCCCGCCTCTGCCTCAGGGGGTGTTTTCTCCTCCCCCTCCGTGGCGGCACGAGAGCCGGAACCCCCGTCGCCGCAGGAGAGGGGAGCCTGAGGCAGATCTTGTTCCGGGAGGGGTGGTTCTTCCCCCCCCTCCGACCCCTCGGCAGGGGTCGCTTGCATGGGCTCCGCGTTGTCTGCGGAGCCCACGCTTGCCTCGGGAGCTGAATCCGCCTCCTCCACGGCGGCGGGAGCCCGAGACAGCTCTTGTTCCGGTTGGGGTGGTTCAACCCCCCCCTCCGGCCCCTCGGCCGGGGTCGCCTGCATGGGCTCCGCATTATCCGCGGAGCCCACGCTTGCCTCGGGAGCCCGAGGCAGCTCTTGTTCCGGGAGGGGTAATTGTTCCTCCCCCTCCGGCCCCTCGGCGGGGGTCGCCTGCATGGGCTCCGCGTTGTCGTTGGCCTCCGAGGTCTGTGGTGTGACGGGGAGGGGATCTACCCGAAGGGCTTCTTTTGCCCTCGCGGGTTCCTCCCTCCCCTTTGGCCTCTCGGCGGGGGCCTCTTCCATGGGCTCCGCTTCCTTTGCGGAGCCCCGGACCGCCTCGGGGGGTGGTTCCTTCTCCCCCTCCGCGGCGGCACGAGGGCCGGAGCCCTCGTCGCCGGTAGAGGGGGGACGCCGAGGCGGTCTCTTTCTTTTTTGGGGGCCCTCCATCGCCCCCCCGGGGACCCTCAGCAAGAGGCCGAGACGTGTGCACTTGCGTGCACAAGTGGGAAGACGCGCCTGCGCCTTTCTCTTTCCCCTGAGGCTGCCGGAGGCTGTCCCCTGCCCTGCCACGGCGACGGGGAGCATGCCTCCGGCAGCGCTTCTGTCATCGTACCCGGGGATGAGGTGCTTGGTTTTGCGGGCGGCTTTGCCGCCCTGCCTCGCGGGGGGTGCCGTTGAGGGAGTCCCTTTCTCTGGAACTCCCCCTGACCCACCGCCAGATGGTGCGGCGGCGGGCTTCGTTTCCCCCCGCTTGGCCTCCCCGGTGGACCTGGCCGCCACCTTCTTCTTGCGGCGGGCGACCAAGGTCCACTCGGCGGCCTTCTCCCCCCGCGCGCTTTCGGGAGGCGCGGAGGGTCCGGCCGCCTCGGGGGCCCTCTCTCCCTTTCCCCCCCCGGATGTTACTGGGAGGGGGGCGGGTACTTTTTTGCCCCCCTTCTCTGCGGGCCTTTTGGAAGGCCCCGGGGGCGAGGTGGACTCGGAGGGGCGCGGTGCTTGCGCGGATGGCTTGGCGCTTTTCTGGAGCTTGGGGCACCTCTTTTTCTGGTGCCCCAGCTCCTTGCAGTGAAAGCACCGCACCTCCTCCGAGGAATAAAAGATCACATAGTTGGTCCCCTCGAAGGGGACCACAAAGCTGCCCTCCGCGGTGTCCCTCCCCGCCAGGTGGACGGTCACCTGACGGCGGAAGGACAGGATGTGGCGGAAGGCCTGGTCTCTGCAGCCCAGGGGGATGGGGTGGATGGCCGTCTTGACCTCCCCCAGGGCTTGCAGATAGGGCATGAGCAGGGCATCCTGAATAAACGGTGGCACGTTGGACAGGATGACCCTGCTGCCCAGCCCCGCGAGGGGCTCGATGGGGACAAACATGCCCCCCACGCTGAGACCCCTCTCGATCGCGGTGTTCGCGGCGGCCTCCGATTTCAGGAAAAACACGGCTTTCCCGTACATTTTGGAGGCCGCCACGATCGCTGCTGGTCCCACCGCCTTCGCCATGGCCTTGACGAAGCCCTCGATCGAGAGGGAGTCTCGCAGGAGGCACCTGACCCCGTGCCTCCTGGTGATGTTTTTAAATGGGGGGGCCACGTTGCTCGCGGCCGCCTTTGCCCATTGTCTGGGGGGCTGTTGTGTCTGCCCACTCATTATTTAATGTTTATTTGTATTATTTATTTATTTGTTTGTTTATTAAACAAAAAACAAACAATAATTCAAAAACAAAACAAACACAAATTGCACACCCCTGCACTCCAATAGTGCAGGGGCGCACAGAACAGAAAAGTTTTAAATCAAAACAAAATTAGTATTTTTTTATTTTTTTTTTATTTATTTATTTATTTATTTATTTATTTATTTATTTTTTTTTTTAATAAATTAAATAAACGAAAAATAGCTACCCCTGCACTCCAATAATGCAGGAGTAGCAAAGTAAAAAATTAAACAAACAAACAAAAAATATTAATTTATTTTAAAACAACAAAAATAAAAATTCACACACACACCCCTGCACTTCAATAGTGCAGGGGCACACAGAACACAAAAATAAAATTAAAACAATCAAAAACACACATACTAATGTCATTTCCAGTCGGACCTTGGCGCACTTAAACTCCTCGGTTAGAGTGGAGACTGGTAGCTGCACTATTCCTTTACCATAAAGTCCCACTCTGCTGAGGCAGCGTGGAACTCCCAACCATTTCCTGATGTATGAACTGATTAAAGCTTCCAGCTTCTCAACTGTTGTCAAAGAAACCTCGTACACAGTCAGTGGCCACAGCAGCTGCGGCAGTAGACCAAACTGAAAGCACCAGAGTTTTAGTTTGCCTGGTAAAGAGCTGCTGTCTATGCTCTTCAACCCTTCCACTGCTTGTTGTCTAACTTCTCCCACACGATCTGTGTCCTTTAGATCCCCGTCATACCATCTCCCAAGACTTTTCACTGGCTTCTCAGACACTGTTGGTATTGCCTCACCATTAATGAAGAACGTTTTATCTACTACTTTACCTTTAATTATAGAGATGCTCCTTGATTTAGTGGGCTTGAATTGCATTCGTGCCCATTCAATGTTATTGGTTAATTTGCCTAATAACCGATTAGTGCAGGCTACTGTTGTAGTCATGGTTGTCATGTCATCCATGTATGCTCGAATTGGTGGTAGTCGCCTTCCAGAAGCCAAGCGCTCTCCTCCCACTACCCATTTTGATGCCCTAATGATTACTTCCATTGCCATGGTAAAAGCCAGTGGAGAAATGGTGCATCCTGCCATTATTCCAACTTCTAGGCATTGCCATGTAGTGCTGAATTCTGAAGTTGAAAAACTAAATTGCAAATCGCTAAAGTAGGCTTTCACTAAATTATGTTATTGTCATCGATACACTGAAAAAATAAAATGCTGCCCAAAGAAGTTCATGTGGCACTGAACCATATGCATTAGCCAAATTCAGGAATGTCACATGGAGCTTCTTCCTCTCCTTTTTAGCTGATTGAATTTGTTGCCAGATCACATTGATGTGTTCTAAGCATCCTGGGAAACCTGGAATGCCCGCTTTTTGTACTGAAGTGTCAATGAAGCAGTTCTTTAATAGGTAAGTTGACAATCTCTGAGTAATAATGCTGAAGAAAATCTTGTCTTCTACATTTAATAGGGAAATAGGGCGAAACTGACTGATGCTTGCAGAATCTTTTTCTTTAGGCATAAAGACTCCACCTGCTCGGTGCCATGCTCTTGGTACAACCTGTTTTTCCCATGCCACTTTCATCAATTTCCACAGGATTCGTGGAACTCCTGAAGCACTCTTGTACACTCTGTACGGAACTCCATTAGGCCCTGGAGATGATGAAGCCCTTGCTTTTTTCACAGCTTGCTCTACTTCTTTCCACTTAGGTGCACAGTCCTCCATTTGGTATTCTGGTGGATTGATAGGTGGGATGTCTGAAGGAATTGACATAGGCTCCTGCCTTTTTGAATCTGTATGTGTTTACTCCAAATATCTCTCCAGCTCAAACTTAGATGCTTTTAGTGTGCCATTCTTCTCACTGGTGAATAACTTCTTTACAAATTTGAATGGGTCTTTATAAAAGTTAGTTCTCGCACACTCCTTCTTTTTGTAGTGTTTCCATAGGCGCTCAGCTCTGTGCAGTGTTGCAATCTTGTCTTTTATGACCCTTTGTAAGAATAAACATGAAGTATGATGAAAATGCATAGTTGTTGCTTCTTTTATTTGCACAAATTCAGTGTTCACAAAAGATTCTCAGAAGGTTATTAAACAATGTTAGGAAGTAACGTTCTATGAACGAATAGAGAACTTTCCATATTGACATTCTCGTAATTTTACTTGGTAACATTCTGGTAAGTTACGAGTAACGTTCTTTTAACATTCAGATAACATTAAATTGTTTGCTGGGTTGTAGCTAACAAAATAATTCCACAAATCCATTTGTTTATATAGAGTAGGTCTCAAGTGCTTTTAAAGAAACACATGTTATAATAATGTATTTTTTTAAAACATTATTTTTAAAACATCATATATGGTACTACACTTGACTCATGATATCTCTGTTTGCAAGCCATGCTTTCAGATAGTGTTGTGCTTCCTTGCGAGTGAAATTGTCCCCACCCCTTCGCTGGCTTCTTTCCTGTCATATGCTATGAAAGTGGTATGTCACGTTCCCATGACAACGGGGCCTCTGTTTCTAAACAAAGCCTGATCAAGCCTACAGTATCCATTGATCTCTGCCAAAAATTACTATGAAGTTACTTTAAAATTAAATTTGCTGCTTTTTATGAATTATAACAAGCTTTCATGATGGTGCAGTGTTTTTCACCCGACTGCAACCACCAGAGTTTAAAAGAAAGTTGTAAATGTTCCCGTTTTCCGACGGATAAAAACCAATTCAAAATATGGCGATAGAGATGCAGGCTTGTGCGCTATTTTTTTTTATTTTACTAAAAATCTAAAAAAAGTCATTAAATATGATAACATATAGGGGCTCCAGAGTGGTGCATCCAATAAAGGCCAGGTTTAGGTCGGCCAGGGTGTCCTTGCTCACCGTGCACCAGTGACCCCTGCAAACTATCTGGGTGTCTGCAGGCTTGCCTGTAAACTGCCTGGAACTGCGTTGTCCTCTGACGCTGTAGCTCTGGGGTGGCTGCATGGTGAGTCTGCAGTGTGAAAAGAAGCGGTCGACTGATGGCACATGCTTCGGAGGACAGCGTGTGTTTTGTCTTCGCCGCTCCCGAGTCAGCACAGGGATGGTAGCGGTGAGCCGAGCTTAAATAATAATTGGATATTCTAAATTGGGAGAAAATAATAAAAAATAATTGGCGCCTACTAAATTTATATATATACAGTGCCTTGCGAAAGTATTCGGCCCCCTTGAACTTTGCGACCTTTTGCCACATTTCAGGCTTCAAACATAAAGATATGAAACTGTAATTTTTTGTGAAGAATCAACAACAAGTGGGACACAATCATGAAGTGGAACGAAATTTATTGGATATTTCAAACTTTTTTAACAAATAAAAAACTGAAAAATTGGGCGTGCAAAATTATTCAGCCCCTTTACTTTCAGTGCAGCAAACTCTCTCCAGAAGTTCAGTGAGGATCTCTGAATGATCCAATGTTGACCTAAATGACTAATGATGATAAATAGAATCCACCTGTGTGTAATCAAGTCTCCGTATAAATGCACCTGCACTGTGATAGTCTCAGAGGTCCGTTTAAAGCGCAGAGAGCATCATGAAAAACAAGGAACACACCAGGCAGGTCCGAGATACTGTTGTGGAGAAGTTTAAAGCCGGATTTGGATACAAAAAGATTTCCCAAGCTTTAAACATCCCAAGGAGCACTGTGCAAGCGATAATATTGAAATGGAAGGAGTATCAGACCACTGCAAATCTACCAAGACCTGGCCGTCCCTCTAAACTTTCAGCTCATACAAGGAGAAGACTGATCAGAGATGCAGCCAAGAGGCCCATGATCACTCTGGATGAACTGCAGAGATCTACAGCTGAGGTGGGAGACTCTGTCCATAGGACAACAATCAGTCGTATACTGCACAAATCTGGCCTTTATGGAAGAGTGGCAAGAAGAAAGCCATTTCTTAAAGATATCCATAAAAAGTGTTGTTTACAGTTTGCCACAAGCCACCTGGGAGACACACCAAACATGTGGAAGAAGGTGCTCTGGTCAGATGAAACCAAAATCGAACTTTTTGGCAACAATGCAAAACGTTATGTTTGGCGTAAAAGCAACACAGCTCATCACCCTGAACACACCATCCCCACTGTCAAACATGGTGGTGGCAGCATCATGGTTTGGGCCTGCTTTTCTTCAGCAGGGACAGGGAAGATGGTTAAAATTGATGGGAAGATGGATGGAGCCAAATACAGGACCATTCTGGAAGAAAACCTGATGGAGTCTGCAAAAGACCTGAGACTGGGACGGAGATTTGTCTTCCAACAAGACAATGATCAAAACATAAAGCAAAATCTACAATGGAATGGTTCACAAATAAACATATCCAGGTGTTAGAATGGCCAAGTCAAAGTCCAGACCTGAATCCAATCGAGAATCTGTGGAAAGAACTGAAAACTGCTGTTCACAAATGCTCTCCATCCAACCTCACTGAGCTCGAGCTGTTTTGCAAGGAGGAATGGGCAAAAATTTCAGTCTCTCGATGTGCAAAACTGATAGAGACATACTCCAAGCGACTTACAGCTGTAATCGCAGCAAAAGGTGGCGCTACAAAGTATTAACTTAAGGGGGCTGAATAATTTTGCACGCCCAATTTTTCAGTTTTTTATTTGTTAAAAAAGTTTGAAATATCCAATAAATTTCGTTCCACTTCATGATTGTGTCCCACTTGTTGTTGATTCTTCACAAAAAATTACAGTTTCATATCTTTATGTTTGAAGCCTGAAATGTGGCAAAAGGTCGCAAAGTTCAAGGGGGCCGAATACTTTCGCAAGGCACTGTATATATATATACAGTATATATAAATATATATATTAAATTGTGTATGACTGTTCATTACCTTTCATTGTCACAACGCATTTCTGCATAGTGGATTTTTTTTTGGTAATATACAAAATTCGATAAAAAGACGAGAGGCAGGGATGCACTCTGCCTTTCCCTACCATTGAACTTAAAGGCAATCCGCTCTACTCAGTTGCGCAAGCACGTTCCAACCTTATAGTCTCAGCAATGAGTGAGAAAAAAGCACAGCGCGTTGCTGCCTTAACTGTTTCACCTGACTACACTAATTCCATTGCACAGTTCTTGAAACATTGGAGCACATTCTACAACAAGGACTATCTATATAGGCAGGATGGACTGCACTTAAACAGAAAGGGAACCAATCTACTCGGAGAAAGGATCCTTGAGGAGGTCCAGAAGCATTTAAACTAGAAAGGAAGGGGGGAGAAAACAAAAAAACAGAAGGGAGACCACATCAAAACAAGGGCATCAACTCAGGTAAGACATTGTCACAAAGACGGCCGGAGTGGGTGGCGTCAGACCAGAAGCAGGAAATAAACAGACAGAGATTTGGGGTTTGGTGGAGCTGAGCGAATGCTTTCGCTCAGCATTTAATAAACAGCACAGAAAATAAAAGGTTTTAAAACAAAACACGGGACACGGCACTATACGCCAAAATAAAAAGACAAACAAAACGTACTACACTTAAACAGACAGACGAACAAACACGGTGAGTGAAAACACTTATTATTTACTTAGATTTACTTTTCTCCTTCTCTCTCTCCCGTTCTCCACTCACCGAACACCCAAACCACGAGTGAAAGAAATGTGCATCTATATATACTATTGTGCTGGGATTCAATTACTAATTAATTATTCACTTGAATCCCAGCACGTGAATTAATTCTGTGCAACCCCGTGCTCACATATTACATTTAACCAGCACGTGAAGTGATTTGTGCCCTCCTCGTGCCTAAATATAAATCTACATTTTTAAATACACGTGAAACACAGACCCGTTTATATCCTGTGTACCAATGACTATACACCAACATTAACACACGCAACATACAACACATAATATGCACACAGGGGCGGGGCACATTGCCACAGACATCCATTGATGGAGACGAATATAATATTAGTGGGTACACACTGTATAGGAAAGACAGGCAGGACAGAAGAGGCGGAGGGGTAGCGCTATACATAAGAAATAGTCTTGAAGCCCAGGTGTTAAATCTGGACGAAGAAAACAATGCCGAATCAATATGGGTCAGAATAATGGACAAAAATTCAAAGGGCATAATAATAGCAGCATGCTATAGACTGCCAAATTCAGACGCCAAGCAAAATAATCTGTTATACAATGACATTAGAAATGCGTGTAGCAAAGGAGAAGCCATTCTAATAGGGGATTTCAACTTCCTCCGTATAAAATGGGAGAACCCAGTGGGGAGCACGACGGACGAAATTGAAATGGTGGAAATGACAAATGACTGCTTCCTAATGCAATTTGTCAAGGCACCGACTAGAGGGGAGGCATGCCTTGATTTAGTCTTTTCAAATAACAAAGACAGAATAACTAAAACAGAGGTCAGAGAGCCATTGGCAAACTCTGACCACAACATGGTCTCATTTGAAGTGATTTTTAAAACCCAAAAAGTAATGACTAAAGCTAAGGTTTACAATTTTAGAAAAGCAAACTATGAAGGTATGAAACAGAGACTAACAGAAGTAGCTTGGAGTGAAATAGAGAAAACATCCACAGAAAAAGGATGGCTGTTTTTTAAAAATGTAGTACTAGAGGCGCAAAACAATTACATCCTAAAAGTAGTGTAAAAGATGCCCACCAGAGGGAGTAGTTTTTCTTGCAGAAACTAGACGGGCTCGAAGGTTTACACTGGTGAGTATCTTTATTTTATACACCAAACAAACTTTGTTTCCCACCACCAATGGTTCATGCCCTGTACAGGCCACTAACTGTCTTACTTTTGTTCCCTGTCTAGGCCTACCCCAGGAGGTTACTTCGTCGTACGGGTTCAGTCTGTTAGGTCTCTTGTCTGCAGACCCTTAGCAAAGCGGCGCTCCTCCTACTGGAGTACTAGGAACAGGAAGTTGAGTATGTGGGTGATGGCTCCCTCTGCTGGAGCACGGTGAGCACACAGATAAGTACAATGGAGCTGGCTCCCTCTGCTGGAGCAGGGTGAGCACACGGGTATGTATAATTGGGTCGCGTTGCAACCATTCGATGGCTCCTGCTGTCGTGGATAAACTGTATCCAAGGCAGGTATACTAGAGAGTGTTGAAACTGTTTGATAGCTCCTGCTATCGTGGTAAAACGGTAGCAAAGGTAAGTAAACTGGAGTGCGTTGAAACAATATGATAGCTTCTGCTATCGAGGTAAAGCTGTAGCAAAGGCTAGTATACTGGAGTGCATTGAAACAATACGATAGCTCCTGCTATCGTGGTAAAGCTGTAGCCACGGTAAGTAAACCAGGGTGTGTTGAAACAGTTCACTAGCTGAACACAACTCTGGTGTCCGGCCACTGTGTTCAGCTTGTTGTAAAACAATAAACAATCGTCCATAAACCCTGCCCTGTTGTCTGTGTCTTTTGTTAGCAGAGTCCCACACAGTACACAGAACAAAACAAACTTTTCCCGTCTCGAAACTTAAACAAAAAGTGCGCCCTCGCCAGTACTTGAATCGGGCTCTGATAACTCTCTGCTAAAACTAAATAAAAATAAACTGTGTTGTCTTCACAAATAATAGTACAACAGTTATATTATGCACAGTAAACGTCAAATAGACTAGTTCTTAACACAAGAAACTTACTTTTTATAAAGTGTGTGTTCGCTAGAAGTCTTCAACACAACAGAGATGTCTGGAACTCAGGTTCCAGAAGTCTGTAGGTCTCTCTGATGGTATATCCCCACTGCCCACCCAGAGTGATCTGCTGACTAACTTATATATTCGAAAACCCCGCCTTCTTTGAGTCATGATCCCAGGGCTTCTGGGAGACGTAGTTTTTAAGGTCAGTCGGACGTTTCTAAAGGACCTGCGCCCTTAACTATCACAGTAGACAAATCTAAATCTAAAACAAAATGGCCAAAATGGTTTAATAGATCAATTTAAAAAATATTCAGCGAAAAACAGCACTTTACAGAGCGTTTAAAAGGGACCAAAAACAAAGTACACAGAAAGAGTACTTGGAACTGCAAACGCAAGTCAAAAAGGAAGTTAGAAAGACCAAGAGAGAGATAGAAATGAACATTCCTAAGGGGGCTAAAACCAATTCCAAAATGTTTTTCCAATAATATAACAGCAAGAGAACATTCAAAGAGGAGGTTAAATGTCTAAGAGATATAAATGGCAAAATCATAGACTGTGATTACTTTTCACAGGTTTTAACAAAGGAGAACACGGACAACATGCCCCACATGTCGACCTGTTCCTATCCAATTTTAAATAACTTTAGCATAACAGAGGCAGAAATGTTAAAGGGACTAGGAGCTCTTAAAATAAACAAATCCCCTGGGCCGGATGAGATCCTCCCAATAGTACTCAAAGGAATGAAATAAGTTATTTACAAACCGCTAACCAAGATCATGCAGGGGTTGTACCGACAGATGGAAAATTGCAAACGTAATACCGATCCACAAAAAGGGAGACAAAACCGAACCAGGTAAATTCAGACCAATAAGCCTAACTTCTATTATATGTAAACTTATGGAAACTATAATAAGATCCAAAATTGAAAATTACCTATATGGTAACAGCATCCTGGGAGACAGTCAGCATGGTTTTAGGAAAGGGAGATTGTGTCTAACTAACCTGCTTGATTTTTTTGAGGATGCAACATCGACAATGGATAACTGCAAAGCATACAACATGATTTATTTAGATTTCCAGAAAGCTTTTGACAAAGTCCTGCATAAAAGATTAATTCTCAAACTGAACGCAGCAGGGATTCAAGGAAATGCATGCACATGGATTAGGGAGTGGTTAACATGTAGAAAACAGAAAGTATTGATTAGAGGAGAAACCTCAAAATGGAGCGAGGTAACCAGTGGTGTAACATATGGATCAGTATTAGGTCCTCTGCTATTCCTAATCTACATTACTGATTTAGATTCTGGTATAGTAAACAAACTTGTTACAAGTAGTAAAGGCACGACAGCATCTGTCACTTGTCTAACCCCGTCCCTCTTGATTGATTTATGAACCCCCAAGCCCCGCCCCTTTCACACATTTTGATTGATTTATGACCCTAACTCCGCCCCATATTGGATGATTTATGACCTTAAGCCCTGCCCCTTTCCACGCCTCTGAGTGATTTAGGACCCTCAAGCCCCACCCCTTTTACCCACGCTTTGATTGATTTATGGCCCTTAAGACCACACCTTTTCCCCACTTTGATTGATTTATGGCCTTTAAGCCCCTCCCCTTTTCCCCACGCTTTTGAGTGATTTATGACCCCTTATGACCCGTCCCTTTTTTCTGACATTAACCGGACATCCGTCAAAAATAGCATCTGTTGTACCCCTAGTTTATAGACTATTACAAAGAAAAGAGAAAGACAGAAGGAAAGAAGAGAAAGCAAGTTATATTGTAGTGCTTTTTTTTACTATGTTCGAGACCCTCTGTAATAATAACCAGGGTTATTAACAAACAGAGAGTCCCTAAACATTTTTGATTATGCTCAAGACCCTCCGTAACAGTAACCGGGGTTATTAACCCTTTGCGGTCCTATGTCGGACCTGGCAATTATTCCTATCAGGTCCATTGTCGGACATCATCAAAAAAACGCAAAAAACGGGTTTATAGTTGTTTTTCTCCGGAAAAAGACAAGAAAACAATTCAATGGCCGAGTGGGAGTGATAGGAGCCGAGACAAGCCGAAAAAACTGCGTATCTCATGAATAGTAATACTTGCCCCTGGCATCAGATAACGGGGCGGTCATAAGGAAACAAGCTGGCTGATACTGCATCAGCGCACAGAGAATATCATGGACATTTGCAGAGCTTTTTTGAGATGTTATAGTAATAAAATAATGACTTGGGTCGCATTATGGTGATAAAACGAGTGATCAGGAGATGATTGATCAGTATGTACGACTATTATTATTATTTATTTCTTACATAGGTGAAAGCTATCTCGAACGAAAGGGTGGAGCAGGGGTATTTTGTATCCTCTTTATGCAATATGCTTTGTTGTTCTCATTCATACTGTTTGTAAATTCCCAGTCATTCTACCAGTTAATGTATGCTTGGTTTAATCTTTCTTCTTTTATAACATATCTATTATAATTTGACAGCAAAAAATCTTAATCTAACAGAAAAGAAACAATTCCAAAATAAATGAGGCCCAAATAACTTATGTAGAGAAATTATTTTTCTATCCACATGTATGAAATATACCACAAAGGTGTTTGATAAGATTTTCAGGTATTTTAAGTATGTCATTTTGTTTCAAGATCTAAAATGAATATGTTAAAATAATGCAAATACTTAGTTAAATACAGTAAAATCTTAAACATCATAACATACAGGCCATATCATGTTAAGTTAGATCATATTAAGTGTATCATAAAAAGACAACCATATCACATTTGCAGCTGCCTATCCGTCCAGTAAAATCAGAAACATGGGACTAAAAACATGTTTTTTTTACATAATGTCCGACCATTTGTGATTGTAAAACAATTTCTGACCTCCATTCAATCAATTCAAAGATAAGCTGCTTACATCTGAACTAAAATATTTGTAACAAACTTGAACACTGTCTACAATTATAGACTATACTTGAACAGCAGACATGTATTTATTTATTTGTGTATTTATTAATTTCATCGCTTTGTAAATGTTTTCATCTTAACTAAAATAATGTAATTATTAAAGAATTGAATTTACACACGACCAAACAGCCGACTTCGAAAGATTTTCATTAATTTTTTTTGTTTTTAGAACTTTAATTTGAAAATAATTAGAGAACCTGTATACAGTAGATAGAAAGACCCCGTATTCGAATATCAGCCAACAGCCTTGTGGGAACAGTCCATGCATTTACATTACCCTTGAGCAAGGTACTTTACTCAGATTGCTCCAGTAAAAACCCAACTGTATAAATGGGTAATTGTATGTAAAAAAATAATGTGATATCTTGTAACAATTGGAAATCGTCCTGGATAAGGGCGTCTGCTAAGAAATAAATAATAAAAAAATAAATAATTACACAGTGAACAGCCCACCCCCAAGTCTACCTCCCTGAAAAAAGAACAGGCTCACTTTTCACAGTTAGATAAGGTTCTTTTTCAGTGTAATAGTTTAAAATATTACATATTGATTAAGAAGCCTTTTTTATGTAAGATGTATTCTTCTGAAGGATAGTAGTTAAGACTCTTATTTAAGAAAAATCTCTTACTAAATAAAAAACAGGTTTTTGTATCTTTTCTTCTTTAAGACTGCTTCTTTCTTCTTGGCGAAAAGACAGGGTCTGTTCACCATATTCCCCATAACTCTGTTGTTTCTCTATAATTTCTTACTAGTCCTAAGAAATCCCAAAATATATCCAGTTTTAACAGGAAAAGATGACCTTTACTCCTAATTACGTATTAAGCCAAAGAATGTAGTGGTCAAATTTTTTAGCTTCAAAAATAACATTAATTAGATGTCTTTGCTTACAATTGTAAGTCTCCCTGGATAAGGGAGTCTGCTAATAAATAAATAATAATAATAATAATTAGTGTTCTCTGTAATGTTAATAGAAACCGGTATGCAAATACAGGTGCATTATGGGGAGGCTCCTAAAAAACCCTAAAACTTTTACAATTCAGCCTGTGCTAACCTTTATTGGATTCAAAAACAACTTTAAATTGTTTTTTAGAATATTAAAATGAACCATTACATAGAACCATGTGTATGGACACAGTTTCTTACCTACCACGGCCTGAAAATCCCACAGAAATGTAGGACCCCCCCAGCACATTTGATGGATGCTGTTGTGGGTTATTGTGCAGTGTAATATGTGTAGAAACACACTGATGAGGAAACTCTTTCACATGTTTAGGGACTCTCTGTTTGTTAATAACCCTGGTTATTGTTACAGTGGGTCTCAAACATAGTCAAAAAAACATTATAATATAACTTGTGTTTTTATATTTTTTTTACTAGTTCTGAGAAACACCCCAGGATTTAACCATAAAATACACACACTCCGTAATGTAAAAAAAAAAAAAATTACTGTCTGGAGATTGATGCTTTCAAAGAGATGTCTACCCCATTTGAATACAGTACACAGAACGGTCCATTAGACGTAACCTTGTTACACGGCGTCTATTTTTACAGCCCCGCGGATGTAGAAGAGTTGAAACTATCAATAAGACTTTTATTCATATTAAAACATTAGTTTTCACTTTCAAACATGCTTTTTATAAAATATTTGTTTTGAAAATAATTAGAAACCGATGCTAGTATATTAAAATGAGCTACAGACAGGAGTCTGCGGTATGGCTGTTCCTCCCGCATTTATACAGTTTAACAGAAAAGACGATTCTTAGTCCTAAACACGTCATGTATGGTCTTAAAATAACCACATTAAGACAAAGAACATAGTGGTAACACTTATCAACGTCTAAAATACCTTGTAAATCGTATTTTAGAGTTCTCTGTAATGTTAATAGAAACCAGTATGCAAATACGGGGCATTATGGGTAGGCTCCTAAAATACCCTAAATCCCTTACAATGCAGCCTGTGCTAACCTTTATTGTATTCAAAAACAACTTTAAATCGTTTTTTAGAACATGTTGTAATAAAATCAACCATTAGATGGATACATGTTTATTATGGAATTGACACAGCTACCTACCACGGCCTGGAAATCCAACCGAAATGTAGGGCCCCGGCGCATTTGAGACTTGCTATTATGGATTAATTTTCAGTGTAGTATGTGTATAATATACCGATTATGAGACTCGGTTCAATGTTTATGGACTCTCTGTATGTTAATAACTGCTGGTTATTGTTACGGTGGGTCTCAAACATAGTAAAAAAATGTTTAGGGACTCTCTGTATGATAATAACCCCTGGTTATTGTTACGGAGGGTCTCGAACATATTCAAAAAACAATGCACTACAATACAACTTGCTTTTTCTTCTTTCTTTCTTTTCTTTGTAGTCTATAAAATAAGGGTACAACAGACACCATTTTTAGGGGGGGCTCTTTTTGACGTTGTCTGGTAAAAAGGGCCGTGTCATAAATCACTCAAAGTGTGGGAAAAGGGGAGTGGCTTAAGGGTCATAAATCAATCAAAGTGTGGGAAAGGGGAGGGGCTTAAGGGTCATAAACCAATCAGATGCGTGGAAAGGGGCAGGGCTTAAGGTCATAAATCAACCAATAGGGGTGGGGCTTATGGTCATATATCAGTCTAAAGGTGTGAAAGGAGGGAGGAGGGGGGGTTAGGGTCATAAATCAATCAAAGGGGCGGGGCTTAGAAAAGTGACAGACGCTGTCGTGCCTTTACTACTTACTATATATATATATATATATATATATATATATATATATTATTATTATTATTATTATTATTATTATTATTATTTATTTCTTAGCAGATGCCCTTATCCAGGGCGACTTACAATCGTAAGCAAATACATTTCAAGTGTTACAATACAAGTAATACAATAACTTTTGTTCAAGTGTGACAAACCACAATTCAATAATACAGCAGATAATAGTGATAGTTACATCAGGATATGATTAAATAGTGATAGTTACATCAGGATATGATTAAATACAAAATACTACAGGTTAAACACTTGGCAGATTACAGTATTCTGAAGTACAGGATTAAATGCAGGAAAATAGGGGGCAGATAAGAGCAAAATAAAGCACATTTAAATGAAGGGTGAATATACTATATATATATATATATATATATATATATATATATATATATATATAAATGGGTTGTAGGGAGATATGCAAATAAAGCATTACAAGAGCCAATCAAATCGTGTGTAAGTTGCCGAACGGCTTCTACATTCACAGCGTTTTAAAAGTCAAAATACAGTAGCTGCATACATGTTTCGCCTTTTTTGGGGCTCATCACTACAGCGCAACTGTATTTTGACTTCAGAAAGGCTCAGGAGAGTAAGTAAAAACAAGTAGCTTTCGAGTTAAGATGAGTGAAAGCAATAAATTCAAAAACATTAGGCAACTTTCACGCAATTTGATTGGCTCTTGTAATGCTTTATTTGCATATCTCCCTACAACCCATTTGTTTTTGAATTTATTGCTTTCACTCACCTTAACTCAAAAGCTACTTGTTATATATATATATATATATATATATATATATATATATATATATATATACACACATATACAGTGCCTTGCGAAAGTATTCGGCCCCCTTGAACTTTGCGACCTTTTGCCACATTTCAGGCTTCAAACATAAAGATATGAAACTGTAACTGTTTGTGAAGAATCAACAACAAGTGAGACACAATCATGAAGTGGAACGAAATTTATTGGATATTTCAAACTTTTTTAACAAATAAAAAACTGAAAAATTGGGCGTGCAAAATTATTCAGCCCCTTTACTTTCAGTGCAGCAAACTCTCTCCAGAAGTTCAGTGAGGATCTCTGAATGATCCAATGTTGACCTAAATGACTAATGATGATAAATAGAATCCACCTGTGTGTAATCAAGTCTCCGTATAAATGCACCTGCACTGTGATAGTCTCAGAGGTCCGTTTAAAGCGCAGAGAGCATCATGAAAAACAAGGAACACACCAGGCAAGTCCGAGATACTGTTGTGGAGAAGTTTAAAGCCGGATTTGGATACAAAAAGATTTCCCAAGCTTTAAACATCCCAAGGAGGACTGTGCAAGCGATAATATTGAAATGGAAGGAGTATCAGACCACTGCAAATCTACCAGGACCTGGCCGTCCCTCTAAACTTTCAGCTCATACAAGGAGAAGACTGATCAGAGATGCAGCCAAGAGGCCCATGATCACTCTGGATGAACTGCAGAGATCTACAGCTGAGGTGGGAGACTCTGTCCATAGGACAACAATCAGTCGTATACTGCACAAATCTGGCCTTTATGGAAGAGTGGCAAGAAGAAAGCCATTTCTTAAAGATATCCATAAAAAGTGTCGTTTACAGTTTGCCACAAGCCACCTGGGAGACACACCAAACATGTGGAAGAAGGTGCTCTGGTCAGATGAAACCAAAATCGAACTTTTTGGCAACAATGCAAAACGTTATGTTTGGCGTAAAAGCAACACAGCTCATCACCCTGAACACACCATCCCCACTGTCAAACATGGTGGTGGCAGCATCATGGTTTGGGCCTGCTTTTCTTCAGCAGGGACAGGGAAGATGGTTAAAATTGATGGGAAGATGGATGGAGCCAAATACAGGACCATTCTGGAAGAAAACCTGATGGAGTCTGCAAAAGACCTGAGACTGGGACGGAGATTTGTCTTCCAACAAGACAATGACCCAAAACATAAAGCAAAATCTACAATGGAATGGTTCACAAATAAACATATCCAGGTGTTAGAATGACCAAGTCAAAGTCCAGACCTGAATCCAATCGAGAATCTGTGGAAAGAACTGAAAACTGCTGTTCACAAATGCTCTCCATCCAACCTCACTGAGCTCGAGCTGTTTTGCAAGGAGGAATGGGCAAAAATTTCAGTCTCTCGATGTGCAAAACTGATAGAGACATACCCCAAGTGACTTACAGCTGTAATCGCAGCAAAAGGTGGCGCTACAAAGTATTAACTTAAGGGGGCTGAATAATTTTGCACGCCCAATTTTTCAGTTTTTTATTTGTTAAAGTTTGAAATATCCAATAAATTTCGTTCCACTTCATGATTGTGTCCCACTTGTTGTTGATTCTTCACAAAAAATTACAGTTTCATATCTTTATGTTTGAAGCCTGAAATGTGGCAAAAGGTCGCAAAGTTCAAGGGGGCCGAATACTTTCGCAAGGCACTGTATATATATATATATATATATATATATATATATATATGTATATATATATATATGTATATATATATGTATATATATATGTATATATATATATGTATATATATATATATATATATATATATATATATATATATATATATATATGTGTATATAGCTCAAAGAGCCAGCTGTCCAACATTTCAATATGTTGTACATATCTTTCTCAAGGGAGCCTGTGTTTGAATGAAAACATTGGAGGTATTTATAGGTTTTTGATGGCACATCTACTTGTTATTGTTTATATTCAAATCCATGATTTATTCTTACGTGATGTAATGGTGTTCTATATATTGTGACATCATTTTTACTTTTATCTTTAATCTGTATTAATATTAATTACCATTACTTTGTATAAACTTATATTTATATTATCATATAATGCTGGCTCTGAGGATCAGTCTTGATTTGGCCTCCCCAGCGCATCAGCATGCACAACTTTTGAATTAATTTTGGTTATTTAATTAAATGTTATATATTTATTGAAGTTAATTAGTTCATTCTTTTCTGTTGAGTCCCACTGGCATAATTGTGTTCAGTCTATTTATCCATTTACTTTCTTTCATTCTTCTATATGTCGCATTGTCTAATTTGAGCTGTTCTAATACAACAAACTTTACATCATTTATGTCATGTCCTTGACTGGTGAAGTGTTGTACTATTGGTTCATTCATTTTTTTATTTCTAATTAATGAAAGGTGGTTCTGAATTATTTTATATAAAGTTGTTCCAGTCTCTCCAATATATTTTATTTCATCACATTTTTCACAGGCTATTCCATAAACAACATTGCTATTTTTACAGTAGGTATTAGTTTTTAGTGGATATGTGGTGTTCTTATGTTTAATTATATTTTTACTTTTGTCCATGTATTTACACACTTTACATGTACTAGTGCAAGTATTCGTAGAACCTATTCTGTCAATTATCCTTTTGTGTTTACTTTGAACTAAAATATCACCTAAATTAGCTTCTCTTTTGAATGCTACAACTGGGGCCTTAAGAAATATATTTTTTATTCTGAATTATGTAGAATCCACAAGTGTTTCCAAACTATCTTCGAAATATTGGGCAAAAGTTTAGAGTAAGTCATTACTAATGGGACTCTTTTGACCTTTTTATCTCTAGTAGATCATCTCTTTTTCGTTTATCCACTTTTCTTTCTTTTTTTAAGATTTGTTTTTAATACATTTCTTTGTTTTACTAGTCACTTTCTTTTGAGCATATTCTTCGTATTCTTATTCCTAGACCCTTTGGGATTGCCCTTTTAGTGTGTATTGGATGTGCAGAGGACATGTGGTTTACAGAAGAGGTCAGTCTCAATTGAACCTTCTTCAAGTTTTACTATGGTATCTAAAAATTATATTTCTTTTCTTGTCCATCGAAGGTCCACCTTAATATTACTGTGTATTTAATTTACCATTTTATGAAACTGGAAAAGAGATTCTTCTCCATGTGTCCAAACCCCCAAAATATCATCTACAAACCAAATGTATTCTAAAGGTTCTCTTTCCGATTTTCTAATTGCTCTTTCCATTTCCCCATGTATGTACTGGCAAAATGCATTACATGCGTAAGGAGGCTGTGTGGTCCAGTGATTAAAGAAATGGGCTTGTAACCAGCAGGTCCCCAGTTCAAATCCCACCTCAGCCACTGACTCATTGTGTGACCCTGAGCAACTCACTTAACCACCTTGTGCTCTGTCTTTCAGGAGAGACATAGTTGTAATTGACTCTGCAGCTGATGCATAGTTCACACACCCTAGTCTCTGTAAAGATGTACAGTAGATAAGTTAGTATTTTTGATCAACTTGTAATTCTAACTTGATATGAAATTACATTAAATTATTTAGGATTATTAAATATGGTCGATACAGAAAAAATACATTACACCTACTTCAAGATCTTCGCTTGAAGAACTGCTTGATCTTCTTCGGGCCCTAACTGCTTCTCCAAGCTGCTGTGCTCTGTTTTCTGACACACATTTTCTAATTTTTTTAAATGGAATTCTTACATTCTGTAAAACAATTCAGAAAAAAAACTAACATTGATAAAGTGGAAAGTATTTTTCAAGAATTAGCCCTTATTAGCATAATTAAACAGAATTTGAACTCATGAATGTGGTCTGACAAATAATAACAATAGTAATACTAATTCGTGAGCTACAAGGACCTCTGTAGGCCAAAGGAATGCATTTTGACTGTCTCCAAACAATAACTAACCTCGCTGTCAGAATTCAGGAAACAATCCTCCTCATTGGGATATGTCTTTTCCTTTCTTTTTCTTTCTTTCCTACTTTCCTTTGACGTTTTCTCTTTTTCCAATGTTTTCAATAGTTCTAACAGCTCTTCTTTGTTGTCTAAAAAGAATAATAACACCAGTTTTGTAGCTCTAAATGTTCCTGGAGAGGAATAACAATAACACTGATATTTTTAGGATGCAATGTTTTTTGTTAATATATTGTTCCTAAATGATTTCATGTTTAATTCTTTCAAATGGTCTGCCCATTTTCACATTTGACCATCTGTCACAGAGAAAACTATACTTGGTGTTGAGTTGTTTTTAAATTCCATCAGTTTTCCATAATATATACAGGATGGATTCAATCCCAGATGGGGGACACTGCTGCTGTACCCTTGAGCGAGAGCAGACCTGTGTAAGGAGAGCTCCTGATAAAACTTCAAAAAACAGTGTTTTCAACTTTTTATTTTCCAAATCTTTTTATTTAATCTTTTGTCTAAAGCAGCAGGGCACCTTTTTTGTTAATCAAAACTTTTATTTAGTGTTTTAAAAACACATTTTATTTCTTTTTTCTTTTGTTCTCCTACACTTGCTTTGTTTGCAAGTGTAGGAGGGCAGCCATTTTGGCTTGTTTTTTCCTTTGTTTGTTTTGTTCTTTTAATTTTTACTTTATTTAAACTAGTTTCATTTATTTGCTTTCTAATTTTGTATTGAAGAGCATTTTCTTTAGTTTATTTTAAAATCATTTTTAATCATTACACTGTTTTAGTTTTTGTTTTAAAAATCATTTTGTTTTAATCCCCTGCTCCTGCCTTGTGCAGAGTGGGGGAAGGGCAGGCAGGGAGCACAGGCCATGTGCTCCTTTGTTTGCCCTTAGTTTGGTTTTTGATTTTCTTTTAAGTTTGAAACTTCTTTAGTTTTAAACTTTGATTTATTTTTTGAATTTTTCTTTTACCCCTGCACTATTGGAGTGCAGGGGTGTGTGATTTGTATTTGTTTATTTGTTTAAAAAAATAAACAAATACGTTTGTTTGTTATAAAAAAAAAAAAAAAAAAAAACCCTTTTGTGTTTTTTTATTTTATTTTATTTTTCTTTTTGTGTGTGTGTGAATTTTTATTTGTGTTGTTTTAAAAATAAATAAATATTTTTTGTTTTATTTTTTGTTTATTTAATTATTTATAAAAAAATAAATAAATAAAAAAAAAAAAAAAAAAAAAAAAAAATTGTGTTGTGTGCCCCTGCACTATTGGAGTGCAGGGGTGTGCAATTTCTGTTTGTTTAATTTTGAATTATTGTTTGTTAATTTAAATAATGAGTGGGCAGAAAACGCAGCCCACCAAACAATGGGCAAAGGTGGCTGCAGGGGAGGCTGCAGCCCCTTTCAAGAACATTACCAGGAGGCACGGGGTCAGGTGCCTCCTGAAGGACTCCCTCTCAATCGAGGGCTTTGTTAAGGCCATGGCCAAGGTGGTGGGGCCATCGGCCATCGTGGCGGCCTCCAAGATGTACGGCAAAGCCGTCTTCTTTCTAACATCGGAGGCCGCCGCGAACACAGCGATTGAGAGGGGTCTTGCGGTGGCGGGGATTTTTATCCCCGTCGAACCGCTCGCGGGCCTGGGCACAAGGGTCGTCCTTTCGAATGTGCCACCTTTTTTGAGGGACGACCTGCTCAGGCCCCATCTGCAAGCCCTGGGGGAGATAAAAACAGCTATCCACCCCCTCCCCCTGGGCTGCAAGGACCAGGCCCTCCGCCACATCCTGTCCTTCCGCCGCCAGGTGACCATCCACCTGGCGGGGAGGGACACCGCGGAGGGTAGCTTTGTGGTCCCCTTCGAGGGGACCAATTATGTAATCTTTTATTCCTCGGAGGAGGTGCGGTGCTATCACTGCAAGGAGCTGGGGCACCAGAAAAAGAGGTGCCCCAAGCTCCAGAAAAGCGCAAAGCCACCCGCGCAAGCACCGTGCCCCTCCGAGTCCACCTCGCCCCCGGGGCCCTCAAAAAGGCCCGCAGAGGGTGACAAAAAAGCACCCGCCCCCCTCCCAGGAACATCTGAGGGGGGAAAGGGAGAGACGGCCCCCGAGGTGGCTGGACCCTCCGCGCCTCATGAAAGCGCGCGGGGGGAGAAGGCCGCCGACTGGACCTTGGTCGCCCGCCGCAAAATGAAGGTGGCGGCCAGGTCCACGGGGGAGGCCAAGCGGGGGGAGACAAAGCCCGCCGCCGCACCATCTGGCGGTGGGTCTGGGGGAGTCCCTGATAAGGAGACTCCCCCCACGGCACCCCCCGCGAGGCAGGGCGGCAAAGCCGCCCGTAAAACCAAACACCTCCTCCCCCCAGAGGGCGAGGAGAGAAGCGCTGCCGGAGGTGGGCTCCCCATCGCCGTGGCAGGGCAGGGGACCGCCTCCGGCAGCCTCAGGGGGAAGAGGAAGGCGCAGGCACGCCTCCCCACGTGTGCACGCAAGTGCACACGTACCGGCTTCTTGGTGGGGGTCCCCGGGGGGGCGAAAGAGGGCCCCCTAAAACCAAAGCGACCGCCTCGGCGTCCCCCCTCTGTCGGCAATGAGGGCCCCGGCCCTCGTAATGCCACAGAGGGGGAGAAGGATCCATCCCCCGAGGCGGTCCGGGGCTCCGCAGAATCTGCGGAGCCCATGGAAGAGGCCCCCGCCGAGAGGCCAAAGGGGAGGGAGGAACCCGCGAGGGCAGATAGAGCCCTTCGGGAAGATCCCCTCCCCGTCACTAAAGAGACCTCGGAAGCCGGCCCCGACTCTACCACCGAGGGGCCGGCTGCAGCGGAGGTCGCTGAGGGGGCGCAGGAGGGGCCCCCGACAGAACACCTGCCTCGGGCACCGCCTTCCTCCAAAGGCGACACGGGTCCTGAAACCTGTGTTGCCGAGGAGGGGGCGGCGGAAACAGCTTCCGAGGCAGGCGTGGGCTCCGTGGATAAAGCGGAGCCCATGCAGGCGACCCCTGCCGAGGGGCCAGAGTGGGAGGAAGAACAACCCCTCCCAGAAGAAGAGCTGCCTCGGGCTCCCGAGGCAGGCGTGGGCTCCGCAGACAATGCGGGGCCCATGCAGATGGCCCCGGCTGAGGGGTCAGAGGGGGGAGCTGAGCCCCCCCAGTCAGAACAAGAGCTGCCTCAGGTTTCCCTCTCTTGTGGCGACGGGGGTTTCGGCCCTCGTGCTGCCGCGGAGGGGGAGAAGGAAACACCCCCTGAGGCAGCGGCGGGCTCTGCGGAGCCCGCGCTTACATTGGTCTCCGGAGCGCGGAAGGGAGGGGAAGAACCAAAGAGGGCAGAAGGTGGTGCCCTCGCGGTAGATCCCCTCCCCGAAGTGCAACGGGGCCAAGAAACCGGTCCCCGACCCAGCATCGAGGGACCGGTTCCAGTCACCGAGGGGGCGCGGGAGGAGCCCCTGGAAGAACAACCGCCTCAGGCTTCCCTTTCCGGCGGCGACGAGGGCTCCGGCCCTCGCGCGTCCGTCGGGGGGGAAACATCGTCCGAGGCGGTCCCGGTGACTGATGCGGAGGGAGGGGAAGGACCCGAAAGGGTGTATCCCCTTTCTCTAGGGGAGGGAGGGGAAGGACCCGAGAGGGTGGATCCCCTTCCTTCGAGGGAAGAGGACGGGCCTGAGACCGTGCCTCGGACCTCAAAGGAGGGACCCAGAGCGGGGACCAGACCATCTGGCTCGGCGGCGTATGCCGAGCGCCCGTCTGCGCCCCCGAAATCGAGGGTGCAGACGGTCCCCGCGAGGGTCCCTCCGCCGGTCTCTCCCGTCGCGTCCCCTGGGGGTGGGGCGCAGGGAGGACCGGTGAAGCTCAAAATAAGGCGCAACGCGCTCACCCACCAACGTGAGTGCGTTGTGCTTTACCATCGCGAGGGGGGCGATGGAGAGCTGAGGGAGAGGGAGGAGGATACCGAGTCCACGGGCAGCGTGGGCTCGGAGGTTCCGTCCGTCTCTCTCCCTGACATCCCTGCGGCGGATCTCCTGGAGTTCTTGGAGGCCACCATCCACCGCAGGGACAAGGTACAGCTGGCCCTGGACAAATGGGGGGACTTCCAGAGGGTCCTAACCTCTGTGAGGTCCTTCCTCAGGGCCAGCCACGCCAACAAAACTTCGGGCTCGAACGTGCACATTCGGGCCCGAAAGTTACACGACCAGTTGGTGAGCTTCGGGAGAACTCAGGATCTCCCGTGAGCGTCACCAACCACTCCTGACAGAGGATCATGTATCACATCGGTACCGTGAACGTCAACGGGTGTAGGGACCCTTTCCGCAGGGCCCAGGTAATCTCCTTCCTGAAAAAAGGGGGTTACTCTGTGTGCTTCCTGCAGGAAACCCACACGACTCCAGAGACGGAAGCCAGCTGGCTTCTGGAGTGGGGGGGGAGAGTGTCGTTCAGCCATCTCACCGGCACCTCCTGTGGGGTGGCGACGCTCTTCTCCGGGTCCTTTCTTCCCACGGTACTCGATGTGGTAGACGTCGAGCCGGGCCGTCTGTTACACCACCGGATCCGGGACGGCGACAGTATCGTTCACCTGGTGAACGTGTACGCGCCGTCCACGGGTCCGGCGAGGGTCCAGTTCTTTCGCCGGATGTCGACCTACATGAACAACATCGGCGCCGACGAGTGCGTGGTCCTCGGGGGTGATTTCAACTGCACCCTCGAGGCCGCGGACAGGGTGGGGGGTCAAGAACACTACCCTCTCTCGTCGGCAGCCCTGAGAGAGCTGACCGCTCAGCTCTCTCTGGTCGACATCTGGCGTTGGCATCACCCGGACGTCCCTGCCTTCACCTTCACCAGGGTCAGGGAGGGGCGGGTGTCTCAGTCCCGGATCGACAGGTTCTACGTCACCAGGAACCACGCTCACTGCGTTCGCTCCTCCGACATCAGGCCGGCGCCGTTCACGGACCACAACCTGGTGGCCGTGGCGGTGGCCCTGGTGCCAGTCGGGCACGCCTCCGCCTACTGGCACTTTAACAACGCCTTGTTGGAGGACGAGCGCTTTGAGCGGTCTTTCCGGGACTTTTGGACGGTCTGGCACGGCAGACGATCTCGCTTCCCCACGTGGCGTCAGTGGTGGGACGTGGGGAAAGCGCAGATCAAGATCTTCTGTCAGGAGTACACGAGGGGCGCGAGCAGGCGGAGGGACTCACGGATCGAGCGGCTGGAAAGGGAGCTGCTCGGTCTGGAGAGCCGCCTGGCTCGCGGGGACCCACTCGAGCAGAGCGCGTACGTAGAGAAGAAGAGCACCCTGCGGGACCTGCAGCTCCAGCGGTCCCGGGGGGCGTTTGTGCGCTCGCGGATCCAGTTCCTCCGGGAGATGGACCGCGGCTCACACTTCTTCTACGCGTTGGAGAAAAAGAAGGGAGACCGCAGGAACATCACCTGCCTTCTGGCAGACGACGGCTCCCTTCTGACGGATCCGGAGAGCGTGAACGAGAGGGCCAGAGCCTTTTACTCTGACCTCTTCTCTCCGGATCCCGTCGACTCCGACGCGTGCAGGGTTCTGTGGGATGGGCTTCCCACGGTCGGCGAGGGCGTGCGGGACGAGTTCGAGGGCCAGCTGACCCTGGCCGAGCTCTCCGACGCCCTCAGTCGGATGCCCTATAACAAATCGCCGGGCATCGACGGGCTGACCGTGGAGTTCTTCAAAAAGTTTTGGGACTTGCTGGGGCCCGTCTTTGCGCGGGTCCTGGCGGAAGCCTACGAGACCGGGGAGATGCCCCTTTCGATGAGGCGAGCGGTGATCACGCTCCTGCCCAAGAAAGGGGATCTCCGCTGCCTGAAGAACTGGCGCCCGGTCTCGCTGCTGTGCACGGACTATAAAATCGTGGCCAAGGCCGCCTCCTTGAGGCTCAAGTCCGTGCTGGCAGACGTGATCCACCCCGACCAGTCCTACACGGTCCCGAACCGGACGATTTTTGATAACATCTTCCTGGTTCGGGACCTGCTGCACTACTGCAGGAGGACCGGTCGGTCGGTCGCCTTCCTGTCGCTGGATCAGGAGAAGGCGTTCGACCGGGTGGATCACGAGTATCTCTTCGGAACCCTGCGAGCATTCGGATTCGGGCCGCGTTTTGTCGGCCTGTTCCGGATGCTGTACGCCTCTGCCGAGTGCCTGTTGAAGGTCAACTGGTCCCTGACCGCGCCCCTCGCGTTTGGGAGAGGAGTGCGTCAGGGCTGCCCTCTGTCCGGACAACTGTACGCGCTGTGCATCGAGCCCTTCCTCTGCCTCCTTCGCAGGAGGCTCACGGGGTTGGCGCTCGGCGCGTCGGACACGAGGGTGGTCCTGTCGGCATATGCCGACGACGTGCTCCTGGTGGCCTCCGACCCGGTTGACCTGGAGAGGATGCGGAGCTGCCAGAGTGTATACTCTGCCGCTTCCTCTGCCAGGATCAACTGGGACAAGTGCTCCGGGTTACTAGTAGGTCCCTGGCGGGTGGACTCCCTTCCCGTCGCGCTCCAGCAGTTCAAGTGGAGCGCGGACGGCTTCAAATATCTGGGAGTCCACCTGAGCCCCGCGGAGACCTCGGTCGCAGCCAACTGGGTGGAGTTGGAGGACAAGGTGGCTGCTAGGCTGAGGTCGTGGTCGGGTCTGCTGAAACTGCTTTCCTTCAGGGGACGGGCTTTAGTGATTAACCAACTGGTGGCGTCGATGCTTTGGCATCGACTCACCGTCCTGAGCCCGCCCCCTGAGTTTGTGTCCAGGGTCCAGAGGAAGCTGACGGACTTCTTCTGGGCCGGAAAGCACTGGGTCTCTGTGGCGGTTCTGAGCCTCCCTCTTGCCGAGGGAGGGCAAGGGTTGGTGTGCATCAAGAGCCAGGTGCACACCTTCCGCCTCCAGACGCTGCAGAGATTCCTGTACGCAGACCCGGCCCCGCAGTGGTGCACGCTGGCGTCCCTCCTGTTGCGCCAGCTGCACGACCTGGGCTACGACCGGCAGCTCTTTTGGATCGATCTCCGGGGAATCCGTCTCCCCGAGCTGCCGGTCTTTTACCAGGACCTGCTCAGGACCCGGAGCATGTTTGACATCGGCCGAGACGCGGTTCCGACCGAGGGGGAGGAATTCCTTCTGGAGCCCCTGCTGCACAACCCCCATCTAGGTGCGCAGGCGTTGGAATCCCCCGCGGTGCGGAGCCTGTTGATCTCGGCCAAGGTGACCAGAGTCTGGGATCTCCTGGATCACCAACGCTCGGCGTGGCTGACTCCCGGGTCGCTGGTCGCCAGGGCGACTCGGGGGACCCTCAGAACGGCCCGCCGAGCGATCCGGGAGTGCAAAGCAGCTTTGCACCCAGACTCTGTCGGGTATCTCGAGGGGGTCCTCAGGACCGGGGAGCCATCGTCCCTCCCTACCCCCGGCTCTCCGGTCCTGCTGATCAAACCAAAGGATCGGGCTCCCCCTCAGCCTCCCCTCGAGAATCACCTGAGCAGGACCTCGCAGTTCTCCTCGACCCCCCTTCGTTCCGTGTCGAGGAGGACCCTGTACGCGATGGCGCTCCACACCCTCCACTTCCTCGCCCTCGTCTCCCGCCGAGACACCGCTTGGCGGGAGCCCCTCCAACCCCCGGAGGGCGAGAGGCCCCAGTGGGAGGCCTTGTACTCCCCGCTGGTCCCCAGAGGCGCTGGGGACCTGGGCTGGAGGGTGCTACACGGAGCGCTCGCGTCAGGAGAGGTCCTGCGTCACTTCACCGACTCGGACCCCGCATGCCCTTTCTGCGGCGAGTCCGAGTCGGTGTTCCACATTTATTTTCTTTGCGCCAGGCTGCAGCCGTTCTTTTTGTTCTTGAAGAACCTCCTGCTGCAGTTCTGGCTGCATTTTTCCCCCACCCTTTTTATTTTCGGGCACCCTGTTCGTGGCTCCACCAGGAAGAGGGACCTCCTGGTGAATCTGCTCCTGGCTCTTGGCAAACTTACCATCTATAAGACCAGGAAGCGTAAGATCACCGGGGAGGGTCTCTTTGACTGTGGGGCCATGTTCAGGGCCCTCCTTCGTTCCCGGGTGGCGTTGGAGCACGCCGACGCGGAGTCCACTGGCGACATGACGGCTTTTGTCGACCAGTGGGCTCTGGGTGGCGTGCTCTGCACCACCCCCCCCTTTGTTTTGAATATTTAATTTTTGAAAAAAACTGGCTTCATTAATGGCCCTTTTTTTTTTGTTGGCACCCCCTTTTGATTGGGAGGTGCCAAACTGAATCTTTTCACCGGCTGCCTTTGGGCAGCTGGTGCGTCGGCTGCCAATAGGCAGCCGGCGCAGTTTTTTATCGGCCCTTAAATAGGCTGTACCCTTGAGCGAGAGCAGACCTGTGTAAGGAGAGCTCCTGATAAAACTTCAAAAAACAGTGTTTTCAACTTTTTATTTTCCAAATCTTTTTATTTAATCTTTTGTCTAAAGCAGCAGGGCACCTTTTTTGTTAATCAAAACTTTTATTTAGTGTTTTAAAAACACATTTTATTTCTTTTTTCTTTTGTTCTCCTACACTTGCTTTGTTTGCAAGTGTAGGAGGGCAGCCATTTTGGCTTGTTTTTTCCTTTGTTTGTTTTGTTCTTTTAATTTTTACTTTATTTAAACTAGTTTCATTTATTTGCTTTCTAATTTTGTATTGAAGAGCATTTTCTTTAGTTTATTTTAAAATCATTTTTAATCATTACACTGTTTTAGTTTTTGTTTTAAAAATCATTTTGTTTTAATCCCCTGCTCCTGCCTTGTGCAGAGTGGGGGAAGGGCAGGCAGGGAGCACAGGCCATGTGCTCCTTTGTTTGCCCTTAGTTTGGTTTTTGATTTTCTTTTAAGTTTGAAACTTCTTTAGTTTTAAACTTTGATTTATTTTTTGAATTTTTCTTTTACCCCTGCACTATTGGAGTGCAGGGGTGTGTGATTTGTATTTGTTTATTTGTTTAAAAAAATAAACAAATACGTTTGTTTGTTATAAAAAAAAAAAAAAAAAAAAACCCTTTTGTGTTTTTTTATTTTATTTTATTTTTCTTTTTGTGTGTGTGTGAATTTTTATTTGTGTTGTTTTAAAAATAAATAAATATTTTTTGTTTTATTTTTTGTTTATTTAATTATTTATAAAAAAATAAATAAATAAAAAAAAAAAAAAAAAAAAAAAAAAATTGTGTTGTGTGCCCCTGCACTATTGGAGTGCAGGGGTGTGCAATTTCTGTTTGTTTAATTTTGAATTATTGTTTGTTAATTTAAATAATGAGTGGGCAGAAAACGCAGCCCACCAAACAATGGGCAAAGGTGGCTGCAGGGGAGGCTGCAGCCCCTTTCAAGAACATTACCAGGAGGCACGGGGTCAGGTGCCTCCTGAAGGACTCCCTCTCAATCGAGGGCTTTGTTAAGGCCATGGCCAAGGTGGTGGGGCCATCGGCCATCGTGGCGGCCTCCAAGATGTACGGCAAAGCCGTCTTCTTTCTAACATCGGAGGCCGCCGCGAACACAGCGATTGAGAGGGGTCTTGCGGTGGCGGGGATTTTTATCCCCGTCGAACCGCTCGCGGGCCTGGGCACAAGGGTCGTCCTTTCGAATGTGCCACCTTTTTTGAGGGACGACCTGCTCAGGCCCCATCTGCAAGCCCTGGGGGAGATAAAAACAGCTATCCACCCCCTCCCCCTGGGCTGCAAGGACCAGGCCCTCCGCCACATCCTGTCCTTCCGCCGCCAGGTGACCATCCACCTGGCGGGGAGGGACACCGCGGAGGGTAGCTTTGTGGTCCCCTTCGAGGGGACCAATTATGTAATCTTTTATTCCTCGGAGGAGGTGCGGTGCTATCACTGCAAGGAGCTGGGGCACCAGAAAAAGAGGTGCCCCAAGCTCCAGAAAAGCGCAAAGCCACCCGCGCAAGCACCGTGCCCCTCCGAGTCCACCTCGCCCCCGGGGCCCTCAAAAAGGCCCGCAGAGGGTGACAAAAAAGCACCCGCCCCCCTCCCAGGAACATCTGAGGGGGGAAAGGGAGAGACGGCCCCCGAGGTGGCTGGACCCTCCGCGCCTCATGAAAGCGCGCGGGGGGAGAAGGCCGCCGAATGGACCTTGGTCGCCCGCCGCAAAAAGAAGGTGGCGGCCAGGTCCACGGGGGAGGCCAAGCGGGGGGAGACGAAGCCCGCCGCCACACCATCTGGTGGCGGGTCAGGGGGAGTCCCTGATAAGGAGACTCCCCCCACGGCACCCCCCGCGAGGCAGGGCGGCAAAGCCGCCCGAAAAACCAAGCACCTCCTCCCCCCAGAGGGCGAGGAGAGAAGCGCTGCCGGAGGTGGGCTCCCCATCGCCGTGGCAGGGCAGGGGACCGCCTCCGGCAGCCTCAGGGGGAAGAGGAAGGCGCAGGCACGCCTCCCCACGTGTGCACGCAAGTGCACACGTACCGGCTTCTTGGTGGGGGTCCCCGGGGGGGCGAAAGAGGGCCCCCTAAAACCAAAGCGACCGCCTCGGCGTCCCCCCTCTGTCGGCAATGAGGGCCCCGGCCCTCGTAATGCCACAGAGGGGGAGAAGGATCCATCCCCCGAGGCGGTCCGGGGCTCCGCAGAATCTGCGGAGCCCATGGAAGAGGCCCCCGCCGAGAGGCCAAAGGGGAGGGAGGAACCCGCGAGGGCAGATAGAGCCCTTCGGGAAGATCCCCTCCCCGTCACTAAAGAGACCTCGGAAGCCGGCCCCGACTCTACCACCGAGGGGCCGGCTGCAGCGGAGGTCGCTGAGGGGGCGCAGGAGGGGCCCCCGACAGAACACCTGCCTCGGGCACCGCCTTCCTCCAAAGGCGACACGGGTCCTGAAACCTGTGTTGCCGAGGAGGGGGCGGCGGAAACAGCTTCCGAGGCAGGCGTGGGCTCCGTGGATAAAGCGGAGCCCATGCAGGCGACCCCTGCCGAGGGGCCAGAGTGGGAGGAAGAACAACCCCTCCCAGAAGAAGAGCTGCCTCGGGCTCCCGAGGCAGGCGTGGGCTCCGCAGACAATGCGGGGCCCATGCAGATGGCCCCGGCTGAGGGGTCAGAGGGGGGAGCTGAGCCCCCCCAGTCAGAACAAGAGCTGCCTCAGGTTTCCCTCTCTTGTGGCGACGGGGGTTTCGGCCCTCGTGCTGCCGCGGAGGGGGAGAAGGAAACACCCCCTGAGGCAGCGGCGGGCTCTGCGGAGCCCGCGCTTACATTGGTCTCCGGAGCGCGGAAGGGAGGGGAAGAACCAAAGAGGGCAGAAGGTGGTGCCCTCGCGGTAGATCCCCTCCCCGAAGTGCAACGGGGCCAAGAAACCGGTCCCCGACCCAGCATCGAGGGACCGGTTCCAGTCACCGAGGGGGCGCGGGAGGAGCCCCTGGAAGAACAACCGCCTCAGGCTTCCCTTTCCGGCGGCGACGAGGGCTCCGGCCCTCGCGCGTCCGTCGGGGGGGAAACATCGTCCGAGGCGGTCCCGGTGACTGATGCGGAGGGAGGGGAAGGACCCGAAAGGGTGTATCCCCTTTCTCTAGGGGAGGGAGGGGAAGGACCCGAGAGGGTGGATCCCCTTCCTTCGAGGGAAGAGGACGGGCCTGAGACCGTGCCTCGGACCTCAAAGGAGGGACCCAGAGCGGGGACCAGACCATCTGGCTCGGCGGCGTATGCCGAGCGCCCGTCTGCGCCCCCGAAATCGAGGGTGCAGACGGTCCCCGCGAGGGTCCCTCCGCCGGTCTCTCCCGTCGCGTCCCCTGGGGGTGGGGCGCAGGGAGGACCGGTGAAGCTCAAAATAAGGCGCAACGCGCTCACCCACCAACGTGAGTGCGTTGTGCTTTACCATCGCGAGGGGGGCGATGGAGAGCTGAGGGAGAGGGAGGAGGATACCGAGTCCACGGGCAGCGTGGGCTCGGAGGTTCCGTCCGTCTCTCTCCCTGACATCCCTGCGGCGGATCTCCTGGAGTTCTTGGAGGCCACCATCCACCGCAGGGACAAGGTACAGCTGGCCCTGGACAAATGGGGGGACTTCCAGAGGGTCCTAACCTCTGTGAGGTCCTTCCTCAGGGCCAGCCACGCCAACAAAACTTCGGGCTCGAACGTGCACATTCGGGCCCGAAAGTTACACGACCAGTTGGTGAGCTTCGGGAGAACTCAGGATCTCCCGTGAGCGTCACCAACCACTCCTGACAGAGGATCATGTATCACATCGGTACCGTGAACGTCAACGGGTGTAGGGACCCTTTCCGCAGGGCCCAGGTAATCTCCTTCCTGAAAAAAGGGGGTTACTCTGTGTGCTTCCTGCAGGAAACCCACACGACTCCAGAGACGGAAGCCAGCTGGCTTCTGGAGTGGGGGGGGAGAGTGTCGTTCAGCCATCTCACCGGCACCTCCTGTGGGGTGGCGACGCTCTTCTCCGGGTCCTTTCTTCCCACGGTACTCGATGTGGTAGACGTCGAGCCGGGCCGTCTGTTACACCACCGGATCCGGGACGGCGACAGTATCGTTCACCTGGTGAACGTGTACGCGCCGTCCACGGGTCCGGCGAGGGTCCAGTTCTTTCGCCGGATGTCGACCTACATGAACAACATCGGCGCCGACGAGTGCGTGGTCCTCGGGGGTGATTTCAACTGCACCCTCGAGGCCGCGGACAGGGTGGGGGGTCAAGAACACTACCCTCTCTCGTCGGCAGCCCTGAGAGAGCTGACCGCTCAGCTCTCTCTGGTCGACATCTGGCGTTGGCATCACCCGGACGTCCCTGCCTTCACCTTCACCAGGGTCAGGGAGGGGCGGGTGTCTCAGTCCCGGATCGACAGGTTCTACGTCACCAGGAACCACGCTCACTGCGTTCGCTCCTCCGACATCAGGCCGGCGCCGTTCACGGACCACAACCTGGTGGCCGTGGCGGTGGCCCTGGTGCCAGTCGGGCACGCCTCCGCCTACTGGCACTTTAACAACGCCTTGTTGGAGGACGAGCGCTTTGAGCGGTCTTTCCGGGACTTTTGGACGGTCTGGCACGGCAGACGATCTCGCTTCCCCACGTGGCGTCAGTGGTGGGACGTGGGGAAAGCGCAGATCAAGATCTTCTGTCAGGAGTACACGAGGGGCGCGAGCAGGCGGAGGGACTCACGGATCGAGCGGCTGGAAAGGGAGCTGCTCGATCTGGAGAGCCGCCTGGCTCGCGGGGACCCGCTCGAGCAGAGCGCGTACGTAGAGAAGAAGAGCACCCTGCGGGACCTGCAGCTCCAGCGGTCCCGGGGGGCGTTTGTGCGCTCGCGGATCCAGTTCCTCCGGGAGATGGACCGCGGCTCACACTTCTTCTACGCGTTGGAGAAAAAGAAGGGAGACCGCAGGAACATCACCTGCCTTCTGGCAGACGACGGCTCCCTTCTGACGGATCCGGAGAGCGTGAACGAGAGGGCCAGAGCCTTTTACTCTGACCTCTTCTCTCCGGATCCCGTCGACTCCGACGCGTGCAGGGTTCTGTGGGATGGGCTTCCCACGGTCGGCCAGGGCGTCAGGGACGAGTTCGAGGGCCAGCTGACCCTGGCCGAGCTCTCCGACGCCCTCAGTCGGATGCCCTATAACAAATCGCCGGGCATCGACGGGCTGACCGTGGAGTTCTTCAAGAAGTTCTGGGACTTGCTGGGGCCCGCCTTTGCGCGGGTCCTGGCGGAAGCCTACGAGACCGGGGAGATGCCCCTTTCGATGAGGCGGGCGGTGATCACGCTCCTGCCCAAGAAGGGGGATCTCCGCTGCCTGAAGAACTGGCGCCCGGTCTCGCTGCTGTGCACGGACTATAAAATCGTGGCCAAGGCCGCCTCCTTGAGGCTCAAGTCCGTGCTGGCAGACGTGATCCACCCCGACCAGTCCTACACGGTCCCGAACCGGACGATTTTCGACAACATCTTCCTGGTTCGGGACCTCCTGCACTACTGCAGGGGGACCGGTCGGTCGGTCGCCTTCCTGTCTCTCGACCAAGAGAAGGCGTTCGACCGGGTGGATCACGAGTATCTCTTCGGAACCCTGCGGGCATTCGGATTCGGGCCGAGGTTCGTCGGCCTCTTCCGAATGCTGTACGCCTCTGCCGAGTGCCTCTTGAAGGTGAACTGGTCCCTGACCGCGCCCCTCGCCTTCGGGAGAGGAGTACGTCAAGGCTGCCCTCTGTCCGGACAACTGTACGCGCTGTGCATCGAGCCCTTCCTCTGCCTCCTTCGCAGGAGGCTCACGGGGATGGCGCTCGGCGCGCCGGACGCGAGGGTGGTCCTGTCGGCTTACGCCGACGACGTGCTCCTGGTGGCCTCCGATCCGGTCGATCTGGAGAGGATGCGGAGCTGCCAGAGCGTTTACTCTGCCGCGTCCTCTGCCAGGATCAACTGGACCAAATGCTCCGGGTTGTTGGTAGGCCCCTGGCGGGTGGACTCCCTCCCTGCCGCGCTCCAGCAGTTCAAGTGGAGCGCGGACAGCTTCAAATACCTGGGAGTCCACCTGAGCCCCGCGGAGACCTCGGTCGCAGCCAACTGGGTGGAGTTGGAGGACAAGGTGGCTGCTAGGCTGAGGTCGTGGTCGGGTCTGCTGAAAGTGCTTTCCTTCAGGGGACGGGCTTTAGTGATTAACCAACTGGTGGCGTCGATGCTCTGGCATCGACTCACCGTCCTGAGCCCGCCCCCTGAGTTTGTGGCCAGGGTCCAGAGGAAGCTGACGGACTTCTTCTGGGCCGGAAAGCATTGGGTCTCTGCGGGGGTGCTGAGCCTCCCTCTGGCTGAGGGAGGACAGGGGTTGGTGTGCATCAGGACTCAGGTGCACACCTTCCGCCTCCAGACCCTGCAGAGATTCCTGTACGCGGACCCGGCCCCGCAGTGGTGCGCGCTGGCCTCCCTCTTCCTGCGCCAGCTGCACCGCTTGGGCTACGACCGGCAGCTGTTCTGGCTCGACCTCCCGGGGATCCGTCTCCCCGAGCTGCCGGTCTTTTACAGGGACCTGCTCAAGACCCGGAGCATGTTTTCTATCGGCCGAGACGCGGTTCCGACCGAGGGGGAGGAATTCCTTCTGGAGCCCCTGCTGCACAACCCCCATCTAGGTGCGCAGGCGTTGGAATCCCCCGCGGTGCGGAGCCTGTTGATCTCGGCCAAGGTGACCAGAGTCTGGGATCTCCTGGATCACCAACGCTCGGCGTGGCTGACTCCCGAGTCGCTGGTCGCCAGGGCGACTCGGGGGACCCTCAGAACGGCCCGCCGAGCGATCCGGGAGTGCAAAGCAGCTTTGCACCCAGACTCTGTCGGGTATCTCGAGGGGGTCCTCAGGACCGGAGAGCCATCGTCCCTCCCTACCCCCGGCTCTCCGGTCCTGCTGATCAGACCAAAGGATCGGGCTCCCCCTCAGCCTCCCCTCGAGAATCACCTGAGCAGGATCTCGCAGTTCTCCTCGACCCCCCTTCGTTCCGTGTCGAGGGGGACCCTGTACGCGATGGCGCTCCACACCCTCCACTTCCTCGCCCTCGTCTCCCGCCGAGACACCGCTTGGCGGGAGCCCCTCCGACCCCCGGAGGGCGAGAGGCCCCAGTGGGAGGCCCTGTACTCCCCGCTGGTCCCCAGAGGTGCTGGGGACCTGGGCTGGAGGGTGCTACACGGAGCGCTCGCGTCAGGAGAGGTCCTGCGTCACTTCACCGACTCGGACCCCGCATGCCCTTTCTGCGGCGAGTCCGAGTCGGTGTTTCACATTTATTTACTTTGCGCCAGGCTGCAGCCTTTCTTTTTGTTTTTGAAGAACCTCCTGCTGCAGTTCTGGCTGCATTTTTCCCCCACCCTTTTTATTTTCGGGCACCCTGTTCGTGGCTCCACCAGGAAGAGGGACCTCCTGGTGAATCTGCTCCTGGCTCTTGGCAAACTTACCATCTACAAGACCAGGAAGCGTAAGATCACCGGGGAGGGTCTCTTTGACTGTGGGGCCATGTTCAGGGCCCTCCTCCGTTCCCGGGTGGCGTTGGAGCACGCCGACGCGGAGTCCACTGGCGACATGACGGCTTTTGTCGACCAGTGGGCTCTGGGTGGCGTGCTCTGCACCACCCCCCCCTTTGTTTTGAACATTTAATTTTTGAAAAAAAAACTGGCTTAGTTAATGGCTAGCTTTTGTTGGCCCCCCCTTTTGATTAGGGGGTGCCAAACCGAATCTTTTCACCGGCTGCCTTCGGGCAGCTGGTGCGCCGGCTGCCAATAGGCAGCCGACGCAGTTTTCTACCGGCCCTTAAATAGGCTGTACCCTTGAGCGAGAGCAGACCTGTGTAAGGAGAGCTCCTGATAAAACTTCAAAAAACAGTGTTTTCAACTTTTTATTTTCCAAATATTTTTATTTAATCTTTTGTCTAAAGCAGCAGGGCACCTTTTTTGTTAATCAAAACTTTTATTTAGTGTTTTAAAAACACATTTTATTTCTTTTTTCTTTGGTTCTCCTACACTTGCTTTGTTTGCAAGTGTAGGAGGGCGGCCATTTTGGCTTGTTTTTTCTTTTGTTTGGTTTGTTCATTTAATTTTTACTTCCTTTAAATTAGTTTATTTTCTTTGCTTTTTAATTTTATATTAAAGAGCACTTTCTTTAGTTTATTTAAAAATTATTTTAAATCATTACACTGTTTTAGTTTTTGTTTTAAAAATCATTTTGTTTTAATCCCCTGCTCCTGCCTTGTGCAGAGTGGGGGAAGGGCAGGCAAGGAGCACAGGCCATGTGCTCCTTTGTTTGCCCTTAGTTTAGTTTTTGATTTTCTTTTAAGTTTAAAACTATTTTTTAGTTTTAAACTTTTGATTTATTTTTGAATTTTTCTTTTACCCCTGCACTATTGGAGTGCAGGGGTGTGTGATTTGTATTTGTTTATTTATTTAAAAAAATAAACAAATACGTTTGTTTGTATTAAAAAACAAAAAAACAAACAAAAAAAAAAAAAAAAAAAAAAAAAAAAACTTTGTGCTTTTTGTTTTATTTTTATTTTTGTGTGTGAAATAAATAAATAATTTTTGTTTGTTTGTTTTATTTTTTGTTTATTTAATTATTATAAAAAAAAAAAAACAAAAAAAAAAAAAACCCTTTGTGTTCTGTGCGCCCCTGCACTATTGGAGTGCAGGGGTGTGCAATTCTGTTTGTTTTATTTTGAATTATTATTTGTTTATTAAATAATGAGTGGGCAGAAAACGCAGCCCACCAAACAATGGGCAAAGGTGGCTGCAGGGGAGGCTGCAGCCCCTTTCAAGAACATTACCAGGAGGCACGGGGTCAGGTGCCTCCTGAAGGACTCCCTCTCAATCGAGGGCTTTGTTAAGGCCATGGCCAAGGTGGTGGGGCCATCGGCCATCGTGGCGGCCTCCAAGATGTACGGCAAAGCCGTCTTCTTTCTAACATCGGAGGCCGCCGCGAACACGGCGATTGAGAGGGGTCTTGCGGTGGCGGGGATTTTTATCCCCGTCGAACCGCTTGCGGGCCTGGGCACAAGGGTCGTCCTGTCGAATGTGCCACCTTTTTTGAGGGACGACCTGCTCAGGCCCCATCTGCAAGCCCTGGGGGAGATTAAAACAGCTATCCACCCCCTCCCCCTGGGCTGCAAGGACCAGGCCCTCCGCCACATCCTGTCCTTCCGCCGTCAGGTGACCATCCACCTGGCGGGGAGGGACACCGCGGAGGGCAGCTTTGTGGTCCCCTTCGAGGGGACCAATTATGTAATCTTTTATTCCTCGGAGGAGGTGCGGTGCTACCACTGCAAGGAGCTGGGGCACCAGAAAAAGAGGTGCCCCAAGCTCCAGAAAAGCGCAAAGCCACCCGCGCAAGCACCGTGCCCCTCCGAGTCCACCTCGCCCCCGGGGCCCTCAAAAAGGCCCGCAGAGGGTGACAAAAAAGCACCCGCCCCCCTCCCAGGAACATCTGAGGGGGGAAAGGGAGAGACGGCCCCCGAGGTGGCTGGACCCTCCGCGCCTCATGAAAGCGCGCGGGGGGAGAAGGCCGCCGAATGGACCTTGGTCGCCCGCCGCAAAAAGAAGGTGGCGGCCAGGTCCACGGGGGAGGCCAAGCGGGGGGAGACGAAGCCCGCCGCCACACCATCTGGTGGCGGGTCAGGGGGAGTCCCTGATAAGGAGACTCCCCCCACGGCACCGCCCGAAAAACCAAGCACCTCCTCCCCCCAGAGGGCGAGGAGAGAAGCGCTGCCGGAGGTGGGCTCCCCATCGCCGTGGCAGGGCAGGGGACTGCCTCCGGCAGCCTCAGGGGGAAGAGGAAGGCGCAGGCACGCCTCCCCACGTGTGCACGCAAGTGCACACGTACCAGCTTCTTGGTGGGGGTCCCCGGGGGGGCGAAAGAGGGCCCCCTAAAACCAAAGCGACCGCCTCGGCGTCCCCCCTCTGTCGGCAATGAGGGCCCCGGCCCTCGTAATGCCACAGAGGGGGAGAAGGATCCATCCCCCGAGGCGGTCCGGGGCTCCGCAGAATCTGCGGAGCCCATGGAAGAGGCCCCCGCCGAGAAGCCAAAGGCGAGGGAGGAACCCGCGAGGGCAGATAGAGCCCTTCGGGAAGATCCCCTCCCCGTCACTAAAGAGACCTCGGAAGCCGGCCCCGACTCTACCACCGAGGGGCCGGCTGCAGCGGAGGTCGCTGAGGGGGCGCAGGAGGGGCCCCCGACAGAACACCTGCCTCGGGCACCGCCTTCCTCCAAAGGCGACACGGGTCCTGAAACCTGTGTTGCCGAGGAGGGGGCGGCGGAAACAGCTTCCGAGGCAGGCATGGGCTCCGTGGATAAAGCGGAGCCCATGCAGGCGACCCCTGCCGAGGGGCCAGAGGGGGAGGAAGAACTACTCCTCCCAGACCAAGAGCTGCCTCGGGCTCCCGAGGCAGGCGTGGGCTCCGCAGACAACGCGGAGCCCATGCAAGCGGCCCCAGCTGAGGGGTCAGAGGGGGGAGCTGAGCCCCCCCAATCAGAACAAGAGCTGCCTCAGACTTCCCTCTCTCGCGGCGACGGGGGTTCCGGCCCTCGTGCCGCCGCGGAGGGGGAGGAGGAAACACCCCCTGAGGCAGCCGCGGGCTCTGCGGAGCCCGCGCTTACATTGGTCTCCGGAGCGCGGAAGGGAGGGGAAGAACCAGAGAGGGCAGAAGGTGGTGCCCTCGAGGTAGATCCCCTCCCCGAAGTGCAACGGGGCCAAGAAATCGGTCCCCGATCCAGCGCCGAGGGACCGGTTCCAGTCACCGAGGGGGCGCGGGAGGAGCCCCTGAAAGACCAACGGTCCCGGTGGCTGATGCGGGGGAAGGGGAAGGACCCGAAAGGGTGTATCCCCTTTCTCTAGGGGAGGGAGGGGAAGGACCCGAGAGGGTGGATCCCCTTCCTTCGAGGAAAGAGGACGGGCCTGAGACCGTGCCTCGGACCTCAAAGGAGGGACCCAGAGCGGGGACCAGACCATCTGGCTCGGCGGTGTACGCCGAGCGCCAGTCTGCGCCCCCGAAATCCAGGGTGCAGACGGTCCCCGCGAGGGTCCCTCCGCCGGTCTCTCCCGTCGCGTCCCCTGGGGGTGGGGCGCAGGGAGGACCGGTGAAGCTCAAAATAAGGCGCAACGCGCTCACCCACCAACGTGAGTGCGTTGTGCTTTACCATCGCGAAGGGGGCGATGGAGAGCTGAGGGAGAGGGAGGAGGATACCGAGTCCACGGGCAGCGTGGGCTCGGAGGTTCCGTCCGTCTCTCTCCCTGACATCCCTGCGGCGGATCTCCTGGAGTTCTTGGAGGCCACCATCCACCGCAGGGACAAGGTACAGCTGGCCCTGGACAAATGGGGGGACTTCCAGAGGGTCCTAACCTCTGTGAGGTCCTTCCTCAGGGCCAGCCACGCCAACAAAACTTCGGGCTCGAACGTGCACATTCGGGCCCGAAAGTTACACGACCAGTTGGTGAGCTTCGGGAGAACTCAGGATCTCCCGTGAGCGTCACCAACAACTCCTGACAGAAGATCATGTATCACATCGGTACCGTGAACGTCAACGGGTGTAGGGACCCTTTCCGCAGGGTAATCTCCTTCCTGAAAAAAGGGGGTTACTCTGTGTGCTTCCTGCAGGAAACCCACACGACTCCAGAGACGGAAGCCAGCTGGCTTCTGGAGTGGGGGGGGAGAGTGTCGTTCAGCCATCTCACCGGCACCTCCTGTGGGGTGGCGACGCTCTTCTCCGGGTCCTTTCTTCCCACGGTACTCGATGTGGTAGACGTCGAGCCGGGCCGTCTGTTACACCACCGGATCCGGGACGGCGACAGTATCGTTCACCTGGTGAACGTGTACGCGCCGTCCACGGGTCCGGCGAGGGTCCAGTTCTTTCGCCGGATGTCGACCTACATGAGCAACATCGGCGCCGGCGAGTGCGTGGTCCTCGGGGGTGATTTCAACTGCACCCTCGAGGCCGCGGACAGGGTGGGGGCGCAAGAGCACTACCCTCTCTCGTCGGCAGCCCTGAGAGAGCTGACCGCTCGGCTCTCTCTGGTCGACATCTGGCGTTGGCAGCATCCGGACGTCCCCGCCTTCACCTTCACCAGGGTGAGGGAGGGGCGGGTGTCTCAGTCCCGGATCGACAGGTTCTACGTCACCAGGAACCACGCTCACTGCGTTCGCTCCTCCGACATCAGGCCGGCGCCGTTCACGGACCACAACCTGGTGGCCGTGGCGGTGGCCCTGGTGCCAGTCGGGCACGCCTCCGCCTACTGGCACTTTAACAACGCCTTGTTGGAGGACGAGCGCTTTGAGCGGTCTTTCCGGGACTTTTGGACGGTCTGGCACGGCAGACGATCTCGCTTCCCCACGTGGCGTCAGTGGTGGGACGTGGGGAAAGCGCAGATCAAGATCTTCTGTCAGGAGTACACGAGGGGCGCGAGCAGGCGGAGGGACTCACGGATCGAGCGGCTGGAAAGGGAGCTGCTCGATCTGGAGAGCCGCCTGGCTCGCGGGGACCCACTCGAGCAGAGCGCGTACGTAGAGAAGAAGAGCACCCTGCGGGACCTGCAGCTCCAGCGGTCCCGGGGGGCGTTTGTGCGCTCGCGGATCCAGTTCCTCCGGGAGATGGACCGCGGCTCACACTTCTTCTACGCGTTGGAGAAAAAGAAGGGAGACCGCAGGACCATCACCTGCCTTCTGGCAGACGACGGCTCCCTTCTGACGGATCCGGAGAGCGTGAACGAGAGGGCCAGAGCCTTTTACTCTGACCTCTTCTCTCCGGATCCCGTCGACTCCGACGCGTGCAGGGTTCTGTGGGATGGGCTTCCCACGGTCGGCGAGGGCGTCAGGGATGAGTTCGAGGGCCAGCTGACCCTGGCCGAGCTCTCCGACGCCCTCAGTCGGATGCCCTATAACAAATCGCCGGGCATCGACGGGCTGACCGTGGAGTTCTTCAAAAAGTTTTGGGACTTGCTGGGGCCCGCCTTTGCGCGGGTCCTGGCGGAAGCCTACGAGACCGGGGAGATGCCCCTTTCGATGAGGCGGGCGGTGATCACGCTGCTGCCCAAGAAAGGGGATCTCCGCTGCCTTAAGAACTGGCGCCCGGTCTCGCTGCTATGCACGGACTATAAAATCGTGGCCAAGGCCGCCTCCTTGAGGCTCAAGTCCGTGCTGGCAGACGTGATCCACCCCGACCAGTCCTACACGGTCCCGAACCGGACGATTTTCGATAACATCTTCCTGGTTCGGGACCTCCTGCACTACTGCAGGGGGACCGGTCGGTCGGTCGCCTTCTTGTCTCTCGACCAAGAGAAGGCGTTCGACCGGGTGGATCACGAGTATCTCTTCGGAACCCTGCGAGCATTCGGATTCGGGCCGCGTTTCGTCGGCCTGTTCCGGATGCTGTACGCCTCTGCCGAGTGCCTGTTGAAGGTCAACTGGTCCCTGACCGCGCCCCTCGCGTTCGGGAGAGGAGTGCGTCAGGGCTGCCCTCTGTCCGGACAACTGTACGCGCTGTGCATCGAGCCCTTCCTCTGCCTCCTTCGCAGGAGGCTCACGGGGTTGGCGCTCGGCGCGTCGGACACGAGGGTGGTCCTGTCGGCCTACGCCGACGACGTGCTCCTGGTGGCCTCCGACCCGGTTGACCTGGAGAGGATGCGGAGCTGCCAGAGTGTATACTCTGCCGCTTCCTCTGCCAGGATCAACTGGGACAAGTGCTCCGGGTTACTAGTAGGTCCCTGGCGGGTGGACTCCCTCCCCGTCGCGCTCCAGCAGTTCAAGTGGAGCGCGGACGGCTTCAAATATCTGGGAGTCCACCTGAGCCCCGCGGAGACCTCGGTCGCAGCCAACTGGGTGGAGTTGGAGGACAAGGTGGCTGCTAGGCTGAGGTCGTGGTCGGGTCTGCTGAAACTGCTTTCCTTCAGGGGACGGGCTTTAGTGATTAACCAGCTGGTGGCGTCGATGCTCTGGCATCGACTCACCGTCCTGAGCCCGCCCCCTGAGTTTGTGTCCAGGGTCCAGAGGAAGCTGACGGACTTCTTCTGGGCCGGAAAGCATTGGGTCTCTGCGGGGGTGCTGAGCCTCCCTCTGGCTGAGGGAGGACAAGGGTTGGTGTGCATCAGGACTCAGGTGCACACCTTCCGCCTCCAGACCCTGCAGAGATTCCTGTACGCAGACCCGGCCCCGCAGTGGTGCACGCTGGCGTCCCTCCTGTTGCGCCAGCTGCACGACCTGGGCTACGACCGGCAGCTCTTTTGGATCGATCTCCGGGGAATCCGTCTCCCCGAGCTGCCGGTCTTTTACCAGGACCTGCTCAGGACCCGGAGCATGTTCGACATCGGCCGAGACGCGGTTCCGACCGAGGGGGAAGAATTCCTTCTGGAGCCCCTGCTGCACAACCCCCATCTAGGTGCGCAGGCGTTGGAATCCCCCGCGGTGCGGAGCCTGTTGATCTCGGCCAAGGTGACCAGAGTCTGGGATCTCCTGGATCACCAACGCTAGGCGTGGCTGACTCCCGAGTCGCTGGTCGCCAGGGCGACTCGGGGGACCCTCAGAACGGCCCGCCGGGCGATCCGGGAGTGCAAGGCAGCTTTGCACCCAGACTCTGTCGGGTATCTCGAGGGGGTCCTCAGGACCGGGGAGCCACAGTCCCTCCCTACCCCCGGCTCTCCGGTCCTGCTGATCAAACCAAAGGATCGGGCTCCCCCTCAGCCTCCCCTCGAGAATCACCTGAGCAGGACCTCGCAGTTCTCCTCGACCCCCCTTCGTTCCGTGTCGAGGAGGACCCTGTACGCGATGGCGCTCCACACCCTCCACTTCCTCGCCCTCGTCTCCCGCCGAGACACCGCTTGGCGGGAGCCCCTCCAACCCCCGGAGGGCGAGAGGCCCCAGTGGGAGGCCTTGTACTCCCCGCTGGTCCCCAGAGGCGCTGGGGACCTGGGCTGGAGGGTGCTACACGGAGCGCTCGCGTCAGGAGAGGTCCTGCGTCACTTCACCGACTCGGACCCCGCATGCCCTTTCTGCGGCGAGTCCGAGTCGGTGTTCCACATTTATTTCCTTTGCGCCAGGCTGCAGCCGTTCTTTCTGTTCCTCAAGAACCTCTTGCTGCTGTTCTGGCTGCATTTTTCCCCCACCCTTTTTATTTTCGGGCACCCTGTTCGTGGCTCCACCAGGAAGAGAGACCTCCTGGTGAATCTGCTCCTGGCTCTTGGCAAACTTACCATCTACAAGACCAGGAAGCGTAAGATCACCGGGGAGGGTCTCTTTGACTGTGGGGCCATGTTCAGGGCCCTCCTCCGTTCCCGGGTGGCGCTGGAGCACGCCGGCGCGGAGTCCACTGGCGACATGACGTCTTTTGTCGACCAGTGGGCTCTGGGTGGCGTGCTCTGCACCACCCCCCCCTTTGTTTTGAATATTTAATTTTTGAAAAAAAAACTGGGTTCATTAATGGCCGTTTTTTTGTTGGCACCCCCTTTTGATTAGGAGGTGCCAAACTGAATTCTTTTCACCGGCTGCCTTTGGGCAGCTGGTGCGTCAGCTGCCAATAGGCAGCCGGCGCAGTTTTTTATCGGCCCTTAAATAGGCTGTACCCTTGAGCGAGAGCAGACCTGTGTGAGGTGAGCTCCTGCTCAAACTTCAAAAAACAGTGTGTTCAACTTTTTATTTTCCAAATCTTTTTATTTATTCTTATTACTAAAGCAGCAGGGCACCTTTTTTGTTAATTAAAACTTTTATTTAGTGTTTTAAAAACACATTTTATTTCTTTTTTCTTTTGTTCTCCTACACTTGCTTTGTTTGCAAGTGTAGGAGGGCGGCCATTTTGGCTTGTTTTTTCTTTTGTTTGGTTTGTTCATTTAATTTTTACTTCCTTTAAATTAGTTTATTTTCTTTGCTTTTTAATTTTATATTAAAGAGCACTTTCTTTAGTTTATTTAAAAATTATTTTAAATCATTACACTGTTTTAGTTTTTGTTTTAAAAATCATTTTGTTTTAATCCCCTGCTCCTGCCTTGTGCAGAGTGGGGGAAGGGCAGGCAAGGAGCACAGGCCATGTGCTCCTTTGTTTGCCCTTAGTTTAGTTTTTGATTTTCTTTTAAGTTTAAAACTATTTTTTAGTTTTAAACTTTTGATTTATTTTTGAATTTTTCTTTTACCCCTGCACTATTGGAGTGCAGGGGTGTGTGATTTGTATTTGTTTATTTATTTAAAAAATAAACAAATACGTTTGTTTGTATTAAAAAAAAAACAAAAACAAAAAAAAAAAAACTTTGTGCTTTTTGTTTTATTTTTATTTGTGTGTGTGAAATAAATAAATAATTTTTGTTTGTTTGTTTTATTTTTTGTTTATTTAATTATTATAAAAAAAAAAAAAAAAAAAAAAAAACCCTTTGTGTTCTGTGCGCCCCTGCACTATTGGAGTGCAGGGGTGTGCAATTCTGTTTGTTTTATTTTGAATTATTATTTGTTTATTAAATAATGAGTGGGCAGAAAACGCAGCCCACCAAACAATGGGCAAAGGTGGCTGCAGGGGAGGCTGCAGCCCCTTTCAAGAACATTACCAGGAGGCACGGGGTCAGGTGCCTCCTGAAGGACTCCCTCTCAATCGAGGGCTTTGTTAAGGCCATGGCCAAGGTGGTGGGGCCATCGGCCATCGTGGCGGCCTCCAAGATGTACGGCAAAGCCGTCTTCTTTCTAACATCGGAGGCCGCCGCGAACACGGCGATTGAGAGGGGTCTTGCGGTGGCGGGGATTTTTATCCCCGTCGAACCGCTTGCGGGCCTGGGCACAAGGGTCGTCCTGTCGAATGTGCCACCTTTTTTGAGGGACGACCTGCTCAGGCCCCATCTGCAAGCCCTGGGGGAGATTAAAACAGCTATCCACCCCCTCCCCCTGGGCTGCAAGGACCAGGCCCTCCGCCACATCCTGTCCTTCCGCCGTCAGGTGACCATCCACCTGGCGGGGAGGGACACCGCGGAGGGCAGCTTTGTGGTCCCCTTCGAGGGGACCAATTATGTAATCTTTTATTTCTCGGAGGAGGTGCGGTGCTACCACTGCAAGGAGCTGGGGCACCAGAAAAAGAGGTGCCCCAAGCTCCAGCAGGGCGCAAAGCCAACCGCGCACGCACCGCGCCCCTCCGAGTCCACCTCGCCCCCGGGGCCCTCCAAGAGGCCCACAGAAAAGGGGGGCAAAACAGTACCCGCCCCCCTCCCAGGAACATCTGAGGGGGGAAAGGGAGAGAAGGCCCCCGAGGTGGCCGGACCCTCCGCGCCTCATGAAAGCGCGCGGGGGGAGAAGGCCGCCGAATGGACCGTGGTCGCCCGCCGCAAGAAGAAGGTGGTGGCCAGGTCCACCGGGGAGGCCAAGCGGGGGGAGACGAAGCCCACCGCCGCACCATCTGGCGGTGGGTCAGGGGGAGTCCCAGAGAAAGGGACTCCCTCGACGGCACCCCCCGCAAGGCAGGGCGGCAAAGCCGCCCGCAAAACCAAACACCTCCTCCCCACAGAGGACGAGGAGAGAAACGCTGCCGGAGGCGAGCTCCCCGTTGCCGTGGCAGGGCAGGGGACCGCCTCCGGCAGCCTCAGGGGGAAGAGGAAGGCGCAGGCACGCCTCCCCACGTGTGCACGCAAGTGCACACGTACCGGCCTCTTGGTGGGGGTCCCCGGGGGGGCGAAAGAGGGCCCCCAAAAACCAAAGAGACCGCCTCGGCGTCCCCCTTCTGTCGGCAACGAGGGCTTCGGCCCTCGTAATGCCACAGAGGGGGAGAAGGATCCATCCCCCGAGGTGGTCCGGGGCTCCGCGGAAGCAGCGGAGCCCATGGAAGAGGCCCCCGCCGAGAGGCCAAAGGGGAGGGAGGAACTCGTGAGGGCAGATGGAGCCCTTCGGGTAGATCCCCTCCCCGTCACTAAAGAGACCTCGGAAGCCGGCCCCGACTCTACCATCGAGGGGCCGGCCACAGAGGAGGTCGCCGAGGGGGCGCAGGAGGGGCCCCCGAAAGAACACCTGCCTCGGGCACCGCCTTCCTCCGACGGCGACGCGGGTCCTGAAACCTGTGTTGCCGAGGAGGGGGCGGCGAAACCAGCTCCCGAGGCAGGCGTGGGCTCCGCGGATAACGCGGAGCCCATGCAGGGGACCTCCGCCGAGGGGCCGGAGGGGGGGGAAGAATCACCCCTCCCAGAACAAGAGCTGCCTCGGGCTCCCGAGGCAGGCGTGGGCTCCGCAGACAACGCGGAGCCCATGCAAGCGGCCCCGGCTGAGGGGTCGGAGGGGGGAGCTGAGCGCCCCCAAGAACAAGCTCTGCCTCAGGCTTCCCTCTCTTGCGGCGACGGGGGTTCCGGCCCTCGTGCCGCCGCGGAGGGGGAGGAGGAAACACCCTCTGAGGCAGAAGCGAGCTCTGCGGAGCCCGCGTTCACATTGGTCTCCGGAGCGCGGAAGGGAGGGGAAGAACCAGGGAGGGCAGAAGGTGGTGCCCTCATGGTAGATCCCCTCCCCGAAGTGCAACGGGGCCAAGAAACCGGTCCCCGACCCAGCACCGAGGGACCGGTTCCAGTCACCGAGGGGGCGCGGGAGGAGCCCCTGGAAGAACAACCGCCTCGGGCTTCCCTTTCCGGCGGCGACGAGGGCTCCGGCCCTCGCGCGTCCGTCGGGGGGGAAACATCGTCCGAGGCGGTCCCGGTGACTGATGCGGAGGAAGGGGAAGGACCCGAAAGGGTGTATCCCCTTTCTCTAGGGGAGGGAGGGGAAGGACCCGAGAGGGTGGATCCCCTTCCTTCGAGGAAAGAGGACGGGCCTGAGACCGTGCCTCGGACCTCAAAGGAGGGACCCAGAGCGGGGACAAGACCATCTGGCTCGGCGGCGTACGCCGAGCGCCCGTCTGCGCCCCCGAAATCCAGGGTGCAGACGGTCCCCGCGAGGGTCCCTCCGCCGGTCTCTCCCGTCGCGTCCCCAGGGGGTGGGGCGCTGGGAGGACCGGTGAAGCTCAAGATAAGGCGCAACGCGCTCACCCACCAACGTGAGTGCGTTGTGCTTTACCATCGCGAGGGGGGCGATGGAGAGCTGAGGGAGAGGGAGGAGGATACCGAGTCCACGGGCAGCGTGGGCTCGGAGGTTCCGTCCGTCTCTCTCCCTGACATCCCTGCGGCGGATCTCCTGGAGTTCTTGGAGGCCACCATCCACCGCAGGGACAAGGTACAGCTGGCCCTGGACAAATGGGGGGACTTCCAGAGGGTCCTAACCTCTGTGAGGTCCTTCCTCAGGGCCAGCCACGCCAACAAAACTTCGGGCTCGAACGTGCACATTCGGGCCCGAAAGTTACACGACCAGTTGGTGAGCTTCGGGAGAACTCAGGATCTCCCGTGAGCGTCACCGACAACTCCTGACAGAAGATCATGTATCACATCGGTACCGTGAACGTCAACGGGTGTAGGGACCCTTTCCGCAGGGCCCAGGTAATCTCCTTCCTGAAAAAAGGGGGTTACTCTGTGTGCTTCCTGCAGGAAACCCACACGACTCCAGAGACGGAAGCCAGCTGGCTTCTGGAGTGGGGGGGGGAGGGTGTCGTTCAGCCATCTCACCGGCACCTCCTGTGGGGTGGCGACGCTCTTCTCCGGGTCCTTTCTTCCCACGGTACTCGATGTGGTAGACGTCGAGCCGGGCCGTCTGTTACACCACCGGATCCGGGACGGCGACAGTATCGTTCACCTGGTGAACGTGTACGCGCCGTCCACGGGTCCGGCGAGGGTCCAGTTCTTTCGCCGGATGTCGACCTACATGAGCAACATCGGCGCCGACGAGTGCGTGGTCCTCGGGGGTGATTTCAACTGCACCCTCGAGGCCGCGGACAGGGTGGGGGCGCAAGAGCACTACCCTCTCTCGTCGGCAGCCCTGAGAGAGCTGACCGCTCAGCTCTCTCTGGTCGACATCTGGCGTTGGCAGCATCCGGACGTCCCCGCCTTCACCTTCACCAGGGTGAGGGAGGGGCGGGTGTCTCAGTCCCGGATCGACAGGTTCTACGTCACCAGGAACCACGCTCACTGCGTTCGCTCCTCCGACATCAGGCCGGCGCCGTTCACGGACCACAACCTGGTGGCCGTGGCGGTGGCCCTGGTGCCAGTCGGGCACGCCTCCGCCTACTGGCACTTCAACAACGCCTTGTTGGAGGACGAGCGCTTTGAGCGGTCTTTCCGGGACTTTTGGACGGTCTGGCACGGCAGACGATCTCGCTTCCCCACGTGGCGTCAGTGGTGGGACGTGGGGAAAGCGCAGATCAAGATCTTCTGTCAGGAGTACACGAGGGGCGCGAGCAGGCGGAGGGACTCACGGATCGAGCGGCTGGAAAGGGAGCTGCTCGGTCTGGAGAGCCGCCTGGCTCGCGGGGACCCACTCGAGCAGAGCGCGTACGTAGAGAAGAAGAGCACCCTGCGGGACCTGCAGCTCCAGCGGTCCCGGGGGGCGTTTGTGCGCTCGCGGATCCAGTTCCTCCGGGAGATGGACCGCGGCTCACACTTCTTCTACGCGTTGGAGAAAAAGAAGGGAGACCGCAGGAACATCACCTGCCTTCTGGCAGACGACGGCTCCCTTCTGACGGATCCGGAGAGCGTGAACGAGAGGGCCAGAGCCTTTTACTCTGACCTCTTCTCTCCGGATCCCGTCGACTCCGACGCGTGCAGGGTTCTGTGGGATGGGCTTCCCACGGTCGGCGAGGGCGTGCGGGACGAGTTCGAGGGCCAGCTGACCCTGGCCGAGCTCTCCGACGCCCTCAGTCGGATGCCCTATAACAAATCGCCGGGCATCGACGGGCTGACCGTGGAGTTCTTCAAAAAGTTTTGGGACTTGCTGGGGCCCGCCTTTGCGCGGGTCCTGGCGGAAGCCTACGAGACCGGGGAGATGCCCCTTTCGATGAGGCGAGCGGTGATCACGCTCCTGCCCAAGAAAGGGGATCTCCGCTGCCTGAAGAACTGGCGCCCGGTCTCGCTGCTGTGCACGGACTATAAAATCGTGGCCAAGGCCGCCTCCTTGAGGCTCAAGTCCGTGCTGGCAGACGTGATCCACCCCGACCAGTCCTACACGGTCCCGAACCGGACGATTTTTGATAACATCTTCCTGGTTCGGGACCTGCTGCACTACTGCAGGAGGACCGGTCGGTCGGTCGCCTTCCTGTCGCTGGATCAGGAGAAGGCGTTCGACCGGGTGGATCACGAGTATCTCTTCGGAACCCTGCGAGCATTCGGATTCGGGCCGCGTTTTGTCGGCCTGTTCCGGATGCTGTACGCCTCTGCCGAGTGCCTGTTGAAGGTCAACTGGTCCCTGACCGCGCCCCTCGCGTTTGGGAGAGGAGTGCGTCAGGGCTGCCCTCTGTCCGGACAACTGTACGCGCTGTGCATCGAGCCCTTCCTCTGCCTCCTTCGCAGGAGGCTCACGGGGTTGGCGCTCGGCGCGTCGGACACGAGGGTGGTCCTGTCGGCATATGCCGACGACGTGCTCCTGGTGGCCTCCGACCCGGTTGACCTGGAGAGGATGCGGAGCTGCCAGAGTGTATACTCTGCCGCTTCCTCTGCCAGGATCAACTGGGACAAGTGCTCCGGGTTACTAGTAGGTCCCTGGCGGGTGGACTCCCTTCCCGTCGCGCTCCAGCAGTTCAAGTGGAGCGCGGACGGCTTCAAATATCTGGGAGTCCACCTGAGCCCCGCGGAGACCTCGGTCGCAGCCAACTGGGTGGAGTTGGAGGACAAGGTGGCTGCTAGGCTGAGGTCGTGGTCGGGTCTGCTGAAACTGCTTTCCTTCAGGGGACGGGCTTTAGTGATTAACCAACTGGTGGCGTCGATGCTTTGGCATCGACTCACCGTCCTGAGCCCGCCCCCTGAGTTTGTGTCCAGGGTCCAGAGGAAGCTGACGGACTTAAAAAAAAAAAAAAAAAAAAAAAAAAAAAAAAAAAACTTTGTGCTTTTTGTTTTATTTTTATTTGTGTGTGTGAAATAAATAAATAATTTTTGTTTGTTTGTTTTATTTTTTGTTTATTTAATTATTATAAAAAAAAAAAAAAAAAAAAAAAAAAAAACCCTTTGTGTTCTGTGCGCCCCTGCACTATTGGAGTGCAGGGGTGTGCAATTCTGTTTGTTTTATTTTGAATTATTATTTGTTTATTAAATAATGAGTGGGCAGAAAACGCAGCCCACCAAACAATGGGCAAAGGTGGCTGCAGGGGAGGCTGCAGCCCCTTTCAAGAACCAATTACCAGGAGGCACGGGGTCAGGTGCCTCCTGAAGGACTCCCTCTCAATCGAGGGCTTTGTTAAGGCCATGGCCAAGGTGGTGGGGCCATCGGCCATCGTGGCGGCCTCCAAGATGTACGGCAAAGCCGTCTTCTTTCTAACATCGGAGGCCGCCGCGAACACGGCGATTGAGAGGGGTCTTGCGGTGGCGGGGATTTTTATCCCCGTCGAACCGCTTGCGGGCCTGGGCACAAGGGTCGTCCTGTCGAATGTGCCACCTTTTTTGAGGGACGACCTGCTCAGGCCCCATCTGCAAGCCCTGGGGGAGATTAAAACAGCTATCCACCCCCTCCCCCTGGGCTGCAAGGACCAGGCCCTCCGCCACATCCTGTCCTTCCGCCGTCAGGTGACCATCCACCTGGCGGGGAGGGACACCGCGGAGGGCAGCTTTGTGGTCCCCTTCGAGGGGACCAATTATGTAATCTTTTATTCCTCGGAGGAGGTGCGGTGCTACCACTGCAAGGAGCTGGGGCACCAGAAAAAGAGGTGCCCCAAGCTCCAGCAGGGCGCAAAGCCAACCGCGCACGCACCGCGCCCCTCCGAGTCCACCTCGCCCCCGGGGCCCTCCAAGAGGCCCACAGAAAAGGGGGGCAAAACAGTACCCGCCCCCCTCCCAGGAACATCTGAGGGGGGAAAGGGAGAGAAGGCCCCCGAGGTGGCCGGACCCTCCGCGCCTCATGAAAGCGCGCGGGGGGAGAAGGCCGCCGAATGGACCGTGGTCGCCCGCCGCAAGAAGAAGGTGGCGGCCAGGTCCACCGGGGAGGCCAAGCGGGGGGAGACGAAGCCCACCGCCGCACCATCTGGCGGTGGGTCAGGGGGAGTCCCAGAGAAAGGGACTCCCTCGACGGCACCCCCCGCAAGGCAGGGCGGCAAAGCCGCCCGCAAAACCAAACACCTCCTCCCCACAGAGGACGAGGAGAGAAACGCTGCCGGAGGCGAGCTCCCCGTTGCCGTGGCAGGGCAGGGGACCGCCTCCGGCAGCCTCAGGGGGAAGAGGAAGGCGCAGGCACGCCTCCCCACGTGTGCACGCAAGTGCACACGTACCGGCCTCTTGGTGGGGGTCCCCGGGGGGGCGAAAGAGGGCCCCCAAAAACCAAAGAGACCGCCTCGGCGTCCCCCTTCTGTCGGCAACGAGGGCTTCGGCCCTCGTAATGCCACAGAGGGGGAGAAGGATCCATCCCCCGAGGTGGTCCGGGGCTCCGCGGAAGCAGCGGAGCCCATGGAAGAGGCCCCCGCCGAGAGGCCAAAGGGGAGGGAGGAACTCGTGAGGGCAGATGGAGCCCTTCGGGTAGATCCCCTCCCCGTCACTAAAGAGACCTCGGAAGCCGGCCCCGACTCTACCATCGAGGGGCCGGCCACAGAGGAGGTCGCCGAGGGGGCGCAGGAGGGGCCCCCGAAAGAACACCTGCCTCGGGCACCGCCTTCCTCCGACGGCGACGCGGGTCCTGAAACCTGTGTTGCCGAGGAGGGGGCGGCGAAACCAGCTCCCGAGGCAGGCGTGGGCTCCGCGGATAACGCGGAGCCCATGCAGGGGACCTCCGCCGAGGGGCCGGAGGGGGGGGAAGAATCACCCCTCCCAGAACAAGAGCTGCCTCGGGCTCCCGAGGCAGGCGTGGGCTCCGCAGACAACGCGGAGCCCATGCAAGCGGCCCCGGCTGAGGGGTCGGAGGGGGGAGCTGAGCGCCCCCAAGAACAAGCTCTGCCTCAGGCTTCCCTCTCTTGCGGCGACGGGGGTTCCGGCCCTCGTGCCGCCGCGGAGGGGGAGGAGGAAACACCCTCTGAGGCAGAAGCGAGCTCTGCGGAGCCCGCGTTCACATTGGTCTCCGGAGCGCGGAAGGGAGGGGAAGAACCAGGGAGGGCAGAAGGTGGTGCCCTCATGGTAGATCCCCTCCCCGAAGTGCAACGGGGCCAAGAAACCGGTCCCCGACCCAGCACCGAGGGACCGGTTCCAGTCACCGAGGGGGCGCGGGAGGAGCCCCTGGAAGAACAACCGCCTCGGGCTTCCCTTTCCGGCGGCGACGAGGGCTCCGGCCCTCGCGCGTCCGTCGGGGGGGAAACATCGTCCGAGGCGGTCCCGGTGACTGATGCGGAGGAAGGGGAAGGACCCGAAAGGGTGTATCCCCTTTCTCTAGGGGAGGGAGGGGAAGGACCCGAGAGGGTGGATCCCCTTCCTTCGAGGAAAGAGGACGGGCCTGAGACCGTGCCTCGGACCTCAAAGGAGGGACCCAGAGCGGGGACAAGACCATCTGGCTCGGCGGCGTACGCCGAGCGCCCGTCTGCGCCCCCGAAATCCAGGGTGCAGACGGTCCCCGCGAGGGTCCCTCCGCCGGTCTCTCCCGTCGCGTCCCCAGGGGGTGGGGCGCTGGGAGGACCGGTGAAGCTCAAGATAAGGCGCAACGCGCTCACCCACCAACGTGAGTGCGTTGTGCTTTACCATCGCGAGGGGGGCGATGGAGAGCTGAGGGAGAGGGAGGAGGATACCGAGTCCACGGGCAGCGTGGGCTCGGAGGTTCCGTCCGTCTCTCTCCCTGACATCCCTGCGGCGGATCTCCTGGAGTTCTTGGAGGCCACCATCCACCGCAGGGACAAGGTACAGCTGGCCCTGGACAAATGGGGGGACTTCCAGAGGGTCCTAACCTCTGTGAGGTCCTTCCTCAGGGCCAGCCACGCCAACAAAACTTCGGGCTCGAACGTGCACATTCGGGCCCGAAAGTTACACGACCAGTTGGTGAGCTTCGGGAGAACTCAGGATCTCCCGTGAGCGTCACCGACAACTCCTGACAGAAGATCATGTATCACATCGGTACCGTGAACGTCAACGGGTGTAGGGACCCTTTCCGCAGGGCCCAGGTAATCTCCTTCCTGAAAAAAGGGGGTTACTCTGTGTGCTTCCTGCAGGAAACCCACACGACTCCAGAGACGGAAGCCAGCTGGCTTCTGGAGTGGGGGGGGGAGGGTGTCGTTCAGCCATCTCACCGGCACCTCCTGTGGGGTGGCGACGCTCTTCTCCGGGTCCTTTCTTCCCACGGTACTCGATGTGGTAGACGTCGAGCCGGGCCGTCTGTTACACCACCGGATCCGGGACGGCGACAGTATCGTTCACCTGGTGAACGTGTACGCGCCGTCCACGGGTCCGGCGAGGGTCCAGTTCTTTCGCCGGATGTCGACCTACATGAGCAACATCGGCGCCGACGAGTGCGTGGTCCTCGGGGGTGATTTCAACTGCACCCTCGAGGCCGCGGACAGGGTGGGGGCGCAAGAGCACTACCCTCTCTCGTCGGCAGCCCTGAGAGAGCTGACCGCTCAGCTCTCTCTGGTCGACATCTGGCGTTGGCAGCATCCGGACGTCCCCGCCTTCACCTTCACCAGGGTGAGGGAGGGGCGGGTGTCTCAGTCCCGGATCGACAGGTTCTACGTCACCAGGAACCACGCTCACTGCGTTCGCTCCTCCGACATCAGGCCGGCGCCGTTCACGGACCACAACCTGGTGGCCGTGGCGGTGGCCCTGGTGCCAGTCGGGCACGCCTCCGCCTACTGGCACTTCAACAACGCCTTGTTGGAGGACGAGCGCTTTGAGCGGTCTTTCCGGGACTTTTGGACGGTCTGGCACAGCAGACGATCTCGCTTCCCCACGTGGCGTCAGTGGTGGGACGTGGGGAAAGCGCAGATCAAGATCTTCTGTCAGGAGTACACGAGGGGCGCGAGCAGGCGGAGGGACTCACGGATCGAGCGGCTGGAAAGGGAGCTGCTCGGTCTGGAGAGCCGCCTGGCTCGCGGGGACCCACTCGAGCAGAGCGCGTACGTAGAGAAGAAGAGCACCCTGCGGGACCTGCAGCTCCAGCGGTCCCGGGGGGCGTTTGTGCGCTCGCGGATCCAGTTCCTCCGGGAGATGGACCGCGGCTCACACTTCTTCTACGCGTTGGAGAAAAAGAAGGGAGACCGCAGGAACATCACCTGCCTTCTGGCAGACGACGGCTCCCTTCTGACGGATCCGGAGAGCGTGAACGAGAGGGCCAGAGCCTTTTACTCTGACCTCTTCTCTCCGGATCCCGTCGACTCCGACGCGTGCAGGGTTCTGTGGGATGGGCTTCCCACGGTCGGCGAGGGCGTGCGGGACGAGTTCGAGGGCCAGCTGACCCTGGCCGAGCTCTCCGACGCCCTCAGTCGGATGCCCTATAACAAATCGCTGGGCATCGACGGGCTGACCGTGGAGTTCGTCAAAAAGTTTTGGGACTTGCTGGGGCCCGCCTTTGCGCGGGTCCTGGCGGAAGCCTACGAGACCGGGGAGATGCCCCTTTCGATGAGGCGAGCGGTGATCACGCTCCTGCCCAAGAAAGGGGATCTCCGCTGCCTGAAGAACTGGCGCCCGGTCTCGCTGCTGTGCACGGACTATAAAATCGTGGCCAAGGCCGCCTCCTTGAGGCTCAAGTCCGTGCTGGCAGACGTGATCCACCCCGACCAGTCCTACACGGTCCCGAACCGGACGATTTTTGATAACATCTTCCTGGTTCGGGACCTGCTGCACTACTGCAGGAGGACCGGTCGGTCGGTCGCCTTCCTGTCGCTGGATCAGGAGAAGGCGTTCGACCGGGTGGATCACGAGTATCTCTTCGGAACCCTGCGAGCATTCGGATTCGGGCCGCGTTTTGTCGGCCTGTTCCGGATGCTGTACGCCTCTGCCGAGTGCCTGTTGAAGGTCAACTGGTCCCTGACCGCGCCCCTCGCGTTTGGGAGAGGAGTGCGTCAGGGCTGCCCTCTGTCCGGACAACTGTACGCGCTGTGCATCGAGCCCTTCCTCTGCCTCCTTCGCAGGAGGCTCACGGGGTTGGCGCTCGGCGCGTCGGACACGAGGGTGGTCCTGTCGGCATATGCCGACGACGTGCTCCTGGTGGCCTCCGACCCGGTTGACCTGGAGAGGATGCGGAGCTGCCAGAGTGTATACTCTGCCGCTTCCTCTGCCAGGATCAACTGGGACAAGTGCTCCGGGTTACTAGTAGGTCCCTGGCGGGTGGACTCCCTTCCCGTCGCGCTCCAGCAGTTCAAGTGGAGCGCGGACGGCTTCAAATATCTGGGAGTCCACCTGAGCCCCGCGGAGACCTCGGTCGCAGCCAACTGGGTGGAGTTGGAGGACAAGGTGGCTGCTAGGCTGAGGTCGTGGTCGGGTCTGCTGAAACTGCTTTCCTTCAGGGGACGGGCTTTAGTGATTAACCAACTGGTGGCGTCGATGCTTTGGCATCGACTCACCGTCCTGAGCCCGCCCCCTGAGTTTGTGTCCAGGGTCCAGAGGAAGCTGACGGACTTCTTCTGGGCCGGAAAGCACTGGGTCTCTGTGGCGGTTCTGAGCCTCCCTCTTGCCGAGGGAGGGCAAGGGTTGGTGTGCATCAAGAGCCAGGTGCACACCTTCCGCCTCCAGACGCTGCAGAGATTCCTGTACGCAGACCCGGCCCCGCAGTGGTGCACGCTGGCGTCCCTCCTGTTGCGCCAGCTGCACGACCTGGGCTACGACCGGCAGCTCTTTTGGATCGATCTCCGGGGAATCCGTCTCCCCGAGCTGCCGGTCTTTTACCAGGACCTGCTCAGGACCCGGAGCATGTTTGACATCGGCCGAGACGCGGTTCCGACCGAGGGGGAGGAATTCCTTCTGGAGCCCCTGCTGCACAACCCCCATCTAGGTGCGCAGGCGTTGGAATCCCCCGCGGTGCGGAGCCTGTTGATCTCGGCCAAGGTGACCAGAGTCTGGGATCTCCTGGATCACCAACGCTCGACGTGGCTGACTCCCGGGTCGCTGGTCGCCAGGGCGACTCGGGGGACCCTCAGAACGGCCCGCCGAGCGATCCGGGAGTGCAAAGCAGCTTTGCACCCAGACTCTGTCAGGTATCTCGAGGGGGTCCTCAGGACCGGGGAGCCATCGTCCCTCCCTACCCCCGGCTCTCCGGTCCTGCTGATCAAACCAAAGGATCGGGCTCCCCCTCAGCCTCCCCTCGAGAATCACCTGAGCAGGACCTCGCAGTTCTCCTCGACCCCCCTTCGTTCCGTGTCGAGGAGGACCCTGTACGCGATGGCGCTCCACACCCTCCACTTCCTCGCCCTCGTCTCCCGCCGAGACACCGCTTGGCGGGAGCCCCTCCAACCCCCGGAGGGCGAGAGGCCCCAGTGGGAGGCCTTGTACTCCCCGCTGGTCCCCAGAGGCGCTGGGGACCTGGGCTGGAGGGTGCTACACGGAGCGCTCGCGTCAGGAGAGGTCCTGCGTCACTTCACCGACTCGGACCCCGCATGCCCTTTCTGCGGCGAGTCCGAGTCGGTGTTCCACATTTATTTTCTTTGCGCCAGGCTGCAGCCGTTCTTTTTGTTCTTGAAGAACCTCCTGCTGCAGTTCTGGCTGCATTTTTCCCCCACCCTTTTTATTTTCGGGCACCCTGTTCGTGGCTCCACCAGGAAGAGGGACCTCCTGGTGAATCTGCTCCTGGCTCTTGGCAAACTTACCATCTATAAGACCAGGAAGCGTAAGATCACCGGGGAGGGTCTCTTTGACTGTGGGGCCATGTTCAGGGCCCTCCTTCGTTCCCGGGTGGCGTTGGAGCACGCCGACGCGGAGTCCACTGGCGACATGACGGCTTTTGTCGACCAGTGGGCTCTGGGTGGCGTGCTCTGCACCACCCCCCCCTTTGTTTTGAATATTTAATTTTTGAAAAAAACTGGCTTCATTAATGGCCGTTTTTTTTTTGTTGGCACCCCCTTTTGATTGGGAGGTGCCAAACTGAATCTTTTCACCGGCTGCCTTTGGGCAGCTGGTGCGTCGGCTGCCAATAGGCAGCCGGCGCAGTTTTTTATCGGCCCTTAAATAGGCTGTACCCTTGAGCGAGAGCAGACCTGTGTGAGGTGAGCTCCTGCTCAAAGTTCAAAAAACAGTGTGTTCAACTTTTTATTTTCCAAATCTTTTTATTTATTCTTATTACTAAAGCAGCAGGGCACCTTTTTTGTTAATTAAAACTTTTATTTAGTGTTTTAAAAACACATTTTATTTCTTTTTTCTTTTGTTCTCCTACACTTGCTTTGTTTGCAAGTGTAGGAGGGCGGCCATTTTGGCTTGTTTTTTCTTTTGTTTGTTGTGTTCTTTTAATTTTTATTTCATTTAAACTTGTTTCTTTTCTTTGCTTTTTAATTTTATATTAAAGAGCACTTTCTTAAGTTTATTTTAAAATCATTTAAAATCACTGCACTGTTTTAGTTTTAGTTTTAAAAATACTTTTGTTTTAATCCCCTGCTTCTGCCTTGTGCAGAGTGGGGGAAGGGCAGGCAAGGAGCACAGGCCATGTGCTCCTTTGTTTGCCCTTAGTTTAGTTTTTGATTTACTTTCAAGTTTAAAACAGTTCTTTAGTTTTAAACTTTGATTTATTTTTGAATTTTTCTTTTTGTGTGATTTTGTATTTGTTTATTTATTAAAAAATAAACAAATACGTTTGTTTGTTATTTAAAAAAAAAAAAAAAAAAAAAAAAAAAAAAACCTTTGTGTTCTGTGTGCCCCTGCACTATTGGAGTGCAGGGGTGTGCAATTGTGTTTGTTTTATTTTGATTTATTGTTTGTTTGTTTTTTTTATAAACAAATAAAAATTAAAATGAGTGGGCAAGCTCCACAGGCCCCAAAAAAGTGGGCACAGGTGGCTGCAGGGGAGGCTGCAGCCCCCTTTAAAAATATGACCAGGAGGCACGGGGTCAGGTGCCTCCTCCGAGATACCCTCTCGATAGAGGCCATGGTGAAAGCCATGGCCAAGGTGGTCGGACCATCGACCATCGTGGCGGCCTCAAAGATGTACGGCAAGGCCGTCTTCTTTTTAAAATCTGAGGCCGCCACGCACACCGCTATCGAGAGGGGTCTCGCGGTCGGGGGGATATACATCCCCATTGAACCCTTGGAGGGGTTGGGCAGCAGGGTCGTCCTCTCTAACGTCCCGCCATTCTTGAAGGACGACCTCCTGAAGCCCCATCTTCAGGCCCTAGGGGAGTTGAAAACGGGCATCCACCCCATCCCCCTAGGGTGCAAGGACCAACCCCTCCGCCACGTGCTGTCCTTCCGACGCCAGGTGACCATCCACCTGGCGGGGAGGGACGCCGTGGAGGGCAGTTTTGTGGTCCCCTTTCAGGGGACCAACTATGTAATCTTTTATTCCTCGGAGGAGGTGCGGTGTTATCACTGCAAGGAGCTGGGGCACCAGAAAAAGAGGTGCCCCAAGCTCCAGCAGGGCGCAAAACCACCTGCGCCCGCACCGCGCCCCTCCGAGTCCACCTCGCCCCCGGGGCCCTCAAAAAGGCCCACAGAGGGGGGCAAAAAGGCACCCACCCCCCTCCCAGGAACATCTGAGGGGGGAAAGGGAGAGAAAGCCCCCGAGGTGGCCGGACCCTCCGCGCCTCTTGAAAGCGCACGGGGGGAGAAGGCCGCCGAGTGGACCGTGGTCGCCCGCCGCAAAAAGAAGGTGGCGGCCAGGTCCACGGGGGAGGCCAAGCGGGGGGAGACGAAGCCCGCCGCCGCACCATCTGGCGGTGGGTCAGGGGGAGTCTCAGAGAAAGGGACTCCCTCGACGGCACCCCCCGCGAGGCAGGGCGGCAAAGCCGCCCGAAAAACAAAACACCTCACCCCCGGGAGTGAGGAGAGAGACGCTGCCGGAGGTGAACTCCCCGTCACCGTGGCAGGGCAGGGGACAGCCTCCGGCAGCCTCAGGGGGAAGAGGAAGGCGCAAGCGCGTCTTCCTACGTGTGCACGCAAGTGCACACGTCTCGGCCTCATGGTGGGGGTCCCCGGGGGGGCGAAAGAGGGCCCCCCAAAACCAAAGCGACCGCCTCGGCGTCCCCCCTCTGCCGGCAAAGAGGGCCCCGGCCCTCGTAATGCCACAGAGGGGGAGAAGGATCCATCCCCCGAGGCGGTCCGGGGCTCCGCAGAATCTGCGGAGCCCATGGAAGAGGCCCCCGCCGAGAGGCCAAAGGGGAGGGAGGAACCCGTGCGGGCAAATGAAGCCCTTCGGGTAGATCCCCTCCCCGTCACAAAACAGACCTCGGAAGCCGGCCCCGACTCTACCATCGAGGGGCCGGCCGCAGAAGAGGTCGCCGAGGGGGCGCAGGAGGGGCCCCCAAAAGAACAGCAGCCTTGGGCACCACCTTCCTCCGACGGCGACACGGGTCCTGAACCCTGTGTTACCGAGGAGGGGGCGGCGGAACCAGCTCCCGAGGCAGCCATGGGCTCCGCGGATAAAGCGGAGCCCATGCAGGCGACCTCCGCCGAGGGGCCGGAGGGGGGGGGAGAACCACCCCTCCCAGAACAAGAGCTGCCTCGGGCTCCCGAGGCAGGCGTGGGCTCCGCAGACAACGCGGAGCCCATGCAAGCGACCCCTGCCGAGGGGTCGGAGGGGGGGGAAGAACAGCCCCCCCAAGAACAAGAGCTGCCTCAGGCTTCCCTCTCTTGCGGCGACGGGGGTTTCGGCCCTCGTGCTGCCGCGGAGGGGGAGAAGGAAACACCCCCTGAGGCAGCGGCGGGCTCTGCGGAGCCCGCGCTTACATTGGTCTCCGGAGCGCGGAAGGGAGGGGAAGAACCAGAGAGGGCAGAAGGTGGTGCCCTCACGGTAGATCCCCTCCCCGAAGTGCAACGGGGCCAAGAAACCGGTCCCCGACCCAGCATCGAGGGACCGGTTCCAGTCACCGAGGGGGCGCGGGAGGAGCCCCTGAAACAACAACCGCCTCGGGCTTCCCTTTCCGGCGGCGACGAGGGCTCCGGCCCTCGTGCGGCCGTCGGGGGGGAAACATCGTCCGAGGCGGTCCCGGTGACTGATGCGGAGGAAGGGGAAGGACCCGAAAGGGTGTATCCCCTTTCTCTAGGGGAGGGAGGGGAAGGACCCGAGAGGGTGGATCCCCTTCCTTCGAGGGAAGAGGACGGGCCTGAGACCGTGCCTCGGACCTCAAAGGAGGGACCCAGAGCGGGGACCAGACCATCCGGCTCGGCGGCGTATGCCGAGCGCCCGTCTGCGCCCCCGAAATCCAGGGTGCAGACGGTCCCCGCGAGGGTCCCTCCGCCGGTCTCTCCCGCCGCGTCCCCTGGGGGTGGGGCGCAGGGAGGACCGGTGAAGCTCAAGATAAGGCGCAACGCGCTCACCCACCAACGTGAGTGCGTTGTGCTTTACCATCGCGAGGGGGGCGATGGAGAGCTGAGGGAGAGGGAGGAGGATACCGAGTCCACGGGCAGCGTGGGCTCGGAGGTTCCGTCCGTCTCTCTCCCTGACATCCCTGCGGCGGATCTCCTGGAGTTCTTGGAGGCCACCATCCACCGCAGGGACAAGGTACAGCTGGCCCTGGACAAATGGGGGGACTTCCAGAGGGTCCTAACCTCTGTGAGGTCCTTCCTCAGGGCCAGCCACGCCAACAAAACTTCGGGCTCGAACGTGCACATTCGGGCCCGAAAGTTACACGACCAGTTGGTGAGCTTCGGGAGAACTCAGGATCTCCCGTGAGCGTCACCGACAACTCCTGACAGAAGATCATGTATCACATCGGTACCGTGAACGTCAACGGGTGTAGGGACCCTTTCCGCAGGGCCCAGGTAATCTCCTTCCTGAAAAAAGGGGGTTACTCTGTGTGCTTCCTGCAGGAAACCCACACGACTCCAGAGGCGGAAGCCAGCTGGCTTCTGGAGTGGGGGGGGAGGGTGTCGTTCAGCCATCTCACCGGCACCTCCTGTGGGGTGGCGACGCTCTTCTCCGGGTCCTTTCTTCCCACGGTACTCGATGTGGTAGACGTCGAGCCGGGCCGTCTGTTACACCACCGGATCCGGGACGGCGACAGTATCGTTCACCTGGTGAACGTGTACGCGCCGTCCACGGGTCCGGCGAGGGTCCAGTTCTTTCGCCGGATGTCGACCTACATGAACAACATCGGCGCCGACGAGTGCGTGGTCCTCGGGGGTGATTTCAACTGCACCCTCGAGGCCGCGGACAGGGTGGGGGCACAAGAGCACTACCCTCTCTCGTCGGCAGCCCTGAGAGAGCTGACCGCTCAGCTCTCTCTGGTCGACATCTGGCGTTGGCAGCATCCGGACGTCCCCGCCTTCACCTTCACCAGGGTGAGGGAGGGGCGGGTGTCTCAGTCCCGGATCGACAGGTTCTACGTCACCAGGAACCACGCTCACTGCGTTCGCTCCTCCGACATCAGGCCGGCGCCGTTCACGGACCACAACCTGGTGGCCGTGGCGGTGGCCCTGGTGCCAGTCGGGCACGCCTCCGCCTACTGGCACCTCAACAACGCCTTGTTGGAGGACGAGCGCTTTGAGCGGTCTTTCCGGGACTTTTGGACGGTCTGGCACGGCAGACGATCTCGCTTCCCCACGTGGCGTCAGTGGTGGGACGTGGGGAAAGCGCAGATCAAGATCTTCTGTCAGGAGTACACGAGGGGCGCGAGCAGGCGGAGGGACTCACGGATCGAGCGGCTGGAAAGGGAGCTGCTCGATCTGGAGAGCCGCCTGGCTCGCGGGGACCCACTCGAGCAGAGCGCGTACGTAGAGAAGAAGAGCACCCTGCGGGACCTGCAGCTCCAGCGGTCCCGGGGGGCGTTTGTGCGCTCGCGGATCCAGTTCCTCCGGGAGATGGACCGCGGCTCACACTTCTTCTACGCGTTGGAGAAAAAGAAGGGAGACCGCAGGAACATCACCTGCCTTCTGGCAGACGACGGCTCCCTTCTGACGGATCCGGAGAGCGTGAACGAGAGGGCCAGAGCCTTTTACTCTGACCTCTTCTCTCCGGATCCCGTCGACTCCGACGCGTGCAGGGTTCTGTGGGATGGGCTTCCCACGGTCGGCGAGGGCGTCAGGGACGAGTTCGAGGGCCAGCTGACCCTGGCCGAGCTCTCCGACGCCCTCAGTCGGATGCCCTACAACAAATCGCCGGGCATCGACGGGCTGAACGTGGAGTTCTTCAAGAAGTTTTGGGACTTGCTGGGGCCCGCCTTTGCGCGGGTCCTGGCGGAAGCCTACGAGACCGGGGAGATGCCCCTTTCGATGAGGCGGGCGGTGATCACGCTCCTGCCCAAGAAAGGGGATCTCCGCTGCCTTAAGAACTGGCGCCCGGTCTCGCTGCTGTGCACGGACTATAAAATCGTGGCCAAGGCCGCCTCCTTGAGGCTCAAGTCCGTGCTGGCAGACGTGATCCACCCCGACCAGACCTACACGGTCCCGAACCGGACGATTTTTGATAACATCTTCCTGGTTCGGGACCTCCTGCACTACTGCAGGAGGACCGGTCGGTCGGTCGCCTTCTTGTCTCTCGACCAAGAGAGGGCGTTCGACCGGGTGGATCACGAGTATCTCTTCGGAACCCTGCGAACGTTCGGATTCGGGCCGAGGTTCGTCGGCCTGTTCCGGATGCTGTACGCCTCTGCCGAGTGCCTGTTGAAGGTCAACTGGTCCCTGACCGCGCCCCTCGCGTTCGGGAGAGGAGTGCGTCAGGGCTGCCCTCTGTCCGGACAACTGTACGCGCTGTGCATCGAGCCCTTCCTCTGCCTCCTTCGCAGGAGGCTCACGGGGTTGGCGCTCGGCGCGTCGGACACGAGGGTGGTCCTGTCGGCCTATGCCGACGACGTGCTCCTGGTGGCCTCCGACCCGGTTGACCTGGAGAGGATGCGGAGCTGCCAGAGTGTATACTCTGCCGCTTCCTCTGCCAGGATCAACTGGGACAAGTGCTCCGGGTTACTAGTAGGTCCCTGGCGGGTGGACTCCCTCCCTGTCGCGCTCCAAAAGTTCCAGTGGAGCGCGGACAGTTTTAAATATCTGGGAGTCCACCTGAGCCCCGCGGAGACCTCGGTCGCAGCCAACTGGGTGGAGTTGGAGGACAAGGTGTCTGCGAGGCTGAGGTCGTGGTCGGGTCTGCTGAAACTGCTTTCCTTCAGGGGACGGGCTTTAGTGATTAACCAACTGGTGGCGTCGATGCTTTGGCATCGACTCACCGTCCTGAGCCCGCCCCCTGAGTTTGTGGCCAGGGTCCAGAGGAAGCTGACGGACTTCTTCTGGGCCGGAAAGCACTGGGTCTCTGCGGCGGTTCTGAGCCTCCCTCTGGCCGAGGGAGGGCAAGGGTTGGTGTGCATCAAGAGCCAGGTGCACACCTTCCGCCTCCAGACGCTGCAGAGATTCCTGTACGCAGACCCGGCCCCGCAGTGGTGCACGCTGGCGTCCCTCCTGTTGCGCCAGCTGCACGACCTGGGCTACGACCGGCAGCTCTTTTGGATCGATCTCCGGGGAATCCGTCTCCCCGAGCTGCCGGTCTTTTACAGGGACCTGCTCAAGACCCGGAGCATGTTCGACATCGGCCGAGACGCGGTTCCGACCGAGGGGGAGGAATTCCTTCTGGAGCCCCTGCTGCACAACCCCCATCTAGGTGCGCAGGCGTTGGAATCCCCCGCGGTGCGGAGCCTGTTGATCTCGGCCAAGGTGACCAGAGTCTGGGATCTCCTGGATCACCAACGCTCGGCGTGGCTGACTCCCGAGTCGCTGGTCGCCAGGGCGACTCGGGGGACCCTCAGAACGGCCCGCCAAACGATCCGGGAGTGCAAAGCAGCTTTGCACCCAGACTCTGTCGGGTATCTCGAGGGGGTCCTCAGGACCGGGGAGCCATCGTCCCTCCCTACCCCCGGCTCTCCGGTCCTGCTGATCAAACCAAAGGATCGGGCTCCCCCTCAGCCTCCCCTCGAGAATCACCTGAGCAGGATCTCGCAGTTCTCCTCGACCCCCCTTCGTTCCGTGTCGAGGAGGACCCTGTACGCGATGGCGCTCCACACCCTCCACTTCCTCGCCCTCGTCTCCCGCCGAGACACCGCTTGGCGGGAGCCCCTCCAACCCCCGGAGGGCGAGAGGCCCCAGTGGGAGGCCTTGTACTCCCCGCTGGTCCCCAGAGGCGCTGGGGACCTGGGCTGGAGGGTGCTACATGGAGCGCTCGCGTCAGGAGAGGTCCTGCGTCACTTCACCGACTCGGACCCCGCATGCCCTTTCTGCGGCGAGTCCGAGTCGGTGTTCCACATTTATTTTCTTTGCGCCAGGCTGCAGCCGTTCTTTTTGTTCTTAAAGAACCTCTTGCTGCAGTTCTGGCTGCATTTTTCCCCTACCCTTTTTATTTTCGGGCACCCTGTTCGTGGCTCCACCAGGAAGAGGGACCTCCTGGTGAATCTGCTCCTGGCTCTTGGAAAACTTACCATCTACAAGACCAGGAAGCGTAAGATCACCGGGGAGGGTCTCTTTGACTGTGGGGCCATGTTCAGGGCCCTCCTCCGTTCCCGGGTGGCGTTGGAGCACGCCGACGCGGAGTCCACTGGCGACATGACGGCTTTTGTCGACCAGTGGGCTCTGGGTGGCGTGCTCTGCACCACCCCCCCCTTTGTTATGAATATTTAATTTAAAACTGGCTTAGTCAACGGACGGTTTTTGTTGGCACCCCCTTTTTTTGATTAGGGGGTGCCAAACTGTATCTTTTCACCGGCTGCCTTCGGGCAGCTGGTGCGTCAGCTGCCAATAGGCAGCCGGCGCAGTTTTTTATCGGCCCTTAAATAGGCTGTACCCTTGAGCGAGAGCAGACCTGTGTGAGGTGAGCTCCTGCTCAAACTTCAAAAAACAGTGTGTTCAACTTTTTATTTTCCAAATCTTTTTATTTATTCTTATTACTAAAGCAGCAGGGCACCTTTTATGTTAATTAAAACTTTTATTTAGTGTTTTAAAAACACATTTTATTTCTTTTTTCTTTTGTTCTCCTACACTTGCTTTGTTTGCAAGTGTAGGAGGGCGGCCATTTTGGCTTGTTTTTTCTTTTGTTTGTTGTGTTCTTTTAATTTTTATTTCATTTAAACTTGTTTCTTTTCTTTGCTTTTTAATTTTATATTAAAGAGCACTTTCTTAAGTTTATTTTAAAATCATTTAAAATCACTGCACTGTTTTAGTTTTAGTTTTAAAAATACTTTTGTTTTAATCCCCTGCTTCTGCCTTGTGCAGAGTGGGGGAAGGGCATGCAAGGAGCACAGGCCATGTGCTCCTTTGTTTGCCCTTAGTTTAGTTTTTGATTTACTTTCAAGTTTAAAACAGTTCTTTAGTTTTAAACTTTGATTTATTTTTGAATTTTTCTTTTTGTGTGATTTTGTATTTGTTTATTTATTAAAAAATAAACAAATACGTTTGTTTGTTATTTAAAAAAAAAACAAAAAAAAAACAAAAAAAAAAAACAAAAAAAACCTTTGTGTTCTGTGTGCCCCTGCACTATTGGAGTGCAGGGGTGTGCAATTGTGTTTGTTTTATTTTGATTTATTGTTTGTTTGTTTTTTTTATAAACAAATAAAAATTAAAATGAGTGGGCAAGCTCCACAGGCCCCAAAAAAGTGGGCACAGGTGGCTGCAGGGGAGGCTGCAGCCCCCTTTAAAAATATGACCAGGAGGCACGGGGTCAGGTGCCTCCTCCGAGATACCCTCTCGATAGAGGCCATGGTGAAAGCCATGGCCAAGGTGGTCGGACCATCGACCATCGTGGCGGCCTCAAAGATGTACGGCAAGGCCGTCTTCTTTTTAAAATCTGAGGCCGCCACGCACACCGCTATCGAGAGGGGTCTCGCGGTCGGGGGGATATACATCCCCATTGAACCCTTGGAGGGGTTGGGCAGCAGGGTCGTCCTCTCTAACGTCCCGCCATTCTTGAAGGACGACCTCCTGAAGCCCCATCTTCAGGCCCTAGGGGAGTTGAAAACGGGCATCCACCCCATCCCCCTAGGGTGCAAGGACCAACCCCTCCGCCACGTGCTGTCCTTCCGACGCCAGGTGACCATCCACCTGGCGGGGAGGGACGCCGTGGAGGGCAGTTTTGTGGTCCCCTTTCAGGGGACCAACTATGTAATCTTTTATTCCTCGGAGGAGGTGCGGTGTTATCACTGCAAGGAGCTGGGGCACCAGAAAAAGAGGTGCCCCAAGCTCCAGCAGGGCGCAAAACCACCTGCGCCCGCACCGCGCCCCTCCGAGTCCACCTCGCCCCCGGGGCCCTCAAAAAGGCCCACAGAGGGGGGCAAAAAGGCACCCACCCCCCTCCCAGGAACATCTGAGGGGGGAAAGGGAGAGAAAGCCCCCGAGGTGGCCGGACCCTCCGCGCCTCTTGAAAGCGCACGGGGGGAGAAGGCCGCCGAGTGGACCTTGGTCGCCCGCCGCAAAAAGAAGGTGGCGGCCAGGTCCACGGGGGAGGCCAAGCGGGGGGAGACGAAGCCTGCCGCCGCACCATCTGGCGGTGGGTCAGGGGGAGTCTCAGAGAAAGGGACTCCCTCGACGGCACCCCCCGCGAGGCAGGGCGGCAAAGCCGCCCGAAAAACAAAACACCTCACCCCCGGGAGTGAGGAGAGAGACGCTGCCGGAGGTGAACTCCCCGTCGCCGTGGCAGGGCAGGGGACAGCCTCCGGCAGCCTCAGGGGGAAGAGGAAGGCGCAAGCGCGTCTTCCTACGTGTGCACGCAAGTGCACACGTCTCGGCCTCATGGTGGGGGTCCCCGGGGGGGCGAAAGAGGGCCCCCCAAAACCAAAGCGACCGCCTCGGCGTCCCCCCTCTGCCGGCAAAGAGGGCCCCGGCCCTCGTAATGCCACAGAGGGGGAGAAGGATCCATCCCCCGAGGCGGTCCGGGGCTCCGCAGAATCTGCGGAGCCCATGGAAGAGGCCCCCGCCGAGAGGCCAAAGGGGAGGGAGGAACCCGTGCGGGCAAATGAAGCCCTTCGGGTAGATCCCCTCCCCGTCACAAAACAGACCTCGGAAGCCGGCCCCGACTCTACCATCGAGGGGCCGGCCGCAGAAGAGGTCGCCGAGGGGGCGCAGGAGGGGCCCCCAAAAGAACAGCAGCCTTGGGCACCACCTTCCTCCGACGGCGACACGGGTCCTGAACCCTGTGTTACCGAGGAGGGGGCGGCGGAACCAGCTCCCGAGGCAGCCATGGGCTCCGCGGATAAAGCGGAGCCCATGCAGGCGACCTCCGCCGAGGGGCCGGAGGGGGGGGGAGAACCACCCCTCCCAGAACAAGAGCTGCCTCGGGCTCCCGAGGCAGGCGTGGGCTCCGCAGACAACGCGGAGCCCATGCAAGCGACCCCTGCCGAGGGGTCGGAGGGGGGGGAAGAACAGCCCCCCCAAGAACAAGAGCTGCCTCAGGCTTCCCTCTCTTGCGGCGACGGGGGTTTCGGCCCTCGTGCTGCCGCGGAGGGGGAGAAGGAAACACCCCCTGAGGCAGCGGCGGGCTCTGCGGAGCCCGCGCTTACATTGGTCTCCGGAGCGCGGAAGGGAGGGGAAGAACCAGAGAGGGCAGAAGGTGGTGCCCTCATGGTAGATCCCCTCCCCGAAGTGCAACGGGGCCAAGAAACCGGTCCCCGACCCAGCATCGAGGGACCGGTTCCAGTCACCGAGGGGGCGCGGGAGGAGCCCCTGAAACAACAACCGCCTCGGGCTTCCCTTTCCGGCGGCGACGAGGGCTCCGGCCCTCGTGCGGCCGTCGGGGGGGAAACATCGTCCGAGGCGGTCCCGGTGACTGATGCGGAGGAAGGGGAAGGACCCGAAAGGGTGTATCCCCTTTCTCTAGGGGAGGGAGGGGAAGGACCCGAGAGGGTGGATCCCCTTCCTTCGAGGGAAGAGGACGGGCCTGAGACCGTGCCTCGGACCTCAAAGGAGGGACCCAGAGCGGGGACAAGACCATCCGGCTCGGCGGCGTATGCCGAGCGCCCGTCTGCGCCCCCGAAATCCAGGGTGCAGACGGTCCCCGCGAGGGTCCCTCCGCCGGTCTCTCCCGCCGCGTCCCCTGGGGGTGGGGCGCAGGGAGGACCGGTGAAGCTCAAGATAAGGCGCAACGCGCTCACCCACCAACGTGAGTGCGTTGTGCTTTACCATCGCGAGGGGGGCGATGGAGAGCTGAGGGAGAGGGAGGAGGATACCGAGTCCACGGGCAGCGTGGGCTCGGAGGTTCCGTCCGTCTCTCTCCCTGACATCCCTGCGGCGGATCTCCTGGAGTTCTTGGAGGCCACCATCCACCGCAGGGACAAGGTACAGCTGGCCCTGGACAAATGGGGGGACTTCCAGAGGGTCCTAACCTCTGTGAGGTCCTTCCTCAGGGCCAGCCACGCCAACAAAACTTCGGGCTCGAACGTGCACATTCGGGCCCGAAAGTTACACGACCAGTTGGTGAGCTTCGGGAGAACTCAGGATCTCCCGTGAGCGTCACCGACAACTCCTGACAGAAGATCATGTATCACATCGGTACCGTGAACGTCAACGGGTGTAGGGACCCTTTCCGCAGGGCCCAGGTAATCTCCTTCCTGAAAAAAGGGGGTTACTCTGTGTGCTTCCTGCAGGAAACCCACACGACTCCAGAGGCGGAAGCCAGCTGGCTTCTGGAGTGGGGGGGGAGGGTGTCGTTCAGCCATCTCACCGGCACCTCCTGTGGGGTGGCGACGCTCTTCTCCGGGTCCTTTCTTCCCACGGTACTCGATGTGGTAGACGTCGAGCCGGGCCGTCTGTTACACCACCGGATCCGGGACGGCGACAGTATCGTTCACCTGGTGAACGTGTACGCGCCGTCCACGGGTCCGGCGAGGGTCCAGTTCTTTCGCCGGATGTCGACCTACATGAACAACATCAGCGCCGACGAGTGCGTGGTCCTCGGGGGTGATTTCAACTGCACCCTCGAGGCCGCGGACAGGGTGGGGGGTCAAGAGCACTACCCTCTCTCGTCGGCAGCTCTGAGAGAGCTGACCGCTCAGCTCTCTCTGGTCGACATCTGGCGTTGGCATCACCCGGACGTCCCCGCCTTCACCTTCACCAGGGTGAGGGAGGGGCGGGTGTCTCAGTCCCGGATCGACAGGTTCTACGTCACCAGGAACCACGCTCACTGCGTTCGCTCCTCCGACATCAGGCCGGCGCCGTTCACGGACCACAACCTGGTGGCCGTGGCGGTGGCCCTGGTGCCAGTCGGGCACGCCTCCGCCTACTGGCACTTCAACAACGCCTTGTTGGAGGACGAGCGCTTTGAGCGGTCTTTCCGGGACTTTTGGACGGTCTGGCACGGCAGACGATCTCGCTTCCCCACGTGGCGTCAGTGGTGGGACGTGGGGAAAGCGCAGATCAAGGTCTTCTGTCAGGAGTACACGAGGGGCGCGAGCAGGCGGAGGGACTCACGGATCGAGCGGCTGGAAAGGGAGCTGCTCGATCTGGAGAGCCGCCTGGCTCGCGGGGACCCACTCGAGCAGAGCGCGTACGTAGAGAAGAAGAGCACCCTGCGGGACCTGCAGCTCCAGCGGTCCCGGGGGGCGTTTGTGCGCTCGCGGATCCAGTTCCTTCGGGAGATGGACCGCGGCTCACACTTCTTCTACGCGTTGGAGAAAAAGAAGGGAGACCGCAGGAACATCACCTGCCTCCTGGCAGACGACGGCTCCCTTCTGACGGATCCGGAGAGCGTGAACGAGAGGGCCAGAGCCTTTTACTCTGACCTCTTCTCTCCGGATCCCGTCGACTCCGACGCGTGCAGGGTTCTGTGGGATGGGCTTCCCACGGTCGGCGAGGGCGTCAGGGAAGAGTTCGAGGGCCAGCTGACTCTGGCCGAGCTCTCCGACGCCCTCAGTCGGATGCCCTATAACAAATCGCCGGGCATCGACGGGCTGACCGTGGAGTTCTTCAAGAAGTTTTGGGACTTGCTGGGGCCCGCCTTTGCGCGGGTCCTGGCGGAAGCCTATGAGACCGGGGAGATGCCCCTTTCGATGAGGCGGGCGGTGATCACGCTCCTGCCCAAGAAGGGGGATCTCCGTTGCCTGAAGAACTGGCGCCCGGTCTCGCTGCTATGCACGGACTATAAAATCGTGGCCAAGGCCGCCTCCTTGAGGCTCAAGTCCGTGCTGGCAGACGTGATCCACCCCGACCAGTCCTACACGGTCCCGAACCGGACGATTTTCGACAACATCTTCCTGGTTCGGGACCTGCTGCACTACTGCAGGAGGACCGGTCGGTCGGTCGCCTTCCTGTCGCTGGATCAGGAGAAGGCGTTCGACCGGGTGGATCACGAGTATCTCTTCGGAACCCTGCGAGCGTTCGGATTCGGGCCGCGTTTTGTCGGCCTGTTCCGGATGCTCTACGCCTCTGCCGAGTGCCTGTTGAAGGTCAACTGGTCCCTGACCGCGCCCCTCGCGTTCGGGAGAGGAGTACGTCAGGGCTGCCCTCTGTCCGGACAACTGTACGCGCTGTGCATCGAGCCCTTCCTCTGCCTCCTTCGCAGGAGGCTCACGGGGTTGGCGCTCGGCGCGCCGGACACAAGGGTGGTCCTGTCGGCATACGCCGACGACGTGCTCCTGGTGGCCTCTGACCCGGTTGACCTGGAGAGGATGCGGAGCTGCCAGAGTGTATACTCTGCCGCTTCCTCTGCCAGGATCAACTGGGACAAGTGCTCCGGGTTACTGGTAGGTCCCTGGCGGGTGGACTCCCTTCCCGTCGCGCTCCAGCAGTTCAAGTGGAGCGCGGATGACTTCAAATATCTGGGAGTCCACCTGAGCCCCGCGGAGACCTCGGTCGCAGCCAACTGGGTGGAGTTGGAGGACAAGGTGGCTGCGAGGCTGAGGTCGTGGTCGGGTTTGCTGAAACTGCTTTCCTTCAGGGGACGGGCTTTAGTGATATACCAACTGGTGGCGTCGATGCTTTGGCATCGACTCACCGTCCTGAGCCCGCCCCCTGAGTTTGTGTCCAGGGTCCAGAGGAAGCTGACGGACTTCTTCTGGGCCGGAAAGCACTGGGTCTCTGCGGCGGTTCTGAGCCTCCCTCTTGCCGAGGGAGGGCAAGGGTTGGTGTGCATCAAGAGCCAGGTGCACACCTTCCGCCTTCAGACCCTGCAGAGATTCCTGTACGCAGACCCGGCCCCGCAGTGGTGCACGCTGGCGTCCCTCCTGTTGCGCCAGCTGCACGACCTGGGCTACGACCGGCAGCTCTTTTGGATCGATCTCCGGGGAATCCGTCTCCCCGAGCTGCCGGTCTTTTACCAGGACCTGCTCAGGACCCGGAGCATGTTTTCTATCGGCCGAGACGCGGTTCCGACCGAGGGGGAGGAATTCCTTCTGGAGCCCCTGCTGCACAACCCCCATCTAGGTGCGCAGGCGTTGGAATCCCCCGCGGTGCGGAGCCTGTTGATCTCGGCCAAGGTGACCAGAGTCTGGGATCTCCTGGATCACCAACGCTCGGCGTGGCTGACTCCCGAGTCGCTGGTCGCCAGGGCGACTCGGGGGACCCTCAGAACGGCCCGCCGAGCGATCCGGGAGTGCAAAGCAGCTTTGCACCCAGACTCTGTCGGGTATCTCGAGGGGGTCCTCAGGACCGGGGAGCCATCGTCCCTCCCTACCCCCGGCTCTCCGGTCCTGCTGATCAAACCAAAGGATCGGGCTCCCCCTCAGCCTCCCCTCGAGAATCACCTGAGCAGGACCTCGCAGTTCTCCTCGACCCCCCTTCGTTCCATGTCGAGGAGGACCCTGTACGCGATGGCGCTCCACACCCTCCACTTCCTCGCCCTCGTCTCCCGCCGGGACACCGCTTGGCGGGAGCCCCTCCAACCCCCGGAGGGCGAGAGGCCCCAGTGGGAGGCTTTGTACTCCCCGCTGGTCCCCAGAGGCGCTGGGGACCTGGGCTGGAGGGTGCTACACGGAGCGCTCGCGTCAGGAGAGGTCCTGCGTCACTTCACCGACTCGGACCCCGCATGCCCTTTCTGCGGCGAGTCCGAGTCGGTGTTCCACATCTACCTCCTCTGCGCCAGGCTGCAGCCGTTCTTTTTGTTCCTAAAGAACCTACTGCTGCAGTTCTGGCTGCATTTTTCCCCCACCCTTTTTATTTTCGGGCACCCTGTTCGTGGCTCCACCAGGAAGAGAGACCTCCTGGTGAATCTGCTCCTGGCTCTTGGCAAACTTACCATCTATAAGACCAGGAAGCGTAAGATCACCGGGGAGGGTCTCTTTGACTGTGGGGCCATGTTCAGGGCCCTCCTCCGTTCCCGGGTGGCGTTGGAGCACGCCGACGCGGAGTCCACTGGCGACATGACGGCTTTTGTCGACCAGTGGGCTCTGGGTGGCGTGCTCTGTACCACCCCCCCCTTTGTTTTGAATATTTAATTTTGAAAAAAAAAACTGGCTTAGTTAATGGCTGGCTTTTGTTGGCCCCCCCTTTTTTGATTAGGGGGTGCCAAACCGAATCTTTTCACCGGCTGCCTTCGGGCAGCTGGTGCGCCGACGCAGTTTTCTACCGGCCCTTAAATAGGCTGTACCCTTGAGCGAGAGCAGACCTGTGTGAGGTGAGCTCCTGCTCAAACTTCTAAAAACAGTGTGTTAAACTTTTTATTTTCCCAATCTTTTGATTTTATATTATTTTTAAAGCAGCAGAGCACCTTTTTTGTTAATTAAAACTTTTATTTATTGTTTTAAAAACACATTTTATTTCTTTTTTCTTTGGTTCTCCTACACTTGCTTGTTTGCAAGTGTAGGAGGGCGGCCATTTTGGCCTGTTTTTTCTTTTGTTTGTATTGTTCATTTAATTTTTACTTCATTTAAACTAGTTTCTTTTCTTTTCTTTTTAATTTTTTATTAAAGAGCACTTTCTTTAGTTTATTTTAAAATCATTTAAAATCATAACACTGTTTTAGTTTTTGTTTTAAAAATCCTTTTGTTTTAATCCCCTGCTCCTGCCTTGTGCAGAGTGGGGGAAGGGCAGGCAGGGAGCACAGGCCATGTGCTCCTTTGTTTGCCCTTTGTTTGATTTTTGATTTTCTTTTAAGTTTAAAACTATTGTTTAGTTTTAAACTTTGATTTATTTCTGAATTTTTCTTTTACCCCTGCACTATTGGAGTGCAGGGGTGTGTGATTTGTATTTGTTTATTTATTTAAAAAATAAACAAATACGTTTGTTTGTTATAAAAAAAAAAAAAAAAAAAACCTTTGTGCTTTTTGTTTTATTTTTGTGTGTGTGTGAATTTTTATTTTTGTTGTTTTAAAACTAAATAAATAATTTTTTGTTTGTTTGTTTTACTTTTTTTGGTTTATTTAATTATTAAAATAAAAAAAAAAAAACCTTTGTGTTCTGTGTGCCCCTGCACTATTGGAGTGCAGGGGTGTGCAATTGTGTTTGTTTTATTTTGATTTATTGTTTGTTTGTTTTTTTATAAACAAATAAAAATTAAAATGAGTGGGCAAGCTCCACAGGCCCCAAAAAAGTGGGCACAGGTGGCTGCAGGGGAGGCTGCAGCCCCCTTTAAAAACTTGACCAGGAGGCACGGGGTCAGGTGCCTCCTCCGAGATACCCTCTCAATAGAGGCCATGGTGAAAGCCATGGCCAAGGTGGTCGGGCCAACGGCTATTGAGAGGGGTCTCGCGGTCGGGGGGATATATATCCCCATTGAACCCTTGGAGGGGTTGGGCAGCAGGGTCGTCCTCTCTAACGTCCCGCCTTTCTTGAAGGACGACCTCCTGAAGCCCCATCTTCAGGCCCTAGGGGAGTTAAAATCGGGCATCCACCCCATCCCCCTAGGGTGCAAGGACCAACCCCTCCGCCACGTGCTGTCCTTCCGACGCCAGGTGACCATCCACCTGGCGGGGAGGGACGCCGTGGAGGGCAGTTTTGTGGTCCCCTTTCAGGGGACCAACTATGTAATCTTTTATTCCTCGGAGGAGGTGCGGTGTTATCACTGCAAGGAGCTGGGGCACCAGAAAAAGAGGTGCCCCAAGCTCCAGAAAAGCGCAAAGCCACCCGCGCAAGCACCGTGCCCCTCCGAGTCCACCTCGCCCCCGGGGCCCTCCAAGAGGCCCACAGAGAAGGGGGGCAAAACAGTACCCGCCCCCCTCCCAGGAACATCTGAGGGGGGAAAGGGAGAGAAGGCCCCCGAGGTGGCCGGACCCTCCGCGCCTCCTGAAAGCGCGCAGGGGGAGAAGGCCGCCGAATGGACCTTGGTCGCCCGCCGCAAAAAGAAGGTGGCGGCCAGGTCCACGGGGGAGGCCAAGCGGGGGGAGACGAAGCCCGCCGCCGCACCATCTGGCGGTGGGTCTGGGGGAGTCCCTGATAAGGAGACTCCCCCCACGGCACCCCCCGCAAGGCAGGGTGGCAAAGCCGCCCGAAAAACAAAACACCTCACCCCCGGGAGTGAGGAGAGAGACGCTGCCGGAGGTGAACTCCCCGTCGCCGTGGCAGGGCAGGGGACAGCCTCCGGCAGCCTCAGGGGGAAGAGGAGGGCGCAGGCGCGCATTCCCACGTGTGCACGCAAGTGCACACGTACCGGCCTCTTGGTGAGGGTCCCCGGGGGGGCGATAGAGGGCCCCCTAAAACCAAAGCGACCGCCTCGGCGTCCCCCCTCTGCCGGCAATGAGGGCCTCGGCCCTCGTAATGCCACAGAGGGGGAGAAGGATCCATCCCCCGAGGCGGTCCGGGGCTCCGCGGAAGAAACAGCGGAGCCCATGGAAGAGGCCCCCGCCGAGAGGCCAAAGGGGAGGGAGGAACCCGCGAGGGCAGCTGGAGCCCTTCGGGTAGATCCCCTCCCCGTCACTACAGAGACCTCGGAAGCCGGCCCCGATTCCACCATCGAGGGGCCGGCCGCAGGGGAGGTCGCCGAGGGGGCGCAGGAGGGGCCCCCGACACAACACCTGCCTCGGGCACCGCCTTCCTCCAAAGGCGACACGGGTCCTGAAACCTGTGTTGCCGAGGAGGGGGCGGCGGAACCAGCTCCCGAGGCAGGCATGGGCTCCGCGGATAAAGCGGAGCCCATGCAGGCGACCTCCGCCGAGGGGCCGGAGGGGGGGGGAGAACCACCCCTCCCAGAACAAGAGCTGCCTCGGGCTCCCGAGGCAGGCGTGGGCTCCGCAGACAACGCGGAGCCCATGCAAGCGACCCCTGCCGAGGGGTCGGAGGGGGGGGAAGAACAGCCCCCCCAAGAACAAGAGCTGCCTCAGGCTTCCCTCTCTTGCGGCGATGGGGGTTTCGGCCCTCGTGCTGCCGCGGAGGGGGAGAAGGAAACACCCCCTGAGGCAGCGGCGGGCTCTGCGGAACCCGCGCTTACATTGGTCTCCGGAGCGCGGAAGGGAGGGGAAGAACCAGAGAGGGCAGAAGGTGGTGCCCTCACGGTAGATCCCCTCCCCGAAGTGCAACGGGGCCAAGAAACCGGTCCCCGACCCAGCATCGAGGGACCGGTTCCAGTCACCGAGGGGGCGCGGGAGGAGCCCCTGAAACAACAACCGCCTCGGGCTTCCCTTTCCGGCGGCGACGAGGGCTCCGGCCCTCGTGCGGCCGTCGGGGGGGAAACATCGTCCGAGGCGGTCCCGGTGACTGATGCGGAGGAAGGGGAAGGACCCGAAAGGGTGTATCCCCTTTCTCTAGGGGAGGGAGGGGAAGGACCCGAGAGGGTGGATCCCCTTCCTTCGAGGGAAGAGGACGGGCCTGAGACCGTGCCTCGGACCTCAAAGGAGGGACCCAGAGCGGGGACCAGACCATCCGGCTCGGCGGCGTACGCCGAGCGCCCGTCTGCGCCCCCGAAATCGAGGGTGCAGACGGTCCCCGCGAGGGTCCCTCCGCCGGTCTCTCCCGTCGCGTCCCCTGGGGGTGGGGCGCTGGGAGGACCGGTGAAGCTCAAGATAAGGCGCAACGCGCTCACCCACCAACGTGAGTGCGTTGTGCTTTACCATCGCGAGGGGGGCGATGGAGAGCTGAGGGAGAGGGAGGAGGATACCGAGTCCACGGGCAGCGTGGGCTCGGAGGTTCCGTCCGTCTCTCTCCCTGACATCCCTGCGGCGGATCTCCTGGAGTTCTTGGAGGCCACCATCCACCGCAGGGACAAGGTACAGCTGGCCCTGGACAAATGGGGGGACTTCCAGAGGGTCCTAACCTCTGTGAGGTCCTTCCTCAGGGCCAGCCACGCCAACAAAACTTCGGGCTCGAACGTGCACATTCGGGCCCGAAAGTTACACGACCAGTTGGTGAGCTTCGGGAGAACTCAGGAACTCCCGTGAGCGTCACCGACAACTCCTGACAGAAGATCATGTATCACATCGGTACCGTGAACGTCAACGGGTGTAGGGACCCTTTCCGCAGGGCCCAGGTAATCTCCTTCCTGAAAAAAGGGGGTTACTCTGTGTGCTTCCTGCAGGAAACCCACACGACTCCAGAGGCGGAAGCCAGCTGGCTTCTGGAGTGGGGGGGGAGAGTGTCGTTCAGCCATCTCACCGGCACCTCCTGTGGGGTGGCGACGCTCTTCTCCGGGTCCTTTCTTCCCACGGTACTCGATGTGGTAGACGTCGAGCCGGGCCGTCTGTTACACCACCGGATCCGGGACGGCGACAGTATCGTTCACCTGGTGAACGTGTACGCGCCGTCCACGGGTCCGGCGAGGGTCCAGTTCTTTCGCCGGATGTCGACCTACATGAACAACATCGGCGCCGACGAGTGCGTGGTCCTCGGGGGTGATTTCAACTGCACCCTCGAGGCCGCGGACAGGGTGGGGGGTCAAGAGCACTACCCTCTCTCGTCGGCAGCTCTGAGAGAGCTGACCGCTCAGCTCTCTCTGGTCGACATCTGGCGTTGGCATCACCCGGACGTCCCCGCCTTCACCTTCACCAGGGTGAGGGAGGGGCGGGTGTCTCAGTCCCGGATCGACAGGTTCTACGTCACCAGGAACCACGCTCACTGCGTTCGCTCCTCCGACATCAGGCCGGCGCCGTTCACGGACCACAACCTGGTGGCCGTGGCGGTGGCCCTGGTGCCAGTCGGGCACGCCTCCGCCTACTGGCACTTTAACAACGCCTTGTTGGAGGACGAGCGCTTTGAGCGGTCTTTCCGGGACTTTTGGACGGTCTGGCACGGCAGACGATCTCGCTTCCCCACGTGGCGTCAGTGGTGGGACGTGGGGAAAGCGCAGATCAAGGTCTTCTGTCAGGAGTACACGAGGGGCGCGAGCAGGCGGAGGGACTCACAGATCGAGCGGCTGGAGAGGGAGCTGCTCGATCTGGAGAGCCGCCTGGCTCGCGGGGACCCACTCGAGCAGAGCGCGTACGTAGAGAAGAAGAGCACCCTGCGGGACCTGCAGCTCCAGCGGTCCCGGGGGGCGTTTGTGCGCTCGCGGATCCAGTTCCTCCGGGAGATGGACCGCGGCTCACACTTCTTCTACGCGTTGGAGAAAAAGAAGGGAGACCGCAGGAACATCACCTGCCTCCTGGCAGACGACGGCTCCCTTCTGACGGATCCGGAGAGCGTGAACGAGAGGGCCAGAGCCTTTTACTCTGACCTCTTCTCTCCGGATCCCGTCGACTCCGACGCGTGCAGGGTTCTGTGGGATGGGCTTCCCACGGTCGGCCAGGGCGTCAGGGACGAGTTCGAGGGCCAGCTGACCCTGGCCGAGCTCTCCGACGCCCTCAGTCGGATGCCCTATAACAAATCGCCGGGCATCGACGGGCTGACCGTGGAGTTCTTCAAAAAGTTTTGGGACTTGCTGGGGCCCGCCTTTGCGCGGGTCCTGGCGGAAGCCTACGAGACCGGGGAGATGCCCCTTTCGATGAGGCGGGCGGTGATCACGCTCCTGCCCAAGAAAGGGGATCTCCGCTGCCTGAAGAACTGGCGCCCGGTCTCGCTGCTGTGCACGGACTATAAAATCGTGGCCAAGGCCGCCTCCTTGAGGCTCAAGTCCGTGCTGGCAGACGTGATCCACCCCGACCAGTCCTACACGGTCCCGAACCGGACGATCTTCGATAACATCTTCCTGGTTCGGGACCTGCTGCACTACTGCAGGAGGACCGGTCGGTCGGTCGCCTTTTTGTCTCTCGACCAAGAGAAGGCGTTCGACCGGGTGGATCACGAGTATCTCTTCGGAACCCTGCGAGCATTCGGATTCGGGCCGCGTTTCGTCGGCCTGTTCCGGATGCTGTACGCCTCTGCCGAGTGCCTGTTGAAGGTCAACTGGTCCCTGACCGCGCCCCTCGCGTTCGGGAGAGGAGTGCGTCAGGGCTGCCCTCTGTCCAGACAACTGTACGCGCTGTGCATCGAGCCCTTCCTCTGCCTCCTTCGCAGGAGGCTCACGGGGTTGGCGCTCGGCGCGTCGGACACGAGGGTGGTCCTGTCGGCATACGCCGACGACGTGCTCCTGGTGGCCTCCGACCCGGTTGACCTGGAGAGGATGCGGAGCTGCCAGAGCGTCTACTCTGCCGCTTCCTCTGCCAGGATCAACTGGGACAAGTGCTCCGGGTTACTAGTAGGTCCCTGGCGGGTGGACTCCCTTCCCGTCGCGCTCCAGCAGTTCAAGTGGAGCGCGGATGGCTTCAAATATCTGGGAGTCCACCTGAGCCCCGCGGAGACCTCGGTCGCAGCCAACTGGGTGGAGTTGGAGGACAAGGTGGCTGCTAGGCTGAGGTCGTGGTCGGGTCTGCTGAAACTGCTTTCCTTCAGGGGACGGGCTTTAGTGATTAACCAACTGGTGGCGTCGATGCTTTGGCATCGACTCACCGTCCTGAGCCCGCCCCCTGAGTTTGTGGCCAGGGTCCAGAGGAAGCTGACGGACTTCTTCTGGGCCGGAAAGCACTGGGTCTCTGCGGCGGTTCTGAGCCTCCCTCTGGCCGAGGGAGGGCAAGGGTTGGTGTGCATCAAGAGCCAGGTGCACACCTTCCGCCTCCAGACGCTGCAGAGATTCCTGTACGCAGACCCGGCCCCGCAGTGGTGCACGCTGGCGTCCCTCCTGTTGCGCCAGCTGCACGACCTGGGCTACGACCGGCAGCTCTTTTGGATCGATCTCCGGGGAATCCGTCTCCCCGAGCTGCCGGTCTTTTACCAGGACCTGCTCAGGACCCGGAGCATGTTTGACATCGGCCGAGACGCGGTTCCGACCGAGGGGGAGGAATTCCTTCTGGAGCCCCTGCTGCACAACCCCCATCTAGGTGCGCAGGCATTGGAATCCCCCGCGGTGCGGAGCCTGTTGATCTCGGCCAAGGTGACCAGAGTCTGGGATCTCCTGGATCACCAACGCTCGGCGTGGCTGACTCCCGGGTCGCTGGTCGCCAGGGCGACTCGGGGGACCCTCAGAACGGCCCGCCGAGCGATCCGGGAGTGCAAAGCAGCTTTGCACCCAGACTCTGTCGGGTATCTCGAGGGGGTCCTCAGGACCGGAGAGCCATCGTCCCTCCCTACCCCCGGCTCTCCGGTCCTGCTGATCAGACCAAAGGATCGGGCTCCCCCTCAGCCTCCCCTCGAGAATCACCTGAGCAGGATCTCGCAGTTCTCCTCGACCCCCCTTCGTTCCGTGTCGAGGAGGACCCTGTACGCGATGGCGCTCCACACCCTCCACTTCCTCGCCCTCGTCTCCCGCCGAGACACCGCTTGGCGGGAGCCCCTCCAACCCCCGGAGGGCGAGAGGCCCCAGTGGGAGGCTTTATACTCCCCGCTGGTCCCCAGAGGCGCTGGGGACCTGGGCTGGAGGGTGCTACACGGAGCGCTCGCGTCAGGAGAGGTCCTGCGTCACTTCACCGACTCGGACCCCGCATGCCCTTTCTGCGGCGAGTCCGAGTCGGTGTTCCACATTTACCTCCTCTGCGCCAGGCTGCAGCCGTTCTTTTTGTTCCTAAAGAACCTACTGCTGCAGTTCTGGCTGCATTTTTCCCCCACCATTTTTATTTTCGGGCACCCTGTTCGTGGCTCCACCAGGAAGAGAGACCTCCTGGTGAATCTGCTCCTGGCTCTTGGCAAACTTACGATCTACAAGACCAGGAAGCGTAAGATCACCGGGGAGGGTCTCTTTGACTGTGGGGCCATGTTCAGGGCCCTCCTCCGTTCCCGGGTGGCGTTGGAGCGCACCGACGCGGAGTCCACTGGCGACATGACGGCTTTTGTCGACCAGTGGGCTCTGGGTGGCGTGCTCTGCGCCACCCCCCCCTTTGTTTTGAAAATTTAATTTACAGTTTTTTGTTGGCACCCCCTTTTGATTAGGGGGCGCCATACTGTATTTTTTCACCGGCTGCCAATAGGCGGCCGGCGCAGTTTTTACCGGCCAATAAATAGGCTGTACCCTTGAGCAAGGTACTTTACCTAGATTGCTCCAGTAAAAACCCAACTGTATAAATGGGTAATTGTATGTAAAAATAATGTGATATCTTGTAACAATTGTAAGTCGCCCTGGATAGGGGCATCTGCTAAGAAATAAATAATAATAATAATAATAATATCATGGTTCGTTCAGGTCACTTTTAAAGCCCCTTTTTTTTTTTTTTTTTTTGTTGCCCTTTACACAATAAGCTCCCCCTCCTCACACGCATCGCACACCCAATCTCCAATGCACCAACGGTCTTTAAAACTATCCAAGTCCTGCACCATTTGATAACAATAAAAATCAATCTTAATCCTGGAGACCATCAGGATTCTAAAAACACTAACAGTGTTACTAAAACCAGTGGCTAAAATCTTGCTCTTTCGGGATTTTAAAATAGCCATTTTCGCCTGACCAGTACAAAGTTGACCAGTGAGCACCTGTTTCTTTAATATTTAATGTTAAAAACAAAGAGCTGTTTGGTAAAAACAATACCTAAGGAAGCCAGCAGGTTTTCTAAAAACAGAAAAAAAGCTGCAGCCGGGGGCAGTCTGAAAACAGATGGAAAACTGTCTCCACTGCAGGACAGAACAGGGCACTGATCACGACCCCCAGCTCCATACGGCTCAACTACCGGTTTGTTGCTATAATTCCATGCAGCACTCACCACTGCCGGTCTCCAGAGCGCTTGGGCAGGGGTAGTTTATAGTTTATAATCTGTTATACAATGACATTAGAAATGTGTGTAGCAAAGGAGAAGCCATACTAATGGGGGATTTCAACTTCCCCCGTATAAAATGGGAGAACCCGGTGGGGAGCACGACGGACGAAATTGAAATGGTGCAAATGACAAATGACTGCTTCCTAAAGCAATTTGTCAAGGCACCGACTAGAGGGGAGGCATGCCTTGATTTAGTCTTTTCAAATAACATAAACAAAATAACTAAAACTGAGGTAAGAGAGCCATTGGCAAACTCTGACCACAACATGGTCTCATTTGAAGTGATTTTTAAAACCCCAAAAGTAATGACTAAAGCTAAGGTTTACAATTTTAGAAAAACAAACTATGAAGGTATGAAACAGAGACTAACAGAAGTAGATTGGAGTGAAATAGAGAAAACATCCACAGAAAAAGGATGGCTGTTTTTTTTAAAAATGTAGTACTAGAGGCGCAAAACAATTACATCCCAAAGATAGACAAATCTAAATCTAAAACAAAATGGCCAAAATGGTTTAATAGATCAATTGAAAAAAATATTCAGCAAAAAAAGGCACTTTACAGAGCGTTTAAAAGGGACCAAAAACAAAGTACACAGAAAGAGTACTTGGAACTGCAAACACAAGTCAAAAAGGAAGTTAGAAAGGCCAAGAGAGAGATAGAAATCAATATTGCTAAGGGGGCTAAAACCAATTCTAAAATGTTTTTCCAATATTATAACAGCAAGAGAACATTCAAAGAGGAGGTTAAATGTCTAAGAGACACAAATGGCAAAATCATAGATGAAGAAAAAAAAATAGCAAATATATTAAATGATTACTTTTCACAGGTTTTAACAAAGGATGACACGGACAACATGCCCCACATGTCGACCTGTTCCTATCCAATTTTAAATAACTTTAGCATAACAGAGGCAAAAGTGTGAAGGGACTAGGAGCTCTTAAAATAAACAAATCCCCTGGGCCGGATGAGATCCTCCCGATAGTACTCAAAGAAATGAGAGAAGTTATTTACAAACCGCTAACCAAGATCATGCAACAGTCTCTTGACACAGGGGTTGTACCGACAGAATGGAAAATTGCAAACGTAATACCAATCCACAAAAAGGGAGACAAAACCGAACCAGGTAACTACAGACCAATAAGCCTGACTTCTATTATATGTAAACTTATGGAAACTAGAATAAGATCCAAAATGGAAAATGACCTATATGGTAACAATATCCTGGGAGACAGTCAGCATGGTTTTAGGAAAGGGAGATCGTGTCTAACTAACCTGCTTGATTTTTTTGAGGATGCAACATCGACAATGGATAATTGCAAAGCATACGACATGGTTTATTTAGATTTCCAGAAAGCTTTTGACAAAGTCCCGCATAAAAGATTAATTCTCAAACTGAACGGAGTAGGGATTCAAGGAAATGCATGCCCATGGATTAGAGAGTTGTTAACATGTAGAAAACAGAAAGTACTGATTAGAGGAGAAACCTCAAAATGGAGCGAGGTAACCAGTGGTGTACCACAGCGATCAGTATTAGGTCCTCTGCTATTCCTATTCTACATTAATGGTTTAGATTCAGGTATAGTAAGCAAACTTGTTAAATTTGCAGACTACACAAAAATAGAGTGGCAAACACTGTTGCAGCAGCAAAGGTCATTCAAAATGATCTAGACAGCATTCAGAACTGGGCAGACACATGACAAATGACATTTAATAGAGAAAAGTGTAAAGTACTGCACGCAGGCAATAAAAATGTGCATTATAAATATCATATGGGAGGTATTGAAATTGACGAAGGAATCTATGAAAAAGACCTAGGAGTTTATGTTGACTCAGGAATGTCTTCATCTAGATAATGTGGGGAAGCTATAAAAAAGGGCAACAAGATGCTTGGATATATTGTGAGAAGTGTTGAATTTAAATCAAGGGAAGTAATGTTAAAACTTTACAATGCATTAGTAAGACCTCACCTAGAATATTGTGTTCAGTTATTATTATTTATTTCTTAGCAGACGCCCTTATCCAGGACGACTTACAATTGTTACAAGATATTATTTTTACATATAATTACCCATGTATACAGTTGTGTTTTTACTGAAGCAATCTAGGTAAAGCACCTTGCTCAAGGGTACAGCAGCAGTGTCCCCCACCTGGGATTGAACCCACAACCCTCCGGTCGAGAGTCCAGAGCCCTAACCACTACTCCACACTGCTGCCCTTGCCACTTTGCCATAAGTTTGGACTCAGAACTGGTCACCTCGTTACAAAAAGGATATTGCTGCTCTAGAAAGAGTGCAAAGAAGAGCAACCAGAATTATCCCGAGTTAGGCATGTCGTATGCAGACAGGCTAAAAGAATTGAATCTATTCAGTCTCGAACAAAGAAGACTACACGGTGATCTGATTCAAGCATTCAAAATCCTAAAATGTATTGACAATGTCGACCCAGGGGACTTTTTTGACCTGAAAAAAGAAACAAGGACCAGGGGTCACAAATGTAGAATAGATAAAGGGGCATTCAGAAAAGACAATAGGAGGCACTTTTTTACACAGAGAATTGTGAGGGTATGGAACCAACTCCCCAGTAATGTTGTTGAAGCCGACACCCTGGGATCCTTCAAGAAGCTGCTTGATGAGATTCTGGGATCAATAAGCTACTAACAACCAAACGAGCAAGATGGGCTGAATGGCCTCCTCTCGTTTGTAAACTTTCTTATGTTCTTATGTTCTTACTTCTGTGTTGGTGTCAGATTATCTGCAATCTGTACCGACCCCTTCTTCGCCAACACAGAAAGATCAGGTCCCAGGTCTGTGACGTCATCTGCTTGCACCACTAACAAAGCCTTCTGTTGCAACCAAGGCTTCAAGATGTTTACATGATAAATATGCTTTTCTCTTCATCGCTCTGGCTGGCAGATCTCATAATCTACCGTCCCAACCCGGCATGTAACCTCAAAAGGTCCTTGCCACTTCGCTAGAAGTTTGGACTCAGAGCTGGGTAACAATAGAAGCACTTTATCCCCCGGCTGAAACGTGTGTAACCAGGCCCCCCTGTTATATTGGGTCTCCTGTCTGTGCTGAGCCTGCTGCAAAGTGTCATGCACCCATTTTCCTACAGACTCGACGTTTGCGCAGGTCCAACACATACCGGACAGTATTGGTCGAATTGTCCTGCTGCTCTTCCCACATCTCTCTGACCAGATCGAGCACACCCCGGGGTCTCCGCCCATACAGCAGCTCGAATGGTGAAAATCCCGTAGAAGCCTGAGGTACCTCTCTGATAGCAAAGAGAAGGGGAGGAATCAGCTGGTCCCAGTAGCGCACATCACTGTCAATAAATCTGTGCAACATGTTTTTGAGGGTCTTATTAAAATGGTCCATAAGACCATCAGTCTGGGGGTAAAAGACTGAGGTCCTAATGGTCTTAACCTCCAAAAGTTTACATGTTCCGCAGACTAACCGGGACATAAAGTTGGTGCCTTGGTTGGTCAATGTTTCCTTGGGGATCCCCACCCGGGAGAAAACCTTCATGAGCTCATTGGCAACAGACTTAGCAGACGCAGATCTGAGGGGAATGGCCTCTGGATAATGCGTAGCATAATCCAAAATGACCAATAGGAGTGTGTATCCTGTCACACTCCTTTCTAGCAGTCCCACTATATCTATTCCAATACGATCAAATGGAGCTTCCACTAGGGGCAATGGCACCAGTGGAGCTTGTGGGATGGCTCTAGGGCTAGCATTTAGATATTCCCCACAGCGTTCTCTAAAATGCCTGACATCACCATCCAGCCCCAGCCAATAGAACCGTGTCACAAGCCTTGCTTTGGTCTTGTCCCTTCCCAAATGACCAGACAGGGCAATAGCATGAGGAAACTGCAACAAATCCTCCATAAAGGGCTGAGGAATGAACAACTGGTGACGCACTTCCCCCTGTCTGGGGTAATTTTTCAACACGGTACAAAAGGTCTCAATTAATTTCAAAGTGAGGGTACGTGGTGTTGCGTCTGGGCTCGACCACCCGACCATTAACCACTGCTGCTTGGTCAAAGAGCCTGCTCAGCATGTCGTCACGCCCTTGCTCGAGTCGGAAGTCACGGGAACGAGGTAAAAAATCAGCTCCCATGTCTTCCAGCTCGGGATCAGGTCGGTCCTGAGCAGAGGCAGCCGAGCCAGGCCCCTGCGCTGACTCCACGTCCTTCCCTCCAGACACTTCACCTTAAACTCCCACCTTAAACTTCTTGGACTCCCTCCATTGCCAGCCCTCATTCTTAGCGGCCCGGCATTCCGTTTATTTTGCGGGGTCTAAATCTATGGCAATAGCAGTCCGGGTCACGAAAGGGGAAGATCTCTCCAATTACTTCCTCTTTCTTAGCCAATAGGGAGGAGGGGGTCGTCACAGCAGCTAACCAGTCCTGCCCCAGAACTACAGGCACTGGCAATCGAGGACACAAACCCAACTGCACTTGTGTCACCTGCTGACCAATTTTTTAATTCACAAACATCTTTGGATAAGTGTGTACATCCCCATGAATACATTTAATATGCACCTGTCCCGTTATTTGCTTATGCCCTGGTGAGATTAAGCTCTCCTGTATTAGGGATTGACTAAGAGAGCCTGGGTTTGTGTATCATCCACTGACACAGGCGGATGTGTGGTCCAGTGGTTAAAGAAAAGGGCTTGTAACCAGGAGGTCCCCGGTTCAAATCCCGGCTCAGCCACTGACTCATTGTGTGACCCTGAGCAAGTCACTTAACCTCCTTGTGCTCCGTCTTTCGGGTGAGACGTAATTGTAAGTGACTCTGCAGCTGATGCATAGTTCACACACCCGAGTCTCTGTAAGTGACCTTGGATAAAGGTGTCTGCTGAATAATAAACACAGGAATCACAAAACCTGTCTGCTGGAGTGACTGATGGAATGGAACAGTCTTACCTGGTGATGAGGTCACATCCCATAGCAGGGAAATCCCAGTCGATGTGGCTCACCTCCCAGCTTGTTCCACACATCAGTGAACTGGTTTCTCGCCAGAAAGCTTCAGCAGGAGGTTGAGACACAGAAGCCATCAAAGGGGCTTGACAGTAGGGTGGCTGCGCGAGACCCCGGTCCAACACTGCAGCAGCCCTTGGGTGACCCCACTCTTCCCCAGTTCTTGGGCCGGAAGCTCCCACCGCCACACTCCATCCAAAGACCTGGCTACGCCTCCCTCCCATTCCCTTTGCCTTCCCTGGGGCCAATAGAGGGGGTGATGCAGGAGTAGCGCTGCTTCCAGGCAGCTTAGCAGGCGTTGGTTCTGCTGCCTGGTACTGCTCTGCCAGTTGGATCACCCAATCCAGGGTAGCGGGTGCCTGTCGTTTCACCCACAAACACGGCCCTGGAGCCTAGAACTGCAAGAACCATTTGACTACGATCACCTCCACTAGCCTGGCAGTGGTGGTGGCTCCCGGGTTCAACCATCCCCGGGCGTAATCCTGCAAGCGGTGCGCGATGGCCCTGGAGTGTTCCTCCGCAGAGAAGCTCTCCTCCCGGAATTTGCGGCGGTAGCCCTCCAGAGTCGCATCTACTAGGTTGAGGATGGCAGCTTTCAGCGTAGGTTACTCCATCATTGTCGCCAGATCCAAGGTCCTTGCCGCCACCTGCGCCTCCCCCATCAGCTGTGGCAGTAGGTAGCTAGCCCACTACACTTGGGCCCAACCAGCAGAGATTGCCATCGCCTCGAACACGTCCAGATAGGCGTCTGGATGGTCCTCAGATGTCATCTTAGTGGGCCGGTGTAACCTGTGGTCTGGCCCCGCAGCTCTTGCACTGCCACAGTGAGGTTTTGGCGCAGGGTATCCATCATTATTATGTATTTATTTATTAGCAGACGCCCATCATAGCAGTGAACTGATCGGCATCCATCTTGCTCCCCATATACTGCACTGCTTTGTGTGGGCAGTGCCAGTCCAACCTCTTAATCAACAGGCACACTATAGCAGCAATTGCGCTGATAAGTCTCACTGCCTTAATCTTAAATTGCTGAAACACATTCTCCTGAGCCCTCCTGAGATTCAACTCTGTGGGAGAAACGACAAGATCCCCTGGATTGGGAGCCCCCGGGGTATCCTGTTTAATCACATCACCAAATATTCATATAGACCCTGCTCGGAAGCAGCTTCCAATCTATGCATCGCCACCATGGCATCAGTGTCTGAATCTGAAACTACAGACATAAGAATAACATACGAACATAAGAACATAAGAAAGTTTACAAACGAGAGGAGGCCATTCGACCCATCTTGCTCGTTTGGTTATTAGTAGCTTATTGATCCCAGAATCTCATCAAGCAGCTTCTTGAAGGATCCCAGGGTGTCAGCTTCAACAACATTACTGGGGAGCTGGTTCCAGCCCCTCACAATTCTCTGTGTAAAAAAGTGCCTCCTATTTTCTTTTCTGAATGCCCCTTTATCTAATCTCTGACATGGCTATACTTTCTAACTTGGTTTTAAGTCAAAATTATACAGCCTGCGGTTATACACCATTAAAAATACACAAGAAATCAAACAACACTGAGGCAATCAATATTTGATCAATGTGGTTTGTGGAAAGATTACTTTACTGCACTTTACTGTTGTTATTATTATTATTATTATTATTATTATTATTATTATTATTTATTTCTTAGCAGACGTCCTTATCCAGGGCGACTTACAATTGGTACAAGATTTCACATTATACAGATATCACATTATTTTTACATACAATTACCCATTTATACAGTTGGGTTTTTACTGGAGCAATCTAGGTAAAGTACCTTGCTCAAGGGTACAACAGCAGTGTCCCCCACTGGGGATTGAACCCACAACCCTCCGGTCAAGAGTCCAGAGCCCTAACCACTACTCCACACTGCTGCCCATATTATTATTATTATTATTTATAGTCATTTAGCGGACGCTTTTATCCAAAGTTTAAGCACTAATGCCACAAGTACTTTTTTTATTTTTTTCTGGGTTCTTTTATATTGAGTGACTTTGTTAAGTCCCCTTATGTGATCTTACGGTTCTTCTTCTCCCATCCTTGAGGGAGGGTTGGTCTCCTCACCTCCCCGATTCTTTGTTCTGGCAACAGGTAATCCGGCAGTGAAACTGCTGCACATAACAAATCCCCGGGCGACATCAAACAGGCACCCCCATGCGGTGCAGGCTGTGCTGCCCCAGGCGGTGCAGGCTTTGCAGCCCTAGGTGGTGCAGGACAGAGCAGGAGCGGTTCCTTGGGAGGTGACAGCAGGTGCAGACCCTCGGGAGGCGACGGCAACAGGTGGATTTAGGTGGATATAAAGGTTTGGAACAATGGTGCTTTTACACAAAGTGCTATCTGGCCTGTTATTGAAATGAGCTGCTAATAAATGTTCAGGTATTTGGGATGGTAAGATTTTTTTTTTTAACTTTGTCCACCACATCCCCTGATATACCCTCAGTAGAGAGTGCATATACCCACATCCCCTGATATACCCTTCGGTAGAGAGTGCAATCACGTATCCTCAAATCCATGACTGATAATCGCCTACCACATTAAGGCGATGACTTATGGTATTGTGACCCCCCTTCTGGATGGCCGACTTCCAACTGACCCTGGAATGAACTGCCAAACCATCCAGTCCGGGGCACACTGTTCCTGTTATACAGCGCCCTCACAGGTCTGGAGGGAGATTGTTGATTATTAACCACTTCAACTCCAGATGTAAAAATGAAACCCCTTCCCAGGTACCAGATTTTGAAAATAATAATAATAATAATGTTTTCAGACCCGTAATTGCTATAAAATGTTAACATATGATGAATAAAACACAAATAAATGACTTAAACTGTGTTTTTCATTAACCCTTTATGCTGCTGTGTACTACTTACCCATATTCAATATGGAGATAAAAACATTTTTTTTAATTTTATTTAAAAAAAAAAAAAAAATTAACAATGAAAACAAAAACGCTGCTAATAACAATAATAATCAGTAAACAGTAATTATCAAATAAAAATCAAACAACATCAAAACGTGTGCCAGTATCGACTTGCTCTGTGCCATTTATTGAAATGTTCAATACGACAGAACCCGGGATTGCCTTCGCAACCACTGCACATTTTTCTTGTGTCTTTTCTTTTGTTTTCATTTTTGTAGCAGACACTGTACCTTTTTTACGGTGTCTGCTTCGCTTGTGTTGGATGGATAGTCACAAATGTGTGTACACAGCTACTTTGCGCAGGCATTGTGATGGATCTGGCTGCCGCGTTGCCTGTACCCAGTGCTGTGTTTTGATAGTATTTCATCACAGCACTGCCATTTCAAACCAAACAGCTTCCCGTTTGCAGCTGGCTTACCTGTAAAGTAGCTGCATGCTCTTCTGTTCGTACTATTTGTATTGTTCTTGGCTCCATATCCTCTTCATCATCATCGCTGAGTGATAAGTCAGCATCACTGTAACTGGTATCGAAATCCTCCGAACCAACTTCACTCCCGTTGCTCATTATAGAAAGACCACGTACGCTGCCATGTTTAGCTTTCGCTAAAAACTATATAAACTATAACTAAACAAGTAAAACTAATAATAAATAATAAAAACAAATTAAAACACTATATATATATATATATATATATATATATATATATATATATATATATATATATACTTGGAAAAGCTGAATGGCTTCCTGCAATATATCTCAGCCTTCTAAATGCTCACAGTTAGATTTGAATTGCTACATGACATGCAATTGGATAAAAATGTCACCTGACCCTCCCCCAACTTTCATTGCACATTCCACAGTACTAGCACTGCTTTAGAGAATGAAACCTGAAACGCTCGACTGAGAAACTGATCATAGTATAGAATGGGAAACTTGACGTACGCAGGTACGGCATGGTACTGTAAGTGGGTTTTCAATTGATGTACATGCGTACGTCATGGTGTTGAAGTGGTTAAGCAGAACAGATTTGCTGTATAAAAAACAAGGAATAAATAAGCAAATAACTTATTTTGTCACTCAATTCAGTACAGAAGCACCAAAATTACAGAGAATTATACAAACAAACTGTGAATTAATAAAGAGTGATGCCACTTTAAGAGAGGTATTCACTGATCCCCCCATGATAGGTTTTAGATGTGTTCCAACTATCGGTGACAAACTTGTTCATAGTTACCTATTGGGATAAGAAACAGAGTTCCAGGCTTCCTAGACAACTAAAAGGGACATTCAGATGTGGGTTTTGCAATCATTGTACAAATGTTGTGCAAGGTAAACAGTTTAGTGATGTTAAGAAACATAGATCATATGAGATCAATAACTTCATGAATTGCAACACCACGTATGCTGTCTATCGTTTGGAATGCCAATGGAATGCCATGGGTGTTTTTACATAGGGAGAACTAAAAGAAAGCTAAAAGAAAGGGTAGCGTAACATAAATACGCAAATAGAACTGGTAACGTAGAATATCCCATGGCTAAACACTAAAGCTGCCCATGGAAGTAACTCTGATAACCTTTAAGTGTTAAGGATAGAAATGGTTAATAAATGAATAAGGGGAGGTGACAGACTCAAATCTCTTTTACAACAGGAAACATTTTGGACATTTCAATTAAAAGCTACTGAATCTCCAGGATTAAATGAAGAGCTAGATTATAGACCCTATTTATGATATGAATGTTATTTTCTTAGAGGCTCTTTTTGAGTTTTTGGTATAGTTTTTTTATATGTATTCCTTTGATTGCTGTTCCACTAGTTCTTCGATTAAGCTGTGTTTAATTAATTGACTTATGTAATTGATGTCAATAATTGAGAGTTAATTGATTGAATGTGATTGCTTATGTATTGCTCTGTTGTTAATTGAGTCTACACCCTGATGAAGGCTTGGTTTGCCGCTACGCTTAGGTAGTCTCGTAGGTTTCGTGTTGTATTTTAATATTCCGTTTTTGGATGTGCCCCATTAATAAATGTATTTTACCTATAAGTTTGTAAGAGTATCTTGGTTTTTGGTGATTTGCCTGATGAATTAATTTGAATCTACATGAAAAACAATGGATTACAGATATTTTATCACCTATATTTCTTACTAAACTTTTCAAGAAACCCTTGACTCCAAAGAGCACCTTTTTCATAACATGAAGATTAGTTATATTATTAACAGGAAACTTGAGAAAATTCAACATAAAGTAAACATTATTTATTTTTGTTCATATTTGATTAAGTCATTCTTAAGGATTTAAGGAATGTTTATGTAATGTACATGAGAATGAATAACACCTTATGTCTGAAATAATAGGTTTTTAAACACTATTGGGTTTCAGGCAGGCCATTGTATTTATTACCCAGAATTTAGGCTTTGTCTCTGAAACATCATGTCCTGGCTGAAAGGCTGTTCAACTTTTAATAGGTACAATTAAACTGAACTGTTCAGAGATTTAACTTTAATTAAAAGTAACGGACATAGTTACCTCCTAGACTGGAAGGGCCAACTCCTGACAAAATACTGTATGGAAAAATTGCTCTACTCCAACTGTAGCCCTTTCTTCCTGACCTAATTTTTATTTTTTGAATGCCAAAAATGTATGCAGCCCTCAAAAGAGAAACTGTATTAAAGACTCTTAACCCTGTGTGTTTTCATAAATCATCGTTACTTGTGTTTCTGGAATTCCTACAAGCTACACAGCAGACATTAAAACGCTGCTGAAAAAGGGGACTTAACACTGTCATTGTTTTTTTTTTCTCGACATGGATTTAAGTAATGTGATACTGAACAGTAGTTTTGTGTCTGATAATCCTGGGAAGATATGTGCATCAGTGGGTCAGTAACGTGCGGTGAGGTCAGTGGTTGGGTAGGCACTGGCCAGTCTCACACCCCAATTTACATAGATTCGATTGGCAGGCGTAGGGAGAGCAGAATTATAATTTTGCACGGTTGGGGACGAGACTGTTATTGACGCAGCTCAACGAAAACCCAGATGTAATTACACAATTCAACCGACAGATGGCACTGAATTTCAATACCTACTTTATTATTATCTTGATTATGTCAAATTGATGGTTATTATTGTCCACAAAAGAATGTACTGTAAAGTGTACACACTGATTTAATTTGTACTATTAGTGTTTTTATATAAATGCCCAAATCTACAGTTAACCTGTTACCGTTCTTTAAACATTTAAATCACGGTAAATCACCAATTCCCGACAATTAAAATGAAAATAAATACTTGCACTTACATATCTACTTGTATATGAAGTCCATCCTTCTCTCCTTCTGGACGAAGATGTGTGTGACATCATTGCAGAATTGCTTTCTCTTGGCCTGAAGTTTTAAAAGTCACTCCTTTTCAATGGAAATAAGCGCCAGGGGTGAGAGCCGCCCTTGATCGTTCCAATTCCGAGTGTGGGTTTTGATCCGTTTAAGTTGACATATAACATTTTTCATTTTCGGATCGGTTGATGTTAGACTTGCTAGCATAGCTTGGTTGGTTTACAAAAGAGCGGTAACTCAAGGACACGCCCCCAAAGGCAGAGAAGGTCTGTGCCTTTCCAACGGTTGTTGCCACAGCATTTTCTCCGCAAGAACGCATGCGTCAATATTAACTGTGCAATGGAATTAGTGTAGTCAGGTGACACAGTTAAGGCAGCAACGCGCTGTGCTTTTTTCTCACTCATTGCTGAGACTATAAGGTTGGAACGCGCTTGCGCAACTGAGTAGAGCGGATTGCCTTTAAGTTCAATGGTAGGGAAAGGCAGAGTGCATCCCTGCCTCTCGTCTTTTTATCGAATTTTGTATATTACCAAAAAAAAATCCACTATGCAGAAATGCGTTGTGACAATGAAAGGTAATGAATAGTCATACACAATTTAATATATATATATATATATATATATATATATATATATATATATATATATATATATATATACTGTATATTTTTTTTTTTTGCTGGATTCTCACTAGGTAGGCAGTGCCTACCTTGCCTACCCTGACCGCACGTCACTGCAGTGGGTAATAGATGGATACCCACATATGAGAGAGTCAACCTGTTTTTTTTTGTATTTAAAATTTTTTAGCTTTTAGACAAATAATCAATCAGAACAATTGTATGAGCTGCTTACTGGGAAACAACTCTGTGACACGTAACTGGGTCAGCTGACACCGCCCCAACACGGATGCCGTGGTCCGGTTGGCCAAGAGGTATGAAGATGCCATGATCCCACCACTGCCTACTCCGATAACAACAACACCGGCACATCCTTTCATCAAACCCAGGATGGTGGGCCCAAGGTGGACTGGCACCTTCTCGTCACCCATTGGGCTGCCTCACTCCACAAGAATGGAGGCCGAGATCGGCCCCCAGCTGGGCAGAGCAGGTCGGCAGTGGGACAATCAAGCTCCATGGGCGCCGTTTCCCCTGGCATGGGCAAACCTTAATTTGTTAAAACCTGGAAAGAAAGGGAGGCCCTGTTTATAGCTAACGACAGTTACTTCCTGATCAGAAGTCTGAGCTCCACGAGTTAATGAAAAAGTTTTGTGATGTTTTTTCTAACTTGCCTGGTAGAACTAGTATTATTAAACATGCTATTATTACTCCAGCAGGTGTCATGGTCAGAGAGAGACCATACCGGATTCCGGAAAGCCGCTAAAAAGAGGTGCTACACTTGGTTCTGTGTGGACTTTAGAATGGTCAATGCCATCTCCAAGTTTGATGCATATCCCATGCCCCGGGTCGACGAGTTCCTCGACCGACTGGGACAGGCGTGGTTAATCTCGACTTTGGAGCTGACGAAGGGGTACTGGCAAATTCCATTAACTTAGAGCTCGCGAGAGAAAACTGTTTCTCTATCCCAGATGGCTTGTTCCATTTCCTGACCATAGCTGGCTATTATTGCTACTTTATCCCCAAGTATGCCACCATAGTGGCAGAGCATGGTAGAGCTCACCAAAAAGTGAAAAATAGTTACGTGGACAAGGGAATTCTTTCAGCATCACTCTGAGGGGTGAGATATGTGACAGAGAGCGAATGAATTTGAAATGTAAATCTCCTTCTTGACCAGAAAGGATGCGTGTAAGATTGGTGGTACGCTTCCTCCTAGATGAGCAGCCTCTATGGTAGGTAGAAACCGGAAAGAAAGGACTCCTTTGCAAGCACCCATGGGACAGACAAGGACTGGAGAAACCATGGCAACGGGTTATTTGCAGGGAGGAGTTTTGTGGTACAAAGGGGAAGCAGCTACATCAGTGCCAGGCCTTGCGCTAAAATGTAACAGACGGCTGGAGCTTTTGTTATTGTTTTGCATTCATTCATTGTGTTTTGCAGAGGAGGGTTGAAGTGCCAGGAGCTGCAGCCACGAAGCCAGTGTTACAATACCTGGCCTTCAAGACACTAGATGGCACACCAATGCTTTCCTGCTGTAATCATTAGCCAGCAAGACACTCTATGTTAAGACACACTCTATGTTAGCGGCCACATGTTAGAGACGCAGTGAAAAAGCAAGCAGCTTTAGGACAAGCCTCTTGATAATAAAGCTTGTCGATTCAACAAAGAAGTTGTCTTCATTGTTCTCGATTGACACCGAAACAGCCAGCACCAACCCCTGAGCACATCCTTCACAAACAGCACAAGACACTCACCAACATAACCGGATTACCACAGCACACTTTTCGTACATGGAGGATTGTGGTTTTGGGGTGTATCAGGTTTTTTTGGGGACTGTAACCTCCCGTGTTCCCCCCCTGATACCATTGCTGGTAGAGGGGAGTTTTATTATAATTTCTTGGTTTGTAAAGAAAACACAGACGTTTTCAGAGCATTACTGTTTGGACATTCACTTATTTCATTACACCGCTCGCATCTTGTCACAATTGGCAACACACATTGGCATCATTATACAGGCAACAGCAAGTATAGATGTTTCCGACCAAATCAGACTGCAGTACAAAACATATGAGTTATGAATGTGTAATGCAAATGAACCCCTGAACTGTATTCTGAAAGATATACGAAAGATGCATCTCCATGTTGCCAGTCCTTTCAGTTACAATGGACAAGACAACACATACACTTGCAGGGTTCTCCCCAGACCCAAAGTGGATGGGACAGGACTGAAGTTTCATTCCCATGTCACTCTCTAGTGCAGAGGTGCTGGATTATTACACTCCGGTTTCATGCAACCGTTATGATGGTGACCAAACGTGTGTGAGTACTGTTGTGTAAAAAAATGGTTAAAATGAACAGTTGCATTCAAAAAATGTGGAACAGCGAAAAACAAAAATGGACGTGTGTAACAGGACGAGGAGCCCTGTACAGTGTTATGTTTATTTTTAGAACGGGGTTTCCCCCTCCGCCCCTGTGTTATTTTGTATTTGTTTTGTATTATTATTATTATTATTATTATTATTATTATTATTATTATTATTGTTATGATTTATTTATATATGACAGCGAAGCGCCACAGGTTTTATTATTGTTTATTTGTATTTATTTTAAAATGTATTTACGGCGTAGCCGTGTGTTGTATTGTTTAGTAGCGTGGATGGGTAGCCCCATCCACGGTCATTAAAAACCTTGTGCAGGAGGTGACCATCTCCCGAGTTAATTAATTGTTTAATTTGTTGCTAATCGGGAGATGGTCACCTGTATATAAACCTGCAGCTCTCTGCCCTCAGGGTGGGTGTTAGGAGCGAGAGCGGAGAGAGCGAGAGAGAAACGAAACTTTAAAAAAACATGTATAGGCTCAGTGAAGGCTACTGCCCAGCCTGACCTGTATTGTTTAGTATTTTGTGTTCGTGATTTTGTTTTGTTTATCTTTTTTATTTTATTCTGTGAGCAAGTGTTTTCTGTTTAAACCTTTTATTTATTTGTATTATTTAAACCAAACGGTGCGAGCTCCTTTAATTGCAGTACTTGGTGTCAGTGTTTTTGGTTCCTGCTTCTGACCTGACGTCACCACTCGTCCACCCTGTCACAACGTGCATTAACAAAATGCCCTGAAAACTTAACATAAAGAAAACAATTTAAATGAGGCAATAAGCTCAATATTTAAGCTAAAAAGGAAAAGAAAATGTTACTGTTTTTTTATTTTTTTTTGGAACTCCAATAAACTTACGTTATCTTTCCCCAGTCAAATCGCAGAGTGCCTAAATAAGCACAGTAATTTACCATAATAAAAAACAGTCATGAAAACAAATGTAAAACATAAAAAAGAGCAACCAGAGACAGTCAACGAAAGACAACACATTATTCAAATTCTCTGTCGTATTATATATTTAAGGTAAGACAAGTTTATTTTTCCCTTAAAAGTGCTACCGGCTATAATGTTCTGCCGCCCTGCTGTACAGAATTCCTAGGGAGCACCCTGACTTGGTTACTGATTGTGGATGTTTCAATAGTGATGACAATACAAATAATAGGGTATTTTTAGATGCATGGCTGGTTTTAGACGCATGTCTCGTTCAAGCCTGTGGTGGGGCAATAAACCTTGTTGACACTCATCCTTTCCACTCAAGGTTTAGAGACCTTGAGGAATGATTATCTTTCCCTCCAGAACATACAGACCTGGCTGCCCATGGTGACCGTACAGCCTACTGACACACGTACATGTTCTGACAATTAGTTATGCTTATGGTTTATGGATACTGTATTACAATATAGATTATATTTTTAAGATGCATCTATTGTTACACTGTAACAATATAGCTGCCATTCTATGATCAATAAAAAAACAAGATCTTGTTTCAATTTCAGCCAGCACGTTTCAAGCAGGGGTTTGAAAAAAGTCTGCTCAAACTCACTCCTAGGGCCAGAGTACAGTGCTGCAGCTTCTTGGCAGTTTTGGTCTGAACACTTTCTTGCTCTTTTGTGGACTTTGTGAACAGGATATTCAGTTGGAATATCTAGCTCTTTGCAAACTTCTGCAGCTTGGGTTTCAGACTTTACAAGTCCATAGAGAGAGTAAGCTTGAAAATCTGAAATAAGAGGAATCACACTGGCAAGATCAGCATTTATTTATTGTAAAGCAATGCTAACTCTGTCAATTTGTGACAAGATTTCATGCCAGATTGTTAAAGAAACAACACATTTGTATGTGGAGATTTGAGCATTCAGACTGTGCCCCTGATAAGGCTTCAGCATCAAGAATGTCGCCGTGCAAAAGCTGGGTCAGTATAATGGACAAAAATTCAAAGGGCATAATAATAGGAGCATGCTTTAGACTGCCTGTGGCAAAGCGCCCCGCCCCTGTGTGCATTTGTGTTATGTGTATGTATGTATGCGTGCGTATGTTAATGTTGGTGTATAGATTGGTACACGGGATATAAACGGGTCTGTGTTTCACGTGTGTTTAAAGTGTAGATTTGTATTTAGGCACGAGGAGAGCACAAATCACTTCACGTGCTGGTTAAATGTAATATGCGAGCACGGGGTTGCACAGAATTAATTCACGTGCTGGGATTCAAGTGAATAATTAATTAGTAATTGAATCCCAGCACAACAGTATATATAGAGACACATTTTCACTCACTGGTGGTTTAGGTGTTCGGTGAGTGGAGAACGGGATTGGAGACGGAGGTAAAGATAATAATTGTTAGAATAATAATAGTAAAGATAGTGTTTTCACTCACCGTGTTTGTTCGTTTGTCTGTGCATCCACCGTTTAGTGTTTAGTCGTTTTGTTTGTCTGTTTATTTTGGCGCAAGTGCCGTGTCCTGTGTTTTTGTGTTTCAAACCTTTTATTTTCTGTTTATTAAATGCTGAGCGCGATCACGCGCCCAGCTTATACCAAACCACATCTCTCTGTTTATTTATTTCCTCCATCTGGTCTGACGCCACCCACTCCGGCCGTCTTTGTGACACTGCCATATTCAGACGTTGAGCAAAATAATCTGCTATACAATGACATTCGAAATGCGTGTAGAAAAGGAGAAGCCATACTAATGGGGGATTTCAACTTCCCCCATATAAAATGGGAAAACCCGGTGGGGAGCATAACGGATGAAATTGAAATGGTGGAAATGACAAATGACTCCTTCCTAATGCAATTTGTCAAGGCACCGACTAGAGGGGAGGCATGCCTTGATTTAGTCTTTTCAAATAACGAAGACAGAATTACTAAAACAGAGGTCAGAGAGCCATTGGCAAACTCAGACCACAACATGGTCTCATTTGAAGTGATTTTTAAAACTCAAAAAGTAATGACTAAAGCTAAGGTTTACAATTTTAGAAAAGCAAACTATGAAGGTATGAAACAGAGACTAACAGAAGTAGATTGGAGTAAAATATAGAAAACATCCACAGAAAAAAGAAGGCTGTTTTTTTTTAAAAATGTAGTACTACAAGCGCGAAACAATTACATCCCAAAAGTAGACAAATCTAAATCTAAAACAAAATGGCCAAAATGGTTTAATAGAAAAAAATATTCAGCAAAAAAGGCACATTACAGAGAGTTTAAAAGGGACCAAAAACAAAGTACACAGAAAGAGTACTTGGAACTGCAAACGCAAGTCAAAAAGGAAGTGGGGGCTCCCGAGTGGCGCATCCAGTAAAGGCGCTCCGCGCAGGATGTGCCCTATAGCCTGGAGATCGCTGGTTCGAATCCAGGCTATGTCACAGCTGACCGTGACCGAGAGTTCCTAGGGGGCGGCGCACAATTGGCTGAGCGCTGCCCGGGTAGGGAGGGCTTAGGTCGGCAGGGGAATCCACGGCTCACCGCGCATCAGCGACCCCTGTGGCCGATAGGGCGCCTGTGGCTCTGCAGCGGAGCCGCCAGATCTGTGTTGTCCTCCGGCACTATAGGTCTGGTAACATTGCTGTGGATCTGCAGTGCGAAAAATGACGGCTTGGAAGGAGCACGTTTCGGAGGACGCGTGTTTCAGCCTCCGTTTCCTGAGTCGGCGGGGGGGTTGCGAGCGGTGAGCCGGGGATACAGATAATAATTGGGCATGCTAAATTGGGGTGAAAACCGGGGTAAAAATAATTGGCGACGACTAAATTAAAAAAAAAAAAAAAAAAAAAAAAAAAAAAGTCAAAAAGGAAGTTAGAAAGACCAAGAGAGAGACATAAAATTGTTAAGGGGGCTAAAACCAACTCCAAAATGTTTTTCCAATATTATAACAGCAAGAGAACATTCAAAGAGGAGGTTAAATGTCTAAGAGATACAAATGGCAAAATCATAGACGAAGAAAGAAAAATAGCAATATACAGTATATTAAATGATTACTTTTCACAGGTTTTTACAAAGGAGGATACGAACAACATGCCCCACATGTCAACCTGTTCCTATCCAGTTTTAAATAACTTTAGCATAACAGAGGCAGAAGTGTTAAAGGGACTAGGAGCTCTTAAAATAAACAAATCCCCTGGGCCGGATGAGATCCTCCCAGTAGTACTCAAAGAAATGAAAGAAGTTATTTACAAACCGCTAACCAAGATCATGCAACAGTCTCTTGACACAGGGGTTGTACCGACAGAATGGAAAATTGCAAACGTAATACCAATCCACAAAAAGGGAGACAAAACCGAACCAGGTAATTACAGACCAATAAGCCTGACTTCTATTATATGTAAACTTATGGAAACTATAATAAGATCCAAAATGGAAAATTACCTATATGGTAACAGCATCCTGGGAGACAGTCAGCATGGTTTTAGGAAAGGGAGATCGTGTCTAACTAACCTGCTTGATTTTTTTGAGGATGCAACATCGACAATGGATAATTGCAAAGCATACGACATGGTTTATTTACATTTCCAGAAAGCTTTTGACAAAGTCCTGCATAAAAGATGAATTCTCAAACTGAACGCAGTAGGGATTCAAGGAAATGCATGCACATGGATTTAGGGAGTGGTTAACATGTAGAAAACAGAAAGTACTGATTAGAGGAGAAACCTCAAAATGGAGCGAGGTAACCAGTGGTGTACCACAGGGATCAGGATTTCCATTACACGAGAGTAGAAGTTAAAACTTCATGCTGATTTGAACTCGGCTGTCGCCAAGATAAGCACCAACTAAGACGTAGCTTTACAGTAAAATAACGTGATCCATATGTGTCTCCATCCATTTGCGTTTCCTTCCATATGATGATGTAGATATCCTTCTGTCCAGTGTTAATGGCTGAAGTGTAATGCTGGCTCCAGGGATCAGCTTATTGCCTCCCTAGCGCATCAGCACACACAACGGCTGCGATGCTGGCTCCGGGGATCAACCACAGTGCGGTCTCCCCAGCGCATCAGCATGACAACCGTCTGGATTGAGCTAAGCAGGGTACATCTCTGGGGTCTTCAAGTGGGCACCTTCCATCCTCGGTGTTTCATCGACTAGCCCACGACACCTCAAGAGGGCTCGACGGTGATTCTGGCGTCCCAGCATCACCCCCCTCCGTCCCCCACTCAACTCAGCCCAGCTAACTTACCTGTACATCAGCGTTTCTTTCTTTCTATTGTGCTTGAGATCCCCAGCCAGAATCTTTCCGTCTCAACCACAGCCAGTTGCTGCTCCTCTCTGCTGCTTCAGATAAGTTCTTCACTGTGCGACGCAACTCTTGGCCACTGAATCCAACGTCTCTGAGAAACGGGGTTGTAGAGTGTGCCACAAATCCTCGACAACCCACCTCCACTGGGTAAACCCGGACTCTCCATCCTCGCTGTTCCGCTTCAGTGGCTAGTTGAACATACCGCAGTTTCTTCCTCTCATACGCCTCATCTACAGCATCCTCCCCTGGCACTGTTAACTCTACCAGGTGAACAAGGCGTGCTGATCTAGACCACAAGACAATATCTGGTAGAAGGTTAGTGGTGGCAATCTCAGGTGGAAAAATAAGCCTTTGACCAACATCTGCCAGCATTTTCCAGTCTCTAGCAGCTTCCAGTTGTCCTGGGCGAGGATTGGTTTTAACACCTTTTCTTGGTGGTTGCTCTCCTGGGTGGATGAATGCTGTCTTTTGTGTGTAATGTTTTGATGGAACAGGTGGCAACTTTTATTGGTCATATTTTACGCTTGTCTTCCAATGCTATGGCCAAATATCGCATGGCGCCAAGTAAACCGTCCTTAGCTAAGAGCCACCTTACATCCTGTCAAAATGTGCCTTAATGTTGCAGGTGATGAACACAAAGGACATGAGGGATCCTCTCCTACCCAGAGGTTTAGGTTCTGTGGTGATGGGAGAACATCATATGTTGACCTGATGAGGAAACTGATCATGCTCTGTTCCACTGACCATAGGTCTTGCCAGCCAATCTTGCGTTGTTCCACACTCTCCCATCTCATCCATTCTCCCTGTTTGGCCTGAGAAATGGCCTTTATACACCTCATCCTCTCCTCCTGCTTTTGCACCTGGTTGACTACCAACTTCCTCCTTTGAGCTGGGGCTGCCTTGTGCCATGTAGGAGGAGCTGAACTGAGACCAAGACCCCCTCTTCATTGCTGAACTTGCCCCACGATATCACCAATTCGAAGGGCAGCCTTTGCATCTTCCACAGCTTTCTTTGACGCCCACTTTCTTCCAGTTTTCAACACAGGTGCTGCCTCCCTTACGCATTTGTCACGTGACTCTACTAATGTCATTTCCAGTCTGACCTTGGCGCACTTGAACTCCTCGGTTAGAACGGAGACTGGTAGCTGCAGTATTCCTTTACCATTAAGTCCCACTCTGCTGAGGCAGCGTGGAACTCCCAACCATTTCCTGATGTATGAACTGATTAAAGCTTCCAGCTTCTCTACTGTTGTCAAAGAAACCTTGTACACAGTCAGTGGCCACAGCAACCTCGGCAGTAGACCAAACTGCAAGCACCAGAGTTTTAGTTTGCCTGGTAAAGCGCTGCTGTCTATGCTCTTCAACCCTTCCACTGCTTGTTGTCTAACTTCTCCCACACAAACTGTGTCCTTTAGATCCCCATCGTACCATCTCCCAAGACTCTTCACTGGCTTCTCAGACACTGTTGGTATTGCCTCACCATTAATGAAGAACGTTTTATCTACTACTTTACCTTTAATTATAGAGATGCTCCTTGATTTAGTGGGCTTGAATTGCATTCGTGCCCATTCAATGTTATTGGTTAATTTGCCCAATAACTGATTAGTGCAGGCTACTGTTGTAGTCATGGTTGTCATGTCATCCATGTATGCTCGAATTGGTGGTAGTCACATTCCAGAAGCCAAGCGCTCTCCTCCTACTACCCATTTTGATGCCCTAATGATTACTTCCATTGCCATGGTAAAAGCCAGTGGAGAAATGGTGCATCCTGCCATTATTCCAACTTCTAGGCATTGCATGTAGTGCTGAATTCTGAAGCTGAAAAACTAAATTGTAAATCTCCAAAGTAGGCTTTCACTAAATTTGTTATTGTCATCGGTACACTGAAAAAATCAAATGTTGCCCAACGTTTAATAGGGAAATAGGACGAAACCGACTTATGCTTGTAGAATCTTTTTCTTTAGGTATAAAGACTCCACACCTGCTCGGCGCCATGCTCTCCATGAGCTGAGCGTGTTGATAGAAAAGAGCTTCTCGAGTCGAATTGAGTCGATTGTATTTCCCTTGTGCTGAAAGCTGGCTCGCTGCTTTCCCGGAATCAACGACTTTGAAAAAGACAGAGCCTTTTTGCCTTTCTGTCTTTCAGTGGCCTCCTCGCTTGCGTGGTAGGCCGCTCTTTGTATCTGTCTGTTGTGTGTGAGCGACTGCCTGTGTAGTCATCCGCGACTGGTTGTCTATTCTTTCTGAGAGAACACAGTTCCTCCACGGGGCTAAGCCTCGCCGTATCCACGCTGTTGAGTGACTCTTCCAGCCGCGCTCTCCTCCACGGGGCTTGGCCTTTCCGCATCCCCGCTGTTGAGGAGGCCCTGCCAGGTGCATAGGCCCGCCCACCTCGGTGAGGCGGGCCTTGTAAACAAAGAGTGTGCTCTCCCCTTTACTATCTTTCTACCGTGTTTTTGCTGTCTGCTTCAATTCGTCCACCACGGCTTTGACCTTGTGTCCCCCTGGTACACGTTACACGCTGACCAGGTGTGTGTGACCGCGCGGTTAGGGTAGGCACATTTGCGTAGCGGCCCCCTGGTGCTTCAGTACCACGGCGTGCGCATAACCCTTGATACTTAGGTATCTCAGTGCACAAGTGCTCAGTGCATATGGCACACGGTGTCCAGCACCTCAGCGTCAGTGCACAGTCACAGTGCTGCACGGTACACGATGCACATAGTGCTCTCAGTACACACAGCGCACATGGTGCTTGGTACCCACTGCTACAATGCTAGTGCAGGAACACACGGTGCTGCACGGTATGCGGTGCACATAGTGCACGGTACTCGGTGAGCACGGCGCTCAGGACACACAGTGCACGGTGCACACGGTGCTTGGTACTAGACTAGTGCACGGGCATACAGTGCTGCACAGTGCACGGTGTTAGGTACCCTCTGCTACAGCACTAGCGGGTGAGCGCACCGTGTTCGCACTTAGCCAGTGCTTAAGCGCAGTGAAAGTAGTGTTTAGTGCATGGCCCAAGCAAAACACCAAGCCCATGTCAGGCAAGTCGGGTTTCCACCCCTGCACGGCCTGCAACACCAATATCCCGCAAGAGGACAAGCATACCCTCTGTGCGCGGTGCTTGGGCATTCAACATGCCACCGTGGCCCGCGAGAGGGATGTGGCCTGTAGCATCTGTGAGGCTTTCCAGCCCCAGGTGAAAGAAGCTCGTTTGGAGAGGGCCAAGAGGGCGAGCTCCACGTCCTGTCCTCTATGGCCGGACCGTCTGCGGCTCTTGGAGCCCCAGAGCCCCTCCTCCATGACCTGTCCCAGGACCTCCTGCTAGGCATCCCTGATGCGCAGGCTGCCCGCAGTCGCTCCCCATCTCCGCAAGCGAGAAGGGTGAAGTGTTCCAAGCAGGTAAGAGACATTGTGGACATCAAGGCTAAACAGGCGCCAACGGCCCAGGTCCCGTTGCAACCCCAATTGCCATACCCCCCCTCCCCCAGGGGAGTTCAGGGTGGATGGGAAGAGGCGTCTCAGCTGGCGTAAGAGGACACGCTCTCCATAGCGGCCTCTGGGGAGGGGGCCTCCTTCTCCTCTGACATGCAGGTGGGCGAGACCACTGCTGAGGAAGAACCTGGCTTCGAGGTAGCCTTGGAAGCCAGCGCCCCTCAGTGGTCCAGCTCAGTTTCGGCAAGTATGGGACACACTGTAGCTTTCTTGCAGGTCCCCTGGATGCCAGTGGCGGAACCACGCCGGTCCGTGTTCCGGACGCAAACGATGGCTCCTCGCCCTCAGAAGTTCCCGGCCCTCCCAGATTTCATGGAGGAGGTACACTCCTCCTTGTGCTAAAACACGCTGCACCACTTGCCTCCTTAGAAGGCACGCATAAGCTTGGCCTAGCGAGGTCCCTCCACCATCTCGGCCCTAGTTAAGGCCCCGCCGGTGGGTGGATTGGCTACAGACCCAGCGTGCCCGAACCCTCAATGTAAGGTGATAGAAACGCATCTTAAATAGGCATATGCAGCAGAGGCGCAGGCAACTCACCTGTCTAATACAGCGAGTGTGCTTACTGTTTACATGGATGGTGTACTGCGCAAGGCCCTGCTCCCCGAGCCAGTGGCCACAGAGTCTCCTGTCCAGCACACTCCTGCAGAACTCTGGTCTCGAAGGACAAGCTCTTGGCCAGAGCCTGGCTAGCTTGATCGTGGCTCATAGACAGCTGTGGCTTTCGCAAACCAGAGTTCCTGATGAGGATAAGGCCACGCTGTTTGACACACCTATATCCCCAGGACATACCTTTGGGCCAGCCGTGGAGGAGATCCTACAGAGATCCTACCGGGAACGCAATCCCACTGCGGCAGGTCGAGCCGCTGGCGAACTCCTCAGCCGCAGACTGTCACTAGAACAGTTCCAGTCCCCATGGCTCCGCTGGGTGACCTAAGGCATCACCTACAGGGCACATCAGCAGCAAGCAACCGGGCCCAACCGACATAGGGAAAGCAGGACGTGGCCAGCCCACACACCAGTGTCACAGGAGGTGTTTTCAGGGCCAGCGCCCTAAACAGCCACCCCAAACTGCCCCACCTCAGCCTCGGCAGCCCGAGCAGGGCCCCTGAAGGCTGGCTGCCTCAGACCCCCTTTACGGCACAACAGCTGCAGTACTGGCGCGCTTGCACCTCAGACCCCTGGGTGCTCGCCACCGTGCGAAACGGTTACGCGCTTCAGTTCCGCTTGGGACCTCCTCCCTTTCGAGGCATCAGGAATGCTTTTGTGACAGACTCTCTCCAGGCCTCGGTACTTCAGAAGGAAGTGGCCGCCTTGCTGTGCAAGTGAGCCATTCATCTCGTAGACCCCACCTCCCACGGAGAGGGGTACTACTCGAGGTATTTTCTGGTACCCAAAAAGGACGCCAGCTTTCGCCCCATCTTAAACCTGAAGCTCCTCAACGGGTTCTTAAAAGAAAGGAGGTTCCAAATGCTGACGCACCGTCATATCCTCCAGTCCGTCCAGCCGGGCGACTGATTCACCACCGTGGACTTACGTACTTTCACGTTCCCATTCATCCAAAGCACAGAAAGTATCTCCGCTTTTCTTTTCAAGGAAGCGTTTACAAGTTTGCTGTGCTGTCATTCGGCCTCTCGTTAGCTCCTTGTACGTTCTCAAAGTGTGTGGACGCTATCCTGGCTCCTGAATAGTTGATCTGTTCCCAGTCGCAAGAGGGAGTACTGGCTCACACGGCAGTCATGACAGAGCATCTGGCGAGTCTGGGCCTCACCATCAACGATGCAAAGAGTCGGCTTACACCTGTGCAGTGCACTACGTATTTGGGGCTCCGGCTGGACTCCATTACGATGTGCACATACCTGTCGGACGACAGAGTTGCAGCTATCCAGGGTTGCCTCTCCCTATTTCAACAGGGATTCAGCTGGGTCTGCTTTGCATGCACCCGCTACAAGCATGGCTCAATGTGTTCCACCTCAATGCCAAATGCGACAGACACCGTCGGCTGACTGTGTCTCAGGCGTGCTTGGCAGCCCTACGCTGGTGGAGGACTACCTCTCACCTGTGCAAAGGTGTATGAATGGGAGTAGTGTTGGACCGCCAAGTGGTGATGACAGACACCTCCAACTTGGGTTGGGGAGCGGTCTGGGAAGACAGAGGAGTATGCATATCCTGGCTGGACCACTGGACATCCCTGCACATAAATATGCTGGAGTTGCAAGCAGTTTCCCTTGCTCTCCATCACTTTTTCCCAGTGCTGAGCGGTACGCATGTGTTGATCCGGACGGACAACATGACAGTGGTGGCGTATGTCAAATACCAGGCTGGCCTACGGTCCCCGTCAGCTCTCCTAGTGGCCCCTAAGTGCCCCAGGAAAGTCTGGTTTTTGACCCTGTGCCAGCTGTTGCACGGCCAGCCCTGGGAGATTCCACTTCGCATGGATCTCCTCAGTCAGACGAAAGGCTCTCTTTAGCACCCGGAACTGGGCAGGTTCCAGCTATGGGTCTGGCCCCTGAAAGGGACCGCTGGTTAGCCTAGGGCTATCGGATCCGGTTGTGGGCACATTGCAGAGTGCTAGGGCAGACTCCACTAGGTCTTTGTATAACTATAAGTTGAGGTATTTCCAGGCTTGGTGTCTGGCAAGAAGCCATGACCCCATATCTTGCCCTATGCCAGTCATCTTACAGTTTCTGCAAGAACTGCTTGATGTTGGTAGGTCATCTTCCACCTTGAAGGTGTATTTAGCGGCTATCTCTGCTTGCCATGCCCCTGTAGATTCAATGTCTCCGGGCGCACATTTTTTGGCTACCCGTTTTCTTAAAGGTGCACGGCGATTACGCCCTCCTAGGAGGACTGTTCTCCCTGAATGGAGCCTTAATATTGTACTGGAGGCTCTCACGAAGGCCCCGTTTGAGCCCATACACTACATAGAGCTGAAGTACCTGTCTATGAAGACAGCCTTTCTCTAGGCTATCACCTCCGCTAAGCGGGTCAGTGAGCTGCAGGCGCTGTCTGTGCACAGCTCCTGCATGCGTATTTAGGAGGATGGCAGCAGGGTGTCTCTGTGCACCAACCCTGCTTTCCTCCCCAAGGTGATCACAGCCTTCCACATTAATCAGTCTGTGGAATTGGAGTCCTTCCATCTACCTCCGTTTGCTGCAACGGAGGATGAGAAATTAAATTTCCTTTGCCCAGTGCAGGCATTGAGATGCTACGTGCATAGGACAAGAGCTCTGCGTCAATCTGACCAGCTCTTTGTCTGTCACGGGACACAGACCCTAGTACAGCCCCTCTCTAAGCAGTGTCTGTCACATTGGATTGTGGATACAGTCTCGAATGCATATAATAGCTTGGCCCCACCTGGTAGGGTAGCCGCACACTCCACTAGAGAGTTGGCTACATCTTGGGCCCTCTTCAGATGTGCCTCGATGTCTGATGTGGTGTATTTAATATCGTAAATATAGCAGAACGAACTCAGTGCAATTTAAACTTGTTTTTACTAAAGAATAAACAGTGTGTAAATCATAAAAGCTGTCTGTGTTACATGCTGTCAGATCAGGATGTCACTAACACTGAGCAAGGCAGCTGCAACATGCTGTCTCCATATTACTGTACAACTGTACACACAAAGGTGCGGTCACCAATTCCATACACAACACTTGCAAAATATAAAAATATATAAATATGCAGAGTTCATGAATAGATTAACCATTCAGCAGAATGAGCCAACAAACAAGCGAGTACAGACACAAACCTGGTTGTAATGGGTAGGTGTCACAAAGACGGCCGGAGTGGGTGGCGTCAGACCAGATGCAGGAAATAAATAAACAGAGAGATGTGGTTTGGTATAAGCTGGGCGCGTGATCAGCATTTAATAAACAGAAAATAAAAGGTTTTAAACACAAAAACACGGGACACGGCACTACACGCCAAAATAAAAAGACAAACAAAACGGACTACACAGACAAAACACGGTGAGCAGATTTACCTATAATTATTATTATTATTATTATTATTATTATTATTATTCTCTTTACCTCCGTCGCCAATCCCGTTCTCCACTCACCGAACACCTAACCCCGACTGCATGCTACGTGTCTCTATATATACTGTTGTGCTGGGATTCAATTACTAATTAATTATTCACTTGAATCCCAGCACGTGAATTAATTCTGTGCAACCCCGTGCTCACATATTACATTTAACCAGCACGTGAAGTGATTTGTGCTCTCCTCGTGCCTAAATACCAATCTACACTTTTTAAATACATGTGAAACACAGACCCGTTTATATCCCGTGTACCAATCTCTATACACCAACATTAACACACGCACGCAACATACAACATATAACACACAAATGCACACAGGGGCGGGGCACATTGCCACAAATACCCCCCCCCCCTTGTGCGCAGCACACATGGCCTCAACGGCCACCTCCCCCCTTAAAAACCCAGCAGTCCAGGACAAAGTCTCGGGCTGGGAAGGGAGGCTTCCAGGGGCCCACAGGTGGCAATGTTGCCAGTAGCCAGGCTGCTACTGGCCATGCTGTCAGCAGACGTGCTGACAGCTCCCAGACTGACTCCTTCAGCCGGGGCAGTCCTGGCAGCGGAAAGGCTACTTGGGGGATGGTCTCCTGACCTCCCCTCTTCTTCGTAGCCGGCAGCTCCCTCTTCTGGGGCTCCGGCCACAGTCTCTTCTGCAGCACAAGTGCTGCAGTGGGAGCAGGTCTCCAGACCTCCCCCACGATCTCCGGCAGCGAAACTGCTGCAGTGGGAGCAGGTCTCCAGACCTCCCCCACGATCTCCGGCAGCGAAACTGCTGCAGTGGGAGCAGGTCTCCAGACCTCCCCCACGATCTCCGACAGCGAAACTGCTGCTGGGGTTGGTGGTCTCCAGACCTCCTCCCCCTTCTTCGTGGCCGACAGCTCCCCTTTCTGGGGCTCCGGCCACCGTACTCCCCGTGGTGGAAGTACGGGAAGCAGAGACAGCTCCTGCTGTTCTGCTTCTGGCGGTGGTGGAGGCAGAGGCAGCTCCTGCTCCTCTGCTCCTGGAAGTGGCAGAGGCAGCTCCTGCTCCTCTGCTCCTTCCGGTGGTGGTGGTGGAGGCAGAGGCAGCTCCTGCTCCTCTGCTCCTGCCGGTGGAGGTGGCGGAGGCAGAGGCAGCTCCGGCTGCTCTGCTCCTGCCGGTGTAGGTGGCGGAGGCAGAGGCAGCTCCGGCTGCTCTGCTCCTGCCGGTGTAGGTGGCGGAGGCAGAGGCAGCTCCGGCTGCTCTGCCGGTGTAGGTGGAGGAGGCAGAGGCAGCTCCGGCTGCTCTGCTCCTGCCGGTGAAGGTGGGAGCAGCGTGTAGTCTCCTGCCGATGGAGGTGGGAGCAGCGTGTAGTCTCCCCCTTTTCGAGGGGACTGGTGCTGCTCTGCCTCTCTTGCAGGGGACTGGTGCGGCTCCGCCTTTGACGGGGAAACCAGCAGGCATTCTCCCTCTGCTGGTGGAGGTGGAACCAGCAGGCATTCTCCCTCTGCTGGCAGCTTGGGTCCTGGGGCTGTGGAAGCCCCGACTTCCCTCTCTTCGGGCTGTGGACGCACCGACTCCTCCCTTTTGGGCTGTGGACGCACTGACTCCTCCCTTTTGGGCTGTGGACGCACCGACTCCTCCCTTTTGGGCTGTGAACGCACCGACTCCCCCCTCTTGGGCTGTGGACGTTCGGGCTCCCCCCACTCAGGCGTAGGACGTTCGGGCTCCTCCCACTCAGGCGTAGGACGTTCGGGCTCCTCCCACTCAGGCGTAGGACGTTCGGGCTCCTCCCACTCAGGCGTAGGACGTTCGGGCTCCTCCCGCTTGGGCTGTGGACACTCAGGCTCCTCCCGCTCGGGCTGTGGACGCTCTGGCTCCTCCCGCTCGGGCTGTGGACGCAAAACCAGCAGGCATTCTTCCTCTGCTGGTGGAGACGGGGACAGCAGGCATTCTTCCTCTGCTGGTGGACCTGCTACCTGGGCTGCTGTTCCACGTATAATTGCCTCCAGGTAGCTGAGGACCAACCCCACACCTTCCTCCCAGGTGCTTAGGGTCTGTTCCCTCGCATATGCCTCCCATCGCTCTCTCTGTCCATAAACCGCAGGAACTGGACGACTACTGGGATAGACTGGGCCTCCAGCCCAGCATTTTCCAGCATCCAGTCCCGCACTTTGATTGCGTCTTCTGCCATTTTTTTTCCCCTCTTTTTTTCTCTTTTTTTTTTTTCAATCCGAAAATGCTGTTCCTGCTCTGGCCTGAGTCCTGGAGGCGCTGTAGATCCCACGCAGGACACCACGTGTCACAAAGACGGCCGGAGTGGGTGGCGTCAGACCAGATGCAGGAAATAAATAAACAGAGAGATGTGGTTTGGTATAAGCTGGGCGCGTGATCGCGCTCAGCATTTAATAAACAGAAAATAAAAGGTTTTAAACACAAAAACACGGGACACGGCACTACACGCCAAAATAAAAAGACAAACAAAACGGACTACACAGACAAAACACGGTGAGCAGATTTACCTATAATTATTATTATTATTATTATTATTATTATTATTATTATTATTCTCTTTACCTCCGTCGCCAATCCCGTTCTCCACTCACCGAACACCTAACCCCGACTGCATGCTACGTGTCTCTATATATACTGTTGTGCTGGGATTCAATTACTAATTAATTATTCACTTGAATCCCAGCACGTGAATTAATTCTGTGCAACCCCGTGCTCACATATTACATTTAACCAGCACGTGAAGTGATTTGTCCTCTCCTCGTGCCTAAATACCAATCTACACTTTTTAAATACACGTGAAACACAGACCCGTTTATATCCCGTGTACCAATCTCTATACACCAACATTAACACACGCACGCAACATACAACATATAACACACAAATGCACACAGGGGCGGGGCACATTGCCACAGTAGGTCTCAGTTTTAAAGCAGCAGTTTAAGATTTCACATAGTTACTGGTACACCTCGTGGTCCTTGCTGGAAACACTGGTACTTGAAATGAAAAGGTTTAAAACCACTGGACTACAGGGTCCACTTGGATTAAACCGAAAGAACCTGAACAGACCACAGATGTTTTCTGAGAAAACCGCATTATAGAATACTGAGGTAAACGCTTAGCAACACAAACTAGTTCTTCATGAAATCAAGATAAAAACGATTTATTTTTTATTTTTTAACAGATCCATATTCTAATAGCGCTCCTTTGGGTTCAAATGCTTAAATAAGTTTAACATTTGCACTCAATTGTAATATTTATACTATAGGCTACATTTATGTCTCATGTTCATGATACTGTGCACGTGGTGTGCTGTATGGACATAAGAACATAAGAACATAAGAACATAAGAAAGTTTACAAACGCCCGAGTCGGCCGGGGGGGTTACGAGCGGTGAGCCGAGGATACAGATAATAATTGGGCATGCTAAATTGGGGTGAAAACCGGGGTAAAATAATTGGCGACGACTAAATCTTTGTAAAAAAAATATATAATAAAAAGAAAGTTTACAAACGAGAGGAGGCCATTTGGCCCATCTTGCCCGTTTGGTTGTTAGTAGCTTATTGATCCCAGAATCTCATCAAGCAGCTTCTTGAAGGATCCCAGGGTGTCAGCTTCAACAACATTACTGGGGAGTTGGTTCCAGACCCTCACAATTCTCTGTCTAAAAAAGTGCCTCCTATTTTCTGTTCTGAATGCCCCTTTATCTAACCTCCATTTGTGACCCCTGGTCCTTGTTTCTTTTTTCAGGTCGAAAAAGTCCCCTGGGTCGACATTGTCAATTTTGAATGCTTGAATCAGATCACCACGTAGTCTTCTTTATTAAAGTCTGAACAGATTAAATTCTTTTAGCCTGTCTGCATACGACATGCCTTTTAAACCCAGGATAATTCTGGAGGCTCTTCTTTGCACTCTTTCTAAAGCAGCAATATCCTTTTTGTAATGAGGTGACCAGAACTGAACACAATATTCTAGATGAGGTCTTACTAATGCATTGTAAAGTTTTAACATTACTTCCCTTGATTTAAATTTGACACTTTTCGCAATATATCCGAGCATCTTGTTGGCCTTTTTTATGCTTCCCCACATTGTTTAGATGAAGACATTTCCAAGTCAACATAAACTCCTAGGTCTTTTTCATAGATTCCTTCTTCAATTTCAGTATCTCCTATATGATAGTTACAATGCACATTTTTATTGCTTGCATGCAGTACCTTACACTTTTCTCTATTAAATGTCATTTGCCACGTGTCTGCCCAGTTCTGAATGCTGTCTATATCATTTTGAATGACCTTTGCTGCTGCAATGGTGTTTGCCACTCCTCCTATATTTGTGTCGTCTGCAAATTTAACAAGTTTGCTTACTATACCAGAATCGAAATCATTAATGTAGATTAGGATTAGCAGAGGACCTAATACTGATCCCTGTGGTACACCACTGGTTACCTCGCTTCATTTTGAGGTTTCTCCTCTAATCAGTACTTTCTGTTTTCTACATGTTAACCACTCCCTAATCCATGTGCATGCTTAATTCACGTACTGGGATTCAAGTGAATAATTGATTAGTAATTGAATCCCAGCACAACAGTATATATAGATGCACGTTTTGCTCACTCGGGGTTGTTGGGTGTTCAGGGCGAAAGAACGGGAGAGAGGGGAAGTAAAAATAATAATAATAATAACAAGAATAATAATAAGTGTTTCTCACCGTGTTTGTTCGTCCCTGTTTGTTAGTGTCTGTCCGTTTTGTTTGTCTCTTTATTTTGGCTACCAGTGCCGTGCCCTGTGTTTTTGTATGTTTACAACCTTTTTGGTTAATTATTAAATGCTGAGCGCACACGCTCAGCTTCACCAAAACCCCAAGTCTCTGTTGCTTATTTCCTGGATCTGGTCTGACGCCACCCACTCCGGCCGTCTTTGTGACAAGGTTCTATTAACTTTGTTGCATCGCTCCACATTTTTGCTTGTCACTTTGCGCCTGGTGTGTAGCTGCCTTAGCCTAAGTTCGGCAGATTAACATAACAAGTGTTTCAGTCGCCTTGTATGTAGAGAGGGCCAATTAAGCGGGTTGTAAAGGTCTTTTCTCAAAGGCTAAATGAAAATGTAATAGAAACTGTTAAGAGTGCTTTCTTCCACAGCAATATGTAATAATTTAAAACATGTTAAAAAACGGAGCAATACATCAATAGCTGCCTCTTTCAAGATACCAAGATTAGGGTGGTGTGGTCAAGCTGACTGGTAGCACTGGGACAATATCCAGGAACGGATTTTGAGTTTTTTTTCTTGTATCTTTTGTTGGGTTGGGGCAATATAGGGAGGTTGGCTGTATTTTTTCAACTTGTTTTGTTGTGTTTTTTTCTTTCTGGCTACTGTATACTATTATTGGTGGGTGACAATCATTCGATCATTTAAGGATTTCATAAACACGTTATTTTGGATTTACAACAAATAGCGATTTATTTTTGGACGTTTGTTTTTGGTTATTCTTCTTGGTGGAACAAGGGGCTGAGGTAGCTGCTCGGGGTCCCAATGCTTAATCCAGGACGTTTTGGGCCCCCTGTGGATCCTTGATAGGGGGCGAATCGTTTTTCTTCGATTTCTGGAAGAGGGGAAAGGACAATTAATCATCAAGTTCCATGCTAATTGTTTTGTCTATATTGCTTACTTGTAATGGCTGTCCCCCTGCACCCCCATTAGAGTGTGCTTGAGGCCTCCAGTGGTTCGCCTACCTTGCCTTTAGGTTTGGAGTCCAGCTTCCAGGTCAGGTCCGGTGGCAGCAGACGGAATCGGGACGAGGTCCAGGGAGTGTGGCGAGAGAGAGAGGAGAGAAACGCGGGGTTAGAGATCGGTCGAAGGGAAGTGACCAGAACCTCTGGGTGGAAGGTGTAGTTTACTTACCTGTGTGTCAGTTCCTGACGGCCCTTTTCTTTGCCCTGCTCTCCTGTCTCAGGTCCTTTGGAGGTGGCAGCCGATTGGTAGTTGCGAGATCCAATGGAGGGTGGCGGCTCCCGCATCGGTGGGAGGCAACAGCGGTGGAAACCTTTGGAGGGCGGGGTCTACCCCCCCCGGACTATTTATTTTCTTCTTTGTTGTTTTGTTGAACAGTAATTGTCTGTGGAGCATGAATAGTTTTTTTTTTGAGACCGTGACCAACAGGAGGGGACTGTCTAGTGTGTAGAGTTTTCTTTTGTTCTGGCACTCCCTTTTGGAATTTTAACTTACCTTTTTTTGTATTTTTTTGTGTGGTTTGGTTTTAGTACTTTTTTACCCTGTTGAGAACAATAAAAATAGTTTGACCAGACGTCGCTCCAATGTGTGTGTGTGGGAACCCAGGGGACTAAGAACCTACACAGGGGAACGAAATAACTATTCGTTACTAAGGCCCTTGCCTTATCAAAAACAAGGCATAGTCGTCAGCTACATAGGTACACTAGCTAGGTTATCTCAGATCACCCTACACGTGACATAAATTCATGAAGACTTTTTATTTTTTGTTAATATATGTTTGAAACACTAGTCTTACCATATATTAAAGTCAAGAAAAGTACAATTTATTTGGGGTTTGTGACCAGACCATTGATTTTATATACACAATATTTACAAATTACAAAAGCAAATGTAACAAGAAAAACCATAAGAAAATATTAATGTATTCAACTTTTACTCATTATATACTGTGGAAAGAGGGATATCATTTTTGTTTCTATGCTAGTATGTGCTGACCATGCTTTACACTTACAGTCGCCTCCACATATGCTTCTGATTCTTATCTGCGTGTGCCTGGTCTGGGGTTTTGTGCCTAATTGTTGGGAGCTGCATGCAGATCTTTGCCTAGGCATGTTATATAATCTTCAGATTTGAACAATACCGTTTTTTAATTTTTTTTAATTTTTATTCATTAAAATTTTACGTTGTATGATGAGATAAGACAGTTAAAAAAGTAAATTAATTGATTAAGAAGAAACACAAGTTACAAATTACAGGTGGAACCCGAGTTAACTTCATTTAGAATTTAAACTTGTACAGAAGCCGTTCAAAAAGACGTGATACTGTATTATCGCTGATTTAATTTCAAATGTCATAAACTGTCCATCTTTGTTGTTTTTTTGGGGGGAAATATCCACTCAAATGTAAGGGCAAAACTAGGACCAACAGCACATGGAATACAGCCTGCTGTTTTGAAAATAGTATTGAAACTTGTTTTCAGTACTGAATTCAGTTTATAGTTTTTTTTTTAAAGTGAAAGCAATGAATTGATATGCATGTGCATACAAATAAAACAGCAGTGCTTCACTTGTAAATAAGGCTTCAGTACCGCTGTCAGATGTGCTTTGCAGAGTGACATTATAGGGGCTATGTGATAGAGAGAGAAAGGATCGATGCTGTAAATCTCCCTCCCGATTAGAAAGGGCGCTGTGTAAGGGGGAAAGTATGCTGCCTCCTAGATCTGCCACCTCGGTGGTAGGTGGAAACCAGAAGGTGACCATATTAGGAGGGGCGCATAGCTGCAAGTACTCAGGACGATTCCATTGCGGTCAGCTGCGGGGCAGCCCTCTATTGGAGAAACCATGGCGACGCGCTGACTGCAGGGAGGAGTTTGCTGGGTACAAAGGGGAAGCAGCTATGTCAAAACCTCTCCTTGCGCTGAGAAATTAAAAAGATAACCGTCCGGAGCTGGTGTTTTGTTTTCTATTTGTATTACGTGTTTGTTTGTGTTTCTCGTTAGAGGAGCAGGAGGACGGGAGGCTGTAGCCGCGGAGCCAGCACCTACCCCAGAGCACGCCCTCACCACAGAGCACAACACAGCACAGCGCATGCAGCACGATCCCCGAAGGAGAAGAGCACAGTTTCGTGCACGGAGAATTGTGGTTTAAGGAGTGTCTTTTGTTTGCCTTTTTTGAGTCGGGATTTGTTGCTGTTTTACCCCAATATCATCGCTGATAGCGGGGTGTATTATTATTATTCATTTGGATTATTTTTGTGATATTTTTGTTAATTATTAAAAATGATTATTCTTTGGGAGACAACAGTCTGGACATTCCACATCTTTTGCACTGCACCATTCATCCTGTCACAGGCTATCAGAAAAATAATCATTTTAAAACCTTTAGAGTCCAATACATGTACGTGTATTGCTGTTTTTGTAAACATATGAACGCTAATTAATACAAACCATTGCTATGTTCCCTAGCTGTTCGGATGAAGGGGCCAGCGTTTCCATTTTTATAGCTTCTTAATTAGCGATTGTAAAAAAGGAGCTACAACCTGCATTCTGCATGGTCCTAATGTCCCTCAATGACAAGTTCATCAACATCCTATCAAAATCCTGGGGGGGGGGGGGCACCCCGTCACATACACCCTCCTTTGTGTGCAGCACACATGACCTTGATGGCCACCTCCCCCCTTAAAGTCCCAAAAGTGCTCCCCATGCTCCTGGGGTGGGGAAGGAGGCTTCCACTGGCCCACAACTGGCAATTCGGGCTGTGGCAAACTGGCAACTCTGCCCAGTGGTAAGCAGGTGGCCTCCCGCGGCAGCAGCACACAGGCATCTCCAGGCGACGGCAAGCAGGATACCCCAGGCGACGGCGAACAGAGACCCCAGGTGCCAGTGACCCCAGGTGATGGCGAGCAGAGACCCCAGGTGACAGTGACCCCAGGTGACAGTGACCCCAGGTGATGGCGAGCAGAGACCCCAGGTGATGGTGAACAGGCCTCCCCAGGCGATGGTGAGCTAGCCTCCCCAGGCAATGCAGGCTTGGCAGCCCCAGCCATTGCAGGCTCGTCAGTCACCGGTGGTGTGGGTCAGGCAATCCCCGGCGGTGTGGGACAGGCAATCCCAGGTGTTGCAGGCTCTGCACCCCCAGGCGTTGCAGGCTCGGCAGTCCCCGGCGGTGTGGGACAGGCAATCCCAAGCGTTGCAGGTTCAGCAGCCTCCGGCAGTTTGGGACAGGCAATCCCAGGCGGTGCGGGCCAGGGTCCCTCCAAAGGTGACGGCAGCAGCAGACCCTCATAAGGCAACGGCAGGTGTGGACCATCAGGAGGTGGCGGTAGGAGAGTAGCCCTCGGCCAATAAGGCGGCAGCGGGAGTTCCAGTTCTCCCCTGGGTGATGGAGGCAGGAGTGGCAGGTAGTCCTCCCATGGCGGTGGAAGTGGGAGCGGCAGGCATTCCTCCCATGGCAGTGGAAGTAGGAGCGGTAAGCAGTCCTCCCATGGCAGTGGGAGTGGGAGCAGCAAGCAGTCCTCCCATGGCAGTGGGAGTGGGGGCAGCAAGCAGTCCTCCCATGGCAGTGGGAGTAGGAGCAGCAAGCAGTCCTCCCATGGCAGTGGGAGTGGGGGCAGCAAGCAGTCCTCCCATGGCAGTGGGAGTAGGAGCAGCAAGCAGTCCTCCCATGGCAGTGGAAGTGGGAGCAGCAAGCAGTCCTCCCATGGCAGTGGGAGTAGGAGCAGCAAGCAGTCCTCCCATGGCAATGGGAGTGGGAGCAGCAAGCAGTCCTCCCATGGCAGTGGGAGTAGGAGCAGCAAGCAGTCCTCCCATGGCAGTGGAAGTGGGGGCAGCAGGTCATTTTCCCCTGCTGGTGGTGGCGGAAACAGCAGACAGTCTTCCCTTGCTTGTGGTGGCTGGAACAGCAGGTAATTTTCCTCTGCTGGTGGATACTTGGGCTCTGGACACTTGGCCTCCCCCCTCTTGGATTGCGGATGCACAGGTTCCCCCTTCTGGGCACTGCATGCTCAGACTCCTCCCACTTGGGCGCTGGACACTCGGGCTCCTCCCACTTGGGCCTTCTCCAGGCACGGCCGCTCCTCCCCTCTTCTGGGCAGGCAGTTCTCTCCAGGCTTGGCGCGAGAAGCGGGGCGTTGGGTGGTCCCCACAAATGGGTCTTTTCCTCCCACTCTTCGGATACAACAAACGACTTCTCCTCCGGGTATTGGGAGGGGCAGATAGCCACTGTGTGCCCATAATTGCCACAGCCGGGGCACCACTCGTCCATGATGTACAGTGCCATGAAAAAGTATTTGCCCCCTGTCTGATTTTTGCATTTTTGCATATTTGTGACACTAAATGTTATTAGATCTTCAACCAAAACCTAATACTAGATAAAAGGGACTCTGAGTGAACAAATAACACAAAAATTTGATACATATTTCATTTATTTATTAAAGAAAGTTATGCAACATCCAATGCTCCCGTGTGAAAAAGTAATCGCCCCCTTAGACTCAATAACAGGTATCGCCACCTTTAGCAGCAAATACTGCAACCAAATGCTTCCTGTAGTTATTGATTAGTCTCTCACAGTGCCGTGGAGGAATTTTGGCCCACTCCTCCATGCAGAACTGCTTCAACTCAGTGACATTTGTGGGTTTTCGAGCATGAACTGCTCGTTTCAGGTCCTGTCACAACATCTCAATGGGATTTAGGTCTGGACTTTGACTAGGCCATTCCAAAACTTTAAATTTCTTGTTCTTCAACCATTCTGATGTAGACTTGCTTGCATGTTTCGGATCATTGTCTTGCTGTATGACCCAGCTGCACTTCAGCTTCAGCTCATGGACAGATGGCCTGACATTCTCCTGTAGAATTTTCTCTGATACAGAGCAGAATTCATGGTTCCTTCAATGATGGCAAGGCATCCAGGTCCTGATGCAGCAAAGCATCTCCAAACCATGACACTACTACCACCACCATGCTTGACCGCTGGTATGTGGTTCTTACTGTGGAATGCAGTGTTTGGTTTTCATCAGACATAACGGGGCCCATGTCGGCCAAAAAGTTCCAATTTTGACTCATCTGGCCATAGAACATTGTTCCAGAACACTTGATCATCCAGGTGCTTTTTGGCAAACTTGAGACGAGAATTCATGTTCTTCTTTGTGAGCAATGGTTTCCGCCTTGCTACTCTGCCATGAATCCCATTTTTGCCCGGTGTCTTTCTGATGGTGGAGTCATGAACACAGACCTTAGCTGAGGCGAGAGAGGCCTGCAGATGTTGTTCTAGGGTTCTTTGTGACTTCCTGGACGATTTTACACCTTGCTCTTGGAGAGATTTTGGCAGGATGACCACTCCTGGGACGATTCACTACTGTCCCAAACTTTCTCCATTTGGACAATATGGAGCCCCAGAGCCTTAGAAATGGCTTTGTAACCCTTTCCAGATTGATAGGCATCAACAACTTTTTTCCGGAAGTCTTCAGGAATTTCTTTTGTTCGTGGCATCATGTGCCTCTAGAACCTGTGTGCTGACAACTTCACTCTGATGGTAAGGGCCAAAGTTAGTCAGATTTATATTGGGCAGGGCTGGCCCAAATCAAGCCTGGTTGTCACTTTTTCACACCTGAAGATTGCATGTTTGATTACCTTGCACACCAAACAAATGAAAGAAGCACCAAACCTTGGTGTCATTTTTTCTCTCAGACTCTCTCTATATACTACTACAACCCCAAAAAAAATCTAACCAAATACAATGTGAAAAATGTGCAAAAATGCAGTAAAACAGACAGGGGGCAAATATTTTTTCACGGCACTGTACATTGAGTAGCCCTCCAGCAAAGGCTGTTGCTGCTGCTTTTTTTACATTTTTAAATTTTTTATTGGAAACCACACTCTTCCACTAAATATCCCACGATGACACCATATGTGGTCAGCCTGGCTGGTGGTGATGTCAGGCCAGGATGCGGTAAAGAAAACAAAAACAGGAACGCGAGGCAAAAACTGTGCTGCATGTATTTATTTAATAACAGAAATAAACAAACAAAAACATAAAATAAAATGGCACGAGGGAAAAAATAAAGGTTTGCACAAAGAATACAAAAACAAATACTGTTCTGGTGAGTTGACAATTATTTTGTTTCATTTTGTTTCGTTCCTTTATCTCTGACTTTCTTTCAGGCACACACCTACGCTTTCCACAGACAAAGGATTTCTCCTCCTATTTATAGTCTGTTTTTTGGCAGGGAGGAATGTAACCCCCTCCCTGCCGATCTAAACCAAACAATAACAAACTATAATTATAAATAGAAACAAATATATATATATATCAAAAACGGCTCATTGATGAAAGAGGCCAAAGGAGGCTGACACGAATTGTGCAGAGCAACAGATGGGCTACAGTTAGTCAACTGACAGTCCAGTACAACATTGGTGCCGAAAGACCCATAAAAGAATGCACAACTCATCGTACCTTGACACGAATGGGGTATGGCAGCCGACAACCTTACAGAGTTCCACTTCTTTCAGCAAAACACAAGAAACTGCGGTTGCCGTGGGCTAAGGAATGAAAACACTGGACACTGGAGGATTGGAAAAACATTGGCTGGTCTGATGAATCCCGGTTCCTGCTGTTTCACGCTGATGGGAGGACTAGGGTATGGAGAAAACCACATGAGTACATGCATCCATCATGCCGCATGTCAACATTGCAGGCTGGTGGTGGTGGTGTGGGATGTGTTTTCATGGCACACATTGGGCCCCTTGATAAAAGTGGAGTAACATTTGAATGCCACAGGATATCTGAACATCATTGCCAATCAGGTGCATCCCTTCATGGCAGCAGTGTATCCATCTGCTAATGGATTTTTTCAGCAGGATAATGCCCCATGCCACAAGGCTAGGATTGTCCAGGAATGGTTCCACAAACATGACAGTGAATTCAGCTTACTGCAGTGGCCTGCCCAGTCACCAGATCTCAATCCAATTGAGCATCTGTGGGATGAGATGGAACGAGCTATTCAGAGTAGAGATCCACTACCAGCCAACTTGACACAACTGTGGGAAGCATTGGAGTCAACATCCCTGTGGAACGCTTTCGACACCTTGTAGAGTCCATGCCCCGACGAATTGAGGCTGTTCAGAGGGCAATAGAGGGTGCAACTCAATATTAGGAAGTAACATAACAAGTAATATATACATTAACAAAGGGGCGGGCACCTCATCACAGACGGCCAAACGTATTTCTAGATCTAAAAATATATTTATTATTATTATTATTATTATTTATTTCTTAGCAGACGCCCTTATCCAGGGCGACTTACAATCGTAAGCAAATACATTTCAAGTGTTACAATACAAGTAATACAATAAGAGCAAGAAATACAATAACTTTTATCTTTTTCTTCTTTTTTTTTGCTACAGCCTGCCCTTAAAAACACATCTGTCACTCTGCCAAGACTGTCAGGAGGGCATGGCTGCGAGACTTCAACAACCCACCTATCTTCCAAACCCCACCTGATAGGATAATATTTCAAAGAGCTATGTTTTCCAGACTCATAGCATTAACCAATTATGTAATTTTTGAGAGTTTGGAATTTGGTTTTGTTTTTGAAATATTAGCCCAAAAAATGTTAACCTATTTTTTTTAATGTTCCAACTGTCAGTGAAAACAAGGATAATTAAAGGGTATTACGATTATTAAAGCAGTTTGTATGTGTAGTATAATGAAGTCAGTGTGGTTTTGTCAAATAGGTAAACTGAAACTCAGGGTGGCACAAACATGGCGCGCAGTGAAGTCTGGAAATTCAATGGCCTCTTCTCTTAAAAACAAACTGTTATACAATAAAATTCACTCAGACAATTTTTTGTGAGTTAACTTCTTTTTTATTTATTAAAATTGCAGGAAGCCTGTTTATTTTACAGTATTTTAGAGACAAAAATTAGGGTCCCCCCCACCCATACCCATGTGTCATCTGAAAAATGTATAAATGTATATGTTGTCTTAGTGGCAGAAGGTGACTATGTACTGGACTTTTTTTTTTTTTTTTACTTATTTTTATAGAGCTTCAGGTTTGAACTTGAAATGCAAGTTTCATTATGAGCCTGTTTTATGAAAGCTCTAAAACTTTGCACAAGCTCCAAAGGGCCTTGTTCAAGGCTGTTTGAATTCCAGATGAATGCGTTTGCTGCAGCTAGTTTTATATCGTTATGTTTTCACAAAGTAATTATCAATGTCAATTGTAATCCATTACATTATTTACAGTATGATCTACACTTGCTATCTACACCCATATTCATAGAATTAGTGCTACTACTTGATCCTGCAAAGTAGTAAGGTTATTAACCAGTCATTTCTATGATTGGTTCATCATAATAGCGCCTGTTTCCTGTTCCAAGGCCCCCTAACGGAAGTAAATATAGTTGCACATGCATGTTAAATTTGTATTCGTCAAATTGGTATAAAAAACTATTTTATATTAAAATACATATATTTACAAAAGTTGTCTTTTCTAAAAAGTATTTGAAATAGAAATACTGTTTCTAGTTTAACTTAGGTATTTTGTAAATAGTAAAATTATTTCTTGCCCATCCCTGGACTTGCAGAGATACCATCAATAGTGCAAGCTAGACCAGCACCTACCCAGCTCCATAGCTTCTAACTAATATAAATATGAATATTCATTACATTAATATTCCAGTCATTCTTAATATAATGTACTTCATATACCTTAGACACTCACTTATCCAAACTCACCTGGACAGATTTTGTTCTTTTAATAATAATGCAATGAACATCCTGTGTTTTTTTACTACAAAGGATGAAATTTGCAAATTCACTCACAACCTGCCAAAGTGGTCTGACACTTTGTTTGCTTCATAGACACACAGATTAAAATGGTATGACTAACTTCTCCCTTCCCTTCAAAAGAAACACCTGCTGGGAGAGGTTGAATTGGAGCAGTTCCCAAGTTCAGTGACTGCTACTCATTGAGCAGTGTTATCAGTGTGGGGCACAGTGCCAAAAAACGCCTTACAGCCTTACTTTTGAAGCTTTTCAAGCTGTAAGGGACATTTTCAAGGAACGTTAAAAAAAATGTGGTGAAAATGGCTTGGATGTCACTAGTTGCTTCAAAAGTGTTTCATGACCTTAATTATTCTCCTATGGGGACCATCCTCATGGCCATGAGTTTTTGGTACCTAAACTGGTGGATTATATTGCCAACAAGGATTGACATACAAGAAAGCAGCATTTTAGTATCTGTGAGATTTGCTAAATGGTAGATATAGGTATAATTGCCAAAAAACAGAACCCTTCACTATATACAGAGGATGCAATGAAAACAGGTTGCAATAGAAACAGGCCTTTAGTGTATTTATTCTGTTTTAAGGCCTTCACTGAGGTCAAGCAATAACCCCAAGTCCCTCACCTATTGAAAGACATATTTATATTTGCTGTGTATACAGTACCAATCCAAAGCTAACCCACAGCCATTATGAGAAAGGTACACAAAGCTTTGGCACTTAAGAAATCCAAGTGGAGCTAAGTGGAGAATTCGTTTGATCACCATAGAAGCATTTGAATTAAAACCCCTTGATGAAACCACAAAGTTTCAGAGTGAGGCTGCCTTTATTTGGAAACCCACAGTAAAACCTGTGCAATCCAGCTGAATTAAATAGTGTGGTGGATCACAGATTTACAGTAAAAGAAAAAGAAAGAAAAACAATTACAACACAGCTATGGACAAAGTTTTGCATCACTTAGAATTATAGGATTGAGACATAAAAAAACCTATATGAACACAATTTAGATATTTTATTTAACATTGTGTAATCAAAGAAACTACAAAATGATATCAAAGTCTACTGGAAGCCATAATAGTAGTAAAGTATTTCATGTTAGATTTCAAAATGTCAATTTTTTTCAACTTTTGTCAGTTTTTAAGTACAGTATATGGAAAACTACAAAGTGGTATGTAATCAATATGCTAACATAATATTATACAGCAGGTTTCATTCGACTTGATGAAGTAAAATTAGTTAATTCTATACGATGATGCAAAAGTTTTGGTCATAGCTGTACATACACAGTATAATAAACTCAACCAAATCCTTAGCTGTTATTAACACCATTCATTTCAATAGGGAATTGGTTGGGACCCAAAAATCATGCCAAATTATACCGAATGCTTATATGTAGAGGCTGGATTAGACAGGATTAAGTGTGTGTGTAGTAAATATGGACTGGAGAGGAGGGCTATAGTGGAAAATTATTGCGTCGAGGGAAGACTATTGTTACTGGCAGGGGGCATTTCACCCAGGAGGTAACAATAGTCTTCCCGAGGGGCATTTAATTTTCCACTATGAGCGGAGTCTGCAGTACATATTTAATATATGAATTAGTCAAAATAGTAAGTGAGGCAAGATTGGATAGTAAATATGACTTAATATTTTTTGTTTTAAATATAGCTGTGTCACACGGCTGGCTGAGTGGTGCCATCAGATCCAGGAAATGAATAACACACAGGACAGATGAGGTGAAATGATGAAGGCGGTTGCTTGCGCCGGTTTTTTATAAATAAAAAGGTTTTAACAAAACACAGGACACGGCACTTGCGGCCAAAATAAACAGACAAACAAAACGAACAGACACTAACAAACAGGGACGAACACTAAACAAACACGTACCGTACTGGTCCTCCAGCACGACGTAGCAATTGATTATTTTTATTCTTTACCTCCTTTCTCTCTCCCGTTCCCTTGCCCTGAACACACAACCCCGAGTGAGTAAAACGTGCATCTATATATACTGTTGTGCCGGGATTCAATTACTAATTAATTATTCACTTGAATCCCAGCACGTAAATTAATTATGTGCAATCCCCGTGCCTAAATACAATTATACATTTTAAACACTTGTGCTCATTACCCACATTATATCCCGTGTACCAACTACAATACACCAACATTAACACACGCAACATACAACATATAACACACAAATGCACACAGGGGCGGGGCACATTGCCACATATACCCCCCCTTGTGCGCAGCACACATGGCCTCAACGGCCACCTCCCCCCTTAAAATCCCCAAAGTCTCGCTCAAAGTCCTGGGCCAAGAACAGGGACTTCAAGGGGTCATGGGCGGCAATGTTGCCAGTAGCCAGGCTGCTACTGGCCATGCTGTCAGCAGACGTGCTGACAGCTCCCAGACTGACTCCTTCAGCCGGGGCAGTCCTGGCAGCGGAAAGGCTGCTTGGGGGGTGGTCTCCTGACCTCCCCCCTTCTTTGTAGCTGGCAGCTCCCTTTTGTGGGGCTCCGGCCACAGCACTTCCTGCAGCGCAAGTGCTGCAGTGGGAGCAGGTCTCCTGACCTCCCCCACGATCATTGGCAGCGAAACTGCTGCTGGGGTTGGTGGTCTCCGGACCTCCTCCCACTTCTTCAAAGCCAGCAGCTCCCCTTGGTGGGGCTCCGGCCACAGCACTTCCTGCAGCGCAAGTGCTGCAGTGGGAGCAGGTCTCCTGACCTCCCCCACGATCTCCGGCAGCGAAACTGCTGCTGGGGTTGGTGGTCTCCAGACCTCCTCCCACTTCTTCAAAGCCAGCAGCTCCCCTTGGTGGGGCTCCGGCCACAGCACTTCCTGCAGCGCAAGTGCTGCAGTGGGAGCAGGTCTCCTGACCTCCCCCACGATCTCCGGCAGCGAAACTGCTGCTGGGGTTGGTGGTCTCCAGACCTCCTCCCCCTTCTTGGTGGCCGGCATCTCCCCTTGGTGGAGTTCCGGCCACAGTACTTCCTGCTGTGATGCGGAGCAACAGGCAGCCCCAGACGATGCGGAGCACCAGGCAGCCCCAGGCGATGCGGAGCACCAGGCAGCCCCAGGCGATGCGGAGCACCAGGCAGCCCCAGGCGATGCGGAGCACCAGACAGCCCCAGGCGATGCGGAGCACCAGGCAGCCCCAGGTGATGCAAGGCAGGCATCCTTGGGCGAAGCGAGGCAGGCATCCTTGGGCGAAGCAAGGCAGGCATCCTTGGGCGAAGTGAGGCAGGCATCCTTGGGCGAAGCGAGGCAGGCATCCTTGGGCGAAGCGAGGCAGGCATCCTTGGGCGAAGTGAGGCAGGCATCCTTGGGCGAAGACGTGAAGGCATCCCCGGGCGGTGACGTGAAGGCATCCCTGGGCGGTGGCAACCGCAGCTGCAGCTCCTCTTGTGGTGGAGGTGGAAGCAGCAAGCTGTCCTCCCACATTGGGGAAGGCGGAACCAGCAGGTATTTACCTTCTGCTTGTGGAGGTGGCGGAGGCAGAGACAGCTCCTGCTGCTCCTTGCGGTGGAGGCAGAGGCAGCTCCTGCTGCTCTCCTCCTGATGGAAGCGGTTGAGGTGGTGGAGGCAAAGGCAGCTCCTGCTGCTTTGCTCTAGGTGGTGAAGGAGGTGGAGGCAGAGGCAGCTCTGCTCCTGGAGGTGGCGGAGGCAGAGGCAACTCCTGCTGCTCTGCACCTTGTGGTGGAGGCAGAGGCAGCTCTGCTCCTGGAGGTGGCGGAGGCAGAGGCAGCTCCTACTGCTCTGCTCCTGCCGGTGGAGGTGGCGGCAGCGTGTAGTCTCCTGGTGACGGAGGTGGGAGCAGTGTGTAGTCTCCTGCTCTTGCAGGGGACTGGTGCGACTCTCCCTCTCTTGCAGTGGACTGGTGTGGCTCTACCTCACTTGCAGGGGACTGGTGCGACTCTACCTCACTTGCAGGTGACTGGTTAGACTCTACCTCACTTGCAGGGGACAGGTGCGGCTCTACCTCACTTGCAGGGGACGGGTGCGGTTCTCCCTCACTTGCAGGGGACAGGTGCAGTTCTCCCTCTGTCTCGGAACGGGAAACCAGCAGGCATTCGTCCTCTGCTGGTCGTGATGGGGAAATCAGCAGGCATTCTTCCTCTGCTGGTTGTGATGGGGACAGCAGGCATTCTTCCTCTGCTGGTGGAGATGGGGACAGCAGGTATTTTCCCTCTGCTGGTAGAGAAGGGGACAGCAGGCACCTTCCCTCTGCTGGTGGAGATGGGGACAGCAGGCATTTTCCCTCTGCTGGTGGAGATGGGGACAGCAGGCATTTCCCCTCTGATGGTGGAGATGGGGACAGCAGGCATTTTCCCTCTGCTGGTGGAGATGGGGACAGTAGGCATTTTCCCTCTAGCCCAGTGAGGGTGCAGGTAGGTGTGGCTCCTCCTACTTGCAAGTCAACCTGCTGGGACAGTCCCATATCGGCAGCCAAGTAGTTGATCACCACGGCTGCCGGGTTCACAAAGGGCACTGGGAAGTAGTGCTGTTCCCAGCGTTCCCAATGTTCCCCATCTTTGCCCCACAGCAGGTCAACAACCTTCGGGAGGTCCTCCCAGTATTCCCAGAGACTATTGCCGGTGGTATAAGGATGTTAGGGCAATAGTTCAATCTATTTTTGCTCCTATGATGTTTTAACCAATCACAGGCCAGAATTTCCAAGTACTGATATGTGTGTGTGTGTGTGTTCTTTTAAAAATATGTAAGATATTTTAATAAACAGTCTCTCCCACAAGTCACAAGTCACAAGTACTGTGTTACTGCAAATATGATCCACTTACTACCAATGCAGAATGACTGGGTGTGACAGGAATGACGAGTGGTCTGACGTCAGGCAGAAGCAGGAAGGTAAACTGACACCAAGGCAGTACTGCAGTTCAAAAGGCTTGCGCCTTTTTATTTAAATAATCCAAAAATTAAATAAATATTTAAACAAAAATAAACACTTGCTCGCAGAGCAGAAATAAAACAAGTAAACAAAAATAAATCTTGAACACAAAAATACATAAACAAAGGTCAGGCTGGGCAGATTGCCTTCACTGTTCCTATGTTTCTTTTATTAAGTTTCTTTTTCGTTTTTACTCGCCGTCTCTCTGCTCTCACGTTCCTCCTCTGAACTCCCACCCCGAGTGCCGAGAGCTGCAGGCTTTTTATATCATGGCCGAGGGGTTTAACCAATTAGTAAATCATCCTATTACCCCTCGGCCACAATCTGCACGGGTTTATTAATTGGATTGTGGATGGGGCTACCCATCCACACTAAACAAAACAATCGGCTACGCCGTCATTTAACCAAAACAATAACAAAACATACGGCGACTCGCCGACATAAAAATAAACAAACAAAACAATCTGCACGGAGGGGGAGACCCCGATCTAAAAATAAATAAACAAAACAATGTACAGGGCTGCTGGCCCTGTTACACTGGGTATGACATTTTCTCTTCATTTTACCCTCAGAAATAAGTTTCCGGCTAGGGACTGCCAAGGACAGCACTGCGCTGAATACTGTACCAGTCCTGGCACTCACCACTCAGGGAAATAAATGGTGGGGTAAAATAGAGAACACATGCTCTGCCAAGTCATTCAGCATTGTTAGTAAATTAATCATATTTAGGGGACCACTGAGACAGATTGTTAATTAAAATCCTTACCATATTTTTAAAGATGATAAAATTATCTATTCAGGGATACCAAGATATTTAGTGAGCAAGTAGTCTGAGTGAAGTTATCTGGCAACAAAATCCCCATCCCCAGTGTACTGCTTTCCTAGAAAAAGAAGAAGATTGCAGGTTATAATTCTACTTGTGAGATGTCTATTTAGCATATTTTTAAAGAGAAGACGATTATCTATTCAGGGATACCAAGACATTTAGTAAGTAAGGGGTCTGAGTGAAGAAAAATGGGCAATACAATCCCCACCCCTAGTCATGCTGTAAATCATATATATATATCATCTAGGGTTTCTGTGACGTCATAAATTACGAGACAGAAGGTCGAGTAATTTATAAACTGTCACAGAAACCCAAGATGGAATAACAGTATGATATTAATGCTTTGTTTTTAATTGTTTTGTATATTGTTGTTTGTGGTGTACAGTACGAAATAAAATGATCAGCAATTCCAAGTGCCTATGTATATTGCAGCTAAGGCATACACAGTTAGACAGTAAAAATGGGGAGCCAACTCCACGGCCGCGATATAGCTGAATCCGCAGTATAGCGAGGGGTGTGTGTGTGTGTATATATATATATATATATATATATATATATATATATATATATATATATATATAAGAAAAAAGAAAAGGATATTTCAGGTACTTAAAAAGGTAGAATAATTGATTACAAATCAAAAGAAATATCCTTTTCTTTTTTCTTTTTACACAGCAGTTTTTTCTTAAACATTTTATATATATATATATATATATATATATATATATATATATATATATATATATATATATATACATATATATTGTTTAGATGTATTCATTCTTTCTGTGTTTTGTAACACTCTGTTATCAGCTTTCAACAGAATCGTAATTGCGTAATATTTGATATTCCCAGAAGTATTTAGATAATGCACACATATTAAAAGTGTACTTAGAAAACAAACTTTATTTGCAGTACCTGGTTGTGCATTTCACTTAGATTGTGGGTACCATATATAACTACAATGTGGAAATCATAAAGTAGAAAGTGCTTTTCTTTGTCATGTACTGGGTTGTATAAACAGTTCAAAAAAAGAAACAAAGCAATGTAAAACAGACTAAGCTGATATACTAGACTGATTAACAAGTATATAAACCACACCAACTGTCCCTTTCTTCACACACAGCTGCAAAGGAACCGAGAGACTAGAAATGATTGTCTGCTGGCAAGGTATTGGTGTTCTTGTCTCTGTTGCCATAGTCTCAGTGTCCACAGGACCTATAGTGGTTCAAAAGAAGGGCAACCAAAGCAGCAATGGAGTAAGCGATGCTCTCAACTACGCACTGCAATCCTACAACTTCATGTCCAAGGAACAGTATCTCTACAAGAGCCTTAACTTTACTTTACAAACAATTCAGGTAAATATTAACTAAAACATTATGGCGCCCATTTACAAAACTTTTAGCGTGGATAAAAGTTTAGTTGAAATTAAAATACTTCTGTTTAGTTTTGTTTCATTGTATCAAATGGCTTCTTTATTGTTATGCACCAACCAAATAGAAGTTTGCGTGGGGATCGTGGACATGTGTAGGATCGTTTTTAGTCAAGAAAGATGACAGACTAGACAATGGCACTGACTACAGTCAGATATCATGTCAGTAGGTGTCTTGAGAGCTTCCCCCACACCTGCTGACATGAAGACCCTTGCCGTTCAATACAGAATTACAATTGTGGGAATTATAATTGTGCTGAAATATGTAATGTTTTTGTGATTTGGACAACTGGGACCAACTAACTCTGTTGTGACCCGAGTCAGATAATAACCTAGCCCTCCAGTGTAAAAGACAATGCTAGTGAATTAGTCTGCGGCACTACCTTGTCTCTACTGTATTCCAGATTCTGGCTGGGGGAATATATGACTTGAGCCCTAGTGGTCTCAGCATCCCTGCGTGGACACAACTCAAAACCACAATCATAACAGACAGATAATTACAAACACATTATTGACTATAGTTTGCCAGCTGTTATCACTGCACACCGTTTCTGCTATGTGCTTTGAGTTCGTATGAAGTGCATTTTATTGTTATTATTTTGTTAAATAATGTAAACACTTGTCTCCGGTGCAAACTTATTTAAAATATAACTCCAACATATGTGTGTAAAGTGATTCAAAGCAATTATTTGAAAGTACTCCATAGAAAGAGTGAGCTGGGAGGGCTATACATTCTTCAATATTTTGGAGCCTCCCGATTCACCCCATTATTCATCTCTATTGTAAACTAGAGATAATGCACATATCATTAACTTTGTACATTTGAATAAATTACAGTACCACTTATCTAGTCATTTTAGAATATTAAGTATAACTAAAATGTGCTTTGAGTGTGCAAGTAGAATATCTTCTGTATAACAGTCTGGAGTTTTTTATGCTAGAGAGGTAGACCACTGACTTCAAGTACACTCAGTAAGACCTCTTGTTATAGCTATTATGTGATGTGCTTTTTTAAATACCTTGGATTCTTTTTTTAAATAGTCATGTATGTGCTCCTGTGCTGTGAATGGGAGATGTTGTGAAGTTTTTTTTGTTTGTTATAGCAGAGAAACTCTGCATGTCATGTAATTCATGTTATACAGTTAATATTAAGAGTTTTCACTGAAACTCTTTTCTTGTAGGTTATGAATGGGAAAGAATATGTTATAGATGCCGAGATAGGAAGAACAGAATGTCTGAAGGGGATTTCTGCACAGTATCTTTCTGATTGCACTTTAATGCAGAATCCAGGTAACATGCAGGTAAATTACTTTTAGAATATTTTATCAACATGTAATATCTCAATTAATTGGCTTACCAGCCACCCCCACCCCCATCTCAAATCACTAATTTACAATCTTGTTTCTGTATATTGCAATCATTTTTTTGTTGCCTTCCTCATTTTACCAGCAGACATACTTGGGCTTTTTACTCCAGTGTAAATTCACATCTTGAGATATTGCCACGGTTCTCTCTAAACCTATTTTTGTTGGTAGTTTTTAATGTAAAATGAACCATTGTATAATCGCAATATGGCATTCCAGGGTGTGTAATAATATAGTATATAGCCTCATGGCTCATGCCTCACAATGCCCCCTGAGGCATGGCGATATCCCACAACAACACTCAGCCTGTTGTGCTACATTGCTTAATTATCAGGACACAGGTCAAATTAGTATGGCCCCATAGTGGATATTAAATGCACTCTCTGAAGCTGGCACAGTGCCTGGCTGTAAATGATCCTATTTCCTATCATCTTTTATCAGTATTAACTTTTAAAAAGAAATGGGAGAGGTAGGTTTTTGACTGTAGTTGCTTTCCAAAATTATTTTCAATGGTGGCAATATAATGACAATGCAGTGGCTCTGTACTTATTAGCACTGGTAGCACAAGGGCAGCTACAGTTGTAGGAGTCATTGAATGAACAGTGTTACTATTTTCCTACCGACAGCAGTGTGGAGTAGTGGTTAGGGGCTCTAGACTCTTGACCGGAGGGTCGTGGGTTCAATCCCAGGTGGGGGACATTGCTGCTGTAACCTTGCGCAAGGTACTTTACCTAGATTGCTCCAGTACAAAAAAAAAACAACAACAAAAAAACCCTGTATAAATAGGTAATTGCATGTAAAAAAATGTAATTGTATGTAAAAAATAATGTGATATCTTGTAACAATTGTAAGTCACCCTGGTTAAGAAATAAATAATAATAATAATAATAATAATAATAATAATAATGATCCAATGCACACTTATAACCCACTGCAGTACCATGGCTCTGTATCTGTACCTGTGTGCTACCTTATCAGGTACCAAATCAACAGGGTTTGCTAATGGTTCTGCTAAGGGTTGTTTCAGTTAGTATGCAGGTATTTTAATACTATGGAAATGGTATATTGTAAATCATTTCTATAAGATGTTCAAAATAATTTTCAACCACTAACCAAATACTGTAGCTCACAAAGCAATGGTTTTATAAAGGTCATATGGCAGGCATTCAGTGTATGTCTCATGTAATTCTTTGCCCATTCTCTTACAGATCTTGGCTTGCCATTTCGTAGTCTTGACTTGGCGTGATAAAAACATTCTCCTACAATCCATCTGCAAAGATAACCAATAAACTATATATAATTACTGCTATAAAATGCTATAAAATGTGTGCTTTTAAGCTAATTTGAATCTAGTATACAAGTTAATGTGCTGAAAACATTTGAGGATTAATAAGAATTGTTTAAATTTGTCATGTGTGTGTGTAAAAATATGATATCCCATAGGTAACTTACAAAATAAACTTACTGTATAATGTATAACTGCTCAATATGCATCCCGTATACTACATATACTATACTCTCTAATGTTATGTTATATAATTTCATATATGGATGGAAAAAAGGTCTATTTAAAACTAAACTGTCTAAAGAATAATGTAAAAAAATAAGCTAATAAAATGGCTGCTGATATTCATAAAGTTATTCCTGTATTTTCATCTGTGCTTTTTTTTAAAATACACAATTGTTCTTACTTAATGTCTTTTGAATTTTTTTTTATTTCTTATTTCATAGTGACCATTCTGACAATTCCCCCTCATAAATCCTAGGAATGAAAACTGTCAGTATAATTAATATTTTCTTTATCATTATCTAATGGGAAATATGCCACCTTTGGTGCTTTACATGCCTGATATCGAAACATTTATCATATTTTTCTCTTTGGACCTAAGAACATAAAATTTGACCTTAGGTTATCAAAGATGGTATCACGATAAATCACACCCATTAGTCAAACAAACCAAAATTAAACTTTTTCATCCCTCAAGATGCTTCAGACTTCCAAATCGGGGTGTGGGACCACCTAATTGCATGACATTACAGCACACTTTTCCTGAGAAATACAAAGGTTTCGACGTACCTAGTGACGTAACTTGCCATATATTATTTTGACGTATCAGATAGCGCCATCTCCACGTTACCATCTTTAATGATGATAATATCACTTTTTTCAATTCCAGCCTAATGGAATCCAAACAGAATCATTTAAAAAAAAAAAACAACAAAACAAAGCTTTAAATTTGAACAGCATAATAGATATGAAGTCTTACAAAACAGGTACCCATAAGAACATATGTTTTTGTGTTTTTAAATGATTTATAGAAAGCAAATATATTTTTAAATAATTTTCAGCCCCAAGGTCTGTTCACATGAATGCAATATGATTTGTCCTGCGATAAAATTATACTTTCGCTGTGACACTATGTGACCGAGTGCTGTTGTTGAGTGGTGAGGTGTGGTGACGTCACGGACCAGGAAGTACCAGTAAACACAGGCAATGGATGATGATGGCAACGGCGCTCAGCGTTTTATTAAATAATAAAACAAAACAAAAGATTTAAACAAAACGAAACAAACACCAAACAAAAAGGCTTGATGGCCAAACAAATAAACAGAAACAAGTATCTTTTAAATATAGCAATTGTTTTCCGCTCTCGTTTTCCGCTCTCCCGTACTCTCCTCTATACACTCTTCCCCCCGCAGCATGGACAGCTGCAGGTTCTTATACTCTGGCCAAGGGGTTAACTAGCTGTTAATTATCTTATTACCCCTCGGCCACAGTCTGCACGAGTTTAGTAAGGATGCGTGACTGTCAGCTGATTAAATAATCAGTAGCTGATCAGCCACGCATCCTCACTGGGTTTTTAAATATAAAAACAATAACAAATACGCTGCGCTTTTATCTGCGCCGCAAACAATAATATAAATAATAATACAAATACATATAGGGGCCGGACACTCCACCACACATGCCCCCCCTTGTGCGCAGCACACATGGCTTTTCGGCCACCTCCCTCCTTAGTCCCCAAAGTCCCGGCTAGCAGTCCCGGCCCAGGAACAGGGGCAGCAACGGGCCAAAGGTGGCGGCCACGGTGGGATATCCTCCTCCCACCCAAATAGCCGTAGCGTTCCGGTGGACCGCGCACAGGCCGGCTCCTCCGGCCAAGGAAATTTTGGGGGTGATCTCCTGACCTCCCCCCCCTTCTTCATGGCCGGCAGCTCCCCTCCGAGGGGCTCCGACCACAATTTCTCCTGCCGCAAAAGTGCGGCTGGGGAAGTTGGTCTCCTGACCTCCCCCCCCTTCTTCGTGGCCGGCAGCTTCCCTTCATGGGGCTCCAGCCATAGTATTTCCTGCCGCATGGCAGGACTGGTAGCTACCCCAGGCAAAGTAGGACCTTCGGGAGACGAAGGCAGCAGCAGCGGACCCTCGGGAGGCGAATTCGGGAGGGGAGCCCCTGGCCATGGAGGCGGCAGTGGGAGCTCCACTTCTCCCTCGTACCCTGTAACTGGTGGCTCTCTAGGCGATGCGGAGCAACAGGCAGCCCCAGGCGATGTGAAGCAACAGGCAGCCCCAAGCGATGCGGAGCAACAGGCAGCCCCAGGCGGTGCGAGGCAGGCATCCTTGGGCGGTGCGAGGCAGGCAACCTTGGGCGGTGCGAGGCAGGGCAGAAGCAGCCCTTCCCATGACGGTGGATGTGGAACCGGCAGGTATTCACCCTCTGCTGGTGGAGGTGGAGATGGAACCAGCAGGTATTCACCCTCTGCTGGTGGAGATGGGAGGGGCAAGCAGTCCTCCCATGGCGCTTGAGACATAACCAGCAGGTATTCACCCTCTGCTGGTGGAGGTGGGAGGGGCAAGCAGTCCCACGGCGGCTGAGGCAGAACCAGCAGGCATACACCCTCTGCTGGTGGAGGTGGCGGAGGCAGATGCAGCTCCTGCTGCTCTGCTCCTGGCGATGGTGGAGACAGAAGCAGCTCCTTCTGCTCTGCTCCTGGTGGTGGTGGAGACAGAGGCAGCTCCTGCTGCTCTGCTCCTGGTGGTGGTGGAGACAGAGGCAGCTCCTGCTGCTCTGCTCCTGGTGCTGGTGGAGACAGAGGCAGCTCCTGCTGCTCTGCTCCTGGTGCTGGAGACAGTGGCAAGGGTTCCTCACCCTCTGGCGTTGGAGATGTCAGCAATGGGACCTCTCCCTCTGGCACTGGAGACGGCAGCAATGGCTCCTCTCCCTCTGGTGCTGGAAACAATGGCGAGGGCTCCTCTCCCTCTATCGTTGGAGATGGAAGCGATGGCTCCTCTCCCTCTGGTGCTGGGGACGGCAGCAATGGCTCCTCTCCCTCTGGCGCGGAACACAGCAGCGGGGCCCCTCCCATATCTGCAGCCAGGTAGTTGAGCACCATGGCTGCGATGTTTGGGAGGGATGCTGGGTGGTGATTCTGTTCCCAGGCCTCCCAGCGCTCCCCATCTCTCGCCCACAGGAGGTTGATCACAGCAGGGAGGGCGTCCACGATATCCATCTCAGGCTCCACCAGCCAGTCCCAGATCCCCTCTGAGGAGAGTGGACCAGTCCGCCTCGGAGGATGCAGAGGCAGCTCCTGCTCCTTTCCCTCGGATGGTGGTGGTGGAGGTGAAACCAGCAGGTATTCTTCCCCTGAAGGTGGAGCCTTGGGCTGTGGATGCTCGGCCTCCCCCCTCTTGGGCTGTGGACGGACCGACCCCTCATCCTCCGGTTCCTGCTCTGGGCCATCCTCCTCCCACATGGGCGCAGGATGTTCAGGCTCCTCCCTCACCTGCCATGGAGGGGGTTGGTCGGGTGCTACATGCCCACTCACCCCGCAGCACGGACAGCTGCAGGTTCTTATACTCTGGCCGAGGGGTTAACTAGCTGTTAATTATCTTATTACCCCTCGGCCACAGTCTGCACAAGTTTAGTAAGGATGCGTGACTGTCAGCTAGTTAAATAATCAGTAGCTGATCAGCCACGCATCCTCACAGGGTTTTAAATATAAAAACAATAACAAATACGCTGCGCTTTTATCCGCACCGCAAACAATAATATAAATAATAATACAAATACATATAGGGGTGGAACACTCCACCACACACTACCTTTCACACCAGTGGTGACAGGCGCATGAGCGACTCTCCTCTGACTGGTCATTGGTCAGTATCAAGCTGCCGTGCGACAAAATTGCAAAAATAGACACCAAACCTATTTTTTTCACATTGCTTCAGTGTCGCCCCGGCATCGCAGGCAATGTGAAAGTTTTATTATTTTTTGTTATGGCATGGTGTGTCGTACTACGTTTGTCGCATTGCGTCCGGTGCGAATAGGCCTGTGGGTACTATTGTAGGCAGTTAATATATTCTTAAGAGCAATAAATTAAAGGACCTCCAAAAAACTGTAGGGGATAAAGAGATACCTTCGATAGTCAAGATCTCGGTGGGACCTCTACAATAAACAGTGTCCTATTATAATGTACAAACCCGTTTTTAATATCGCTCTCTGAAAACGATGGCGGATTTACACATTACAAGAAGCCAAAAATAGACCACATTCCAGACTGTTCAAAGTTCATAAATCGTGTTTGTTCAACATGAGCGAATGACTCAATACTGGGAATCTCTTCTTAGAAAGATGGTATTTATTAAGCATGCAACAATATAAGTTTGAAAATCACACAAAACAGTTACACAATTAAAGTCACATTAAAAGCATTACAATGAGAACTAAGGTTTAAAACAACAATTTACCAAAGAAATATTAGTACATACTGACACAACAAGGGGTCACACAATACCTGAAAAGATATTTAAGAGTATTGTTACCTAGCCTGAAAAGCAGTCACTTCCAGCGTTCTGTTACCTTGTGTTTCTCTGAGTGTCAGAGGGGGGGGCGGTGGCTAGAGCTGGGGACAAGGAGCTGGGGCTAAAGCAGGGGGTTTTATACTTTTCAAACAAAGAGATTATTTGAATTTCCCACTGTATGCTCCGATTGGCTATTTTGTAGCGAATGGGCTTGCAATCTTGATTGATTGCTCCCCCCTTCCTCTGTCTGATTAGTTAATTATCATAATCTGGAATGGGGAAACTTTTAAAACGTGCATAACTTTTGCTAAATAATTCAGATTTTATTCTGAATTCCCGTTATTTTTACCATAAGAAATTACATTTCTTTAGACACCAGACATGTCTGGTTGCGACTTTGGTTGGACATTGCAAACAGTTTAATTCTCTTAGGGATTTATTACCTGGGTTATTCTATACTTGTTAGGCAATTTAAGAATAAAAACGCTTGCATCTTGTACTCATGGTGGTATTAAATCAATATGATGTGAAATTTGTCTTAAATCTCTAAATCTTTAAGCTATTTTTCCCTCTTTCAGACTCTTATGCTAAACCACCTCTCCCTCACTAGACGGGTTAATTAAATCATGGAGACGGGTTTGATTAGCCTTTTTTTTCCTGAGTGCCTGGTGCATTCAAGGTGTTAGGTTGATCGTTATCTCTAAGCAAAGCTAGACAAATTAAAGTTCATTCAATGTAGATTCCTGATACAATATCATAAGAACATAACATAAGAAAGTCCATGACATTTGCAATATATTTGAGATGACAATGTCTATAGAACCTACAGGCCTTTAGCCTTACCATCAAAAGGCAACAAGTATGAAGCCAGGGCTTAAACTGAATTCAATTTTTAAACAGATTTGTTTCCTGTAATTTAAAATGCAAAACAAACATGTTGTTTTGGGTACCTTTTTTCTCAAGCACAAATGTTTGGTTTGGTGTAGTGTTGTGGTTTAGCTTGTGAAGATATAACTTGTAAAATAGTATTACTAACAACAGCCAACAGGTTTACTAAATATCTTTTAAAGTAGGCAAAAGTTTTAACAAGCAAGACATCCCACAAATCCAGTGACAACCGAATGTTATCCATTTACTACCAATGCAGAATGACAGTGGATGGATTTCTGCTGACAATTACCATTGCAGGAACCACTTTTTGTGCCACTGTGAAAACGAGTGGGCTAATAAAAATAATTGCAAATTCTGTTCCTGCAAAATAAAACAGGGGATCCACTTGAAAAAGTTAGCAGGAAGTTACAGCACTATCAGTGCTAAGGATATCCATACAACGTGTGGTGTTTCAACACACAATACTCAGTTACTTAGCTGGTAGGTCAATAAACATTAACATTATATTGGCTTTTCTTAATATTTATTTCTACCTCCATCTTGATAAAACATAGTTTTATTTAACATTTGTTTTCAATTTATCAAATGTATTGTGTGTGTACCATATACATTTTACACCCTGAACACTCTAGATATACTGTTGCATAGCAGCAAATGCAGTAATCTTGAATGTCCTGTCATCTATTGAATGGCTTTTAAAATAAAAGATATTAGACTGGGAGCTGCAAGTAAAATACATGATTGATGATAACAACTCTATGGAAAATAACAGATGCCAGATAGTGTATTATAATGCTTTAAATTATGTACAGTACTAGGGTGCATTTAGTCAAAGTTTATGCAAGGATAACAAACAGTATATTATAGTCAGTAACATGCATCCCTCGCTGTGGCTGTAAATTCAAAATTAGAGCTATCAGTAATACTGATATGGATGTATGGGCAGACAGACATATGTATTCCTAAAATGTGATTCTCAATATCTTAAGCTAAATGATGTTAATACTAAATATCATGACAACTTGATAAACAATTCTGCAGATATATGCAAACATGTAAGTGTGACATTCAGATGGACCAATCTAACTTCAACTAAATTCAAGTAATATCAAGTTTGATGACAATTGGATAAGACATATTCAAAAATGTAAGTGCGGCATATATATGGATGGATGTACAGACAGGCACTCCCATATATCCCCAGAATCTGATATTCTCAATAACTATTGCTAAATATTGTTCAGTAGTTCAGGACAAACACCAATCACAAAATGTTTTAGTACAAATATTTATTGTAGAGAATGCGGAGCATGCGATTTTACAGAAAAGTATGCTGTATATACACACATTCATTTGGCATCAAACCTAACTTGGTTTGAGGGTTAGTTGCCTGGCCGACTGGACAAGGCTGAGACCCCCAAATAGAACAAGCCGGTCTCAATGCCACAATTAGAATTGAATATAGCCCACTTGAAGGTTTAGCCAACCTTTAACAAATGATCATCAGCATGCAGGAGAGGAAAAAAAAAAAAAAAAAAAAAAATCATTTTTGGGAAATAAACCTCTGGGAATCCATGGCTGATTCGATTGCCCTTCTTCCAGGCAGGCTACTAACGCTTAAGAGCACATTTCTGTAAAAGCATTTTTAGGCGCCATAATATTTGTTATAATGTAAACTTGATAAGCACTGGAGGATCAACAACCTAACCGTTTGATAAGAGAGTCTGGAACTCCGTGGGAAGAAGCTGCTACGATTCTGAAGGAATGACCGGAAAACTGCTCAGCTGCGAATCCGGACCTGGAAATAAATCGGGTGAAAAGGTGAAAGAACAAAAAATGTTGGGGGACGATTGTTCAGTTTTCGTTAATAAACAGCGGGCCTGAGGGTGATGCGCCCTGAGAAAGATGGAGATGGATAAGAGAGAAAGGGGTCATATGGGCCAACATGGGAGTTTAATTTATAAACAAATTGAAAAGCTTTCCCTAATCTTCCTGGTCAGTTTTACTTCTTTTGAGCAGGAAGGAAAGGGTATCAGATGAGGTGATTGCTAGGTCAGAGATTAAGGGGTGAATCTGGGGGTTGAATTTGAGAGCGATGTAGACTCTGAGCACCTATGGGAACCCATGAAGGCTAAGAGAAAGAGCTTTAAGTTTTTATCTAAAACAGGCAGGAGTAGCTGGAGCAGATGAGAGGCACCGACAGAGTACGTTGATGGCGATAGGTAGGCAAGCAGGGGAGAAAGAGATTCTGATAGTTGAAGCCCTTTGTGAGTTGCAGAGTGTAGAGCTGGGACACCGAAATTGAGTTGAGTTTGTAGAAAAACTGGATGCCGGAAATTCAAATCTTATAGCTCTATTCTTAAGGGACATAATATAGGGTGACGCTACGGGCACTGAAAATGATGGAAAGGAATGTTGAATGCAAAGTAAAATTTTAAAGCAATTCCAGGATGACCAGTACATTTGCAGTGAGCGGGGAGTGATGCCGAGAAGAGTTGTTTCTTGAGCCTGCAGAATCAGGGAATGCAGCGGGTGGCTCACATGAATGTCAGGTCTGAAAAGGGAGGAATCTGAGTTGGCAGGAGGTCGTCCTCAGGAGCTAATGTTCTGAATCTCTGTGTTTGGAAACGAGAAAGAGAATCAATTATATTTCAGGTGGCCGAGAATGTGTTGAGCTCTGAAAATGAACTGATGAGTAACAGATAAACAGGTAATCCTTCTGAATATTCTCATTATATGGTGGGAGAATGAATGGCCTTGTTAAAGATTTAGACTGTAGGTGAATTATGTGAGCGGAGAAGAATGGATTTTGAGCCCAGGAAGACCCCCAAAAGGAATGTGGGTACAGCAAATGGACACATTTTGCGTAATGACGAGGAGTGATCGGTTATAGGAATGATGCTGAATTGGTCAAGCCATGGAGCAGAAAACCATTTACCCTTGTAGTATCCTCCAAAGCCAAGAGAGGGAGCTGCATCTTTGAATGGATGAATGTCTTTGTGCAGCAGGAGACAGTTGTCGTAAAAGAAAGTACTGCCATTCCTTTCTTTTAGTATGAGCTCCCACGGGCGGAGTTCCTTGCGAAAAAAAAGGATCCATGAGTATGACATCGTTGAGGGAATCGACAGAAAGGATCAAATCGAGAGAAGGTAGGAGATGAAAGCTCTGCCTTGAGGATTTATCCTCATTGCGTACAAATTGCAAAGCATATGACATGGTTTATTTAAATTTCCAGAAAGCTTTTGACAAAGTCCCACGTAAAAGATTAATTTCTCGAACTGAACGCAGTAGGGATTCGAGGAAATGCATGCATGTGGATTAGGGAGTAGTTAACATGTAGAAAACAGAAGGCCTCCAGGAGTATGCGGTATTGTGGCCCTGACTGATATTCAATGAAATGGGAACAGTTTTAAAAGTGTTTGAATAAACTGCTGATAAGCTGAAAGAAGAAAAGCATCTCACAGAGAAGAGACCACTATGGGGTCCTGCTGGAGACCCATAGCGGCCAGGGAGGTCACTGCAGGGGCCTGCTGGATGCTTGCAGTGAGGGGAGGGTAACCTAAAAGGTTACATTTGGAAGACCGCTGGGAAGGGCAGAAGAGTGAATGGAAAAGCAGGGCCCTGCTGGGCAACCGTATGAGGTAAGGAATAGAAGGGGGCTGTGGGGCCCTGTTGAAGCTTGCAGCTGGTAGAAAACCGTTTGACAGAGAAGGGAGCACTATGGTGGCCTGCTGGACGCCCATAGTGGCCAGCGAGGTCACTGCAGGGGCCTGCTGGATGCCTGCAGTGATGGGGGGTGGGGAACGCGGGAGCAGCTGCTCCCAACTGTAATTACTGATTAGAGGAGACATCAAAATGGAGCGAGGTAACCAGTGGTGTACCGCAGGGATCAGTATTAGGTCCTCTGCTATTCCTAATCTGCATTTAGATTCTGGTATAGTAAGCAAACTTGTTAAATTTGCAGACAACACAAAAATAGGAGGAGTGGCAAACACTGTTGACTCAGATATGTCAACATCTAGACAATATGGGGAAGCTGTAAAAAGGCCAACAAGATGCTCAGATATATTGTGAGAAGTTTTGAATTTAAATCAAGGGAAGTAATGTTAAAAATTTACAATGCATTAGTAAGACCTCACCTAGAATATTGTGTTCAGTTCTAGTCACCTCGTTAAAAAGGATATTGCTGCTCTAGAAAGGGTGCAAGGAACAGCGACCAGAATTGTCTTGGATTTGAAAGGCATGTCGTATGCAGACAGGCTAAAAGAAATGAAGCTATTCAGACTTGAACAAAGAAGACTACGCGGTGATCTGATTCAAGCATTCAAAATCCTAAAAGGTATTGACAAAGTCAACCCAGGAGACTTTTTAAACCAGGACCAGGGGTCAAAAATGGAAATTAGATAAAGGGGCATTCAGAACAGAAAATAGGAGGCACTTTTTTTTTTTTTTTTTACACAGAGAATTGTGAGGGTCTGGAACCAACTTAGTAATGTTGAAGCTGACACCCTGGGATCCTTCAAGATTCTTGATGATACTCTGAGATCAATAAGCTACTAACAACCAAACGAGCAAGATGGGCTGAATGGCCTCCTCTTGTTTGCAAATCCTCCCATGTAGTTTAAATGGCCTAGGAGGGACAGAAGATTGCGTTTAGTAGGAGGGGGACCGGACAGAAAAGTGGAAATATAAAAAATACAATCCCCTGAGGACAGGCTCAATGGGCATGATTTTAAATGTGTTTGATATATTGGCTTTAGCCAGTCATGCGTTTTTCCCAGCAATTTTGATTAAGAATATGGCGTGGTCGATTTGCATATTGCAGGGAGCAATCTTCGTGAGGGACTGTTGATGCTGGGTGTGGTGGAGTTACGGTGAGCGGAAATTAAGGAAGTTACAGGCGGAATAGCACAGGTTCCTTCAATGAAGTTATTACAAATCTGACAAAACAATCTCTGGATACAAATGCTCAAAACTGCTGATAAGCAGAAAGAAAAGCATTTCACAGAGAAATAATCACTATGAGGGCCTGCTGGACACCCATAGTGGCCAAAGAGGTCACTGCAGGGGCCTGCTGGACGCCTGCAGTGAGGGGAGGGAACCAGAAAGGTTATAGTTGGAGGTGAAGGGAGCACTATGGGGGCCTGCTGGACGCCCATAGTGGCCAAAGAGGTCACTGCAGGGGCCTGCTGGACACCTGCAGTGAGGGGAGGGAACCAGAAAGGTTATAGTTGGAGGTGAAGGGAGCACTATGGGGGCCTGCTGGACGCCCATAGTGGCCAAAGAGGTCACTGCAGGGGCCTGCTGGACGCCTGCAGTGAGGGGAGGGAACCAGAAAGGTTATAGTTGGAGGTGAAGGGAGCACTATGGGGGCCTGCTGGACGCCCATAGTGGCCAAAGGGGTCACTGCAGGGGCCTGCTGGACGCCTGCAGTGATGAGTGGGTGTAACCAGAAGATTACAGATGCATATTATACAACAGTAGCGGGTGTCGAAACCCCAGGATAGATCGCGGGAGCAGCCACTCCTAACTGTAAAAACAAACTCTGGATACAAATGCTCAAAACTGCTGAAGAGCAGAAAGAAAAGCATTTCACAGAGAAAGGATCACTATGAGGGCCTGCTGGACACCCATAGTGGCCAAAGAGGTCACTGCAGGGGCCTGCTGGACGCCTGCAGTGAGGGGAGGTAACCTGAAAGGTTATAGTTGGAGCCAGAATGCTCAGGAACTGCTGAATGAGTCTTTGATTGACAGGTGCGATGGTCCTGCTTTCGGATTTTTCCGGTAGTAGACGCGCTTCGTGGAGATGCAGTCGGTGCGGGCGAGGTGTTTCAAGTCCGCTTATAATAAGAGGAAATTGTGCTTGCTTCTTGAGTCGCGGGTTGGAATTTGTAGAAACACCCATACCGACATGGCTTGGGCTTGTTTTGTCGTGAGACTTGGCAACACTGGGTAAAGCAACGATCAGTGCTGACGTCATAGCGCCTGCGACGGGAAGGATGAAATAAAGTAAACAAATTCTCCTTACGTGCTGTAGATTTGAATGGGATGTTGTTGCTACGAAGATAAAGCTGGAGCCAGGAGATTGTCCCGTCTCTGATGTCAGGAGTTGCAGAGGAACGAGTGGCCAGGCAGGAGCCATGGCAGACAGGAGAAGCAGACATCTGGGAAGAGAAGTTTGGAGTGGCAATACCGCCGACCGAAGTTGTCGTGGGGAGGGCTGTTTGAACTGGTTGCGTGGATCTCGGCTCCGCTGAAAAGGAATAATTCACAATACTGACCATAATGCGTGCATGTACGATGAAATCAAAACGCAACTGAGAGATAAGTGAAGAGGGTATTTATAGTGCTAACAATTTAATTAGCTAGCTAATGTGTAAATTGAATGATTCAATTTGGTGATGCGGAGATTGGTGTCTGACCCTCCTCCCGAACGTTAATTATAAATTTCATTTCATACAAAGTTTAATGACAATTATGTAAGGGGTTCTCGAGATATATGACAAAAAAAGTAGTGTGACATATTAACAGATGTAGAACCACCTCCACTATTTAATGTGATAATACAGGGTGTCCTGTAAGTTAGGGGTTCTCAACTGGGGGTCCGTGGCTCCCTAGAGGTCATTGAGGAGGTTTCAAGGGGTCCTCCAAAAAGCACATTTTAAATACTGTTCATGCTGTACATTTCTAATATCGAGACTGATTTTTAAATTTTTTTATTTGTAATATATATATATATATATATATATATATATATATTATATATATATATATATATATATATATATATATATATATTTAGGAGCACATTCCATCTATACATTTAGATGATTAGCACCCTCTGTCGTTGTCATTAGTCTCTTTTTTCCCATATCGTCTTAATTTAACATCTATAAAAATTCCTGTTTTTCCTGTTTCCCTAATATATTCAGTTAATGTCTTTTCTCTTTCTCGCCTCTTTCCTTTTCCCCCCCCCCCAACAAACTACAAATTCTTAGGTCATATATCCCCATGTTCATCAACTTCCTCTTTAAGTTCTTTCTTTGTTCTTCAGATTTCTCACACTCTATTACATAATGCTCCACTGTTTCTGGAATTTTACACTTCTCACTAAACTACTGATATGTTTCTCTCATCTAAATAAATGACTATTCAGAGTAGTATGTCCAATCCTTAGCCTATCCAAAGATCTGTACTCTTTCCTGCTAACCAGCTATTATTAACCTTCCTTTTGCAATATATATACTGTATATTATATATATATATATATATATATATATATATATATATATTATATATATTATTGTCAATATCATGTTTTTTGTTCAATTGGGTGTCCACACCTTGTTGTCACCGGTCAGGATGTGAGGGGTGTGGTGGTGTGTGTGACGGCAGGTTTCAGGTAAGCAGTACACAAAAGGCAGGAATGCGGGGCAAAAACTGCGTGGCTGCACAGTGTTTTATTCAACCAAATAAAGACTTCTTCAAAACATAAAATAAATTGGCACAAGGGCCAAAGCAACAAAACACAAATCAATGTACACAGTCAGTCAGTGAGTGGGTCAGTCTCTCTCTCTCTCTCGTTACAGGTAGCAATCATAACACTTACTCTGTGTCTCTCCAAACCACTCCACCCAGACAAAGGATTCCTCCTGGCTTTTATAGTCTGTGGCTGGAGCACAAATAATCAGTAATTAACAGAGCTGCATCTTTGCCATAACCCACTATTGCCTTTCAATTCAAAGACGACCACTAACAAACGTTATGTATGGGATACGCCTGCCCATTGGGTAGGTATCGCTGAGCTTTCTATACCACAGCTTCCAATAGGCCCCTTCCTGGGATGACGTACTCTGTCCCGCCCACCGAGGGATTAATATAGTCATCCTTAGGAAGCCATTTCTTTTTTTCCTTTCTCAAGACGGTACGGTAAGACCTCTGTGTTTTTTTTTTTGTTTTTTTTTTTTTATTTAGTCGTTGCCAATTATTTGTTATTATTTTCTCCCAATTTGGAATGGCCAATTATTTTTTAGGCTCCGCTCACTGCTACCACCCCTGCGCTGACTCGGGAGGGCGGAGACGAACACACGTTGTCCTCCGAAGCGTGTGCCGTCAGTCGACTGCTTTTTTTCACACTACGGACTCACCATGCAGCCACCCAAGAGCTACAGCATCGGAGGACAAAGCAGCTCTCGGGCAGCTTGCAGGCAAGCCCGCAGACGCCCGGCCAGACTACAGGGTTCACTGGTGTGCGGTGAGCCGAGGACACCCTGGCCGACCTAACCCTCCCTCCCCCCGGGCGATGCTCGGCCAATTGTTCGCCACCCCCTGGGAGCTCCTGTCCACGGTCGGCTGTGGAATAGCCTGGACTCGAACCGGTGCACTCCACGCGGAGCGCCTTTACTGGATGCGCCACTCGGGAGCCCCCCAAGACCTCTGTGTTGAGCTGAGTGTGTTGATAGAAAAGAGCTTCTCGAGTCAAATCGAGACGATTGCATTTCACTTGCATTTGTGCTGAAAGCTGGCTCACCGCTTTCCCGGAATCAACGACTTTGAAAAGACAGAGCCTTTTTTCCTTTCTGTCTTTCAGCGGCCTCCTCGCTTGTTATCTATCTGCCTGTGCAGTCACCCGCAAGTGCTTGTCTATTTCTTTCTTGAGAGTACGCAGTTCCTCCATGGGGCTAGGCCTTGCCGTATTCCCGCTGTTGAGTAGATCTCGCCGGCTGCATAGGCCCACCTACCTCGGTGAGACTGGCCTGGTAAACAAACTGTGCTCTCCCCTATCTATCCATTCTACCATGGTTTTTTGCTGTCTGCTTCAACTCGCCCACTACGGCTTGGGCCCTTGTGTCCCCCTGGTGCACGCTACGCACTGACCAGGTGTGTGACCGTGCGGTTAGGGTAGGTACAATTGCGTAGCTGCCCCCCCCCCCAGTGCTTCAGTACCGCAGTGCACACATAGCCCTTAGTACTTCAGTATCTCGGTGTGCAAAGTGCTCATTGCACACGGCACACGGCGCCCAGCGCTACAGTGTCAGTGCACAGACACAGCGCTGCACGGTACACGGTGGACATAGTGCCCGCGGTGCTCGGTACGCACGGTTCACACAGTGCTTGGTGCCCACTGCTACAGTGCTAGTTCACGGTAGTCGGTGTGCACGGTGGTCAGTAGGCACGGTACACACAGTGCACACGGTGCACGGGCATACGGTGCTGCATGGTACTCGGTGCACACAGTGTTTGGTACCCTCCATTACAGCGCAAGTGGGCGAGTGCACGTGTCGCACTATTAATCAGTGCTTGAGCGCAGTGCAAGCGGTGTTCAGTGCACAGCCAATGCAGAACACCAGACCCATGTCAGGCAAGTCGGGGTTCCACCCCTGCACAACCTGCAATGCAAATATCCCGCAGGATAAACATACCCATTGTACACGGTGCTTGGGCGTCCAACATGCCACCTTAGCCCTCGAGAGGGACGTGGCCTACAGCATCTGTGCGGCTTTTCAGCCCCGGGTAAAGGAAAATAGGTTGGAGAGGGCCACAAAGGCAAGTTCCATGTCCTCGGTGGTTGGACCATCGGAAGCTCTTGGAGCCCCAGACCCCCTCCTCCATGACCTGACCCAGGACATCCCGATGCGCAGGCCTCCCGTAGTCACCTCCTACGCAGGCGAGAAGGGTGAAGCATTCCAGGCAGGCGAGGGACATTATGGACCTCAAAGCCCAAATGGCCCGGTCCTGGAGCTCTTGGCCAAACAGGTATGCTCCTCCTGGGATCATCTGGCCTCATCATCTGGTCCTAGCATGCTAAAACAGGCCGCACCTGAGGCTCCTCAATGGGTTCTTAAAAGAAAGGAGGTTCCGGGTGCTGACTCACCGTCCCATTCTCCAGTCCGTCCGGCCGGGCGACTGTTCACCACCGTGGACTTACAGGACGTGTATATTCACATTCCCATTCGTCCAGAGCACAGGAAGTATCTCTGCTTCTCTTTTCAGGGAAGCATTTACTGTGCTGCCACAGTGCTGCCATTCGGCCTCTCCCTAGCTCCTCGTACATTTTCAAAGTGCGTAGACGCTATCCTGGTGCCCCTGCGGCTGCAGGGGATCAGAGTAATAAACTATCTCGACAACTGGTTGATCTGTTCCCAGTCGTGAGAAGGAGAAGTGGCCTACACGGCGGTTGTGACAGAGCATTTGGCAAGGCTGGGTCTCACCATCAACGATGCAAAGAGTCGGCTTACAACGGTGCAGTGCACAACGTACTTGGGGCTCCGGCTGGACTCCGGTATGATGCACGCATACCTGTCAGACGACAGAGTTGCAGCTATCCAGGGTTGCCTCTCCCTGTTCCAACAGGGATCGCAGGTCACCCTCCTATTGTGCCAGAAACTATTGGGTCTGATGGCCGCAGCCATATTGGCCATTCAGCTGGTTCTGCTTCTCATGCGCCCGCTACAAGCGTGTCTCAATGCATTCCACCGCAACACCAAATGCGACAGTCATCGTCGGCTGACTGTGTCTCACGTGTGCTCGGTGGAGGACGCTTCTGACAAAGTCCCGCATAAAAGATAAATTCTCAAACTGAACGCAGTAGGGATTCAAGGAAATGCATGCACATGGATTAGGGAGTGGTTAACATGTAGAAAACAGAAAGTACTGATTAGAGGAGAAACCTCAAAATGGAGCGAGGTAACCAGTGGTGTACCACAGGATCAGTATTAGGTTCTCTCCTATTTCTTATCTACATTAATGATTTAGATTCTGGTATAGTAAGCAAACTTGTTAAATTTGCAAAGGTCATTCAAAATGATCTAGACAGCATTCAGAATTGGGCAGACACATGGCAAATGAAATTTAATAGTGAAAAGTGTAAAGTATTGCATGCAGGCCATAAAAATGTGCATTATAAATATCATATGGGAGATACTGAAATTGAAGAAGGGAAATATGAAAATGACCTAGGAGTTTATGTCGACTCAGAAATGTCTTCATCTAGACAATGCGGGGAAACTATAAAAAAGGCCAACAAGATGCTCGGATATATTGTGAGAAGTGTTAAATCAAGGGAAGTAATGTTAAAACTTTACAATACATTAGTAAGACCTCACCTAGAATAATGTGTTCAGTTCTGGTCACTTCGTTACAAAAAGGATATTGCTGCTCTAGAAAGAGTGCAAAGAGCGACCAGAATTATTCTGGGTTTAGAAGGCATGTCGTATGCAGACAGGCTAAAAGAACTGAATCTATTCAGTCTTGAACAAAGAAGACTACGCAGTGATCTGATTCAAGCATTCAAAATTCTAAAAGGTATTGACAATGTCGACCCAGGGAACTTTTTCGACCTGAAAAAAAGGACCAGGGGTCACAAATGGAGATTATATAAAGGGGCATTCAGAACAGAAAATAGGAGGCACTTTTTTAGACAGAGAATTGTGAGGGTCTGGAACCAACTCCCCAGTAATGTTGTTGAAGCTGACACCCTGGGATCCTTCAAGAAGCTGCTTGATGAGATTCTTGGATCAATAATCTACTAACAACCAAACGAGCAAGATGGGCCAAATGGCCTCCTCTCGTTTGTAAACTTTCTTATGTTCTTATGTACTTGTTGTTCTAATACAGTGGCCCTCAAAGTGGTGCCCGGGAAGCCAGGCCATCGTGCCCGCGGCAGCTGTTTTTAAATTATGGGTCGTGAACACATTTCTGGCGGGTCGTAGCGTGGGAAAATAAATAAAGCTTTAAACACTTTTTCCAACAAAAGCGTCACAGCAGTCTGTTGACAGTGGTGCTCGCTTATGCTGTGCTTGTACGTACTCAACATATTTTCTTTTCCTGAAGGGCCTCTTTGATACGATCAACCAGTTGAATATCTGCATTTTCTCTACGGTAGCCCAATCATATGTTAGCTGGGTGGGACATAAACTGTGTCTCAGTTGCAGGTACTGACAGTAAGTTTAACCAATAGGAGAGTCAAATATCTGCCAAGTTTTACGCAGCTGTCCAGTCATAAGCAAACAGAGGCCGTCCACGGTATTCTGCATGAAAATTGAAGGCAATTGAGTAGCCAATGGGAAAGTGAAAGATCTGACAGCTGTCCAATCAATCGTGAGCAGAGGCAGGGTGTTAATATGCTGGGTAAGCACTGAATTTCGTGGACTGTTACTGAGAAAAATAATACATTTCAGTATTTAGAATTTAATTCTCTCTATATATATTTTTTTAATTTCACCAGACAAGGGAAACACTGTAGTAGATTTAGTTACAAATCCACTTTGTCTGAATCATTGTACTGGAGATGAGTGAACAGAGTAAAACAGAGTAGTGTTGACAGATTTGCCAAATTGAAACAAAGTGAGATGCTATCTGTCCTCTTATTTTAGTTTATTCATGGTTATCTGTGTAAACATGCTATTTAAAAATATTTGCATTGCGTATTTTTTATAAATTATTTAAAGAATAAGCGCAACACTCACAATTACTGTCTGAGACCAGGCCTTATCAGAGTGAGCCAAGAATAACTCCCACTAAAACGCCGTCCTGCGAGCTAGTCAGGGACCTGCATAAATGTGTATTTAGAGCTCCGAAGGAGCTAGGTGTTTATTTTTATTTTTGTGTATTAAATATAACGCGTCAACGCTTTAAACTTCATTTCTGTGTCTTGGGTCTCTGTATTATAGGGGCAAATGAATGACCATGAGTGTGTCCGATTACAATATATATATATATATATATATATATATATATATATATATATATATATATATATATATATATACACACACACACACACACACACACATACACACACACTATATATATATATATATATATATATATATAGTGACAAGCAGGCTGTAGTGGTGACATCAGACCCAGAAGAAACGCACAGTACTGCGAAGTGAAATGTGAATTGCGTTGTTGCGGGTTTAATAATTAACAGGTTTTAAACAAAAAAAACAGCACATGGCACTTTGGGCCAAAATAAATAGACGAACAAAATGACAAAACAGTAAACAGACACAAACACGCACGAACAGACAAACAAACACGGCGAGTCAAAGAAACTTTTTTCTCCTTCTCCACACCCGTTCTCCACTCACCGAACAACACAACCCCGAGTGAGTGCTTTGTGCATCTATATATACTGTTGTGCCGGGATTCAATTACTAATTAATTATTCACTTGAATCCCAGCACGTGAACTAATTCTGTGCAACCCAGTGCTCGCATATTAAATACTTTAAATGCACGTGAAGTGAAGTGCAATCCTCGTGTCTAAATACAATTATACATTTTAAACACTCGTGCACATTACCCGCATTATATCCCGTGTACCAACTACAATACACCAACATTAACACACCACATGCAACATAAAACACAAAAATACACACAGGGGTGGGGCACATTGCCACTATATATATATATATATATATATATATATATATAAACTGGCCTAATTACGTCACAGGGTAATTGATTGCTGCACAAGTGGGAACAGTTTCTAAACACTCACCCCCACTGACTTTCACCAGTTTTAAAACGTTAAACTATTTTAATTTTGCATAGGTCGATATGAAAATTAAAAAAATTAAAATAAAAAACAATTTCTTGATTAGTCATCCATACTGAGCATTTATTTGTGGGCCCCATGGCCCAGGCGCCAACTGTCACGAATTCTGAGGGTTCAGATTTCTTTACATACTCTTTTTAATTGCTCAGCACACACTCTTATCTCAGGGGAAACGTTAGGAGGACAGAGATGTTATTACTCCTAGTGGGGTATGGTTCATGCTCTGGACCCGCAATATATCCAGATGACTAATGTAGTACCCAAGAAATTCACAGACTCATGTATTGAAAGTGTTTTTTTACGAATCAGAGTATGATCAGTACTCATTCGATTTATTAACGATTAAATATTGGATTGAGTAGCTACAGGCTACTTCATATCCCCAGCTGGCAGACACTCTGGGCAGTCCAGTGTCTTAACAGATATTAACGTTAACACTTTAATACATTTTTATGTATTCGTGCAGCCTGCAGGCCGGCCACGACCACGACACTAAAAGCACCCAGTAGCCTATTTCAGCACATTCAACAAATGTTCTCCTATTTTCTAAACATAGCATGAGTCCCTTATAGCAATACATGCAATACATGTGAGATAAAATAATAATTGATTAATGCTTACCCTTTAATATAAATAGTAAAGGAATATGACTGTCTTCACCAGGCAAATGAAACTGAGTTCAATCAGCTCAATTGTGTAGGTCTGCAGATAATGGACCACATCACCCTGTCAAGTATGAGTGTGGTACCCCATTGTAATTACTTAGGAGTTATATAGGTTTTTCGTCTCATTGGAATACATGGGACACCTCAATTAAATCCAGTCATTAATCTGTTGAGACAGCTCTTATCCCTTTTACAAATAACAGTTTTCAAAAAATCCAGACCAACTTTTCAGAATTAATGGGAGTCATGTACCAATAAATTCAAGACTTCACATTTGTCCAACTCCAAACCTATGATCTCATTCCTTGTTTTTCTCCGAGCCCCTCCTTTATCTGAAAAGTCAAGTGAACCAAGGTTTCCAGGATCTTGGTTTATAATAGAATATAAAAACACTACTGTTATATGTGCATGCAAAAATTATTCTTTTTATATGCGTTATATATGAGAGATGTTCTTAATATGTGACATCTTCTAATTGATTATATTTTGCTAAATTAAAGGTATGTGTTTCTTTTAACCTCATACTGTGTTTCATCATGTTTCTAATGAGTCAGTTTTGATTCCATATACTATTGTCTAACAGAGTATTTGACAAAAGATTGCCTTATACAACATTCAAGTCAATTAGTTTCAATGAGTTTAAGTGGTAATAATTTCCATTACAATTATTTATCCCTTAAAAGATACACCAACCAGGCTCTGACCTGTACCTGACTGAGAATATGCTATTGCAAGCAATTTCCACAGTCTTGTTTTTTCAAGGCCAAAGTCTGTGCAAACACTTTTTTAGATATATAACCTATCAATGTCTGTTAAGCCATCATTTTTGCATATTATTTCAAGATATAGTCTTATCTGTGCTAAACCACTAACTCCATAAACCTTAAATTCCAAATCTGTAAGATTTGCAGCTTTGTTGGAGTGGAACGTAAGAAGACCCCTCCTTTCTCTACAGCCCGTACATCTTGATAAGGAGAGAGGCCCCTTTTTCAATGCAGCAGTTTCAAAGAACCACATTATAATGACTCCATCTACCATCATTAGACAATAGTATATTGGATTAATAACAAGGTACATTATAGTATATCATTACAAACTAACACAAGAACATAACACAACACCTTTTATATTCTATAATTCAATGGATATCACAATGTCTAGAGGTCTTTTTGTTCAACAGAAGGAGAAAGAAACTGTACCACTTTCCCAATTAATTAAATCAAATACTACTCCAGCTTTTAATCTTCTTATCACTACAGTAAAGTCATGAACAAGCAATAACATTCGTCAGTTTAAATAATGTTTTCTTATTATAGCAAATACTTTAAACATATTAATCTTATGAAATCAAATAATTATTTTTAGTTTCAAATATCGTGCTGTCTAAAAAAGGGGTTAATCATTTATTTCATTAATTTACAATACCTTTGTGTCTAATTTCTATTTTTTGACCATTATAAACTATAAAGTGTCAATTAGCACTGAACCTTTTTTAACTATAAATGTGGCATTATAAGAAACTTTTAATTAATTTACTTCAGTTTAACAGTCGCTCCTAGAATTTATAATATCACTATTTCTTTGGCTCCCTCTAATTCCCTCTAAGATTTGAATGGAAATACAGGCCAGTATAAATGCATTCGACTTGTATATGTTTTATAATGACTGAACTAGGCTTGACCCTGTCCTTTGTTCATACAAAATCCAGCTGAAAACGGGTTTTTTCTTAAGACCTTGGTTGCTAAGTTTTAATGTTGATTTATATGTTGCAAAGAATCCCTTTCTTATCTTGTTTTTGGAAACATAAATTTATAGGTGTGATTAACATCCACTTTTTAGCCGGAATGGTGCTTTTTATCAAGCGTCATTCTTTCTGAAGATTTGATATACAAACAGTAAATCGTTTATTATATATTTTCTTAGAAATTCCCAGATTACTAAATAATTAATTTCCTGTCAAAACAACGACTGGACTGACCTATTTCATGGAGCAAGGGAGCCGTCTACTGACAATGCAAGGATACTCTCTCTTTATCCTTCCTTCAAAAAAACCTGTAACACTTCATTTTTATATCAAAGTACATTCCATATTTGAAATTGCCTAGTCCATGTCCAGCATATCCACACATTCCCAGCAGGATTCAGCTTCTGTACCAGGTTCAGCTCTAGTTGGTTCCACAACAAATCCCTTGATCCAAAGTTTCTCCATCATAGATGTAGATTTCCATGGTCTGACTTCATTCCTATAAGATACTTGGACACGTTTAGCTGTACATATTATTTCTATATATTTCCTTTTGTTCACACAGGGTCATTTTGCAAGGTATGCCCTCCATCCAGAATACTAAAGGAGGTCAAAACTCACTGTTATTCATATTTTTGGGCACTCAGTTGTAGCCTTGCCCTACATCATCAATTGGCAGACTTAACATAACTGAATCTGAATCAGTTGATGAACCGTGCACTGTAGCTTACTGAGATCCCTCATGCAAAGGAGTCCAATGTTTTACTACACGGAATAACTAGTTCAGCGTCACCTGCGACACTGTTGGTGTTGTGTTCAGAAGTCTTTGCCTTTGAAGACAGTTCCTGTCCTTACCACTTCCATATATAATTTGGGAGGTAAGAACTATATGGAATCTATATCTCTCCTATATTGATGCATTGCTATAAGGTATATGACTTGTTTTAGTCTAGGAGAAAGACATATTTGATGTTTTAGGACTTAGCGGTGGACGTCTTTAGTTTTATGAATGTGTAGCCTTAGAGCAAAACATGTTGTAACCATAAAATGTATTTGAAGTATTAATGCTAACAACTGTTAAGGCACTGGACTGCCCAGATCGCCTGTCAGCTGGGATTCGACGTAGTCTGTAACTACTTAATCCATTTTTTAGCAGTTAATAAATCGATGGGGTAGTAATTCTACTCTTATTCGTTAACTTCAAATTGAATGAGTCTGTGTGAATTTCTTGATTATTAAGTCATCTGGATACGTTGCAAGCCCAGTGCACGAACAATCCACTTACAGGAGTCCAAAACATCTTAATGTCCTCCTGAACGTCTCCCGAGTTTAAGAGTGTGCTTAGAGTATATGTATATTACAGTATATATATACAGCTCTGGAAAAAATTAAGAGACCACTGCAAAATTCAGTTTCTCTGGTTTTACTATTTATAGGTATGTGTTTGGGTAAAATGAACATTTTTTGTTTTATACTACTGACAACATTTCTCCCAAATTCCAAATAAAAATGTTGTCATTTAGAGCATTTATTTGCAGAAAATGACAACTGGTCAAAATAACAAAAAAGACGCAGTGTTGTCAGACCTCGAATAATGCAAAGAAAATAAGTTCATATTCATTTTTAAACAACACAATACTAATGTTTTAACTTAGGAAGAGTTCAGAAATCAATATTTGGTGGAGTACAAGGTTGTCCTGGAAGAAAACTTGCTTCCTTCTGGTGTGACAATGTTCCCCAACTCTGAGGATTGGTTTTTCCAGCAGGACAATGCTCCATGCCACACAGCCAGGTCAAATAAGGTGTGGATGGAGGACCACCAGATCAAGACCCTGTCATGGCCAGCCCAATCTCCAGACCTGAACCCCATTGAAAACCTCTGGAATGTGATCAAGAGGAAGATGGATGGTCACAAGCCATCAAACAAAGCCAAGCTGCTTGAATTTTTGCGCCAGGAGTGGCATAAAGTCACCCAACATCAATGTGAAAGACTGGTGGAGAGCATGCCAAGACGCATGAAAGCTGTGCTTGAAAATCAGGGTTATTCCACCAAATATTGATTTCTGAACTCTTCCTAAGTTAAAACATTAGTATTGTGTTGTTTAAAAATGATTATGAACTTATTTTCTTTGCATTATTCGAGGTCTGACAACACTGCATCTTTTTTGTTATTTTGACCAGTTGTCATTTTCTGCAAATAAATGCCCTAAATGACAATATTTTTATTTGGAATTTGGGAGAAATGTTGTCAGTAGTTTATAGAATAAAACAAAAAATGTTCATTTTACCCAAACACATACATATAAATAGTAAAACCAGAGAAACTGATAATTTTGCAGTGGTCTCTTAATTTTTTCCAGAGCTGTATATACTACATGGGGCAAAATATAAAGGGCAGCTGGCTCTTTGAGCTAATATATATAATTGTTAACGTTGCACTCACGGTTTAGGTGTTTATTAAAAGAGCAAGTAGGAAGCCAGATGAAGGAGAACAGAAATGTGTTTTAATTGACCGCAAATCAAAGAGGGAAAAAAAACAAAAAAACTTCAAATTAAATGATGCCTGCTGGTTGGGCCAGTTAATAAATGCACAGTCCCGATTCAAACAATCAATTGTAAAAAGAAAAGAAAACCTAGCTCACTCATCGGGGCCCTATCTTATACTTCAAGGCTAACTAAAGATCTGAGGTTGGCTAATCCAAGCTCATATACCACACGTATAGAACTGAACATCCCGGCAATTTTCGCCAACACAATGATCTTTAAGGTCGGCAGTATTCCAAACCTCCCGTACAGATCTGAAACTGCACACAGATTAGTCACCGTCAATTATTCATTCAGCCCTATAGTAGTTTCCTTCTTTTCTTTCCCAGGTTTAATTCCTTTCTTCCCACAGGATTCCCAGGTAAGTAACCAATGCTGTCCAAAGTTTCTGTATTGTCTTTTCCCTGTTTAGGGTTCTGGCACCATCTGCTGGTCAGTATTAGTTATCACAGTCCTTAATAAAGAAAAACTTTTAAAACACTGTTGGTTTTTGTCTTTTGTTAAGGTGCATTTTCCTTTTACAGACAGGAACAAAAACAAAGTGTTTCACTAGGCTCAGGCTTCTTAGTAACAAACGGCTATTCCAAAATCCACATGTTCTCCTGACTGCAGCATACGTAAACAACCAGACAGCAAATGCAAACGGGAGCTTAGAATCTTCGTCTCACAGACCAACATTTACTCTAGTTTACAAAGGCAGACTTTAGCGTTTAGCCATCCTTAAACACACATTTTAAGAGTCACTTATGAAGTTCAAACTAACTTACTCTCGGTTAGTTGTCTTCTATTCACAGCGTCCTGCTCCGTTGTACTTTCCACCAGGCTCCTGTTTGTTTTCCTTTCCTTTTGTTTCTCAAGTGCCGCGCATAACAGACGGTCGCACTTTTACACAGCTGTAGCAGTTCCAGGCTAAAAGGTTTAGTTTACCGGTCTCGATACACCGTTTCATCTCTGTATTAATCCACACTCTGGCAATTACCTCACACACCCGTTTCTATAAATCACATCCCCTTTTTATTACCCAGAGTTCCCGCCGTTACAGAAACTCTGGCTTGCAGGAACTATGGGACTTGTAGTTTTTTTTTTTTGACTGCGGACATTTTACAGTGTGCTGCCGTTTAAAATGTAAGCACCTTTTTTTTAAAAAAAAAAAACCTTGTTACATTGTAGCAAATTATTTAATAACAATGTCAATATCCCCAGTTATTTCCATTGTTATTTTATTTTACATCATTCTATTCGCTACAATATATATATATATATATATATATATATATATATATATATATATATATATATATATATATATATATATATAAGAGTATGTGCGAACCCGACAATGGACTACATTCCTGTTCTCTGTGTTTTGTCTATCACCAGGCACACATATAGCTACACTAGGAGACTCAGTTGCTATGCTAGAGGAAGACATTGCCAAAGTGCCCAAACAACTGAATGGAACTGCCAATGAGTCTGAGTTTAGAGATTTTGAGCATGCCAGAGAGTTTGTTCCTATGTCAGCCATTTCTGTAGACATTTCAGTGCAATCCTCTTCTCCAACCAGGTCAACAGCCTGCTTTCCTTCACTAGAATAGGCGTGTATTCCCTCAGTCAAATCATCCCCAGTCGAGTCTATCTGTTGCTGTTCTGTACTCCGAGCCTCAGGGAGTTCTGCCACCCACAATACAGTCCTCTCATCCATTCCCACAGACCCAGGGGTTTCCGAGACTGACTCTATGACATCACTTCCTTCCATTTTAGATGCATAGAAAAAAAAAAGAAATAATCGAGGTATGACACAGGCCCGGTTTTTGAGATGGAACCGCATAACAGTCTCGCATTTTGATTGGTCCATGTCTGTCGCATGAATATGTCGTCACACGAGTGGAAAAGCTTGCAGGAATTTTTAACATTGTGATCAGAGAGAGAGAGAGAGAGAGAGAGAGAGAGAGAGAGAGAGAGAGAGAGAGAGAGAGAGAGAGAGAGAGATCTGCTTTCCACAACCTTTCCATTAAAATATAATGTGGTATTACTCTGTACTGATAAAACAAACTATGGGTAATTACTTTATATGAATTATCATGTCATGCACGAATGTTAGAACTGGCTTTCTGTAATGGCGTACTTTTTAGCATATATCTATAATCGTTTACGCGATATATTTTAATATCAGATATATGTCTTCCACACTATTACAGTTTTGTTAGAGGATGTATTAGTTTAGATCTAATGTAATCACAGTTGTACATATAGACTGCCCATGTTTTCATTCACGTCCCAAATTCTGGCCCGCTTTGCTTTTCAGATAACGTCCCAAATTCTGGGCCGCTTTGGTTTTTAGATAACGTCCCAAATTCTGGGCCGATTTGGTTTGCAGATAACGTCCCAAATTCTGGGCCACTTTGGTTTTTATATAACTTCCCAAATTCTGGGCCGATTTGGTTTGCAGATAACCTCCCAAATTCTGGGCCGCTCTGATAACATCCCAATTTCTGGGCTGCTCTGGTTTTTAGATAACGTCCCGAATTCTGCATTTTCGAATTCAGGCCAGTTTTTGAGATATTCTGCTTAGCTGACAGCCGAGTTTCTAAGTCATGCATGCACAGTTTACCATAAACTGGACCGTTAATTCATTTAAGAGTAACCCTTAGTACATGAATCAAAGTTAATGTATTTTTTACTCTCCCAGAAAACATTTAGGAACATGGTATACCAAAAAAAAAAAAAAGACATCTCATTTGCTTATGTAATGTCCATCAATATATAGTGAGACGTAGGGGTTTATCAGAACTTCTGGGTTTAAGAGACCAGTGCCCTTCAACAACTTCAGATAAATCCTATTGTATTGTATTAGTGAACATTTCCCTTATCTATTCCTGATAGTTTATACTGTAGGTCAGGGGTTTTCAACCTTTTTTTGAAACTGTACCCTTTCTATCTGGAGGTTTCAGCTCGAGTACCACAAAACAATTTTCGCTCAACTGAACGGTACCTCAGTTACAATAAAATGGAGAATAATCTGATAACCCCCCCCCCCCCTGTTTATTTAATAAATTTGGGTGACAAACTGCTGGTTTAGGACAGAACAACAAACAGTAGGCTTAATTCTTAAAACTTTTAACTACAAGTATTTGGATGCACATAATTAAAAAGACAAGTATTGGGTTAGAAGCACACCTATTTTTTGTAACTTTGACAGCCTTTTTTAAATTTTGACAGCCTTTTGTAAAAGTGAAGGCTTTTTGATACTTAGCATACACTGCGATACCCAGCAAAGTTATACACTGATATTCTGATAGCACAGCAAGTGTATATAGTGCTTTTTTTCGCCTCTGCTCGCTTTTGGTGCAAAACTATGCTCCGATACACTCAAGCTGATACTGTGATCACAAAACACTTGGAATGGACTTAAATTTGTGCTTCTGTTGCATAAATACACTACAAAATGTGCACATTTCAGGTCTTATATATAATGGACATTTTTTGTATGTATTTTGCTTTTGGAAATCCTGTCGTACCCCATGAGTCCACAAATCCTGGGCCAACAAACTCGCTAGTACTCTCTTTAGATGCACAACAGTCTTAGCTAAAGAAAATGGGGTCCTTCGAGTTCGTACAACCCACGACCGCCATTGGCCGAGCCTTACCCCGATGGTGTTTTTATAATGGGATTTGCCATAGGGAAGGGGGTGGTCTTTTATCGTACCCGTATCTCCACGACCCCTGGGCCAACGAACTCAGAAGGGCATGCTTTGCGTGCACAAGAGTCTTAGCTAAAGAAAGACATCGGCCACGGGTTCATAAGCCACCCCACCGCCAGATGGTGGGCGTTGCCCCAAAGGGGTTTTATAATGGGATTTTCCATAGATATTTTTCAGGGTGCTATATCTCGGGTTCCGGGGGTCCCCGAGACTTGAAATTCGGTACGGGGGTCCACCTCCAGGCCTCTGTCGATCGTGTCCCCAGCTAGAAAGGACACCAGTTTAGACTTTTTTTTGCCAACCTGGAGCTCAAAAGCTATTGGAAATGCAACCTTGACATGCCATCATGCTGAAAATGTGTAAATTTGTTGAAAATGTAGCATTTGAAAACGGGTGGCTCCCTGTGAAAGAGGGCCCCCAGACATGACCCTAGGAAGTTCAACCCGGTTTCTAGGCCCCAGGGTCATGGAGATATGACCCCGAAAAGGGTAGTTTTTGGACATTTTTGACAGGGTGTATCTCGGGTTCTGTGGGGCCCCGCACAAGGAGTCACCATTTTCATGGTTCAGATTCCAGGACGGCTTGGCAAAGTGAATTTTTTCGTCATGAGTTTTTGGGTGAATCACCACACCGTTTTAGAGGGTGGTTTGGGGTGCTCCCCTGAGTCTATATCACTTTGAATGGTGGTTCTACGTGCTCGAGTTCGAGAGATATGCCTGAAATGTGTTTTTCAACCCTGCCATACATGAATGACGCTGAACACCCTGAACGCCCTGAAAATATTTTTTGCAAAGAATTGCTACGAAACTGGGCATGTTACATTCAGGCTGGTCTAGAACCCTTCGAATGGTGGTTGTAGGTGCTCTGGTTCAAGAGATATGACTGAAAATGTGTTTTTTAACACTGCCATAGACATGAATGAGGCTGAATACCCGAAAATATATTTTGCAAAGAATTGCTACGGTGGGTGTGTGCGTGCAGGGGTTGCATGGTGGTGTCTGCGTGCAGGGGTTACATGGTGGTGTCTGCGTGCAGGGATTGCATGGTGGTGTGTTCATGTAGGGGTTGCATTGTAGTGTGTGCATGTAGGGGTTGCATGGTAGTGTGTGCATGCAGGGGTTGCATGGTGGTGTGTGCGTGCAGGGGTTGCATGGTGGTGTGTGCGTGTAGGGGTTGCATGGTGGTGTGTGCGTGCAGGGGTTGCATGGTGGTGTGTGCGTGCAGGGGTTGCATGGTGGTGTGTGCGTGCAGGGGTTGCATGGTGGTGTGTGCGTGCAGGGGTTGCATGGTGGTGTGTGCGTGCAGGGGTTGCATGGTGGTGTGTGCATGTAGGGGTTGCATGGTGGGTGTATGTGTGCAGGGGTTGCATGGTGGTGTGTGTGTGCCGGGGTTGCATGGTGGTACACATGTGTGGAGGGGAATTGGAGTGCAGGTTTTGCGCAAAAGAGGGGCGGGGAAAAGACTGGGAAGGGGAGGGTAAAAGAAAAATTACTACAATCATTTATTTTCACTGTCAACTCCCAGTCTCCTTCCCTCACTTTATGATTTTATTTTGTGATTATTTAATTATTGTCAAAATAAACGGCCTTCATCTACTCACAGTTGCAGTCTCATTTCTGTCCAAAAATAACCTGAAACACTACAATATATTAATGGACGTTACATAAGAAAATGAGATGTCCTTTTTTCTGAATACCATGTTCCTTCCCAAAAATGTGTTTTAATATTAGTCTTTAATAAAGGAAAACGACTGCTTTAATTAATTTTCATGTATCTATTTCAGTGCAATGTAGTTTCTTCATGTAATAAGAACTACGTTTTTTAACATTTACATTTTATTTGTTTTTTCATAAAAAAAAAAAAAAAAGATTTCTGGGGAGAGTAAAAAATACATTAACTTTGATTCATGTACTAAGGGTTACTCTCAAATTAATTCACGATCCAGTTTATGGTAAACTGCATGGATGACTTAGAAACACGGGCTGAATTCGAAAATGCAAAGCGGCCCAGAATTTGGGACGTTATCTTAAAACCAAGGCGGCCCAGAATTTGGGACGTTATCTAAAAACCAAAGCGGCCCAGAATTTGGGACGTTATCTAAAAACCAAAGCGGCCCAGAATTTGGGACATTATCTGAAAAGCAAAGCGGCCCAGAATTTGCGACTTAAATGAAAACAGGGGCAGTCTGTATGTAAAACTGTGATTACATTAGAGATAAACTAATGTATCCTGTAACAAAACTGCAATAGTGTATACATTTTATATTAAAATATATCACAAAAACGATTAATGATATATGCTACTTGAAAGAAAAAAGTACACCACCTCAGAAAGCCAATTCTTACATTCGTGCATAACATGATAATTCATATAAAGTAATTACCCATAGTTTGTTATATCAGTACAGCGTAACACCACATTATATTTTAATGGTAAGGTTGTGGAAAGCAGATCACTCTCTCTGATTACAATGTTAAAAATGCCTGCAAGCTTTTCCACTCGTGTGACGACATATTCATGTGACAGAAATGGACCAATCAAAACGCGAGACTGTTATGCGGTTCCATCCTAAAAACCGGGCCTGTGTCATACCTCAAATAATCAGTCGCCTCCCACAGTACAACCAGAGAAAAAAGTGATCACCTTCTGTACAAATAAAATATACAGACAAAAATAATTCACTGGTTGCCTACGAGGGCTTGAGAGGAGGCGAAACTGGGAGTGAGATAATGAGAGTGAGAGAAGTTGAGAGGATTTCTCTGATTGCTTACAAGACTTGAGAAGGGGCGAGATTTGAGAGTTTAAGAGTGAGACAAGTTTGAGAGGGATGGCGATTGAGGGATGGAGTTTGGGAATGGTGCTTAGTAACATTGAGGTTAGATACTGATAGCAGGACGCGATAGGGGGACGAAGAGTTTTCCCTTCTCGTCAGGTCAAGGAGGAACCTCTGGCTGCTGGGCGACGTAGAGAGGGAGACACGAGAAGAGCAAAGAATTAGATAAAAACACTTTCCGCCGGGTCAGGCAGTATCCTCTGACTGCTGGGCGATGTAAAAGTAAGAGAGAAAGAGCAAAGTTTAGACACATAACATACAACAAATCTGGCTCTCGCTCCCGACGGGTCAGGCAGCATCCTCTGGCTGCTGGGCGTTTAGTGGAGCGAGAGACAGGAAGGGGACGAATAGAACAAAAGGACAGATCCTTCGCAACTCAGTGCAGCATCCTCAGGCAGCTAAGCTGGCAGCTGGGCGGCATGGAGAGCTTAGGAAAAGTGTCTCAGGTCCGTTTAGGAGAGACGAAAACAGAGAACCCCCCCCCCTCGGTCGGGGCCCGCTCGACAGGTGGAGGCTTGGCCTACTGCATGAGGGGGCTGAAATGGTCCTGGACCTGAAATGGAAGAGAGGAGATGGGACAGCAAGGTTGAGGCCTGAAAGGCTTAGCGCATAAGGAGCAGAAGAATAGGATGTGGCCGGGGGTCCCCTCAGGCCGGCGAGGAACAGCCGGGCGGCAGTGGTTGAGACGAGAGGCCGACCCGGACAGTTGGGGGAGTGAAACTCACTTCCCCCCAAAAGAGGACCCCCGGTTCCCCGCAAGAACCGCACCGTGAGATAGAAAAAAGATCGCAGAGCCGCACACATATACAAAAGCTGGAAGAAAAGAGAAAAGACAAGAGATGTTAGTAGACAACTGTGGCAATGTGCCCCGCCCCTGTGTGCATATTATGTGTTGTATGTTGCTTGCGTGTGTTAATGTTGGTGTATAGATTGGTACACAGGATATAAACGGGTCTGTGTTTCACGTGTGATTTAAAGACGTAGATTTATATTTAGGCACGAGGAGGACACAAATCACTTCACGTGCTGGTTAAATGTAATATGTGAGCACGGGGTTGCACGTAATTAATTCACGTGCTGGGATTCAAGTGAATAATTAATTAGTAATTGAATCCCAGCACAACAGTATATATAGACACATTTTCATTCACTCGGGGTTGGGTGTTCGGTGAGTGGAGAACGGGATTGGAGACGGAGGTAGTAATTGTTAAAATAATAGTAGTGAAATCTGCTCACCGTGTTTGTTTGTCTGTCTAGTCCGTTTTGTTTGTCTATTTATTTTGGCCTCAAGTGCCGTGTCCTGTGTTTTTGTCTGTTCAAACCTTTTATTTTCTGTTCTGTTTATTAAATGCTGAGCGAAAGTCCTACGCCTGAGTGGGGGGAGTCCGAATGTCCACAGCCCAAGAGGGGGGAGTCGGTGCGTCCACAGCCCAAAAGGGAGGAGTCGGTGCATCCACAGCCCAAAAGGGAGGAGTCGGTGCATCCACAGCCCGAAGAGAGGGAAGTCGGGGCTTCCACAGCCCTAGGACCCAAGCTGCCAGCAGAGGGAGAATACCTGCTGGTTCCACCTCCACCAGCAGAAGAACAATGCCTGCTGTCCCCATCTACACCAGCAGAGGAAGCATGCCTGTTGGTTCACCTGCTGCTGCCATCCCGAGAGCTAAAGGGGGAGGAGCCATCGCTGCCGTCCCAAGAGCCAGAAGGGGAGGAATTACAGGCTCAACCCCCTGAATTTTTCTGGGGGGGAGAAGGGCAGGATGCTGGTGTCCCCCAGCAGCCTCTATTTATGCTGCTGAAGGGAGCACGGCGCACACCAGCCCAGCCGCCACAGCAGAGGGAGTCAGCACCGCCACAGCCTCCCTCTGAGTGGCCAGCATCAGCCCCATGGCCTCTGCCTCCACCGCAAGGAGCAGAGCAGCAGGAGCTGCCTCTGCCTCCGCCACCTCCACCGCTTCCTCCACTAGGAGCAGAGGAGCAGGAGCTGCCTCTGCCTCCACCACCGCCAGGAGCAGAGGAGCAGGAGCTGCCTCTGCCTCTGCCACCACCACCGCCAGGAGCAGAGGAGCAGGAGCTGCCTCTGCCACTTCCAGGAGCAGAGGAGCAGGAGCTGTCTCTGCCTCCGCCACTGCCAGAAGCAGAACAGCAGGAGCTGTCTCTGCTTCCCGTACCTCCACCACAGGGAGTACGGTGGCCGGAGCCCCAGAAAGGGGAGCTGTCAGCCACGAAGAAGGGGGAGGAGGTCTGGAGACCACCAACCCCAGCAGCAGTTTCGCTGCCGGAGATCGTGGGGGAGGTCCGGAGACCTGCTCCCACTGCAGCAGTTTCGCTGCCGGAGATCGTGGGGGAGGTCCGGAGACCAGCTCCCACTGCAGCAGTTTCGCTGCCGGAGATCGTGGGGGAGGTCTGGAGACCTGCTCCCACTGCAGCACTTGCGCTGCCGGAAGTACTGTGGTCGGAGCCCCACCAAGGGGAGCTACCGGCTACGAAGAAAGGGGGAGAGGTCAGGAGACCAGCATCCCCCGCAGCAATTTCGCTGCAGGCGTGGACCAGCAGGCTGTCAGCCGTGCCACTACCGGCAGGGGTGCTGACAGCATGGCCAGCCATGGGCCCACTGAAGCCTCCCTTCCCAGCCCGAGACTTTGTCCTGGACTGCTGGATTTTTAAGGGGGGAGGTGGCCGTTGATGCCATGTGTGCTTTGCACTGGGGGGGTATATGTGGCAATGTGCCCCGCCCCTGTGTGCATATTATGTGTTGTATGTTGCTTGCGTGTGTTAATGTTGGTGTATAGATTGGTACACAGGATATAAACGGGTCTGTGTTTCACGTGTGATTTAAAGACGTAGATTTATATTTAGGCACGAGGAGGACACAATTCACTTCACGTGCTGGTTAAATGTAATATGTGAGCACGGGGTTGCACGTAATTAATTCACGTGCTGGGATTCAAGTGAATAATTAATTAGTAATTGAATCCCAGCACAACAGTATATATAGACACATTTTCATTCACTCGGGGTTGGTGAGTGGAGAACGGGATTGGAGACGGAGGTAGTAATTGTTAAAATAATAGTAGTGAAATCTGCTCACCGTGTTTGTTTGTCTGTCTAGTCCGTTTTGTTCGTCTATTTATTTTGGCCTCAAGTGCCGTGTCCTGTGTTTTTGGGCAGAGATGGGTGGAGTGGCTTGTGGAAGCGCATACACCGCAAGCATATGCTCTGAGGCCCCCAGATATCCTGTGGAACAGGTCGATGTCCGGTTTTGCCCAGTTAACAACTTTGTTGGTGGTTCCTAGTATTGCTGCTGCCTTTGTGGAAAAGCTTTTATGGTAATCGTAGAACATGGTATCCCCATAGCGGACAGACAGTTCAATGATATAGGCCATGTAGTGGTCTAATTCTTCTCTTCTATGAGGAAAAACGCTGCATAAAACATCCCAGTAAGCAGAGAAGGCGAGTGCAAACTCCCCCATAGTGAGATTCTTGAGGAGACGGAAGACTTAAAAGTTATAGACACGTCTCCACAGCTAACCGTTCTATGGAAGTTAGAGTAAACTTGGGGTTTTCGTCGATTACTTCAATGACAGAAGATGTGGAAGCCGTTGTAATAAGAGGAAGAGTCTTGTCAGGACGGGTTTCAAGAGCAGTGAGGCGTGAATTGAGAGATTCGATTGAATCCAAGACAGGTTGTAATAGGGCTTTCATATCTTGAAGAAGGGAGGTTTTGAAAGCGTCGAGGTCGGCTAAAGTTGATGGCTGAGACTGTATGGGTTGAGAGCACGGACCGTTGCCTGGAGAGACAGTATGAGCCTGCCTTGGCCGACTAGGAGGGCCGAGGGAGGAGGCAGGAGATCCGGGTGAGATGCTGGGATTGGTGCGGCGTTTAGCAGAGGGAGACCTGGAGCCGCTGGCAGGGATGCCTACTGGTGGAGTGATGAGAGGAAGCAGTTGAATCGGATACTGATACGTGGGACTGCCTGGTCGGGAGGGACTGCCTGGTTGAGAGGGGTGGGCTTGTAGCCTGATTGACAGGTAGATCCATGACGAGCAGCTGAGGAGGGATAGGTAACTCAGTAGCTGAATGTTTCTGAGGGAGGGTGACACGTTTCCTTTTTGAAGCAGGAAAGACAGGAATTGCGGAGATTGAGTTGCAATAAATTTTAAATAATTCTTCTCTATCTGCCCCGGTGGGTATTGGAATCCCATTTTCGAAAAGCGTTTTAAGGAGCTTTGGCTGTGTCCAGCTGCTGTAGGACAGCGTCTTAGGGGGTTGAGAAGTTGAATGCTTCGGTCTTACTGATGCAAAGTTTGGTTCTGGTGATGGTGGGGGTTGGTGCCTGCGCTGAGAAGAGCAAGCTGAGCATTGGGGTTGACCTGGTGAAAGCTCGTCGCTGTAGTAACTGTATATGTAACTATAACGAAACAAAAAAAAAATTCTCCTTTTTTTTTATTTTTTTGCTTTGGAACGGTAAACGGGTTACAGGTAAACGCGCAGTCTGAGAGTCAACAAAAAACAAACACAGACAAGTGAGTGAAAATAGTGCTGGGTTAAATAGAATGAGAGAGAGATAGACAGGAGGGGCAGCCAATAACATACGTGGAGCAGCGCTGGCCATGCCCTAATAAATGACAAAACGAACGCTGCATTGTGATTGGCTAGAAAAGCTAAATAAGGCTGAACTGGGATCAGCTTCCGCCCGGAAGAAAACTGCGGACGCTTACGGGGCAGAACGCTACAGAGGGAGGTAAGACTAGCTAAAGAAAAGAAGTTAGGAGAAAGAAGCAGCACGAAGCGGGAGAGAGCCCTCTATGGCATCCCCCGAATTACGCCTAAAGGCTAATATATAAAGCCATGCAGTCAGTGTAGCGAATATGCACAGCCCCTCATGCAATTACATTATCTTGGCTTACACATACCATCAGGGCCACACAGAAAACGAAAATAAAATACATTATTCACACAAGTTCCCAAAACAATACATCACAATTACATTCCCAATTGCTCTTCCCTATATTTGAACCCAATGTAATTTATCATTTATAATGTTTCCTGTCAGAATCGCTATTCAGATATCTCATAATATAAGCTATATTATAAGCTATATTATATTAAATACACACTTCCCAACCAATACAATAATTTGGCATCTATCAATGTTAAACTATTTTAATCAGCAATATTTTCAAAGTACCATTTTTACATAAAAGGATGACAGTGAGGGGCTGAAGACCTACCTCAGTCACACGGTTCACAGGCTGGGAAGGAAGGAGCAATGACAAACTTAATATTTTTGTTACTCTTCGACTGAACCATTTTACCCATATTGAAATACTTTGCTAATGGATCCATGGTGACAATACCCACATTAATATTTACCACTACCATTTACAACACGAACCTCAATGGTATTTTTCCACATACATGAAATGTGACGTTAGCTATCTTACCCTTCATGTCACATACAACCCCATGTACTGCAATGGTTCAGTCTGCCGTGTTACTAAACCCAACGAAAATCCTATTTGCAGTACCGCAAAAAGAACACAAGAGGGATCCCCTCCCTTTAATTATATAACTAACTGAGAATAGATCTGGTGCATCTATTGATAATCTGGCGAAATCATCTGCTATATATATATATATATATATATATATATATATATATATATATATATAGATGTAAGGTATAAACCAAATTTAATTGAATTGAATTTATTGTTCGCTTATTAAAAATAAATTGCACATGTTCGTTTATTGTGAATTTCTGCATCGAAAGTGCCATCTCACTAGAAATTAGAGGACGGCGCACAAGCAGTGATGATGGGCGGAGTTTCAAATGACACTAAGGAAATAAGGAGAGCAGCTGCGATGGAGACTGAAGCTGGATCTTGAAGTGAGTTTGTTAACTCGTTATATGTGAGGCCGTGGCGGAGTGTCCCGCCCCTATGTATTATTATTTGTATTTCTGTTTACGGCGCGGGTAAAAGCGCTGCGTCTTTTATTATTATATTTAAAAACCCTGTGAGGATGCATGGCTGATCAGCTACTGATTATTTAACTAGCTGACAGTCATGCATCCTTACCAAACGCGTGCAGACTCTGGCCGAGGGATAATAAGATAATTAACAACTAGTTAATCCCTCGGCCAGAATATATAAACCTGCAGCTCTCTGCACTCAGGGTTGGGGTGTAGAGAGGAGAGTACGGGGAGCGGAGAGAAAGAACAACATTTAAAAACAATTGCTAAAACGTGCTGGATTATCCAGCACGACACTTACTTGTTTGTTTGTTTATTCGTTTGGCCCTCGTGCCCTTTTGTTTTGTGTTTTGTTAAAATCATTTGTTTGTTTATTAAATACGCTGAATGCAATTGCATTCAGCTTCACCCGCCCATCCACTGTTTTGGTTTGAGTTACTTCCTGGTCCGTGACGTCATCAACCTCACCACTGCGAGCCAGACTGCCACATATGGTGTCCTGCGTGGGACTAACAACGCCTCCAACAGCCGGACCAGGAACAGCAAAGGAAGTTTTTTTTGTGTTCGTTTTTTCAAAAAGTGTTTTTTTGTGAAGGGAGAAAAAAAAAATGGGGAAAAGTAGCCGGAGGAGAAAGCAGCAGCAGCAGCAACAACAACAGCAGCAGGAGGCGCAGCAACAGCAGCCTTACCTTACCACGCTGGACGTCTGCCTCATCTGCCTGAAGGGTGAAGAGTGGTGCTTCGCGGTTGGTGAGGTCGGGCACGTGGCACCGGACCAACCCCCTCCATGGCAGGAGAGGAAGGAGCCTGAGCATCCAGCAAGGGTGAGAGAGGACCCACATCCTCCGAGGCGGAAGAATCCTGTCTCCTCTGAGGGGATCTGGGACTGGCTGGCGGAGCCTGAGAGGGATATAATGGTGGCCCTCCCTGCTGTGATCAACCTCCTGTGGGCGAGAGATGGGTAGCGCTGGGAGGCCTGGGAACAGACACACCACCCAGCATCCCTCCCAGACATCGCAGCCATGGTGCTCAACTACCTGGCTGCAGATATGCCTGCCTCGCTTCGCCCAAGGATGCCTGCCTTGCTTCGCCCAAGGATGCCTGCCTTGCTTCGCCCGGCGCTGCCTGTTGCTCCGCATCGCCCGGCAGTGCCTGTTGCTCCACATCGCCCGGCGCTGCCTGTTGCTCCGCATAGCCCGGGGCTGCCTGTTGCTCCGCATCGCCTGGGGCTGCCTGTTGCTCCGCATCGCCTGGGGCTGCCTGTTGCTCCGGATCGCCTGGGGCTGCCTGTTGCTCCGCATCGCCTGGTGAGCTAACAGCTACAGGGAACGAGGGAGAAGTGGAGCTGCTGCCGCCTCCATGGCCAGGGGCTCCCCTCCCGAGTTCACCTCCCGAGGGTCCGCTGCTGCTGCTGCTGTCGCCCCCCCGAGGGTCCGCTGCTGCTGCCATTGCCTGCCAAAGGTCTGCAGCTGCTACCTTCGCCTCCCGAGGGTCCTGTTTTGCCTGGGGTCGCTAACAGTCCGGGCATGTGGCAGGAAATACTGTGGCTGGAGCCCCATGAAGGGGAGCTGCCGGCCACAGAAAAGGGGGAGGAGGTCACGAGACCAGCTCCCCCAGCCGCACTTTCGCGGCAGGAAATACTATGGCCGGAACCCCATAAAGGGGAGCTGCCGGCCATGGAAAAGGGGGGGAAGGTCAGGAGACCAGCTCCCCCAGCCGCACTTTCGTGGCAGGAAATACTGTGGCTGGAGCCCCGTGAAGGGCAGCTGCCAGCCATGAAGAAGGGGGGGGGGGGGGGGGTCAGGAGACCAGCTTCCCCCGCAGCAATTTCGCTGCAGGAGAAAGGGTGGCCGGAGCCCCACGGAGGGGAGCTGCCGGCCATGAAGAAGGGGGGGTAGGTCTGGAGACCACCCCCAAAATTTTTCTGGCCAGAGGAACCAGCCTGTGCGTCGTCCACTGGGACGCTACAGTTGTTTGGGTGGGAGGAGGACATCCCACCGTGGCCGCCACCTTTGGCCCGTTGCTGCCCCTGTTCCTGCGCTGGGACTGCTAACCGGGACTTTAGGGACTAAGGGGGGAGGTGGCCGAAAAGGCCATGTGTGCTGCGCACAAGGGGGGGCATGTGTGGCAGAGTGTCCCGCCCCTATGTATTATTATTTGTATTTTTGTTTGCGGCGTGGGTAAAAGCGCCGCGTCTTTTATTATTATATTTAAAAACCCTGTGAGGATGCATGGCTGATCAGCTACTGATTATTTAACTAGCTGACAGTCATGCATCCTTACCAAACGCGTGCAGACTCTGGCCGAGGGGTAATAAGATAATTAACAACTAGTCAATCCCTCGGCCAGAGTATATAAACCTGCAGCTCTCTGCACTCGGGGTGGAGTGTAGAGAGGAGAGTACGGGGAGCGGAGAGAAAGAACAACATTTAAAAACAATTGCTAAAACGTGCTGGATTATCCAGCACGACACTTACTTGTTTGTTTATTCGTTTGGCCCTCGTGCCCTTTTGTTTTGTGTTTTGTTAAAATCATTTGTTTGTTTATTAAATACGCAAAATGCAACTGCATTCAGCTTCACCCGCCCATCCATTGTTTTGGTTTGAGTTACTTCCTGGTCCGTGACGTCATCAACCTCACCACTGCGAGCCAGACTGCCACAGAGGCACATATATTCTAGTACATTTTCATCCTTTTGGATCAAAAATATGTTTTTGTTAGTTGTCAGACACCCTCAAGTCCAAATCGTACCAGATTAAGTTGACGATCAAACCAGACTTTATGCACCAATCCGACCGCGGTGTCAGGGGACAGTACCTCAGTTTCCTGTAGACACGTCAAATCCAGGCTGGTAATTCGGGGGGGGGGGGGGGGGTGTCTGGCCTTGTCTTTACCTGCTTTTCTAAGAGTTTTCCTGACTGACAGGAATACATTGTTGCTGGTTTTAAAATCTCTGTCAGCAGAGATGTTAAAACTTCTACTGTTAAAATATGTATTTAGACCAGCACAGCGTTACGATTTTCATTACATGAGAGTAGATGTTAAAACTTCATGCTGATTTGAACTCGGCTCTCGCCAAAATAAGCACTCAGACGTAGCTTTACAGTAAACTAATGTGATCCATTTGTGTCTCCATCCATTTGCGTTTCCTTCCATATGATGATATAGATATCCTTCTGTCTGGTGTTAATGGCTGAAGTGTAATGCTGGCTCCAGGGATCAACTTATTTTGCCTCCCTAGCGCATCAGCACACACAACGGCTGCGATGCTGACTCCGGGGATCAACCACAGTGCGGCCTCCCCAGCGCATCAGCATGACAACCGTCTGGATTGAGCTAAGTAGGGTACATCTCTGGGGTCTTCAAGTGGGAACCTTCCATCATCGGTGTTTCGTCGAATAGCCCACGACGCTTCAAGAGGGCTCAACGGTGATTCTGGCGTCCCATGCCATGGTAAAAGCCAGTGGAGAAATGGTGCATCCTGCCATTATTCCAACTTCTAGGCATTGTCATGTAGTGCTAAATTCTGAAGTTGAAAAACTATATTGCAAATCTCCAAAGTAGGCTTTCATTAAATTTGTTATTGTCATCGGTACACTGAAAAAATCAAATGCTGCCCAAAGAGGTTCATGTGGCACTGAACCATATGCATTAGCCAAATCCAGGAATGTCACATGGAGCTCCTTCCTCTCCTTTTTAGCTGATTGAATTTGTTGCCAGATCACATTGACGTGTTCTAAACATCCTGGGAAACCTGGAATGCCCGCTTTTTGTACTGGTGTGTCAATGAAGCAGTTCTTTAATAGGTAAGTTGACAATCTCTGAGCAATAATGCTGAAGAAAATCTTGCCTTCTACGTTTAATAGGGAAATAGGGCAGTTTTCTTTCCCCTGCATTTCCAAGAAAATGCTAATTTCATCTCTAAGTTTCCACACTCACTGCAACACCTTCCCTAAACTGAGCTAGCGGACATTCGTATGATAAAGTAAGTCCTGGTGTTCAGCATCAGTGTCCTCAAGAAGGGAAATGAATTTCCGATGATTAAGCCCCCTTGCTCTACTGTAGTTCACTATTTTCACTGCTGCTGTGAACATGATCTATGTCCAGAACATTTTTGCAGGGTGCCTCCTGATGTATGATACAGTGCAGAAAAATGATTTCTTTCTCAGAGTCTAAATCTTTTACTTTGTCCTCAATTCTTTTTAAAACTCCTAGGTTTTTCCCAGTTAAGATGAATAAATGTCATACAGATACTGCGCCCCACGTGAGACGTTGCAAAGCGCTTTGTTTTGGCAATGCAATCTCTGTCTGTGTGTTGTGAATTAGCCTAGTAAATTAGTAAATTAGTTATTTCTAATCCAAATCAATCAATAAAATTGATCGATTTAATGGATTTTTATATTTGTACTATTTATAGTAATCTAGTACTTTTATTGTTAAAACACAAGGAAGCTCGCGGGCCGGATGAAAAGCTCTCACGGGCCGGATTTGGCCCGCGGGCCGTAGTTTGCCCACCCCTGGCATACGACATGCCTTTTAAACCCAGGATAATTCTGGTTGCTCTTCTTTGCACTCTTTCTAGAGCAGTAATATCCTTTTTGTATCGAGGTGACCAGAACTGAACATAATATTCTAGGTGAGGTCTTACTAACGCATTGTAAAGTTTTAACATTACTTCCCTTGATTTAAATTCAACACTTCTCTCAATATATCCAAGCATCTTGTTGGCCTTTTTTATAGCTTCCCCACATTGTCTAGATGAAGACATTTCTGAGTCAACATAAACTCCTAGGTCTTTTTCATAGTTCCCTTCTTCAATTTCAGTATCTCCTATATGATATTTATAATGCACATTTTTATTGCCTGCATGTAATACTTTACACTTTTCTCTATTAAATTTCATTTGCCATGTGTCGGCCCAATTCTGAATGCTGTTTAGATCATTTTGAATGACCTTTGCTGCTGCAACAGTGTTTGCCACTCCTCCTATTTTTGTGTCGTCTGCAAATTTAACAAGTTTGCTTACTATACCAGAATCTAAATCATTAATGTAGATTAGGAATAGCAGATGACCTAATACTGATCCCTGTGGTACACCACTGGTTACCTCACTCTATTTTGAGGTTTCTCCTCTAATCAGTACTTTATGTTTTCTTAACCACTCCCTAATCCATGTGCATGCATTTCCTTGAATCCCTACTGCGTTCAGTTTGAGAATTAATCTTTTATGCAGGACTTTGTCAAAAGCTTTCTGGAAATCTAAATAAATCATGTCGTATGCTTTGCAGTTATCCATTTTCAATGTTGCATCCTCAAAACAGTCAAGTAGGTTATTATTATTATGTTTATTTAGCAGACGCCTTTATCCAAGACGACTTACAGAGACTAGGGTGTGTGAACTATGCATCAGCTGCAGAGTCACTTACAACTACGTCTCACCCGAAAGATGGAGTACAAGGAGGTTAAGTGACTTGCTCAGGGTCACATAATGAGTTAGTGGCTGAGGTGGGATTTGAACCGAGGACCTCCTGGTTACAAGCCCTTATCTTTAACCACCAGACCACACAGCCTCCAGGTTAGTTAGACACGATCTCCCTTTCCTAAAACCATGCTGACTGTCTCCCAGGATATTGTTACCATATAGGTAATTTTCCATTTTGGATCTTATTATAGTTTCCATAAGTTTACATATAATAGAAGTCAGGCTTATTGGTCTGTAGTTACCTGGTTCGGTTTTGTCTCCCTTTTTGTGGATTGGTATTACGTTTGCTATTTTCCAGTCTGTCGGTACAACCCCTGTGTCAAGAGACTGTTGCATGATCTTGGTTAGCGGTTTGTAAATAACTTCTTTCATTTCTTTGAGTACTATTGGGAGGATCTCATCTGGCCCAGGGGATTTGTTTATTTTAAGAGCTCCTAGTTCCTTTAACACTTCTGCCTCTGTTATGCTAAAGTTATTTAAAATTGGATAGGAACAGGTCGACATGTGGGGCATGTTGTCCGTGTCCTCCTTTGTAAAAACCTGTGAAAAGTAATCATTTAATATATTTGCTATTTTTTTTTCTTCATCTATGATTTTGCCATTTGTGTCTCTTAGACATTTAACCTCCTCTTTGAATGTTCTCTTGCTGTTATAATATTGGAAAAATATTTTGGAATTGGTTTTAGCCCCCTTAGCAATATTGATTTCTATCTCTCTCTTGGCCTTTCTAACTTCCTTTTTGACTTGTCTTTGCAGTTCCAAGTACTCTGACCTGTTGTGGTCTGAGTTTGCCAATGGCTCTCTGACCTCTGTTTTAGTTATTCTATCGTCATTATTTGAAAAGACTAAATCAAGGCATGCCTCCCCTCTAGTCGGTGCCTTAACAAATTGCTTTAGGAAGCAGTCATTTGTCATTTCCACCATTTCAATTTCATCCGTCCTGCCCCCCATCTTGTTTTCCCATTTTATATGGGGTTAGTTGAAATCCCCCATTAGTATGGCTTCTCCTTTTCTACACGCATTTCGAATGTCATTGTATAACAGATTATTTTGCTCAGCATCTGAATTTGGCGGTCTATAGCATGCTCCTATTATTATGCCCTTTGAATCTGTGTCTGTTATTCTGACCCATATTGATTCTGCATTGTTTTCTTTGTCCTGATTTAACACCTGGGCTTCAAGACTATTTCTTATGTATAGCGCTACCCCTCTGCCTCTTCTGTCCTGCCTGTCTTTCCTATATAGTGTGTACCCACTAATATTATATTCATCTCCATCACCCTCAGACAACCAAGTTTCTGTAATACCTATCACATCGTAGTTACTTGTTAGTGCAGTAGCTTCAAGTTCTAACATTTTGTTTCTGAGACTTCTAGCATTAAGATAAATACATTTAATAGTTGTCTTACCTGAGTTGTTGCCCTTGTTTTGATGTGGTCTCCCCCCTTCCTTTCTAGTTTAAATGCTTCTGGACCTCCTCAAGGATCCTTTCTCCGAGTAGATTGGTTCCCTTTCTGTTTAAGTGCAGTCCGTCCCACCTATATAGATTGTCCTTGTTGTAGAATGTGCTCCAATGTTCAAGAAAGGTGAATCCTTCCTGTGTGCACCACGATTTCAGCCATGCATTTTGATTTTGTATTTCCAGCTGTCCATATGGTCCTTTGCAAGGTGCCGGCAGTATCCCAGAAAATACCACAGTTTTGGTCTTGTCTTTTAATTTCCTTCCTAGCTCTCTGAATTTGTTTTGCAGTGATCTTGGTCTGTCTCTTCCAATGTTGTTTGTACCTATGTGGATGACTACTATCGGGTCGTCTCCTGTTTGTTCTAGGAGCCTGTCCACGTTCTCAGTGATGTGCTTGACTGAGGCTCCTGGAAGGCAGCACACTGTTGTAGTAAGGGGGTCCAAACTGCGAACTGAACTTGCTGTGTTTCTCAATATGGAGTCCCCAACAATCATGACCTCCCTTCTTTTTGCTGCCTGGCCAGCACTGTTTATAGGGTCCTGGATGTTGTTTCTTTCATTCTCTTGATGTTGGTTTTGGTCATCTAAATGTTGAAGTGGCTCAAATTTGTTAGATGTCTGGATTTCTGGTGGTTGTGTTTGACGAAGTTTCTTTTTTTCCCTACTTCTGCCTATCTGAACCCAGCTGTTTTGACTCTCTTCCATCTCCCTGGTGGCTTTCAGTCTGCTAGGGGTGCAGACTTCCATGAATTGTGGGTGTGTCAGCTCCTCAAGCTCCTGTTGCTGTCTCATTTCCTCCAGCTCCTTTTCTAGCAGGCTTAATCGCTGAAGCAAGTCCTGGATCGTGCGGTACTTTACACACTTGATTGAGCTCTGTTGGGTTTTCTCGGATTTCCCACATCATGCAGTTGTCACAGATTACTGGCTTGAAGACCTTTTTTTTTTTTTTTTTGTAAGTTTAGTTTAGCTTCTGCAGCTGTCAACCTGCTTTCAACCTGCTTCTAACTGCTCTGTACTTTTCCACGACTGTACTTCTCCCACGCTGTCGCATCCACACGTTGTCGCAGGAAGAACTGCCTCGCTATATTGTGTTCTGTTTGCTGCTGGCTCCGCCCCTCCCCCATGTCTCAGAACGATGGCGAATTTGAATCAGCTGTTCTGAGATTCAGCTTGTTATCAGAAAAAAACACGCAGCTGTTAGACTTTAAGTTGCAGTGTTTTCTGGTTAAAGCAATTAAAGATGTAATATCTGCTTACAATTAAATATGTAATCTTTCCTTACTGCTTCTAACTGCTCTGTACTTTTCCACTTGTAGCTACTAACAACCAAACGAGCAAGATGGGCTGAATGGCCTCCTCTTGTTTGTAAACTTTCTTATGTTCTTCTGTTCTCCCACGCTGTCGCATCCATACTATCCTTTGAATACTACTATTTGGAAACTCACGCAGGTAAAACAGTGTCGTGCTATCTTGCACTTGGCAGCCTTTGGCAGTAATTGCGCCCTGGATCTTGTTAAAGTGTGAGTTAATTTTACTTTACCTATTTTCTTTAGTAGAACACGTATATTATTAGTTATGTGTTTGATTATCATATTTTTATGCCTTGAACTCTTGGTTTGTTTATCGTTCATGTTTCACTGATATTTTGCATTGTGTTTTGGTGTTTCTTTTTGGTTTTGTTTAATTTGTATTTTTATTTAGGATTCACTGGCGCTCTTGTGGCTACAGACGCGGGGACATTGTGGAACTGTAATACTGTTGTCTCCTTGTGTGACCTTCCCATCTAGTGGAAGCGGTATTGCAATTGCCTAGCTACAGAAATAATTGCACTTTGTCTTAATTCTGTTAAACTCTGTTTTAATAAAATCGATTTTTGTATTTTTTAAATTTAATGCCTACTTCCTTGGTGTTCATTTATTTGTTTTAAGGGAAATGGCACCTCTGTCTAAACATCATTTCCCACAGTTTAAACTAAGTGGAGTAGTGGTTAGGGCTCTGGACTCTTGACCGGAGGGTCGTGGGTTCAATCCCAGGTGAGGGACACTGCTGCTGTACCCTTGAGCAAGGTACTTTATCTAGATTGCTCCAGTAAAAACCCAACTGTATAAATGGGTAATTGTATGTAAAAAAAAAACTTCAAAGCTCTTACTCCCTTTTCAACTATAGTTTTATTGCCTTGTGAGTGAGGTCATGAGGCTGACGCATGATATCCCTTTTGCGGGGCACCTCGGAGCTGATAAAACAAGGGAACGCATACTGGCTCAATTTTATTGTGTAGGGCTTCATAATGAAGTGTTGAAATATGTTGCCACATGCCCAGACTGCCAGCGAGTAGGGCCGGGTTGAGTGCGCCCTGCCCCTTTGGTCCCAAATCTGTTTATCATCCACAGACAGATGGTTTGGTGTAACACTTTAATCAGACATTAAAGCAGATGCTGAAACAATTTGTGAACCAAGAGCCGCAGAGTTCGACAGAGTTCTCTCCCTTTGAGCTCTTGTATGACGACAGCCTCGTGGCATCCTCGATCTGTTGAGAGAGGGCTGGGAAGAGCACAAAGGCTCCTCCAAAAATGTAGTGCAGCATGTGCTCCTACTCAGAGAACACCTGGATTTGGTCGATCGTTTGGCCCAGGATAGTCTCAAATCGGCTCAGCAGTGACAACAGCAGAATTACAATAAAAATGCATGGATTCTGACCTTTCGACCAAGAGACAAAGTAAAGCTGCTTCTTCCCTCATCGGAATCAAAACTGTGTGCTAAATGGCAGGGGCCATAGGAGGTGATTCAGGCTATACGAAAGGTAAATTATGAAATTAGACAGCGCCATAGGCAGCTTGTATAAGAGGCTTGGGGATGCTAAGCCTCCCCAAAATAAATTGCCCAAACTCTCACAAGAAAATGTTCTGACCAACACAAAAAATATTTGTGAGAGAAGTTCGATTTTTTTTCCCGCAAGCGCGCAAAATATTTATCGTTTTCTTACTGCGCAACCGCCAGACCACAGCATGGGGCAAGCTGGGATATAAAATCAACACTGTACTATAGATACAGGATTTAGTTGCATTTCAATGTCATTGGAGGAGACAGTGCTTGGCTGGTTTAACGTCAATTCTTCCCGCCGATCTGAGCCCCCTATACCGCTGCAGGAGGCAGCCGACGAAAACTCTGTCCTTTTTGCTCATTTCCTTCCTGGAACATCCTCTTCACAATTTCAACATTTATTCAAATTGCTGTTATCTATACAAACTGCTTGATCTGAATCTGATTTTACAGAACTTGTGGCAAAATATTTTCGTAGCATACTGTCTATTTTCACACACCATCGTTTTGTGAGAATTTGACACTAGTCAGAACATATTTCCTTCGACTGTTTGAACAAATGCCACCTTTCAGAACACTGTTTGTGGTGCCAGATTATGAATGTTTCTGAAGTTTTTTCTTTAGATTTTTCCAGTCCTTCACTCCATTTTCAGTGAAAGCGGGGTCTTTTGAACTTCTGAAAAAGTGTCTGCAAGGAAAGCAGAAAACCGCATCTGCCTGCTTACTGTACTCTAAATATGAAAACATATTTTAATATTCTGATGAAAATGAATGGTTTTGCTTACCAGGGACAATAGCCTCCCCAAACGAAAGACTCACGCGCTGCCTATGGACAGCCCGATCGCCGTAATGAACGTGAAATTTACCATATTAATTTATTGAAGCTCTGGAAGACATGGGAGGCATCACTGCTTGTGGCGGAGTGTCCCACCCCTATATATTTATTTATTATTATTTATATTATTGTTTGCGGTGCAGATAAAAGCGCTGCGTATTTGTTATTGTTTTTATATTTAAAAACCTTGTGAGGATGCGTGGCTGATCAGCTACTGATTATTTAACTAGCTGACACTCACGCATCCTTACTAAACTTGTGCAGACTGTGGCCGAGGGGTAATAAGATAATTAACAGCTAGTTAACCCCTCGGCCAGAGTATAAGAACCTGCAGCTGTCCGTGCTGCAGGGGGAGTGTACAGAGGAGAGTACGGGGAGCGGAGAGAGCGAGGCGAATAAGAGAAACAACTGCTAAGTATCTGCTTATTTGTTTATTTCTATTTGTTTGGCCAACGTGCCCATTTGTTTTGTTTTGTTGTGTTTTGTTTAAATATTTTGGTTTATTTATTTAATAAAATCAGCTGAATGCTGTTGCGTTCAGTTTCACTTGCCCATCCATTGTTTTGGTTTCTGGTACTTCCCTGTCCGTGACGTCACCACACCTCACCACTGCAAGTCATCCTGCCACAATGCCACAAATACAAATAATAGTTATGAAATAATTTATTTTTATTTCTTAAGAATATTGTAAAAATCGCAGTATTGGGCTAATTTCACAATTTCCGCGCAGCCTGTGAAATTTCGATTTACACAGGGCCTTATATATGGAATGTGGGACATGAAGTTTAACTCCCTGTAATGTGGTACAGTTGTATAGCTGAAGTATATAAATAATTGTAAATCAAATCATATTTTATATATGATTTATGGAGGCTGTGTGGTCCAGTGGTTAAAGAAACAGGCTTGTAACCAGGAGGTCCCCGGTTCAAATCCCACCTCAGCCACTGACTCATTGTGTGACCCTGAGCAAGTCACTTAACCTCCTTGTGCTCCGTCTTTCGGGTGAGACGTAATTGTAAGTGACTCTGCAGCTGATGCATAGTTCACACACCCGAGTCTCTGTAAGTCGCCTTGGATAAAGGCGTCTGCTAAATAAACAAATAATAATAATATATATATAGCGCTTTTCATACTAAAAGTATTCACTTTTAGTATGAAAACCACGTTACCCACAGGCAGAGGCTTTCCACAGGCAGAGGGCGGGCGCAAACCCGGGACCTCTCGCACTGAAGCATAGCGCCGATACCAGAAGCAGATATCGGGGCTTATGTCTTGATGTGCGATTACGTCACCTACCAGCCCTGTATTAACTGCCTTAAGCAACTGCTGACAATAGATAAACTACTATAGTATTTCTATAGTTCTATAGTATTGTACCTTCACTTAACTGTGCTTGTGCACTTGCTCTAGTGGATCTTAATTGTAATTGTGTTATATGCAACAGTAAGTTATTGCTTTCAGCGCCTGACTGTAAATTTACTTGTATTAAATTGTACTTGCTCTTAAATCCAACACCAATGTGTTGCAAGATATTTCAGTTTTTTATTTTTCTTAAAAATATTTCCCAACATAAAACCAATGTCACCTTATAATAATTGATTTTGAGTTTCAGTGTTTTAAAATAAAATATCAAACAGAACGAAATTTCAATGTACCATTTGTAATTCAGTAATATGAGAGAATTGGTCAGGGGTCTGAATACTTTTGCAAGGCACTGTATATATATATATATATATATATATATATATATATATATATATATATATATATATATATATATATTGTAAGATAGCGGGTTGTGAGAGACAGCAGGGAGGGGGTTAAAACCTCCCTGCGAGAGGAATGCACTGTTTTGTATTGTATTGCTGTATTGTTTCATTTAGTTTTGCTAATTGTTTTGTTAATTGTTTTATTGTTTAGTTTAATTGTTTTATTATTAATTATCATCCGCACCTGGGCGTTATTGGGGAATTAGACCCAGGTGCGGGGTTTAAAAGGAGAGCAGGCAGTCTGCTCGAGGCTGCTGGGTAGAAGGAGGCAGAAGAGGTGCGCTGTCTCCGAGTAGCCAGAGTTTAAAAAAAAAGTAAGTGTGGTACCAAACTGGTGTTTCTGTAAGGACGGGAAAACAGCTTAGCTGTCCCGTGTTAGGCAGTGTGTTCCTGAAAGTTGAGTTAGTGCTCCAAGAGGAGTTAGGTGTTTATTTTGATTTTGTATTTGTTTGATTTTTGTGTTTATTAAAATATAGCGCGTCAGCGCTTGAAAAATCCACTTCTGTTGTACTGGGTCGTATTCTTAAAGGGGCAACGAACCCGAGCGAGGGCCGCTCGTTTACATTTGGTGTCAGAGAGTGTGGGCGCCCCTAAGACCCAGAAATGGATTTGCTACAGATGATCGAGCAGATCACTCGGAATGCCGTTGCTCAGGGAGAGCAACTTAAGAGATGGGAGAGAGAGATGGGGTTGGCTCCATTGAAGAGAAGGGAGCCAACAGAATTGGAGCTGCTGCTCCAAGAATGGGAGCAGGCTAGCGGAGCTCCGCAGCCTCCCGAGCCAGAGGGGGAGGAGCCGCCGCTGCCAGAGCCCAGAGGGGAGGAGCCGCCACTGCCAGAGCCCAGAGGGGAGGAGCCGCCGCTTCCGGAGCCCAGAGGGGAGGAGCCGCCGCTGCCAGAGCCCAGAGGGGAGGAGCCGCCGCTGCCAGAGCCCAGAGGGGAGGAGCCGCCGCTTCCGGAGCCCAGAGGGGAGGAGCCGCCGCTTCCGGAGCCCAGAGGGGAGGAGCCGCCGCTGCCGGAGCCCAAAGGGGAGGAGCCGCCGCTTCCGGAGCCCAGAGGGGAGGAGCCGCCGCTTCCGGAGCCCAGAGGGGAGGAGCCGCCGCTTCCGGAGCCCAGAGGGGAGGAGCTGCTGCTTCCGGAGCCCAGGGAGGAGGTGAAAAGCATACCTCCACCACAGCTCCGACCACCATCCCTACGGTCCAGTCCGGCGTCGTTGGGTCCAGTCCCTCACCCCTTGCTCCTGGACACCCTGTCGGTTAGCCTGGACCTCCCGTCACTAGACCTGGAGCCCAGGAGTCGGCAGAATCGGGCACAGTTCTCCACCTGGTCCCCTGCTCCGCTCCTCCCGGACACTAAGACGTCGCTGCGCTGCTCCCAGACGTCACTTACGCTCTCCCTGGTCACTGCTTCGCTTCCCCTTGGTGACCAGACGTCGCTACACTGGGTCCCAGCTGCAGACCTCTGCCCGCTGCTGCAGCCTCCAGTGCCCCGGTTGTCGTTCCGGTCGCCCCTGTCAAACCGTTGGGGTCCCTCGTCGCCGGTGCGCGGTCCCTACCTGGCTGGGCCGGAACGTGGACCGATCCACCCTCGAGTTCGCCCGTGGAAGAGGGCGAAAATTGACATTTGTGGACTGGGTGGGTGGTTGTGTTTTAGGGGAGGAGGTGGCCGTCTCATGGCCTGTGTCTTGTAAAGACAAGGGGGGGGGGGGATGTGTAAGATAGCGGGTTGTGAGAGACAGCAGGGAGGGGGTTAAAACCTCCCTGCGAGAGAAATGCACCGTTTTGTATTGTATTGCTTTATTGTTTCATTTAGTTTTGCTAATTGTTTTGTTAATTGTTTTATTGTTTAGTTTAATTGTTTTATTATTAATTATCATCCACACCTGGGCGTTATTGGGGAATTAGACCCAGGTGCGGGGTTTAAAAGAGAGCAGACAGTCTGCTCGAGGCTGCCCCTTGTCTGATTTTCTGCATTTTTGCATATTTTTGACACTGAATGTTATCAGATCTTCAACGAAAACCTAATATTAGATGAAAGGGACCCTGAGTGAACAAATAACACAAAAATTTGATACATATTTCATTTATTTATTAAAGAAAGTTATGCAACACACAATACTCCCGTGTGAAAAAGTAATCGTCCCCTTAGACTCAATAACTGGTTACACCACCTTTAGCAGCAATAACTGCAACCAAACGCTTCCTGTAGTTATTGATTAGTCTCTCACAGCCCCGTGGAGGAATTTTGGCCCACTTCTCCATGCAGAACTGCTTCAACTCAGTGACATTTGTGGGGTTTTAAGCATGAACTGCTCGTTTCAGGTCCTGCCACAATATCTCAATGGGGTTTAGGTCTTGACTTTGACTAGGCCATTCCAAAACATTCAATTTCTTGTTCTTCAACCATTCTGATGTAGACTTGCTTGTGTGTTTCGGATCATTGTCTTGCTGCATGACCCAGCTACGCTTCAGCTTCAGCTCACTGACGGATGGCCTGACATTCTCCTGTAGAATTCTCTGATACAGAGCAGAATTCATGGTTCCTTCAATGATGGCAAGGCGTCCAGGTCCTGATGTAGCAAAGCATCAACAAACCATGACACTACTACCACCATGCTTGACCATTGGTATGAGGTTCTTACTGTGGAATGCAGTGTTTGGTTTTCGTCAGACATAACGGGGCCCATGTCGGCCAAAAAGTTCCACTTTTGACTCATCTGTCCATAGAACATTGTTCCAGAACTCTTGAGGATCATCCATGTGCTTTTTGGCAAACTTGAGACGAGCATTCATGTTCTTCTTAGTGAGCAATGGTTTCCGCCTTGCTACTTTGCCATGAATTCCATTTTTGCCCAGTGTCTTTCTGATGGTGGAGTCATGAACACTGACCTTAGCCGAGGCAAGGGAGGCCTGCAGATCATGGATGTTGTTCTAGGGTTCTTTGTGACTTCCTGGACAATTTTAGGCCTTGCTCTTGGAGAGATTTTGGCAGGACGGCCACTCCTGGGAAGATTCACTACTGTCCCAAGCTTTCTCCATTTGGACAATATGGCTCTGACTGTGGTTCGGTGGAGCCCCAGAGCCTTAGTAATGGCTTTGTAACACTTTCCAGACCGATAGGCATCAACAACTTTTTTCCAGAGTTCTTCAGGAATTTCTTTTGTTCGTGACATGATGTGCCTCTAGAATCTGTGTGCTGACAACTTCACTCTGATGGTAAGGGCCAAAGTTGGTCAGATTTATATTGGGCAGGGCTGGCCCAAATCAGGCCTGGTTGTTAACCAAAGTACTCTAACAGCTGACTCTAATTATACCTTTAATTAGGTTGAGTTAACTAGGGGGGCAATAACTTCTTCACACCTGAAGATTGCATGTTTGATTACCTTGCAAAGACTCAACCATGAGCACCAAGGAGCTTTCAAAAGAACTCCGGGGCAAAGTTGTTGAAAGGCAAAGATCAGGGGATGGGTATAAAAAAAATATCAAAGCCCCTGTAACACACACACACACACACACACACACATATATATATATATATATATATATATATATATATATATATATACAGACGTGCTCAAATTTGTTGGTACCCCTCCACAAAAAACGAAGAATGCACAATTTTCTCTGAAATAACTTGAAACTGACAAAAGAAATTGGCATCCGCCATTGTTTATTCCATATTTAATAGAAATCAGACTTTGCTTTTGATTTTTTATTCAACATAATATTGTAAATAATAAAACAAATGAAAATGGCATGGACAAAAATGATGGGACCGCTAACCTAATATTTTGTTGCACAACCTTTAGAGGCAATCACTGCAATCAAACTTTTTCTGTAGCTCTCAATGAGACTTCTGCACCTGTTAAGAGGTAGTTTGGCCCACTCTTCCTGAGCAAACTGCTCCAGCTGTCTCAGGTTTGATGGGTGCCTTCTCCAGACTGCAAGTTTCAGCTCTTTCCATAGATGTTCGATAGGATTCAGATCAGGACTCATAGAAGGCCACTTCAGAATAGTCCAATGTTTTGTTCTTATCCATTCTTGGGTGCTTTTAGCTGTGTGTTTTGGGTCATTATCCTGTTGGAGGACCCATGACCTGCGACTGAGACAGAGCTTTCTGAAACTGGGCAGTACGTTTCGCTCCAGAATGCCTTGATAGTCTTGAGATTTTATTGTGCCCTGCACAGATTCAAGGCACCCTGTGCCAGGCGCAGCAAAGCAGCCCCAAAACATAACTGAGCCTCCTCCATGTTTCACTGTAGGTATGGTGTTCTTTTCTTTGAAAGCTTCATTTTTTCGTCTGTGAACATAGAGCTGATGTGACTTGCCAAAAAGCTCCAGTTTTGACTCATCTGTCCAAAGGACATTCTCCCAGAAGGATTGTGTAACAGGGCGAGCAGCCCTGTACATTGTTTTGTTTATTTTTAGATCGGGGTCTCCCCCTCCGCCCCTGTGCAGTGTATTTATTTTGTATTATTTTTATTGTATTGTATTTATGTCGGCGAGCGCCGTATGTGTTATTGTTTTGTATTTTGACGGCATAGCCGATTTTGTTTTGTTTAGCATGGATGGGTAGCCCCATCCACATCATAATTAAAACTCGTGCAGAAGGTGGCCATCTCCCGAATTAATTAGGTGATTTAATTTGTTGCTAATCGGGAGATGGTCACCTGTTATAAAAAGCCTGCAGCTCTCTAGCTCAAGGTGGGGTGTTAAAGAGGAGAGAGCGAGTAGAGAGACGGAGAGCGAGAGAAAACTTATTTAAAAACGAAACTAACCAAGGATAGCGTCAGTGAAGGCGATTGCCCAGCCTGACGGGTTGTAGTGTTCGTGATTTGTTTTTGTTTACCCTTTTGTTTTGCTCGGTGAGCACAGTGTTTATTTTTGTTTGAATATTTATTTTATTTCTGTTTGCTTTAAATAAAACGGCGCCCGCGCCACTGCACCGTACCTTTTGTTTTTGTTGTGCCTTCTTCTGGTCTGACGTCACCACTCGTCCATCCCTGTCACAGATTGTGGCTTGTCAATATGCATTTTAGCAAATTCCAGTCTGGCTTTTTTATGTTTTTCTTTCAAAAGTGGAGTCCTCCTGGGTCTTCTTCCATGGAGCCCACTTTCGCTCAAAAAGCGACGGATGGTGCGATCAGAAACTGACGTACCTTCACCTTGGAGTTCAGCTTGTATCTCTTTGGCAGTTATCCTTGGTTCTTATTCTACCATTCGCACTATCCTTCTGTTCAATCTGGGGTCGATTTTCCTCTTGCGGCCGCGCCCAGGGAGGTTGGCTACAGTTCCATGGACCTTAAACTTCTTAATAATATTTGCAACTGTTGTCACAGGAACATCAAGCTGCTTGGAGATGGTCTTGTAGCCTTTACCTTTACCATGCTTGTCTATTATTTTCTTTCTGATCTCCTCAGACAACTCTCTCCTTTGCTTTCTCTGGTCCATGTTCAGTGTGGTGCACACAATGATACCAAACAGCACAGTGACTACTTTTCTCCATTTAAATAGGCTGAATGACTGATTACAAGATTGGAGACATGTGTGATACTAATTAAAGAAACTAATTAGTATTAAATATCACTATAATCCAATTATTTATTATCTTTTCTAAGGGGTACCAACAAATGTGTCCTGGCCATTTTAGAATATCTTTGTAGAATAAGCAATAATTCATCTCTTTTCACAGCTTCTTTGCTTTATTCTATGACATACCAAAGGCATGCAAGTATACATGATAAAATAGCTTTTAATTTCATCACTTTTCAGGAGGAATGAAGCATTATTTCAATGAGCTGTAAGGGTACCAACAAATTTGAGCACGTCTGTATATATGTTAAAGTTGTGTGCAAAAGTACGTATGTTCAATTACGTATGTTCAATTCACTTTAACTAAATTTGTTTCAGATTAAAAATGTTTTTGTTACACATCAATAAAATACATTTCATTTTTGCAGTATAAACCCTGTGTGGGAATCACACCCAAGACATACTTCAAATGCAGCTTGAAACGCAGACGCCGTAGTTTTCATGCCACAAAGTTTGTACTTCCATTTCACAACATTTGCAAGTAGTATTGCAGTAAAGTTACAGTTTTTATAACAAGTAACAAGATGAACAAGATTTTGTAAGTAATGGTATGTATTATCCCAATTTGTATAGAAAGTTTTCATCTGATTTTGCAAACTATCATAATAAGCTTGATCTGTTCATTTAGTATATTGTAACGTTTTCATGTTTAGGAAGTAGTACTCAGGGTAGGGTTGCCACCTTTTCCACAGACCAAACCCAGTCATATTTCTCAGTCAGCCTTGGTCTATCAAATCTGCAGTATACTGTAATGCAGTTTAACACAATTAAGCAGGTTGATGATTCCCATTCCTTACATAAAATATGTCTTTACCGTTAACAGAATGCATTATTTCCATTTATTATTTTACTGAACTAATATGAAATCACGGAAACATCATCATGTACAACGTATTTAAAAGAACAATAATTGCAAATAGCATCCATCTACCTGTAATATCAGGCAACTTGAAAAATGAACAGAAATCATTATGCATGTACCTTACATATCATTGATACTGTGCTCCTTTTTTGCACAGCGTAGTCCTTTTAGTACCGTTTAGTTGTCACTCGCTGAAATTGATTTTACAGGAAATACACAGACGCTTTGTAGAACAAAAGTTTTTTGTTTGTTTTGTTTTTTGTTTTTTGTATCCTCGTGTGGAAGAGTGGTGGGCAATTCACTGACACACACGGGAGACAGAAGGTTTATTTGCAACACCGCACTGGTGCCCAGTTTTATTATTTTCTTTTGGCTTTATTTTCTCTTTAGCCCACAGAGGGTGCTGTTGTCTGTGGCCTGAATACCAACAACGATAGTCAGGTCCACAGTAATACCAATACAGGTACAGACCACTGTTTCGCACTCACAGGTTCTCAAAAGAATATTGAAAACAAAAGGCGAAAGAAAAAGGGAAAATAAAACACAGTAATAAAACTACAAAATAAAGGTGCTGCCCTCGGCAGCGTTACCTCGATCGTCGACTATCCGCACGGCCCGGGTCTCCGTCCTACACTCACCTGTCCCCTCAACCTGCTTGTACTGTTCGGGGTTCTGCCCAAGTTTTTCCCCGCTACTAAAAATTCCTTTTCTTTTTCTTTATAATTAATTTGTTGTTGTGCTCGGTCCGGCAGCAGAGCTTCTGCCAGCTGGTTCGTTTCATCTTAGAAAGGCAGGCTGAGGGAACACCAGAGCGTTATCTTATAGGGTGAGCAATCCCCCAAGACCCGCCTCTCAGCCACTCAGAGAGAGAGGGAAAGCCAACACACCCTCTTCCTCACCTCTCTGTGTCACTGCCATGACTGACAGGCGGATCTACGAGGCTGCTGCCCCTTCCTGCAGTACCCCGCATGTTCCAGACAGTCAGCACAGACCTCCCCTGTTACACCCCGTACAAAATTATGATACTCTTATACCAAATATGTCATATACCGTAAAACTTCAAAATTGCCTGTCTCCAATAAACGCCGGGTCTCTGTCATTAGCATTGATTTCCATTACACGAGAGTAGATGTTAAAACTTCATGCTGATTTGAACTCGGCTCTCGCCAAGATAAGCACCAACTAAGACGTAGCTTTACAGTAAACTAATGTGATCCATAGGTGTCTCCAGCCATTTGCGCTTCCTTCCATATGATGATGTAGATATCCTTCTGTCAGGTGTTGATGGCTGAAGTGTAATGCTGGCTCTAGGGATCAGCTTATTTTGCCTCCCTAGCGCATCAGCACACACAACGGCTGCGATGCTGGCTCCGGGGATCAACCACAGTGCCGTCTCCCCAGCGCATCAGCATGACAACTGTCTGGATTGAGCTTAGAATCACCCCCCTCCGTCCCCCACTCAACTCAGCAAAGCTTACTTACCTGTACATCAGTATTTCTTTCTTTCTATTGTGCTTGAGATCCCTAGCCAGAATCTTTCCGTCTCAACCACAGCCAGTTGATGCTCCTCTCTGCTGCTTCAGATAAGTTCTTCACTGTGCGACACAACTCTTGGCCACTGAATCCGACGTCTCTGAGAAACGGGGTTGTAGAGTGTGCCACAAATCCTCGACAACCCACCTCCACTGGGTAAACCCGGACTCTCCATCCTCGCTGTTCCGCTTCAGTGGCTAGTTGAGCATACCGCAGTTTCATCCTCTCATATGCCTCATCTACAGCATCCTCCCATGGCACTGTTAACTCTACCAGGTGAACAAGGTGTGCTGATCCAGACCACAAGACAATATCTGGTCAAAGGTTAGTGGTGGCAGTCTCAGGTGGAAAAATAAGCCGTTGACCAACATCTACCAGCATTTTCCAGTCTCTAGCAGCTTCCAGTTGTCCTGGGCGAGGATTGGTTTTAACACCTTTTCTTGGTGGTTGCTCTCCTGGGCGGAGGAATGTTGTCTTTTGTGTGTAATGTTTTGATGGAACAGGTGACAACTTGTTGGTCATGTTACGCTTGTCTTCCAATGCTTAATGTTGCAGGTGATGAACACAAAGGACATGAGGGATCCTCTCCTACCCAGAGGTTTAGGTTCTGTGGTGATGGGAGAACATCATATGTTGACCTGATGAGGAAACTGATCCTGCTCTGTTCCATTGACCATAGGTCTTGCCAGCCAATCTTGCGTTGTTCCACACTCTCCCATCTCATCCATTCTCCCTGCTTGGCCTGGGAAATGGCCTTTATACACCTCATCCTCTCCTCCTGCTTTTGCACCTCGTTGACTACCATCTTCCTTTGTTGAGCTGGGGCTGCCTTGTCCCATGTAGGAGGAGCTGAACTGAGACCAAGACCCCCACTTCCATGCTGAACTTGCCCCATGATATCACCAATTCGAAGGGCAGCCTTTGCATCCTCCACAGCTTTCTTTGCCACCCACTTTCTTCCAGTTTTCAGCACAGGTGCTGCTTCCCTTACGCATGGCGTGACTCTACTAATGTAATTTCCAGTCTGACCTTTGGCACACTTAAACTCCTCGGTTAGAGCGGATGCTGGTAGCTGCAGTATTCCTTTACCATAAAGTCCCACTCTACTGAGGCAGCGTGGAACTCCCAACCATTTCCTGATGTATGAATTGATTAAGGCTTCCAGCTTCTCTACTGTTGTCAAAGAAACCTCATACACAGTCAGTGGCCACAGCAACCTCGGCAGTAGACCAAACTGCAAGCACCAGAGTTTTAGTTTGCCCAGTAAAGCGCTGCTGTCTATGCTCTTCAACCCTTCCACTGCTTGTTGTCTAACTTCTCCCACACAAACTGTGTCCTTTAGATCCCCGTTGTACCATCTCCCAAGATTCTTCACTGGCTTCTCAGACACTGTTGGTATTGCCTCACCGTTAATGAAGAACATTTTATCTACTACTTTACCTTTAATTATAGAGATGCTCCTTGATTTAGTGGGCTTGAATTGCATTCGTGCCCATTCAATGGTATTGGTTAATTTCCCCAATAACCGATTAGTGCAGGCTACTGTTATAGTCATGGTCATTGAAGCTGAGCAAGATGGGTTAAGCATAATGAACTGCTAATAAGTGACAGCGATGAAAGTGACTTTCAGGATTAATAAATAATAATAATAGAAAATGTAATTTAAGGTAGGCCTACATGTAATTCATATTTGTTTAATGCAGTTATTATGTTATTAAATGTTTTGATAATTTTAAGTGTGCTGAAAGTAGGCCAGATACAAACCTCTTAGTGTATTTTAATGTGTTTTGTTGTATTAACAATGTACAAGTTTGAGATTAAACAATAAATTATTTTTGATAATGATACTTATTGCTTTTATTGTTCATTTTTAAAAACATTATTATTATTATTATTATTATTATTATTATTATTATTATTATTATTATTGTGCTGTAAGCGTAACCTACACGCCTGTGTTCTGATATCTACAGGGATGTCTTTTAGTGGATTTAACTGTTATTATTATTATTATTATTATTATTATTATTATTATTATTATTATTATTAACTCAATTTAACAATGGTAGATCTAATTCTGTTTTTAAATACAAATTTGTACTTCTGCTTGTTAATTTTCCAACATTTTGCATACCTTATCCTTGTTAACCAGTGCATATAAAAAGACTAATAATACTTTCGCTTTATATTTGAGGATGTACAATACAATGTAATTTTCTTATAAAACAAAACTGTTGTTTAGTTCCCACTGACACACAACCTTTTAACAACGTTACTGGAATGTTTAAATTGAGTTATGATGTTACTACAAGGTTGTGTGTTAGCGGCTTCTCAATGACCGCATGAGTGAAGCTAGTGATCAGGGGTCAGCAACTTATCCATATCTGGACATGCATGTCCGTGGCAAGAGTTCTGTGTCACACACGTATGTAATTGTATATAACTTCTGTTTTGTTTGTCCGTGGAAAATATGTTTTTTTTTTTTTTAAGTGTCCGTCACCACTCAATATGGTGTCGGCCCCTGCTAGTGATCTAATATAAACGCCGGTCTTAAATAATTGCTGGTCTCCAATACGTGCCAGGACTGCTGGCAAATATTGTAAATAAACGCCAGAGGCGTTTCATTTAAGTTTTACGGTACATTGTTTTAACACTTAGCGATCCTATGTCAGACCAGGTCCGACATTGCAATTTTCCCTTTCCGGTCCGAAAGATGTAAAGCACAGGTCTCTAGTCGTTTTTTTCTCCGGAAAAAGCTGTGAAAACCACTCAATGGCCGAGTGAGACTGATAGGAGCCGAGAGAAGCCAAAAAAAAATACAACTAGCCCCGGCACCACAGAGAAAACACAGCCATAAACAAACAAGATAGCTGCTTCCGCATCCAGCGCTCAAAGAATATCACAGGCATTTGCAGAGCTTTTTGAGATGTTACAGTAATAAAATAATGACTTGGATCGCATTATTGAGGAGTTTGGTGGTAAAACAAGTGATCAGGAGATGATTTATCAGTATGCACTACAGTGAAGAGGTATGTGAAAAATACAGCTAACAAGGGGTGGGGCGGGAATGGAGATGCAATACTGAGTGTCCTGTTGATATGCAGTGCCTTTTAAACTTGAAAATATTATAGGAAGTGTTTCTTGTGTGTTTCACTTAAAAACTTGACATTAGGGCATCTGGGCTTGCTAATTCTTGCCACCTGGACACAGATGCCAATTCCCGGACTGTCCAGTCAAACCCGGACAGGTGGCAACCCTAACTCAGGGAGATGATGTTGAATTCTCAAAATGCTCTGCAACCCCTTGTGATCGTGATGCGAGTGGTGTGCAGTACAAAAGGACTGTCCACACAGTAATTCTCCAAAATGTCCATGTTTTTATTAAATAACAGAAAAGAGCCACCCTTCTGCCAACGATGGTATCGAGGGGTACATGGCTGGCTTGCAGGCCAAAAACAAGAACAAGAACTCCCCAATCCACAGTCCTGTGCACGACATTGTGTTCTTCAAACAGCGCGGTTGTGGTGATTGCTGGTGCCGTGAGGCGAGTGCTGTGCTCAATTGTTTGGGCTGGCTCCCAGGGCTGCAGCTCCTCCCTGGCTCCTTACTCCTCGTCTACAAGACACAAAACAAAAAACACGTAACAAAACAAACAAACACTCCAGCCGTAGGTTATGCTCTCAGCGCAAGGGACCGTACCTGCGGAGCTGCTTCCCCTTTGTACTGCCCAACTCCTCCCTGCAATCAGCTAGGCGCCCCGGTGTAACCAATCGCTGCTTGGCCTGCAGCTGATCACATGTGAGTCGTTATGTGTACTGACAGCTATGTGCCCCCACCAAGATGGCCGACTTCCTGTTTCCGCCCACCTTCAAGTCGGCCCGTCTATGGGGAAGCGTACTATCAACCTATTATAGCCTGAATTTAAATGAAAATAACAGGACTGGCCACTGTATGCTTAGTGGTTTTATTCAAAAGCTTTTTTCTGATCGGGAGGGAGATTTACAACATTGATTCTTTCTCTCTTTATCACACCTCTATATATACAACAGCACACATTCTCCCACTCATTCACTCACTCCTCACTCCTCACTCCTCATTCCCATGCTAACGGCATGACCCGTTCCCCTGACAATACATGTAACATAATGTAGTGTTCTGTGCTATGGGGGTGAGACAGACTCGGGGGAGACCAGATGAAGTTCCACGTACTTTTATTCTTCTTTTTAATAAACACAACGAAACCCTGTTTGGGCCAGGGTTCACACCAAAATAATAAACTCTATCTGTCTCTCTCTTTTACACTGCAGATTCACTGGGGGTTCACACAGTGTTTCACAGACAAGCACTCTCTCAGCCGGTACTCTGTCTCTCACAGTCTCTCTCCAGTCAGACATCCACACGCATTCTCCCCCTCGCGGCTCCCCCCCACCTCCTACTTATAGCCTCCGGGGGAACCGCCCACTACACACACACACACACACACACACACTCACGCAGACACACACTAACGGCGTACCCCGTACCCTCACAATACACAGAACCTTAAACGGGACGTAACAAACAAGACAAACACAATGTCCAGGATGCTGCCATCGCCAGGGTCGTTACATAGCCCCCCCCCCCTTAGTCCCTCATCCCCTAGGGAAGAACAAAGTCTCGGAAATGACCCAGGAGGCGATGATGTTTTTGCGGGTGGGAGCCCTGTGTGGAGGACGGGCTCCTGTCAGCCACAGGGGACAGGGAAACTGAACCGTCGGGGGAGGAAACCTCAGCCTTGAGGGTGGGAGGACTGTTAGGGCGGGGTGGATCAGGAGGGGGCAGGAGAGGACTGTCAGGAGCTGCTGGGTGTCGTCCCAGGTAGGGGGCCAGCCGTTCCCGGTGCAGCACTACCTTGCGTCCTCTGTGAGGCAGCTGCACCCGGTAGGCCACGTCCCCGATCCTCTCCAGGACATGGCAAGGACCAAGCCAGTGGCTGTCCAATTTGGTGCAACGGCCCTGCTGTCTCTTGGGGCTGAAGACCCACACAAACTCCCCCGCGGTGAAGTGGCACCCTGTACCCGGAGGTCATAGTTCCGCTTCTGCCGTACACCAGCGGCCTGCAACTGGTCCCTGGCGAAGCTGTGGGCTGATTCCAGTCGGTCCTGTAGTCTCCTGGCATACTCAGGGCCCGGGGGTACACTGGGGGCATCTGGGGGGCGACCAAAAGCTAGCTCCGCAGGAGTGCGCAGCTCACGTCCCAGCATGAGCAGGGCAGGGGTGCAGGCGGTGGAATCCTGGACAGCAGAGCGGCAGGCCAACAACACGACAGGCAGGTGGATGTCCCAGTCCCGCTGGTGGGCGGCGGTGGTGACGGCCAGCTGCACGGCCAGCGTGCGGTTGAACCTTTCCACCAGTCCGTCACTCTGAGGGTGCAGAGGGGTGGTCCGCGTCTTCTTGATGCCCAGGCGCTGGCACATCCCCGCAAAGACCCGGGACTCAAAGTTGCGTCCTTGGTCGGAATGCAACTCTTGGGGGACCCCGAACCGGCAGTGCTTCAGCAACTGTCTCTGCCTCCTGGTCTGGCAAAGCCTACGCCTCTGGCCACTTAGTGAAGTAATCAAGGGCCACCAGAACGAACCGGTTCCCCCTTTCGGAGCGTGGAAAGGGGTCTAGTATGTCCATGGCAACCCTTTCCATAGGCCCCCCGACCTGGTACTGCTGGAGCGGCGCGTGTTACCGGCCCTGGGGTCCTTTCCGGGCAGTGCAGATGTCACAGCGTCGGCAGTGGTCCTCCACGTCTCGCCTGCACTGCCCCCAGTAGAACGACTGGCGGATCCGCCTCAGGGTCTTCCTCACTCCAAAATGGCCAGTGCCTGGGGTCCCATGATGGGCCTCTAGCACTTCCTGGCGCATCGCCCCCAGGACAACCACCTGCCACCTCACCTCCCCCGTGGCGGGCACCTTCCACTGCCGCTGAAGAACTCTGTCATGCAAGGCCAACCCGGTCCACTGAGCCCACAGCCCCCGAGTGGCGGTGGAAAAAGGGGCCACCTCCTCCCAGGGAGGCCTTCATTGCTCCTCTAGCCATTGTAATATGGGGCAGAGGTCCGGGTCTCGGTTCTGATGGGCTCTCCAATCCACCCTCTCAGCCGATACTCCCATTGCTCTTCCCCCCGGCGGGACAGCTCTGCTTCCCTCTCCTCCTTTCTGCTGTAATGGGCGCATCCCTCCCGGGCACAGGGACAACGGGACAGAGTGTCTGCATTGGCGTGCTTCTCACCAGCCTGGTGTTGGATCCGGTACTGGAACACCTGGAGCTGCTTGATCCAATGGGCGACCTGTCCCTCCGGCTCCCAGAACGTCAGGAGCCACTGCAGGGCAGCGTGGTCCGTGCGAACGGTGAAGGGGAGCCCGCAGAGATAGTGGCGGAAGTGGCGGACCCCCTCCACCAACGCAAGCAGCTCCCGTCGGGTGACGCAATACCGGCGCTCTGCCTTGCTGAGTGACCGGCTAATATACACCACCACATGCTCCCCTTCTGGACCCGGCTGGGATAAGACAGCCCCAATGCCCTCATTGCTCGCATCCGTGTTCAGCAGGAAGGGAGAACGGACATCCGGGGGAGCCAGCACCGGGGACTGGCACAGCGCATGTTGCAGGGAGGCGAACGCCTCCTGGCACGCCGGGGTCCACTCAAAGGGCTCGTCCTTCCTCAGGAGGCGGTGAAGGGGGGCAGCGATGGTGGCAAAGCCCTGCACAAACCTGCGGTAGTAGGACGCAAGCCCTAGGAAGCTTCTAACCTGCCGGGGGTTGACGGGGACAGGCCAGTCCCTCACTGCGGTGACCTTGTCCACCTCTGTCTGGATCCCCTATGCTCCCACTCGGTGCCCAAGGTACTCGCCGGAGCACCTCACACAGGGAGGCCAGGGCGTCCTGGAAGGTCCCCCTGTGGACCAGCAGGTCGTCCAGGTAGACCAGGCACTCCGAGGGGGGTACTCCGGCCAGCACCTTTTCCATGAGCCGCTCGAACGTTGCGGGGGCGTTGCAAAGTCCGAACGGCATCACAGTAAACTGCCACAAAGCCCGTCCAGCGGAGAAGGCAGTCTTCGGCCGTGCAGAGGGATCCAGCGCAACCTGCCAGTAGCCGCTGCGGAGGTCCAGCAAAGAGAACCATCTAGAGCTGGCCACCAGGTCTAGGGACTCATCGATGTGGGGAAGGGGGTAGGAGTCCTTCTCCGTCACATCGTTCACTCGCTGGTAATCGACGCAGAAGCGCCACTTGCCATCCTTCTTGCGCACCATGACTACCGGCGAGGTCCAGGGGCTGTCAGACGGCTCAATGATCCCCGCCGCCTTCATCTCCTCCAGCACCTGCTCTGTGGTTTCCTGGAGGGCGAGTGGTTGGTGGCGAGGGCGCTGCTTAATGGGGCGGGCGTCTCCCGTCTCGATCTGGTGCTGCACCAGGTGTGTCCGCCCCACGTCATCCGAGGCGGTAGCGAAACTGTGGCGATACTTATACACCAGTTCCCACAGCTGGTGACGCTCTTCTGTGCAAAGCCCTTCGGAGCTCCTGAGCCAGACTGTGTGCACTGCGCTGAGAGCTGGGTCTTCAGTGGAGACTGATGGCAGAGGGGAGATTGCTGGGGATGCTGAATTACTCCTGGCAGTAGGGCATAGCATGGCGGTATCCTCCCGCAGCCCTTGGGTAGTGGTTGGCGGCGCCGGGCAGGGTGGCAGGGCTGCCTGGGGGAGAGCTGCGTTCCCCTGGGCCACGCTAGAACTGCAGGAGGGCGGCTGTACACACTGGCAAGCATTGCAGCCTGACGGTGGGCGTGTTGGCTGGCGAGCGTTGCGGCCGGAGGGTGGGCGTGATGGCTGGCGAGCGTTGCGGCCGGAGGATGGGCGTGTTGGCTGGCGAGCATTGCAGCCTGAGGATGGCCTGCTGGCTGGCGAGCGTTGCGGCCCATGGGAGGACCGATTTCCCCTGGGTCGTACTGGCTGGTGAGCGCTGGCACCTGAAGGCGGCTGTGCAGGCAGTAGCTCCTTCCGGAGTGGTGGCCGTCGAGAAGCTGTATTGTCTCTGATGACACTGGGGCATGGTGGAGCCCGGGGGAGTGCTGAGGTCTCCTGTCTCACCGCAGCGGTCTGTTGTGCCCTCGGCAGATCCCGAAACTGTCGTGCGGAGGGGTCCCGACTCCGACCCAACGGTCCAAGGGGTGAGGCTGGTCCCCTCGGGTTGGCTAAAGCTAAAGCCGGGCTCCCCTCTATGTGCAGTGTCCTGGTCCGGAGGTTTAGCTGTCCGCCTGTGTAGCGCAGGAAGTCCAGGCCCAGTATGCAGGGGTCCTGTACAGCTGCTACCCAGACAGGGTGGTGTACTGTCCTTCCAGCCACTTCACTAGCAAGGTTGCCCTTTCCTTGCATGTGGGCTAGCTCTCCAGTCACAGTGCGCAACTGCACGGTGGTGGGCTCCAGCCGGACCCCTGCAGGGAGCACATCGGGGCGGATGAGAGTCACCGTGGAGCCAGTGTCCACGAGAGCAGTGCACGGGACCCCCTCAATGTGGACGGGGACGTGGCAGAAGTCCCCGGCAGTGGTCCTTCCTACCGCTATAGCTGTCTGTGGTCGGCTGTTTCCGTGGGGGGTGACGCCCCGCTCTGTCGGCTACACGGGTTAGTACTGGTGGCGGGTGCTGCAGCTGGGTGGTCCGCGATTAAGGGGACTGGGGGCACGCGTAGTCCCGTCTATGCGGGCCCCTTGGCGTTTCCCTGCGTTTGCTGTGTCAGGTGTGGTGGTGCAGCAGCTGCTGCTGGGCATTGGCACCGTAGGTGGCCAGGCTGTCCACAGCCCCAGCACAGCTGTGGGGGGGCCTCAGGAGTCTGAGGTGGCTGGGTGATCGCCGCCCTGATGAGGGTGGTAAGCTTCGTGGGCCAGGTGGGGTCAGTGGTGCGGTACAGGGCCTCCTCTTCTTCTGCTTGGGCCATGCAAGCTCTAGGTGGTGTGTGGTCAGGCCGCCTCTTCTGCTGACCACTCTCGCTCCCAGGGGCATGGTCCCGCTCCCCCTCCTTGAGCACCGCCTCGACTCGTTGGGCGTGAGCCACGGCGAGCTCTAGGGAGGTTGGGGCAGCAAACCGGACCTGCTGATGCAGAGCGGTCCGGGTCAGTCTGCGAACAAAGGCCTTGACAGCCGGGTCCTCCTGGGTGGCTGGCGGGAACGTTGGGTACCCCCTCCGGGCCAGGTACCGGACATCAGCCGCCAATACGCCCAGTTTCTCTCCGGGAGCTCTAGTGCGGTTGGCCAGCTGCCCCATAGCTACTACAGCCATTTAGATCGACGGTGGTTAGACAATGTAAAGCCTCTTCTCCTAAACAAGCAATTAAATTACTGGCTTTCTCTCTGTCCAGTTGTTTACTATTGCCATCATTTCGAACTGCTTTACAAAGTCTCGCCAATAGGCCTTACCGTTGTACTGCAGACGGCTGTAATAAACCCCCTTGTTGACATTCTGCTGCAGGGCGGGCGTGTCCGAAGGTGATGCTGCCTCCTCCTTGACGCACACTCGCGCTCCTCCTATCTCTGTGGCCGATGACGTCCTTGCGGCGGCCGTAGAACCTCCTTCTCCCTCGATGACGATCGCGCAGTGCCCCTCAGCCTGTGGGGCAGTCTGTCTGTCTCCCAGCTCCGTCATCTTGATCCCTTGTTCCTCTTTCGCCCAAGGGTTCTTGCTCCTCCCTCGCTCCATGTTCTCTCCTCCCCAAGTGGCGCCCGTTCTCGGGTCGCTCCTGACCCTCAGCTCAGCTACCAGCTCCTCCAGTCTGGCTCGCAGCTCTCCTCTCATCTCTCTCGCGTCCGCCATCTTCTCCCTCTTGCTTCTGTTTCACCCCTCGTGGCAGGCGCTGTACAAATCCCACTCCTGAAACACTAATGTAGCGTTCTGTGCTATGGGGGTGAGACAGACTCTGGGGAGACCAGATGAAGTTCCACGTACTTTTATTCTTCTTTTTAATAAACACAACGAAACCCTGTTTGGGCCAGGGTTCACACCAAAATAATAAACTCTATCTGTCTCTCTCTTTTACACTGCAGACACACTGGGGGTTCACACAGTGTTTCACAGACAAGCACTCTCTCAGCCGGTACTCTGTCTCTCACAGTCTCTCTCCAGTCAGACATCCACACGCATTCTCCCCCTCGCGGCTCCCCCCCACCTCCTACTTATAGCCTCCGGGGGAACCGCCCACTACACACACACACACACACACGCACTCACGCAGACACACACTAACGGCGTGCCCCATACCCTCACAATACACGGAACCTTAAACGGGACGTAACAAACAAGACAAACACAACGTCCAGGATGCTGCCATCGCCAGGGTTGTTACAATATATAAAAGACAGATGAGACAAACTGAACAGACATCAAGTCCTGCAACAAAGCAATCGTCTGGGTCGTTACAATATATTTTTTAATTTGAAAGTAAAAATATATGAAAATTAGGTGAACTGGAGTTCACAGTGTCCTTGCTACCAAGTACAATAAAAGTATATGTGTATATATGAGGGAGATGTTTAATACATAACACCAGCTTGTACAAGTGTGTGTGTATCTAATATATATATATATATATATATATATATATATATATATATATATATATATATATATATAAAGAGATACCTTCGATTGTCAAGATCTCGGTGGGACCTCTACAATAAACGGTGTCCTATTATAATGTACAAACCCGTTTTTAATATTTTAAGCTGGGCTGAGTTGAGTGGGGGACGGAGGGGGGTGATGCTGGGACGCCAGAATCACCGTCGAGCCCTCTTGAGGTGTCGTGGGCTAGTCGACGAAACACTGAGGATGGAAGGTGCCCACTTGAAAACCCCAGAGATGTACCCTACTTAGCTCAATCCAGACGGTTGTCATGCTGATGCGCTGGGGAGGCCGCACTTTGGTTGATCCCCGGAGCCAGCATCGCAGCCGTTGTGTGTGCTGATGCGCCAGGGAGGCAAAATAAGCTGATCCCTGGAGCCAGCATTACACTTCAGCCATTAACACCAGACAGAAGGATATCTACATCATCATATGGAAGGAAACATAAATGGATGGAGACACATATGGATCACATTAGTTTACTGTAAAGCTACGTCTTAGTTGGTGCTTATCTTGGCGAGAGCCGAGTTCAAATCAGCATGAAGTTTTAACATCTACTCTCGTGTATTGGAAATCATGAAGATCTGGATACGTCCAGTGACTGCTGTGAATAGTGCAGCTGGCAACAAGGGAAAGACCTTGTGACAGCCTGGAGAGACAGCTGACAGGAGGAAAGAGACCCCATTGGGGCTGGTAAGGGTTAGCTACCCTTGTCGGCAGTATCCAGCTCTGTGTTTACAGGATGCTGGAGACACCCGCCCAAGGCTTCTAAGAAATTAAAGAGAAAAATACCCCTAGAGTCTGCGAGAGCGGGGGCGGAAGATGACTCAACGTTGGACAACACGGTTAACGACTTAGGAACGGAAACGGATATGAGTATGGAGAGTACTTCACAAAAGACTAGTTCAAGATCTGCAGTTAACAAAGACATGGAACTCCAGGTTTGTGTCTGCGGCTGGAGCAAGGCGACAACGGTCAGGGGTTTGAAGATTCATCAAGGGAGAATGAAATGCTTGAGGGAGAAGGGACAAGGGCCTCGCATTGATCAGTACTTCTTACGAAGTCAGTCAAGTCAGTCGAATGAAATCCAGCGACAGGAAGGAAACCACAGTTCGCAGGATATCAGCACCCCTGTCATAGATGTGAGGAGGACTTGCATGGACACAGTTAGTGATGAACCTAATGATCCTTGTGAACCCGGTCAGACAAACCAGCATAAGAGAGAAAAGAACCTCAACGGGCACAAGCCTGGAGTTAAATGGCCAAGAGCTTGTGAGAAAACTGCATGGGACACAGTAAACACAGATCTCTGCGTTGCATTGGAAAGATTAAGTGGAACAGTTGAAAAGAAGCTGGATAAATTTGGGGACATCATCTACGCATATGGAAGTGAGAGGTTTGGAGTTGAAAAAAGGAAGGAAAAAGTACAAACTATTCCTGGAAAGTCTAGACGGCAGCAAGAGATTGAACGCTTAGTTAGAGAAAGGAGACAGCTGAGGAACCAATGGAGAAGAGCAGAACAAAGTCAGAAGGAGGGACTCAATCTCTTACAAAGGGTCATAAAAGATAAGCTTGCAACATTGCGCAGAGCTGAGCGCCTACGGAAACGCTACAAAAAGAAGGAGCGTGCGAGAGCTAACTTTTATAAAGACCCATTCAAATTTGTAAAGAAGTTATTCACCAGTGAGAAGAATGGCACACTAAAAGCATCTAAGGTTGAGGTGGAGAGATATTTGGAGGAAACACATACAGATTCAAAAAGGCAGGAGCCTATGTCAATTCCGTCAGACATCCCACCTATCAATCCACCAGAATACCAAATGGAGGACTGTGCACCTAAGTGGAAAGAAATAGAGCAAGCTGTGAAAAAAGCAAGGGCTTCATCATCTCCAGGGCCTAATGGAGTTCCGTACAGAGTGTACAAGAGTGCTTCAGGAGTTCTACGAATTCTGTGGAAATTGATGAAAGTGGCATGGGAAAAACAGGTTGTACCAAGAGCATGGCGCCGAGTAGGTGGAGTCTTTATACCTAAAGAAAAAGATTCTACAAGCATCAGTCAGTTTCGTCCCATTTCCCTATTAAACGTAGAAGGCAAGATTTTCTTCAGCATTATTGCTCAGAGATTGTCAGCTTACCTATTAAAGAACTGCTTCATTGACACTTCAATACAAAAAGCGGGCATTCCAGGTTTCCCAGGTTGCTTAGAACACATCAATGTGATCTGGCAACAAATTCAATCAGCTAAAAAGGAGAGGAAGGAGCTCCATGTGACATTCCTGGATTTGGCTAATGCATATGGTTCAGTGCCACATGAACTACTTTGGGCAGCATTTGATTTTTTCAGTGTACCGATGACAATAACAAATTTAGTGAAAGCCTATTTTGGAGATTTGCAATTCAGTTTTTCAACTTCAGAATTCAGCACTACATGGCAATGCCTAGAGGTTGGAATAATGGCAGGATGCACCATTTCTCCACTGGCTTTTACCATGGCAATGGAAGTAATCATTAGGGCATCAAAATGGGTAGTAGGAGGAGAGCGCTTGGCTTCTGGAATGCGACTACCACCAATTCGAGCATACATGGATGACATGACAACCATGACTACAACAGTAGCCTGCACTAATCGATTATTGGGCAAATTAACCAATAACATTGAATGGGCACGAATGCAATTCAAGCCCACTAAATCAAGGAGCATCTCTATAATTAAAGGCAAAGTAGTAGATAAAACATTCTTCATTAATGGTGAGGCAATACCAACAGTGTCTGAGAAGCCAGTGAAGAGTCTTGGGAGATGGTACGACGGGGATCTAAAGGACACAGTTCGTGTGGGAGAAGTTAGACAACAAGCAGTGGAAGGGTTGAAGAGCATAGACAGCTGCGCTCTACCAGGTAAACTAAAACTCTGGTGCTTTCATTTTGGTCTACTGCTGAGGTTGCTGTGGCCACTGACTGTGTACGAGGTTTCTTTGACAACAGTAGAGAAGCTGGAAGCTTTAATCAGTTCATACATCAGGAAATGGTTGGGAGTTCCACGCTGCCTCAGCAGAGTGGGACTTTATGGTAAAGGAATACTGCAGCTACCAGTCTCTGCTCTAACCGAGGAGTTTAAGTGCGCCAAGGTCAGACTGGAAATGACTTTAGTAGAGTCACGCGATAAATGCGTAAGGGAGGCAGCACCTGTGTTGAAAACTGGAAGAAAGTGGGCGGCAAAGAAAGCTGTGGAAGATGCAAAGGCTGCCCTTCGAATTGGTGATATCATGGGGCAAGTTCAGCATGGAAGAGGGGGTCTTGGTTTCAGTTCAACTCCTCCTACATGGCACAAGGCGGCCCCAGCTCAAAGGAGGTAGCTGGTAGTCAACGAGGTGCAAAAGCAGGAGGAGAGGATGAGGTGTATAAAGGCCATTTCCCAGGCCAAGCAGGGAGAATGGATGAGATGGGAGAGTGTGGAACAACGCAAGATTGGCTGGAAAGACCTATGGTCAATGGAACAGAGCAGGATCAGTTTCCTCATCAGGTCAACATATGATGTTCTCCCATCACCACAGAACCTAAACCTCTGGGTAGGAGAGGATCCCTCATGTCCTTTGTGTTCATCACCTGCAACATTAAGGCACATTTTGACAGGATGTAAGGTGGCTCTTAGCCAAGGACGGTTTACTTGGCGCCATGACCAGGTGCTGCGATGTTTGGCCTTAGCATTGGAAGACAAGCGTAACATGACCAATAAGTTGTCACCTGTTCCATCAAAATATTACACACAAAAGACAACATTCCTCCGCCCAGGAGAGCAACCACCAAGAAAAGGTGTTAAAACCAATTCTCGCCCAGGACAACTTTGCTGTGGTCGTATGCCTTCTGTTCCTATTTCAAAGCCAACGTAGTTTACCTGTTTTCTACACCACTGTCCTTTAGTAAGTGATATTTTGGCGTCTGCTTTTTCTAGTTGGTGTAGTACATACCCAAGTGTCTCAAGGTGTTCTTCCCAGGTGTCACTCCATACCAAAATGTCATCCACATAGATAGAAATCTTCCTTGTTGCTGCATCCGGGAATACTTTGCGCAGGAAGATGTTGAATTCCGCTGGCGAGTTGGAGTAGCCAAATGAGCACCTATTCCATGTGAACTGACAATTGTTGAAAGATAAGGCTAATTTTTACTGGTCCCTGGGGTCCACTTTCAGGGTCCAAAATCCGTTAGACACATCGAGGGCCATGAAGAACTTTGCTTGTTTAACCTTGGTAAGGGTTTCATCTAAATAGGCCATGGGCCATCTAGATAGTGGAACTTGTTTGTTTAGCTGCCTGTAATCAATGGTTACCCTCCACTTTCCTGTAGGCTTCAGGACCGGCCAGATAGGCGAGTTATAGGTGGAGTTACATTCCCTGATAAGGCCTCGTTCTGATAGTTTGTCAATTGTCTCTTGTATTGATTCGTGGGCTGCGATGGGGATCCTGTACTGTCTGACATAAACTGGTTTTTGTCCAGTGTCAGTTGGTATTTTGACCATATGTACATTGGTTTCCCCACAATCGTAGGAATCTCTGGAGTAAAGTCTCATATGCTTACGAATCAGTTGCTCCAGTTGTAGCTGCTGTGTATTTGTCTCCAATGCATTAGTTGTGGAGATCTGTTCTTTCAGCTGCTCTTCAAATCCAGGGAAGATTTCTTCAGTCTGTACCTGGACTCTGTCTTCCGTGACTTCTAATAAGTCATTTGCAGGTATTGGCACTACTTTGTTTACATGGTGTGGCTGGCAGTTTATCTCATCATCAGTCACCTGGACGGAGAGGACCAATTCCTCCCTTTCTATCCTGCTGTTGTATAAATCATCTTTGTTTATAGGCCAGATGGATTGAATGAAGATTAGTCCTTGATGTAGTGTGACATTGTTTTGCTTCTCCACATTGTCTGGTACTGTTCCTATAACTGGGACAGTGAGTTCCAAATAATGGAAGTTCTTTGCAATTGCCAATCCTATCTTAGTGTGTGCAGGGATTGTGACTGATTCTGCACTGACATTGTCCACCAAAAGGTAAGAAGAGTTTGATGTAAACTCTATGTAGTCCATTTTTGCTACTGCAAGGTTCAGGTTGGAGAAGTAGATCCCTGGTTGGAAAAATGCTTCCTTTTCAGGTAATCCTTGTCGTCCTTGGGGTGCGATTTGCACTAGGATATCCCTTTGTTGTGCTGGGAGCGTAGTGTCTTGTGCAGTGACAACGTGGCAGGCCTGTGGGATTGTCTGCCCAGACAGCAACTGCTCTGTGCTGTCTGTGATTGGGGAAGGATCACCTTGCAATCCGGTCCACAGCTGTTCACCAATTCTATCCACGCATATGCCGAGTCGCACTAGGAAGTCTGCTCCAAGATAGAAAGATTTACTGAGGTCTGGGAGCACATAGACAGTGTGCAGGAGTCTCCTGTTTCCTAATCTGATCCAAAGGTTGCATCTACCTGCAGCTCTGCAGGCCTTCTTGTGGTTGGGAACACTATGCAAGTCCTCAGCTTTATCAATGAAGGTAAGGTCTCTTCTCAGCCTCTGAAGTTAGTTGAACAGTTTTACATTGATCAATGTCCGTTCATATGTTAAATAGAGGGTATAAAGTTTGGCAACCGTGTCCTCTATTTGTAGTAGGACGTGGGTTTCTCCCCCCTTGTTGATGGTTGTGCACAAGGGTGCTGGTTCCGCATGTAGGAGACAAGCATCCTGGGTTGAGCAGCCTTCTTGCTCGGGCTTTGCTGCAGCAGCATCTTCTGCATTTATGCTGGGTCTGCTAGTGGTTAACTCTTGGGAGTCAGGAGGGAACAGCAGTGTCAGGTCTAAAGGATTCTCATGTGCATGGGCTGTTTGGCTCTGTGGGGCAGTGACAACAAAACCCCGTGCTGCAATGCCATCTTCATCGCTTTTGCCACTTGGAGCGTAGCGGTCTGTGTGGATTTTGCATATTTGTGGGTAGTTGTCTCCATTTTTGCCGCCTGCCCATAGTTCATTCTGATCTCAATCTATTATGGGTTTCAGCCTGCGCAGTAAGTTCATGCCAATTATTAGTTCTCTTCCCTCGCTGTAGCTGATGTGGATTGGGTGATGGATTTTTGTCCCATTAAATGTGATGTCCAACCAACTCTTACATCTGGATCGCTGCACCTCTTTGCTGCCATATCCAGTAAACTTTATTTTACTGGGGTGTTCATCCACAGTTCTACCCTGTATTTGCAGTTCGGCATTTAGTGCCTGTGGCGGAGTGTCCCACCAATATATATTTATTTATTATTATTTATATTATTGTTTGCGGCGCAGGTAAAGCGATGCGTATTTGTTATTGTTTTTTTTATAATTTAAAACCCCGTGAGGATGCGTGGCTGATCAGCTACTGATTATTTAACTAGCTGACAGTCACGCATCCTTACCAAACACGTGCAGACTGTGGCCGAGGGGTAATAAGATAATTAACAGCTAGTTAACCCTTCGGCCAGAGTATAAGTACCTGCAGCTGTCCGTGCTGCGGGGGTGAGTGTACAGGGGAGAGTACGGGAGAACACGGGAGAGCGAGCGAAAAAACAATTGCTATATTTAAAATATACTTGTTTCTGTTTATTTGTTTGGCCATCGCACCTATTTTGTTTTGTGTTTTGTTGTTTGTTTAAATCTTTTGTTTTGTTTTATGAGTTAATAAATACACTGAGTGCAGTTGCGTTCAGTTTCACCCGCCCATCAACTGTTTTGGTTCAGTTACTTCCTGGTCCGTGACGTCACCACACCTCACCACTGCAAGCCAACCTGCCACAGTGCCTCAAACAGTTTGTTCGTTATAAGGGTAATCTCGGCACCTGGGTCAAGGAAGGCCTCTTCTTTGAGCACGTCTTGAATGAGTACCTTTGTGTACAATCTTTCAGCTCAGCCTTTCCTAATAAGGCTTTTGAGCTGTGACGGGGAGTTTCGTCAAACTAGACACTTCTGCTTCGACCTGGGTTGTGGATGCTTTTTCTTCTTGGAGAGAGTGTGCGTCGTCTTCCAGTGTTGGGGTTTCTGCGAGTGGTTGGAGCTCCTCCTCCACACCTTGCAAGTATATTGCCTTTACTTTACTAGGTGTAGAGGGATCTTGGCTTAGTCAGCTGTCAGGTGCGTGTTTAGAGGTGTTGGCCTGGCAATTCCTATATCCACTAGGGGGCATCTCAGTAGCATGTGGTGCAGTGGGAGGAGTCGTCGACATCAAATTCTGCATGTGTTGTCGTACACAACGTTGCACTTCCTGCTCAAGTTCCTGTTGTCGCTTTTCCTTCCAATCATCTGCTCTCCTGTTGCCTTGGTGGTATCCCTCATGGTTAGGTGGTTTGTAGTTATTGTGTTGATTGTAGTTTTTGTGTTGATTGTAGTTCTTGTGTTAATTTTAGTTTTTGTGTTGATTGTAGTTCTTGTGTTGATTGTAGTTTTTGTGTTGGTTTTAGTTTTTGTGTTGATTGTAGTTCTTGTGTTGATTGTAGTTCTTGTGGGGCCCATCAGAGTATTCTCGTCGCCGTGGGTGGTTCCTCTCTGTGGATTTCTGGCTGCTGCTGGATGGCAGTGTTTTCTTCCAAGTAGGATTATTTGGAGGCAGTTCACCCCCCTCAGGTTCAAGGAAGTCTGATGTGGTTGTAACTGCTACTACTTGGGGAGTTTCTTGTACTTTTCTTGCAGGCATTTTGGAAACCTGTGCATTTTGCCATACTGTCCTAGCAGCTTTCAGAATGTCGAGCATGGGCGTGTCTGCATTTACCACCGCACTTATGACAACTCTGACTTCTTGGGGCAAGTTGCAAATGTACAATTGTTTGAAGCGTTTGTCCACATTTTCTCCAGGGCTAGGCTCACCAGCATGGTAAAGGCATTTAAGTTCCTCGTAGAAGTCTCATCCTTCTTGCACTGTCTGAGACAGGCTGTGTGCAGGGCCGTGCAGGAGTCACCATACCTGGAGTATCGCTGTGTTAGTGCTTCACACAGTTTCTCAAAGTTTTTTCTAGTTTCAGTCGATAATGTAGAAGTCCACACTTGAACTGTGTCAGCAAGTGTTAGAGACAGCAGCTTGGCTTTAAGCAGGTCCTTTGTCAGTCTCCAATATTCTACATTGTCTCTAATGCGCCTGATATGTCCCTCAATGGCGATGTCTCTTTTAGCTGGGTCAAACTTGTTGAGGGTTGACGCTAGCTTGTGGACTTGGTAGATTTCTTTTTCTCCAAGACAGGTGGATTGCAGCAAGCGGTGAGGTGCTCTGTCCACTTGGTACAAACCATTAGTTCTCAGTTCAGGTTGCCCTGTTTCACCATTGTGTGTTGCAGAGGTATAGGCTGGGCTCTGCATTCTGTTGTCAGGGACTTGCCTTCTGGGTAGCGGAGTGTACTCAGGTAGCGAGGTCACGCTCTCGGCAGCGTTTCGGTGGAGACCGTTGTGACTGAGTGCGTAGCATTGCACGCCGGGAGGCGCACTTGAGGCAGCTTCTTGCAGTCGTTGGTCTCTGTTTCAGGGCCGTGCCACTTCTCTGGAGAGCTGGCTCACTACTTCTTGTAGGCTTCCTGCCTCAGTATTGTTTGTGGTTAGGGAGGTCATTTCAGCTCTGGATCTTTGGTCTGAGCGCTGATCTAACCTTCTTAGATAATCCAGTTCTCTGGGAGGTAGCTCTGGATTATTAGTAGGCACAGAGGTTGATTCAACTCTAGTTTACAGTCTTTGAGTTGACACCTGTAGCCTTATCTTTTGGAGGTTGCGAATCTCTGTATTTGCTTTTACAAGATCCTCCTTTCTTTCTTCTAGATCTTCGTGGAGCCTATTGATTTCCTCATTTTGTTGTTGCAGCAGCGAGCTCAGGCAGTTGTACTGCTCTCTTTGGTCTTCCATCTGTCGCTGGAAGTCTCCTATCTGCTGCTGGAGGTCTCTTATCTGCTGCTCTCTGTCTTGTAGATCCTCAGCTGCGGCCTCTTGTTCAAGTTCCTTGACTCTGTTCTTCAGTCTGTCTATGTCAGTAGTAAGGGAGGCAATCAGGTTTGTTTGTGTTTTAATCTCAGAGTTTTTGTCTCTGACTGTGTCCTTTTGGAGTTCAATGTCATTGAGGGCCTGTTGCCATCCACAGTGGGCCGCAAAACTAACAGCAGCGTAGTGTGTTGCTCTGTACGCCGATCTCATTTTGGGGTTGTCCTCACATTGCCAGGCGTGTTCTTGCCGGTAGCTTTCCAACTCAGCCACAGTGCGACTTTTCCATCCGATGATCTCAGGCGCATGGTTGGGTTCTTGGATTGCAGCATTGTAGGGGAATGCAGAGATGTCCAGTAGTTCGGTTGCCATTCCTGATCCCTACACAACTCTAACTAGGGGCTCTGTTGATTGGGAGTTAGAAGTTAGCACTCAGTATTCAAGTGAATCCTGACTTAACTTAATCTGTAGTGTGCACGTGTGTGTGTGTGTGTGTGTGTGTGTGTGTGTGTGTGTGTTCCCCAGAAACTAGTGTAACCACCCCCTCTTGTACGCTGGCAGAGAAGGCCGACACAGGGAAGGTGAAACCTATAAACATAGGCCCGGACCTAAATAGTCAACAGAGAGACAAAGTCGAACAACTAGTGGTCAATAATGAAGATGTTTTCTCTAATCTCCCAGGTCGCACGTCGGGTATCCAGCATGACATTTCGACTCCCCCAGATGTCTGGGTGAGAGTACAACCATATCGTCTACCCAAGGCAAAGAAGGTAGACATTATTCATGAAGTAGAACATATGTTAAAACTTGACATCATTGAGGAATCCTCCAGCCCCTGGAACAGTCCCATTGTTATGGTAGCCAAACCCAACAGGAGGTGGAGGTTCTGCAATGACTTCCGTCAGCTAAATCTGGTTTCAAAATTCAATTCATATCCCATGCCACGAGTAGGCGAGTTAATCGAGCAACTAGGGAAGGCGAAGTACCTGACCACACTATTATTATTATTATTATTATTATTATTATTATTATTATTATTATTATTATTATTATTATTATTATTATAATTTATTTCTTAGCAGACGCCCTTATCCAGGGCGACTTACAATTGTTACAAGATATCACATTATACACAGTATACAGATATTGCATTATTTTTACATACAATTACCCATTTATACAGTTGGGTTTTTTTTTTTTTTTTTTTTACTGGAGCAATCTAGGTAAAGTACCTTGCTCAAGGGTACAACAGCAGTGTCCCCCACCCTGGGATTGAACCCACGACCCTCCGGTCAAGAGTCCAGAGCCCTAACCACTACTTCACACTGCTGCCCACTACACACTGCTCTCACCAAAGGATATTGGCAGATTCCCCTGACGCCAATCTCGAAAGAGAAAACTGCATTTTCGACTCCCCTAGGCCTATTACAATATAAAGTGATGCCCAGTAATGTACCTTAGCCATAAATTACTACCTGGAGAATCCAGATATGCAGATGTAGAAAAAGAATTAGCCGTAAAATGGGCAGTCGAAACATTAAAATACTATCTGTTGGGCCGAGAATTCACCTTGGTCACCGATCATTCACCATTAAAATGGATGAAGGAGAATAAGGAAAAGAACGCCAAAGTGACCAGGTGGTTCTTGGCCCTATAACAATACAAATTCACGATAGAACATAGAAGTGGGTCAAAAAATACAAACGCAGATGGGTTATCGAGGGTACATTGCTGGGGTAAAAAGGATGCTCGACCTGGTAGGTTTGAGCTGAGGGAGAGGATGTGTGAAGAATGGTCAGGCTATAATAAGAGGAGGGAGTACCAGGGACGTGGGGAAACTGGTATTTCGCCCTCATATAAAAGAGAACCAAAACAACAAAACTCCAGTTCCCAAAAGCCCGAGCGCAGTAAGAGAACAGGTGACCTGGTAGCAGGGGAAATGGATGATAAAAAGGACCCCCAGAGTGTACAAGTGTGGGTGTAGGAGTGTGGAGGAAGAACGCAACTGGGTTGCTGTGAGACTTTCTAAACGTGAAAGAGAAGAAGGTATTACAAGCGGGAAGGTACCTGGTTGTCTTCCTGCGTGCAGGCGAGTAGTACCGTTTTATTGTTTTGTCAGACCTACGTTTGGTCAAAAGAGATAAAGTGGAAAAGAACCGTGTGTGACGTGAAAAGGATTGCGAGGAGCAATACAACACACTTAAAAAACAAAAGTGTTATTATTTGGTTTTGAAGAAACCCACGGAAGCCAATGTGTTGTAGCTTGTTTAGTAATTTGTGAACACACCAGGCTGGCTGTTAAAAAGCACCGCTCCAGGGACAGAGTGGTCAACAGTCAGTCACTCCTTCTTCAGGGGAAAATTAAGGAACCTGGAGAAGCAGACAAATGATTACAAATTGATAATACACTGAGGGTTGCCAAAACGTGGACACTGTCTATACTTACCTGTGGAGCTGCAACTGTGACCGGTGTCCACCAGAGGGCAACTGGGCATACCTACCGGTGTTCCGACACTGTTCTGGGGAACAGTGCTACCTGCTGGCCGTATTTGAGATCCCCCTGTGAATAAGGAAGTCATACAGACGTGCTCAAATTTGTTGGTACCCCTCCACAAAAAACGAAGAATCCACAATTTTCTCTGAAATAACTTGAAACTGACAAAAGTAATTGGCATCCACCATTGTTTATTCCATATTTAATAGAAATCAGACTTTGCTTTTGATTTTTTATTCAACATAATATTGTAAATAATAAAAAAAATGAAAATGGCATGGACAAAAATGATGGGACCGCTAACCTAATATTTTGTTGTACAACCTTTAGAGGCAATCACTGCAATCAAACGTTTTCTGTAGCTCTCAATGAGACTTCTGCACCTGTTAAGAGGTAGTTTGGCCCACTCTTCCTGAGCAAACTGCTCCAGCTGTCTCAGGTTTGATGGGTGCCTTCTCCAGACTGCAACTTTCAGCTCTTTCCATAGATGTTCGATAGGATTCAGATCAGGACTCATAGAAGGCCACTTCAGAATAGTCCAATGTTTTGTTCTTATCCATTCTTGGGTGCTTTTAGCTGTGTGTTTTGGGTCATTATCCCGTTGGAGGACCCATGACCTGCGACTGAGACAGAGCTTTCTGACACTGGGCAGTACGTTTCGCTCCAGAATGCCTTGATAGTCTTGAGATTTCATTGTGCCCTGCACAGATTCAAGGCACCCTGTGCCAGGCGCAGCAAAGCAGCCCCAAAACATAACCAAGCCTCCTCCATGTTTCACTGTAGGTATGGTGTTCTTTTCTTTGAAAGCTTCATTTTTTTGTCTGTGAACATAGAGCTGATGTGACTTGCCAAAAAGCTCCAGTTTTGACTCATCTGTCCAAAGGACATTCTTCCAGAAGGATTTTTGCTTGTCAATATGCATTTTAGCAAATTCCAGTCTGGCTTTTTTATGTTTTTCTGTCAAAAGTGGAGTCCTCCTGGGTCTTCTTCCATGGAGCCCACTTTCGCTCAAAAAGCGACGGATGGTGCGATCAGAAACTGACGTATCTTCACCATGGAGTTCAGCTTGTATCTCTTTGGCAGTTATCCTTGGTTCTTTTTCTACCATTCGCACTATCCTTCTGTTCAATCTGGGGTCGATTTTCCTCTTGCGGCCGCGCCCAGGGAGGTTGGCTACAGTTCCATGGACCTTAAACTTCTTAATAATATTTGCAACTGTTGTCACAGGAACATCAAGCTGCTTGGAGATGGTCTTGTAGCCTTTACCTATACCATGCTATTATTTTCTTTCTGATCTCCTCAGACTACTCTCTCCTTTGCTTTCTCTGGTCCATGTTCAGTGTGGTGCACACAATGATACCAAACAGCACAGTGACTACTTTTCTCCATTTAAATAGGCTGAATGACTGATTACAAGATTGGAGACGTGTGCTACTAATTAAAGAAACTAATTAGTTTGAAATATCACTATAATCCAATTATGTATTATCTTTTCTAAGGGGTACCAACAAATGTGTCCAGGCCATTTTAGAATATCTTTGTAGAATAAGCAATAATTCATCTCTTTTCACAGCTTCTTTGCTTTATTCTATGACATACCAAAGGCATGCAAGTATACATGATAAAATAGCTTTTAATTTCATCACTTTTGAGGAGGAATGAAGCATTATTTCAATGATCTGTAAGGGTACCAACAAATTTGAACACGTCTGTATACCACAGTCTACCACACTCAGTAATCCAAACACGAAGTGACCGTTTTTACCTGTAAGAAGGTTAGGAAAAAGAAAACAGTTAGAGCTCAGAGGGCAGGTTTTCTTTTGTTTATTTTTGTTTTTTTATTCATGTTAAAAATAAATAAACTTACCAGCTTATTATACTCCTATTGTCCTGTGTGCTCTCTCCGACTATCAATTTGGCTACCACACCAAACAAATAGTTTACAATATATATATATGTATATATATATATATATATATATATATATATATATATATATATATATATATATATATATATATACAGTGCCGTGAAAAAGTATTTGCCCCCTGTCTGATTTTCTGCATTTTTGCATATTTTTGACACCTGAATGTTATCAGATCTTCAACCAAAACCTTATATTAGATAAAAGGGACCCTGAGTGAACAAATAACACAAAAATTTATTAAGAAAGTTATGCAACACCCAATGCCCCCATGTGAAAAAGTAATCGCCCACTTAGACTCAATAACTGGTTACACCACCTTTAGCAGCAATAACTGCAACCAAACGCTTCCTGTAGTTATTGATTAGAATCTCACATCGCCGTGGAGGAATTTTGGCCCACTCCTCCATGCAGAACTGCTTCAACTCAATGACATTTGTGAGTTTTCAAGCATGAACTGCTCGTTTCAGGTCCTGCCACAACATCTCAATGGGGTTTAGGACTAGGCCATTCCAAAACGTTCAATTTCTTGTTCTTCAACCATTCTGATGTAGACTTGCTTGTGTGTTTCGGATCATTGTCTTGCTGCATGACCCAGCTGCGCTTCAGCTTCAGCTCACGGACGGGTGGCCTGACATTCTCCTGTAGAATTCTCTGATACAGAGCAGAATTCATGGTTCCTTCAATGATGGCAAGGCGTCAAGGTCCTGATGTAGCAAAGCATCAACAAACCATGACACTACTACCACCATGCTTGACCGTTTGTATGAGTTTCTTACTGTCGAAATGCAGTGTTTGGTTTTCGCCAGACATAACATGGCCCATGTCGGCCAAAAAGTTCCACTTTTGACTCATCTGTCCATAGAACATTGTTCCAGAACTCTTGAGGATCATCCAGGTGCTTTTTGGCAAACTTGAGACGAGCATTCATGTTCTTCTTAGTGAGCAATGGTTTCCGCCTTGCTACTCTGCCATGAATTCCATTTTTGCCCAGTGTCTTTCTGATGGTGGAGTCATGAACACTGACCTTAGCCGAGGCAAGGGAGGCCTGCAGATCCCTGGATGTTGTTCTAGGGTTCTTTGTGACTTCCTGGACGATTTTACGCCTTGTTCTGGGAGAGATTTTGGCATGACGGCCACTCCTGGGAAGATTCACTACTGTCCCAAACTTTCTCCATTTAGACAATATGGCTCTGACTGTGGTTCGGTGGAGCCCCAGAGCCTTAAAAATGGCTTTGTAACCCTTTCCAGACTGATAGGCATCAACAACTTTTTTCCGGAGGTCTTCAGGAATTTCTTTTGTTCGTGGCATGATGTGCCTCTAGAACCTCCGTGCTGACAACTTCACTCTGATAGTAAGGGCCAAAGTTAGTCAGATTTATATTGGGCAGGGCTGGCCCAAATCAGGCCTGGTTGTTAACCAAAGTACTCAAACAGCTGACCCTAATTATCCCTTTAATTGGGTTGAGTTAACTTGGGGGGGCAATAACTTTTTCACACCTGAAGATTGCATGTTTGATTACCTTGCACACTAAACAAATGAAGAAGCACCAAACTTTGGTGTCATTGTTTTCCTTAGACTCCCTCTATATACTACTACAACCCACAAAAAACTCTGACCAAATACCATGTGAAAAATGTGCAAAAATGCAGAAAATCGGACAGGGGGCAAATACTTTTTCACAGCACTGTATACACACACTGATGCATAAAAGAAACACAACACTCAGGTCTATTAATTTAATCAAATATTTTAAACAGAGAGATAAAACCAAATCACAGAAAATGTGAACAAAAATACAGACCAAAGAATCATGATAAGTTTTCAGTATACAATGTGTGGCCGAGCTGTTGCTGCGATGATGTCACGGACCAGGAAGGAACAACACATAAACAATGAATGGGCGGGTGAAACTGCAAAAGATTTAAAGAAAATTAAACACTACAGACAAAAGCGCACATTGGCCAAACAAATATAAATAAACAAATAAGCGTGCTGGTTTTACCCCAGCACGATACTTAGCAGCTGTTTATATTTTAATCTCCTCTCTCTCTCAAAACCGGTCTCGCCGCTTACACTCTCCGCAAGGGTAGAGAGCTGCAGGTTTATATACAGTGACCATCTCCCGATTAGCAACAATTAATCAATTAATTAACTCAGGAGATGGTCACCGTCTGCACGAGTTTAATACGGATGCAGGACTGTCAGCTAGCTAAATAAATCACTAGCTGATCAGTCACGCATGCTCACAAGGTTTTTAAAAATATAAAAACAATAATATAAGCATAAATCATAATATAAAATAAATAATAAACAAAGGGACGGGACACTCCTCCACAAATGTGACACACTGTCAAACTGAAAACATTACAAAGTAAATATCGGGTATGACCTCCGTGAGCATTAACACAATCCTGGCAGCGTTGACGCATAGACCTGATCAGCCTCTGGATAGACTGCTGTGGGATGTTTCGCCATTCTTCCTTTGCAGCTGCAGCCAGCTGGCGAAGGTTGGCTAGTCACAGTTGCCCCACGGGTTGGCTTGAACAACACAACAATCAGCATAATGGTCCTGGGCCGGTGTGGAGACCTGCTGCCTTCCAGGAAGTGGCCTGTCCCTCACAGAGCTGGTTCCCTGGTTTCTCTGGACTAGTCTGCTGATTGTTGAAGCAGAACATCTCATTCTCCAGGCAACTTCTCTCACAGACCGTCCTCCTTCAATCAATCATTTCGCTGTTCTTGTGTTAATTAAAATCATGTATTTTCGAATGGCTATTTATACAGATTCTTAATCAACTAATTTTCGCAATTTTAACTCAACTCAAATAACAAACACTGAGCACCTGGCATTTTTATGAAATCACATGACTTGAGCTCAGTATTTTATTACCCTTAGGAACAATACTACTCAAACAATCACAAAACTATCTGCTCACTATTTAAAATGTAAATACCATTATATATGTGCCCGATGAGCTACTGATGTACTTAGCCTGTTGTGTTTTCATTGTGCACGCATATATACACTACCGGTCAAAAGTTTTAGAACACCTCCATTTTTCCAGTTTTTATTGAAATTTACGCAGTTTAATGTCTCAATGTACTCTGAAATTAAAGCATAGAACAAATAAACAATTGGAGATAAAAAAAGAAATCATGGAATCGTTTTGTTTAACAAAATTTAATCTAAATTTTTGACTCATCAAAGTAGCCACCTTTTGCAAATATAACAGCCAAACACACTCGTGGCATTCTTTCTACAATGGAAATCAAATATTGTTCGGAAAGTTCTTCCCAACACTGTTGCAGAAGCTCCCACAAATATGTTGCACTTGTAGGTTGCTTTGCTTTCACCCTTCTGTCCAGTTCATCCCAAACCAGCTCGATGGGGTTTAAGTCTGGAGACTGTGCTGGCCATTCCATGATTTGAATTCTACCGTCTTGTTCTTTTCTTCTAAGGTAGTTCTGACATAGTCTGGAGGTATGTTTTGGATCATTATCTTGCTGTAGGATGAACCCCTGACCAACTAGGCGTATACCAGAGGGTATTGCATGGCGCTGCAAAATGCTGTGGTAGCAGTTTTGGTTCAGGGTGCCACTCACTCTGTGCAAGTCGCCGACTCTGGATCCAGCAAAAGAGCCCCAGACCATCACGCTTCCTCCTCCATGTTTGACAGTTGGTGTCACATACCGAGGAACCATCCTTTCGCCTACTCGACGGCGTACAAAAACCCTGCGTGATGAACCGAAGATTTAAAATTTTGATTCATCGGTCCATAAGACCTTCTTCCAGTCTTCAGTAGTCCACTCGCGGTGCTTCATGGCCCAGGCAAGCCTCTTTTTCTTATTTTGCCATCTTAGCAATGGCTTTCTTACTGCCACTTGACCTGTCAAACCTGCAGCTCGAAGTCTTCTCTTCACAGTTGAAACTGAGACTTGCTTACTTCGACCAGTGTTAAGCTGCGCTTGAAGCTGTTGTCCTGTGAGCCGCCTATCACGCAAGCTGTTGACTCTCAGAAACTTGTCTTCTGATTCTGTTGTGGCTTTGGGTCTGCCAGACCTCTTCCTGTCAGAGTTTCCTCCAGTTTCCAAGTGCCTTTTGATGGTGTAGGAAACTGTACTCACTGACACCTTGGCTTTCTTTGCAATTTCTCTAAAGGAAAGACCTACACTTTTAAGGGTTTGTGGCAATGCGCCCCGCCCCTGTGTGCATTTGTGTGTTATGTGTTGTATGTTGCGTGCGTGTGTTAATGTCGGTGTATAGATTGGTACACGGGATATAAACGGGTCTGTGTTTCACATGTATTTAAAAAGTGTAGATTTGTATTTAGGCACGAGGAGGGCACAAATCACTTCACGTGTTGATTAAAAGTAATATGTGAGCACGGGGTTGCACAGAATTAATTCACGTGCTGGGATTCAAGTGAATAATTAATTAGTAATTGAATCCCAGCACAACAGTATATATAGATGCACATTTCATTCAGTCAGGTTGGGTGTTCGGTGAGTGGAGAACGGGATTGGAGACGGAGGTAATTGTGTATCGTAAAAGCGTAAATAGTTAAATCTGCTCACCGTGTTTTGTTCGTCTGTCTGTGCACTGTTTAGTTCGTTTTGTTTGTCTTTTTATTTTGGCGCAAGTGCCGTGTCCAGTGTTTTTGTCTGTTCAAACCTTTTATTTTCTGTTCTGTTATTAAATGCTGAGCGAAAGCATTCGCTCAGCTTCACCAAACCCCAAATCTCTGTCTGTTTATTTCCTGCTTCTGGTCTGACGCCACCCACTCCGGCCGTCTTTGTGACAGGGTTATAATGGTCTGTCTGTCTTCCTTTGTTAATTGCCTTTTTCTCGCCATTATGAGAGCAATATACTACTTCCTGCAGTACAATACTGTCCAAATAATGCTTAAGAGGGTGTAGTAACACAGTCTGTTCCAACACTGCTTTTATACAGACAGAGGGTTTGTAAGTAATCAACAAAAGTTGGGACACCTGTAGGAATTGTTAGCATCAACTTTCAAGGCTTAATTTACTTCCATTGCTGCAGAACAGCTGTAAGTTGTTAACCCATTACTTGTTCCCTGAAAAAGGCCTTTTTGTATAACTCTGAAATGTACATTATTTTTCAGTTTTTGGTAACTTAAACTTTTTTTTTTTAACCTCTGGCAGTTTACCGCTTCATCATTTCAGGTTATTCACTGGACTTGAACTGCTTAAATTTCAATAAAAACTGGAAAAATGGGGGTGTTCTAAAAAACTAACCTCTCCCTGTCAACTCCTGCTCATTGTTCTGTACCGCTCCCCTGGGCCTCTCACTCACTTTCTGGATGAACTCGATTATCTACTCTCCTCCCTCCCCTCTCTGTCTACCCTGACTGTCCTGTTGGGTGACTTCAACATCCATCTCTCCAACCCCAGCCACTCTGCTGGATTCCTCCCTCTCCTTCACTCCTTCAACTTCTGTCTCTCTCCGTCCCCTCCTACCCACAAAGCTGGCCGTCAACTGGACCTCACCTTCTCCAGGGCCTGCTGCCCCTCCACCCTCTCTGTCACCCCCCTGGACCTCTCTGATCACTATTTCATCTCTTTTTCTCTGTCTCTCCCCTCTCTCCCAGCTCCTCCTACCCCCACTGTCACCTCTCGCCGTAACCTCCGATCTCTCTCACTCTCTGTCCTTGCCTCCACTGCTCTCTCTCACCTCCCTCCTATCGACTCCTTTTCACAACTCTCCGTAGACTCTGCTACCTCCACCCTCTTCTCCTCACTCACCTCCTCCCTCGACTCCCTCTGTCCCCTCCCCTCCCCATCCCTGGCTCTCCTCTGCGCTCCGCTCGGCAAGAATCACACTGCAATCTGCTGAAAAGAAATGGAAGAAAACCAAACTCCCTGCTGCCCTAGACCTTTACCGCACTCTCCTCTCCTCCTTCTCCTCTACTCTCTCCTCTGCTAAATGTACTTATTTCCAATCTGTAATCCAAGCCTCCACTAACAACCCACGTAAACTATTCTCTACCTTCTCCTCCCTCTTAAACCCTCCCCCCTCCTCCCTCCTCTATGTCCCCTGATGACTTTGCCTCCTTCTTCTCTTCTAAAATCTCAGATATCCGCAAACTCTTTAACACCTCTCCCTCCCCCGCACCCCCTCCTGCTCCAACCCCTACACCCACTACATCCCCTACTAACTCGCCCTCCTTCTCCACCTTCTTGCCCCTCTCAGACTCTGACCTCTCCTCCCTGCTCCAGGGTCACAAACCCACCACGTCTGCCTTGGACCCCCTCCCCACTCACCTCTTTCAAGCTGCTGCTCCTGCTCTACTCCCCTTCATCTCCTCCCTCCTCAACACCTCTCTACTTTCTGGTATCTTTCCCTCTGCCTTCAAAAAAGCCTCTATCACTCCCCTCCTCAAAAAACCTACCCTCGACCCCACCTCCCTCCAGAGCTACCGTCCTGTCTCCCTCCTACCCTTCCTCTCCAAAACCCTCGAGTGGACTGTACACCGCCAGCTCTCTGCTTTCCTGTCCAACCACTCTCTGCTTGACCCTCTCCAATCAGGCTTCCGCTCTGCTCACTCCACTGAAACCGTCCTCCTGTCTGTCACCAACTCACTTAAGTCTGCCCGAGCTGCCTCTCTCTCCTCTGTCCTAATTCTCCTCAACCTCTCTGCTGCCTTTGACACTGTTGATCACTCTATTCTACTATCATCTCTTGCTGACCTGGGGATCTCTGGCACTGCTCTGGCCTGGTTCTCCTCCTACCTCTCCAACCGCACTTACCAGGTAACCTGGCGTGGAGCAACCTCCACACCTCACCCTCTCTTAACTGGAGTCCCCCAAGGGTCAGTCTTGGGTCCTCTCCTGTTCTCTCTCTACACCCGCTCCCTGGGCCCCCTCATCGCATCCTATGGTTTCTCATACCATTTCTATGCTGATGATGCTCAGATTTTCCTCTCCTTCCCCACCTCTGACTCCACCATCTCCTCCCGTATCTCTACCTGTCTGTCTGCTATTTCCTCCTGGATGCACTCGCATCACCTCAAACTCAACCTCTCTAAATCTGACCTCCTTTTCTTTCCCTCCTCCTCCCCCTCCTCTGATCTCTCTATCTCTGTTCCTCTGGAATCTACAACACTCTCTCCCTCTTCCTCCGCTAAGAACCTCGGAGTCACCCTGGACCCCTGCCTCTCTTATTCCCAGCACATCTCCACTCTGGCACGCACTTGCCGATTCTTCCTGAGCAACATCTGAAGAATCCGACCCTTCCTCACCAACTACGCTACCCAGCTCCTGGTCCAGGCCCTGGTACTCTCCCGCCTAGACTACTGCAACTCCCTCCTGGCTGGCCTCCCTGCGTCCGCCACCCGTCCGCTCCAGCTCATCCAGAACTCTGCTGCCCGCCTGATGTTCTCTCTGCCTCGCTTCGCCCACGCTACTCCACTACTCCGCTCACTCCACTGGCTCCCGATCACCGCTCACATCCAGTTCAAGACTCTCGTACTAGCCTACAGATGCCTTGACCAGACTGCACCCAGCTACCTCCAGACCCTCATCTCTCCCTACACCCCCACTCGACCTCTCCGCTCCGCCTGCACTAGAAGACTGGCTCTACCTCCGCTATGCTCCCCTGCCTCCAGAGCCCGCTCCTTCTCCACCCTTGCTCCGCAGTGGTGGAATGACCTTCCTACAGATGTCAGGACTGCCCAGTCCCTGACCACATTCCGGCGCCTCCTTAAGACTCACCTCTTCAAACAGCACCTGTAGAACTCCTCTGTTTGTATCCTGGGACACTATCACCCTTCATTTAAATGTGCTTTATTTTGCTCTTATCTGCCCCCTATTTTAATCCTGTACTTCAGAATACTGTAATCTGCCAAGTGTTTAACCTGTAGTATTTTGTATTTAATCATATCCTGATGTAACTATCACTATTTAATCATATCCTGATGTAACTATCACTATTATCTGCTGTATTATTGAATTGTGTTTTGTCACACTTGTACTTTGCTTGAACAAAAGTTATTGTATTTCTTGCTCTTATTGTATTACTTGTATTGTAACACTTGAAATGTATTTGCTTACGATTGTAAGTCGCCCTGGATAAGGGCGTCTGCTAAGAAATAAATAATAATAATAAAACTTTTGACCGGTAGTGTATATTGTGATGGCGGGGACTCTCTTATCAAGAACGTGGAGGCTTTAGGACCCTGGGGATTAGGAGAGGACACTCCATCATGGTATTATTTATTATTTATTTCTTAGCAGACACCCTTATCCAGGGCGACTTACAAGTGTTACAAGATATCACATGAATTTTACATACAATAACATTATTTTTCACATATAATTACCCATTTATACAGTTGGGTTTTTACTGGAGCAATCTAGGTAAAGTACCTTGCTCGAGGGTACAGCAGCACGTGAACTAATTATGTGCAACCCCGTGCTCACATATTAAATACTTTAAATGCACGTGAAGTGAAGTGCAATCCCCGTGCCTAAATACAATTATACATTTTAAATAACTCGTGCTGCACACACCCATTTATATCCCGTGTACCAACTACAATACCCCAACATTAACACACGCAACATACAACATAAAACACAAAAATACACACAGGGGCGGGGCACATTGCCACAGGCAGTCAGGACGAGTGCCTGGCACAGGGCTCTGTTGAGCACGTCGAAGGCCTCCTGTCTCTCCTCAGATCAGTTGAAGGGGACCTCCTTTCTCATCAGAGTGTGCAGAGGGGCGGTGATGGTGGCGAAGTCAGCTACAAACCGGCGGTAGTAGGAGGTGATCCCCAGGAGCGCTCTCAGCTGGCGGAGGGTAGTCGGCGGCGGTCAGTCCCTCACAGCTGCAATCTTGTCTGCCTCCGTCGCAATTCCCCTTTCACTCACCCGGTAGCCCAGGAACAACACCTCCCGTCGCAGCAGGTGACACTTCTCCGGTTGCAACTTCAGGCCTGCCCGGGTCACCCTGCCTGTGGAAGGGTGGTGGGCAATTCACTGACACACATGGGAGACAGAAGTTTTATTTGAAAGCACCGCACTGGGGCCCATTTTTATTTCTTTTCTTTTGTATTTATTTTTGCCCGCAGACGGCACTGTTGTCTGTGGCCTGTATACCTGCAACGGTAATCAGGACCACAGGTTACCAACACAGGTGTAGGCAGGCGCACTCACAGGTGCTCAAAAATAATAATGAAAACCAAAGGCGAAATAAAAAAGGAAAATAAAACACAGTAATAAAACTACAAAACAAAAGTGCTGCTTACGCAGTGCCCCCACTGCCGCTATGCCGGTCAGCTTGGGTCTCCGTCCTACACTTCGCTGTCCTCTATACACTAGGGTGGCCAAGGTTCCCCTATCACTACACATGTCCCCTTGGGTACGTAACCAGAGATTTTAATAAATGGTTTATATAAGGCTGGCTGTCTTCCTCAGTCGTGCTTGCCTGTTTTGGTCACTCGGAACGTATCCAGTTTCCACGCTCCGCTGTACAGAAACAATTTGCACTTTAAACTTCTCATTGTATTCCCAATCACGGCCACCCAAATGCACAACCAAACACAGTTCTTATGGGCCGAGCAATCTCCCAAGGCCCATAAGAAAGCCCACACACCCACTTCCCCACCTCTATGTGTCATCGCCATTACTGACAGACGGATCCTAAGAGACTGATGCCCTCTTCCTGCAGTACCATGTATGTGCCAGATAGTCAGTCCAGATCTCCCCTGTTACACTGCTAAAGACTTTGCGCAGCGCCTGAAGTAGACGAGGTGGCATTGCAGAGCCCGAACGGCATCGTGCGGAACTGCCACGGCCCCCGGCCCGTCAAGAAGGCGGTCTTGGGTCTCGCTTCAGGTGACAGGGCCACCTGCCAATACCCACTCCTCAGATTCAACGAAGGGAACGATTGTGAGCCGGCCACCAGGTCTAGAGACTCGTCGAAGTGTGGTAGGGGATATGAGTCTTTTTTTGTCACCTCATTCACCTGGCGGTAGTCGACGCAGAACCTTCAGGTGCCGTCCTTCTTCGGCACCATCACCACTGAGGAGGACCAAGGTCCAAGGGCTGTCAGCATACGGCATACGGCAAGCGGCGGGGCGCTACTTAATGGGGCGGGCATCCCCTTGGTCGATGTGGTGCTGCACTAGGTGGGTCCTCCCTACATCCTCCGGCGACGTGGCAAAACTTGAACAACAGGTCCCACAGCTGGTGGCGCTGTGCTGGCTGTAGTCCCTCGCAGGTCCTCTTCCAGACAGTGTGTGAGGCAGCAGTGGCAGGGTCTTCAAGTGCAGACCTGCTGGCAGTTTGGGGGGAGGGGTCTGGGCTAGAGACAGGGTAGACAGAAAAGGGGTCGGTGGGCCATCTCTAAAGCTCACTGTCCCGGACTCTAGGTCCAGCTGCCCTCCAGCAAACCGGAGGAAGTCCAATCCCAGTATGCACTGTTCTTGTACCTCGGTGAGCCAGACCGGGTGGTAGAACGTGCGACCAGCCACCTCAATGTTCCCCTGTCACTGTGCTGAGCTGGACTGTGGTCACTTCCAGCGAAGCCCCCGCTGGCAGTAGATCAGGGTGGAGTAGGGTCACGGTAGACCCTGTGTCAAGTAGGGCAATGTAGGGTACACCCCCGATCCGGATGGCAATGTGGCAGTACTCCCCTGCGGCGGTCACGTCAAACTGGGTGAGCAAAAGCGGGACCCTGCCTCACGCTGTTGGCCTGGGGGATCAGGGTTGTCACTGATGGGCTGAATGGAATGAGCATTGGAGGCGGGGGGGCGGGGGAGTCAACGAGGGGGGTTGGGACATCTGGTGGGCCAGTGATGTCCCTCCTACACTGACCCTTCTCTCACTGGGGGTACCCCCCCTTCTGCACCAGATAGCGGATTTCGGCAGTGAATACCCCCAGCTTTTCTCCTGATCGACGTACATGGGAGGCTAGTTGCTGGCTACGGGCCGTGGCTGGCTCCGGGCCGTGGCTGACTCTGGGCCTCCAAAGCGGTGATCAGCCTGATATTGTCCCAGCACAACCTCAGTGAGGTCTAATAAGGCCCGCTGAGCCTTGCCATCTAGTGCTGCTACCATCTGTACAGCTTTCTCTCTCACTGTCCAATTATTAGCTTGTGCCACCATTCTGAATTTTGATTGGAACGCCTCCCAGGATGTTTTGCCGTCATAACGCCCCACTTTTATTCGGTCTCGACAGCATCCTTCAGCCCCTGACGGCCCGGCCTCTCCACGTTCATCCTCCCTACTCACATTGTCCGTGCAGCTGGCAGTGCTGTACCCATCCCTGGGGCCTAACTTTCCTATTTCCCCCCTCACACTCATCAATGCATGCAATAACACTGTGGTAACTCACGGGCTGTTGCTCAAGTAAGGGTATAATCTTCACAAAAGTAATTTCTTCAAGGGAGTGGATTCATTTTAATATTTTTAGCTCCTCACTCCAGGCATTCATATATATACTGTATATATATATATATATATATATATATATATATACATGGATGAAGGCTATATTTGTATCCTGAGCCATTCGAAAAAAAAAGGCATAATACCACAGTAATGATGTTCAAAAGTGATAATACCTCTAGAGGAAAATATACTTGAACTTTGACTCCTCGAGATCATCACTTTCAATTCAAACACAAAATGTCTTGTTTTCAATCACTTGACAATGTCTCGTTTTCAATCACTCGACAACACCCACAGTACAGAAATGTTTATTAATGATCAACAAAAAAGATGTACAGCTGGCACATTTGTATCTCAAAGAAACTGGAGAGGAACAGGAAATTAAAACAAGGTAAAGGCAATCATCCAAATAAAGCTGAAGCACTGACGGATAACGACATAGAACGTCTGTACAGCACTGAAATACGTTTAAAAAACCCAACTGTACTGCTGAATCTTGTCTTCTTTAATATTAGCATCACAAGGGTATCCATGTATTATAAGAAATAATGCATGGGCCTCTTCAGTGAGTTACAGGAAAACAATGCCATCTTAGGTTTCTGTTACAGTTTATAGATTACTATATATATATATATATATATATATATTGTAACAGACCGTCAGTGTTGAGCGCACGAGGAAGGTATCGGGAACGTGGGGATACTGATATCTTCCCCCAAAGCTCAAAACTAGAGAGACGGGCATTACGTTGGCAGAACGGGATAATAAATAAAGAAACTTCAACTCCCAGGATTCCGAAGATCAGTAGTCAGGTGACATGTCCGCGGGAATCCAGGGGGTTTAAAAGGCAGGTCAGCAATTAGAAAGGGGGACGTAATTGTGAAAGGTACTTTTTGTATAGCAGCAACTTTGAAGGACCGAGTGGTGTTGTCGGTCCGTTTCATTAGCTGGGTACAGATTGTACAGCAACTGTTTAAGTGGTGTGGAACAGAGACAAGAGCAGCGTGCTTCGTTGTGCAGAAGTACGGGAACAGAGATTAAAAAGGGCGACAGTGTTGGTGACCAGAAAGGATCACTTTATTCCAGAACCGAAGGTACCTGTGTGGAGTGACTGCAAAATAAAAAGCGAGTAGGGCTTATATTGTGGTCTGGCCGGAGGAAGCTGCAACGCGTCTGCAGCCTGGAATGAAGTGGAGCTGGTGCACTCGCCAAACAGATCTCTTCAGTGAGTAACTGTGAGACCGCAGACTTGCGGGATCCATTTGTGCTTGGTTTCTTTGAAAAGAAAGACAGCGTTCTGTGGGTACCTGTTTTAAAAGAAAGTCACCGTATTAAATGGACCTTTACTCACCTGCTTACTCGCCTGCTGTATGCAGTGTTCAACCCGTTTTCTACAGCTGTATTAATTGTTGCCAAACGGAATAAGTTTAAACAGGCAAAGTTTTATACCAGCGCTATAGTGTGCATGCGCTGAGTTAATAAAAGCCTGTGCTTTGTGGACTGTTAGTCTACGTGTTCTTTTAAGCAACTACATTCTTTTCATGGACTGTGTTTTATTTGAATGAGGCTGGTTGCTTAATCCCAGGAAGGAAGCAAACCACACGGACGGTGGTAGTTGTGTTTTATTTGTTTGTTTTAGTTCGTCAGGATCCAGCCAAGCAGCAGGCTGTTAATGTCAGTGTTCACCAGCAGAGGGCGACCAAGGGTTCGATTACTTGGAAGACTTACCTGTTCCCCTGGAAAAGGATTACAAACTACATTTCCCAACAGCCCTTGTGGATTATAAAGAAAGTGAACCATTGACACTTACCTGGCAAGACTTTTGTTCCGAGACCAGGTTCACTGTTACCAGCAGCGTCGGGATGGAACTTGGACTGGTCTCTTTGCTAAAGCAACATGTTTTTCCTTGCAACGAGGACAGCTCGTGCAAGCAGTAGAGAGGGTTGAAGAAGTGAGATTAGTGGGCAGGGTTTCTTTTGTTTTGTTTATTTTCATAAACGTTCTGTTGAGACTTTGAACTTTTGTTTAAGAAAATAATAAAGATGCCTATTCTTCAACCCTACCAAGTGCCTCGGTGTCACCTCTCATGCTGCCAGTTGGCTACCACACAAAAATACAGAACAGATTGTTCACAATATATATATATATATATATATATATAGTAACACAGCAGGGAGGGGGTTAAAATTCTCGCTGCATAAAAACATGCGTTCATTGTTTGTTTAATTGTTTAATTATAATTGTATTATTATTTTACTGTTTAATAATCACCGGCACCTGGCTATCATTGTAAATTAGAGCCAGATGCAGGGTATTTAAAGAAAGCAGACAGTGTCTTCGGGGCTGCTGTGTGAAGAGCCTGACTGTGTGTCATAGTCCTGAAAGGTACTGTGTGAAGCCTTTTCGTATTTGTGTTTTTGTGTAAACCTGTGTGTTTTGTTTTATTTTATTTTCAGCTGGTAAACAGCTCACCTGTCCGGTTATTAGTTTAGGTTCCTGATTGTGTTAGTTAGTGCTCGAAAAGAGCTAGGTGTTTATTTTCATTTTATTTATTTTTGTAAATATTAAAATTGCAGTCTGTGTGTCCTGGGTCTATTTAAAAGGGGCAACACACGTGAGAGAGAGCAGCTCGATCACTATATATATATATACATATATATATATATATATATATATATATATATATATATATATATATATATATATATATATCTCATATTACTGAATTACAAATGGTACATTGAAATTTCGTTCTGTTTGATATTTTATTTTAAAACACCAAAACTCAAAATCAATTATTGTAAGGTGACATTGGTTTTATGTTTGGGAAATATTTTTAAGAAACATAAAAAACTGAAATATCTTGCTTGCATAAGTATTCAACCCCCACACATTAATATTTGGTAGAGCCACCTTTCGCTGCAATAACAGCTTTAAGTCTTTTGGGGTAAGTATGTACCAGCTTTGCACACAGTGTCAGAGTGATTTTGGCCCATTCTTCTTGGCAGATTTGCTCCAGGTTGTTCCGGTTGGTTGGACGACGCTTGTGGACCGCAATTTTCAAATAGTGCCACAGATTCTCAATAGGATTGAGATCAGGACTTTGACTGGGCCACTGTAGGACATTCACCTTTTTGTTCTTGAGCCACTCCGATGAAGCAGGTTCTCTTGCAGTATTTCCCTGTATTTTGCTCCATCCATTCTTCCTTCAATTTTAACAAGATGCCCAGTCCCTGCTGATGAGAAGTATCCCCACAGCATGATGCTGCCACCACCATACTTCCCTGTAGGGATGGTGTGTCTTGAGGCATGGGCAGTGTTAGGTTTGCGCCACACATAGCGCTTTGAGTTTTGGCCAAAAAGCTCTATTTTGGTCTCATCTGACCACAAAACCTTTTCCCACATTGCAGCTGGGTCACTCTCATGCTTTCTGGAAAACTCCAGATGTGCTTTCAGATGGTACTTTTTGAGTAACGGTTTCTTTCTTGCCACCCTCCCATACAGGCCAGTGTTATGCAGAGCTCTTGATATGGTTGACTGGTGCATCATTACTCCACTGCCAGCCACTGAACTCCTCCTTCAAAGTGATTGTTGGCCTCTCTGTGGCTTCTCTCACAAGTCTCCTTCTTGTTTGAGCGCTGAGTTTTGAGGGACGGCCTTTTCTTGGCAGTGCCTGGGTGGTGTGATGCAGCTTCCACTTCCTGATTATTGATCCAACTGTTCTCACTGGGATATCCAAACACTTGGATATTATTTTGCACCCTTTCCCTAATCTATGCATTTATATTACGTTATCTCTAACTTCTGTAGAATGCTCTTTGGTCTTCATTTTCCTTCAGATTCACAGCCTGACCAATGATCCTTCAACAGTGGGGTTTTTATCCAGAAAATGTGACAGAAACTTTAATGGTTCACAGGTGGAGGCCAATGGTAAGGTAATTGTGTCCTCGTTAGGGCAATTTCTTTCATCGGTGTAAACTGGGAGCTTTCACAGCACAGGGGTTGAATACTTATGCAAGCAAGATATTTCAGTTTTTTATTTTTCTTAAAAACATTTCCCAACATAAAACCAATGTCACCTTACAGTAATTGATTTTGAGTTTCAGTGTTTTAAAATAAAATATCAAACAGAACGAAATTTCAATGTACCATTTGTAATTCAGTAATATGAGAGAATTGGTCAGGGGTCTGAATACTTTTGCAAGGCACTGTATATATATATATATATATATATATATATATATATATATATATATATATCACGGCTTGGAAAAATAACAACCTCTTATTGGTTAAACAGCATCACATGACCATGAGTATATATAGCGCACAGCACGGCTTGCATACTAATGAGCCGCTTCACACTAAATAAATCACTATGCACCACTACATTCTAAATTCCATGACAAACTGCCATTTTATTTGTTATTGGTTACAAAACCACTGCCAAAAATAAGTGGCATTTTACCTATTTCCTTTAATATATTTGGGGATGAAACTCCACATAACTGGTACAACACCAACTTTCTGAGTGAAGACAGCAGACCACCTGAAAAAGATAAAATAAAATAAGTGCACCAGCAAGAGTAGACACATAACAGTAGATGAGGAACAGCTATGAAATAGAAGAAAACAAAGATTGAAAAAACACACACACACACACAGAAAAAACACACACACACACACACACACACACAAAAAACTACAGTATGGGCTGGTTAATGTACTTAAATAAAAAAATATGGACATTCATTTTATGGAAATAAGTCCAAAAAATCAACAAGATTAAGGGAATTTTATGCTAGTGGAAGAAGTTCAGCTGTGGACCAGTATTCTGTCTCCAGTTTTATAACACTGAGCTGGACTAAATACATATTTTAACAGTAGAAGTTTTAACATCTCTGCTGACAGCGAGTTTAAAACCAACAAGAACGTATTCCTGTCAGTCATGAAAACTTTTAGAAAAGCATGTAACGACAAGGCCAGACCACCCTGAATTACCGGCCTGGATTTTAAGTGTCTGCGGGAAACTGAGGTACTGTCCCCTGACACCGCGGTCGGATTGGTGCATAAAGTCTGGTTCGATCGTCAACTTAATCTGGCACGACTTGGACGCAAGGGTGTCTGACAACTAACAAAAACATATTTTGAGATCCAAAAGGATGAAAACATACTAGAATATGTGTGCCTTGCATATATTCAATATCTGGCTTCAGTCTCCATCGCAGCTGCTCTCATTACTTCCTTAGTGTCATTTGAAACTCCGCCCATCATCGCAGGTTGTATTAAGTCCTCCAGTTTCTAGTGAGATGGCACTTTCGATGCAGAAATTCACAATAAACTAACGTGTGCAATTTATTTTTAATAAGCGAACAATGAATTAAATTAAATTTGGGACTATATTACACTGCGGAGGTATACACAATAAAAGTTTCTGGTTTTGCCTGAATCTAAATGTGTTTTAATTATTTTAATTATTTTTCTTCCCATCCATTCCTCATCCAGCATTTTTTCGCTCTCAGGCTTGCTTCTGGACTGTTTAGCAATAGCACTAGTGAGCTTGCTTAACTGGATATCTTTCTCACCAACTTGCCTTACAGTGACTTGATAGTGCTGTGGTTCTGTGTGAACTTGGTTGCGGCCTTGTTTTCCACTCTGCGAATTTCTTCTCCCACAGCTCGGCCTGGTCAAGGGCAGTTGCCTTCTACTGGTTAAGAACCTCCATGCTTTTCTTTACCTCCTGCATTTGGCTCTTGAGCTTCTGGTGCTCCTACCATTGAGCTTATAACTACTCCTTCCCATTATCCTGGGTCTGTATGTGTTGCTGCAGGTCACACTGCTTTTTCCTCAGCAGTGCCTCCTGTGGTGGCTGACAATCCCTTGCCGTGTGCACTTCTCCACAGAAAACTTCTGGTTTCTGTAGTAGCTGCTCCTCCTTTACTTCCCTCAGCAGTGCCTCCGGTGGCTGCTGATGGTCACACTTGTCTAGCACTTCTTTATCTGGCTCTTCTAGCCCCTCTGGCACCTCAGGCTTCCTCCAGCCCTGCTCCTGTTCTCCACAATATTCACACCAGGGAGATCTACTGACTGGAGCTGGCTTTGGCTCCTCCCTCTCTTGCCTCCACGCACAGTGAGGCAGATGGTTCGGGAGGCAAAGGGAAATTCAAGTGGGGTCACCAAGTCTCCAAATCTATAATTAGATGCCACCTCCATGCCAATAGGCTATTTGGAAGGGTTGCCAGAAAAAAGCAACCAACAAACGTAAGCGTCTGGAGTTTGCTAAACGGCATTGGCACTTCGATTGGAACCAGGTACTATGGTCAGATGAGACGAAAATAGAGCTCTTTGGCCACGCACACCAGCAGTGGGTTTAGGGTCGAAAGAAGGATGCGTGTGCAGAAAAGAACCTCATACCTACTGTAAAATATGGTGGTGGATCTTTGATGTTATGGGGCTGTTTTGCTTCCACTGGTCCTGGGGCATCATGAACATTTTAGCCAAAAACCTGGTTGCCTCTGCCAGGAGGCTGAAACTTGGCCGCAAGTGGATCTTCCAGCAAGACAATGACCCCAAGCACACATCAAAATCCACAAAGAAATGGTTAATTGACCACAAAATCAACATTTTGCAATGACCATCTCAGTCTCCAGACTTGAACCCCATTGAGAACCTGTGGTTTCAATTGAGGAGGGCAGTCCATAAGTGCAGACCGAAGGATATCAAGGATCTGAAAAGATTCTGTATGGAGGAATGGTCTAAGATCCCTCCCAATGTGTTCTCCAGTCTCATTAAACATTATCGAAAAAGACTCAGTGCTGTTATCCTTGCAAGGGGAGGGTGCACAAAGTACTGAAAACAAGGGTGCCAATAATTGTGACACTTCATTTTTTTGGAAATAAATGTTGTGAGCCAGCTCACAGGCCAACCTGCAGGGGGTGCGCGTGGTGGGCCGGAGAGAGGCTGACAGGACCCAGCAAACAGCACAGGAGGAATCATTGACAGCTCTGGAACCAGTCTGCAATGATCAGGAGGAGATAATTGGGCTATGTGCTACAGGTGCTCATAGTTAGGGATGTTAATTAAGGTGCCTCAATTGGCCAGCACCTGTAGCTGATGCAGTTAACAAGTATCTCCTCCAGCCTAGCCACATAAAAAGGCTGAACATTCATTAGACAGGGGATCGTTACTGAGGAGAGAAGGACAGAGCAGTGTTGGAACCTTTTGTTGGTTTGCCTTGAAAATAGCTTTTTTTTTTTTTTTAAACTACTCCAGTGCAAGATATTTGTTGTTTTTTTTTGTTTTTGTTTGATGTCCTTCAACCTGGAAAAGACCCAAAATAAAAGCACACGGTTCAACCAAACCTGTGTTCGCCTCTGTGATTAATTCCACACTAAAAAGTGGTGCCTGCATTCAGTCAGCTTACAATGTATAATTTGAGAAATGTGTAATTTTGGTTGATTCCATTGAATCATTAATTAAGTCAAATATATTCCATATGTTGGTAAATTACAATATAGCTCATTACCTGTGTTGTTTATTTTATACAGCTTTTTTGCTCATCTTTATCAAGGGTGCCAATTATTTTAGAGGTGACTGTGTATGGAGCACTGTTATATATATGCCTACCTAGCAATGTTATCTCTTCTTTTGTAAACACAGTATATTTGATGAGTCCATAAATCTGTAGTTGCCTCGTTAAAATCAAAACCTTAGTTGTTAATCATAAACGCAAACCGCAAAACAACTTATTTAACACACAATAATTATATTAAACTTAAACTTAAAAAACGCTCTCTCTAGGGATCAGATTCTACACAGGCAATTAGAAACATATTTAACAAGCACATTTTCACGTCACCTACCCAATTTTTCCCCAAAGGAAAGTTATTTTTTAATTTATATGTTTGTTTGTGTTATTCTCTGTAGATATGGTGTTTAAGTACTTGTCAAGTTACATAAAGGAAGCTCATTTGCACTGGGTTCCTGAGAAAGTCTCTCTGAAACAAATCTTACAAAAAGCTAGGCTGTCTGAAAATGAGATGAAGACATGTTATTTGACATCACAAATTCAAGTACTTTTAAAAAACCCATCATTTTCAAGTAGTTTTAAGACCTTGAACCGACTACTTAAAAATTCACATACTTTCAAGGGTTTTAAGGACCTGTGCGAACCCTGAGACAGAGACAGCAAGAGTCGGACTGTCAGAAGATGCTTTTGATATTCAGGGCCTGTGCGTCCTAATATTGTCTTGAGAAATAATATTAGATACATCTATTATTTATTTATTTATTTATTTATTTATTTATTTCTTAGCAGACACCCTTATCCAGGGTGATTTATAATTGTTACAAAATATCACAGTACAAAGTATCACAGTACAAAATATCACACTACAGAGTATCATAATACAGACAACAGCAGTTATAAAGTACAATAAAATCAGTAAAAAATAAGAAGAGCAGACTAAAGAATACAGTAAATAATTACATTTGAGAGTGAGTTCGACTAAGAGCAGTTAACTTATAGTGTGGAGTAGTGGTTAGGGCTCTGGACTCTTGACCGGAGGGTCATGGGTTCAATCCCCAGTGGGGGACACTGTTGTTGTACCCTTGAGCAAGGTACTTTACCTAGATTGTTCAAGTAAAAACCCAACTGCATAAATGGGTAATTGTATGTAAAAATAATGTGATATCTTGTAAGTCGCCCTGGATAAGGGCGTCTGCTAAGAAATAATGTTTATTTATTTATTTATAGTGAAAATATTTGCTTATACGAGTAAAGTCCAGTAACAGCACGTAGTAAGTACAATAAATGAATGAGAACGATTTCAAATAAGAGCAACTGCAAAAAACGTGAATACCTATAAGAGTAAAATCAAATACAAGATACAGGAAGTAGTTATAATTAAGAGCAGTAGTAGAATACAGCAAGGTATGGAGCAGTTCAGTGCAAGTACAAGCTGATGCAAGTACTGGTACAATTGGGGTCCAGTATAGTCGAGACTTATGGAGTTTACAGATGCTGTCTGAACAGGTGTGTCTTGAGGAGGTGCCAGAAGGTGGTCAGGGACTGAGCAGTCCTGATATCTGTGGGTGGGTCTTTCCACCACTGAGGGGCAAGGGTGGAGAAGGAGCGAGCTCTGGAAGCAGGGGAGTGGAGGGGGAGTACAGCTAATCTGCTGGTGGTGGAGGAGCGGAGAGGGCGAGAGGGGGTGTAGGGAGAAATGATAGTCTGGAGATAGGAGGGAGCAGAAAGGTCAACGCAGTGATAGGTGAGTACAAGAGTTTTGAATTGGATGCGAGCAGCAAATAGGGATCCAGTGCAGAGAGGGGAGAAGTGGTGTAGCATGGGAGAAAAAAGGAAAGGAAAAGACAAGCAGCAGCGTTTTGGAGGAGCTAGAGAGGATGGATAGCAGAGGCAGGAAGGCTGGCCAGGAGGGAGTTGTAGTAGTCAAGGTGGGACAGTACCTGGGCCTGAACTAGGAGCTGTGTAGAGTAGTCGGTGAGGAAGGGCTGAATTCTGCGTATGTTGCTGAGGAAGAAGCGACAGGAGCATGCCAGAATAGAGATGTGGTGAAAGTAGGAGAGGGAGGGGTCGAGGGTGATACCGAGGTTCTTGGTGGATAAGGAGGGAAAGAGGACGGTGTATTCAAGAGGAATAGAGATAGAGAGATCAGTGGTGGGGGAGGAAGAGGGGAAGAAAAGGAGGTCTGATTTGGAGAGGTTGAGTTTAAGATGATGCGAGTGCATCCAGGAGGAGATGGCCGAGAGACAGGCAGAGATACAAGACAAAAAAGGAGATTAAGATCTGGGCATCATCAACATAGAAATGATACGAGAAGTCATGGGAGGAGATGAGGGGCCCCAGGGAGCATGTGTAGAGAGAAAACAGTAGGGGTCCCAGGATTGAGCCGTGGGGGACACCTGTCGAAAGGGAGCAAGAGGCAGAGGGTGAGCCACAACAGAACACCCGGTACGTGCAATCAGCGAGGTAGGAGGAGAACCAGGCAAGAGCAGTGCCGGAGTCCGAGGTCAGTGAGGGAGGACAGGAGAATAGAGAGGTTGAGGAGAATTAGGACAGCTGAGAGGGAGGTGGCATTAGTAGTGAGTTAGTGACTGAGAGAAGAGCAATTTCAGTGTGCTGGGTGAAAACCAGATTGGAGGGGCTTGAGCAGAGTGTGAGTTTACAGGAAAACAGAGAGCTGGTGATGTACCACTCGCTCAAGGGTTTTAGAGAGGCGCATAAGAAAGGAGATTGGACAGTAGTTATGGAGGAATGAGGGATCAAGGGAGGGTTTTTATAAGATGGGGTGATGCAAGCCTGTTTGAAGGCAGGGGGGAAACCGTCAAAGAGCAGAGAGGTGTTGAGAAGTGAGGAAATGAAAGGGAGTAAAGCAGGGATAGCAGCCTGGAAGAGGTGAGTGGGGAGGGGGTCCAGAGCACACGTGGTGGGTTTATGGCTCTGGAGCAGGGAGCACAGATCGGAGTCCAAGAGGGGCGAGAGGGAGGAGAAGAAGGGTAGAATAGTAGGGGTTGCAGAGGGTGATGGTGATTGAGTGAGCAGAGGATGGGGTGGAAGGGGAAGAAGGCAAGGTATTGAAGAGTTTGCGATGTCTGTGATTTTGGAGAAGAAGGAGGTAAATTCATCAGCCGAGATGGAGGAAGCTGAAAGGTGGGGGAGGGCTAAGGAGGGAGGAGAAGGTATAGAAAAGTTTACAGGGATTGTTAGTGGAATAGAGTGGTAGCAGGAGCATTTAGCAGAGGTGTGTAGAAGTGAAGAAAGAGAGGAGTGAGCGATAGAGATCCAAGGCAGCAGGGAGATTGGTTTTCTTCCAATTTTTTTCAGTAGAGCGCAGTTCGTTACGAGCCGAGTGGAGCATGGAGGAGAGCCAGGGCTCAGGCAGGGAGGGGCAGGCAGGTCGAGGAGTCGAGGCAGGAGGTGAGGGAGGAGGAAACAGTGGAGGTAGCCAAGTCTACAGAGAGTTGAGAGAAGGTGTCGATAAAGGGGAGGTGTGAGAGCAGCAGAGGAGGAGTGGGAACGGAGGTTTCGATGGAAGGTGACAGAGGGGGTCATTGGAGTAGGAAGGGATGGGAGCGACATAGAGAAGGAGCTCAAGTAGTGATCAGAGATATCGAGAGGAGTGACCAAGAGGGTAGGCAAGTGTACCATAGCTCCGCCCCCTTTCTATATGGCCGACTTCCGCCTAACCCTGGGAATGAATTGACTGGCCATGAAATCCAGGGCATTCTGTTCCCTTTACACAGCGCCCTCACATGTCGGTAGGGAGATTTATCACCAAGAATCATTCTGTCTCATATCCCACTGCTCAGAGTGGAGCCGAAGGAACACTCGGCTGAATCTACCTTTCCCATTACTCCCCCCTCCCGGGAAAAATAATCCGCATTTTGGTGTTCTTTCCCTGGACGGTGGATCATATGATACCTGAAGCGCTGCAATGCCAGATACCACCAAGTTATCCAGGCTTTGCTGTCTTTCATTGTGCTTAACCATTTGAGTGGGGCGTGGTCTGTGACGAGATCAAATTAATGTCCTAGCAGGTAGTATCGTGAGTAGCCCATTTAATGGCAAAACACTTCTTTTCGACTATGGAGTAGTTGTGCTTCCGGGGGAGCATCTTTTTTGCTGAGATACATAATAGGGTGTTCTACTCCATCTACCATTGGGGACAAAACCGCATCCAAACCAACAACCCACGCATCAGTGTGGAGGATTAATCTCTTGGTGAAATCTGGTGTGATGAGAGTGGGGGCCTGGCTGAGTCTCTGCTTAACCCTCTGCGGTCCATTGTCAGACCTGGTCCGACATTGCAATTATTCCTATCCGGTCCATTGTCGGACCCTGTCCAACATCATCAAAAAAACGCAAAAAATGTGTTTCTAGTCGTTTTTTCTCTGGAAAAAGCCGAGAAAACCATTCAATGGCCGAGTGGGAGCGACAGGAGCCGAGACAAGCCGATAAAAACAAACAAACAAAAAAATTTTGCATATCTCATGAATAGTCATACTTGCCATTGGCATCCCATATGGGCGGTCATAAGGAAACAAGCTGAATGGTACTGTATCAGCGCACAGAGACTATCACGGACATTTGCAGAGCTTTTTTGAGATGTTATAGTAATAAAATAATGACTTGGATTGCATTATTGAGGAGTTTGGTGATAAAACGAGTGATCAGGAGATGATTGATCGGTATGTACGACTATTATTATTATTATTATTATTATTATTTATTTCTTAGCATATGTGAAAGTGATGGCGAACGAAAGGGTGGGGCGGGGCTGGAGATGCCTAGTGAGTGCTTTGTTGATATGCAGGGCCTTTTAAACCCGTTTGACTGTGAAAAAAAATACTTTTAAACAGCGCGTCTAAAATTAACTGCACGTGTGAAAATAAATTGGACCTGACACGCCTGACGCACACTTAATAAATGGACTGCCACGTAATCAAATTTGGAGCGCTCTTTCAAGGGATTGACCACTGTGGCATACTCGGAGATGAATCTTCGGTAATAACCGGCTAACCCCAGTAGAGACCTCACCTGAGCCTTGGTTTTGTGGATTACCAGATCCACCAAAGAATGGACTTTGGTGACAACCGGTTTCACCCTTCCATTTTCCATTATAAATCCCAAATATTGAGTCTCTGTTTTGGCAAACGCACATTTTCTCAAGTTGGCTGTCAGCCGGGCTACCCTTAGAGACTGAAGGACAACTGTAACCCTAGCCAAATGCTCTCACCAGGTGGAGCTGTAAATAACGACATTGTCAATATACGCTGCCGCATATTCACGATGTGGGCATAATACCTGGTCCATCAGTCTCTGAAAGGCAGCGGGCGCACCATGTAGCCCAAACGGCATGGTTATGAAATGGAACAGCCCTTCAGGAGTTGAAAATGCGGTTTTCTCTCTAGAACTGCAGGTTAAAGGGATCTGCCAGTACCCCTTCTTCCGGTCCAGAGTGGAGATAAACCTAGCCATTCCCAATCTATCAAGAAGCTCATCGACCCGAGGCATGGGGTAGGCATTGAATTTGGCAATAGCGTTTACCTTACGGAAATCAATGCAGAAGCAGTCCTTTTTGGCGACTATCACAATTGGACTGCACCACTCACTCTTGGAAGGCTCAATCACCCCAAGTTCGAGCATCGCCCATACCTCTTTGCTAACTGCACTTCGTTGACTTTCTGGGATCGGTTAAGGTCTCTCTCGCACTGTGACACCTGGGGGAGATAATGACATATTCAACAAGGTTAGTTCTACCGGGCAAGTCAGAAAAAACATAACTGAAATCCTCAATTAACATATGCAGCTCTCATTGCTGATCTGGAAGTAACTGTTCCCCCCATTGAAATGTCTTTAGTGCTAGGGGTCACTAGACAGGGACCTAAATAATTCTCTACTTTGCCTGGGGCTATAAATAAGACCTCCCTTGCCTGCCAGGGCTTTAATAAATTTACGTGATAAATTTCCTGTTCATTACGGGAAATTTAGTCTAATTTCATAATTCACCTTTCCTATAGCCTGAATCACTTCATATGGCCCCTGACATTTAGCACATAGTTTTGATTCCGATGAAGGAATAAGCAGCATTACTTTGTCTCTTGGTCGAAAGGTTTGAATTCTTGCATTTTGATTGTAATGCTGCTGTTGCCAGTGCTGAGCCGATCTGAGACTGTCCTGGGCCAAACGGCCGACCAAATCCAGGCAATCTCTAAGTAGGAACACATGCTGCACTACATTTTTGGATAAGCATTTGTACTTTTCTCACCCCACTCTCAACAGATTGAGGATGCTGCAAGGCTGTCTGCTTTACAAGAGCTCGAAGGGGGAGAACCCTGTCGAACTCTGCAGCACCTCTCTCACTGCAAAAAGGTAGGGGAGAAACGATGCCCAATGTTTTTGCTTTTGGTTCACAAATTGTCTCAGCATCTGCTTTAGGGTCTGATTAAAATGTTCCACCAAACCATCTGTCTGTGGATAATAAACAGGTGTCCTAATGGGACGCATTTTTAATTATTATTATTATTATTTATTTCTTAGCAGACACCCTTATCCAGGGCGACTTACAATTGTTACAAGATACCACATTATTTTGTACATACATTTATACAGTTGGGTTTTTACTGGAGCAATCTAGGTAAAGTACCTTGCTCAAGACTACAGCAGCAGTGTCCTCCACCTGGGATTCAACCAACAACCCTCCAGTCAAGAGTCCAGAGCCCTAACCACTACTCCACACTGCTGGCCCATATTTTGTAAACTTGCTGTAACGTGTTAGACAGAAAGTTAGTTCTATGATCAGTCAAGATTTCCTTGGGGATCCCTACTCTAGCCATAATCTGCAATAATTCTTTGGCTATTGCAGCTGCACTAGTGGACCTCAATGGAACTGCTTCTGGGTATCACGTTGCATAATCTACCACCACTAATATATGCGTATACCCGGAATCAGAAGGTAGCAAAGGGCCCACTATGTCCATTGCAATGTGTTCAAAGAGTGTGGAAATAATCGGCAGTGGGACCAAAGGGGTGGGGCGCACTCAACCCAGTGCTACTCTCTGGCAGTCTGGGCATGTGGCTCCATATTTTGTCACTTCATTATGAAGCCCTACCCAATAAAATGGAGCCAATATTTGTTCCCTTGTTTTATCAGCTCTGAGGGCCCTGCAAAAGGGATATCATGCGCCAGCCTCATGACCTCAGGCCGACAAGACGGGGGAACCAATAATTTTGTTACAGGCTGTCCTGTGCCCGTGGCAAGGTTTACCCTATACAGTAATTGCCCCTTGATAATTAAATGTGGAAATACTAGTGCCCCAGCGCCTTCAACATCCTTACCTTCAATAGACCGGACCTGTCCCCAAGTGTGCACTAGTGAGGGGTCGTTGGTTTGCACTACACTATGTCCGCACTTGAGTGCCACATGTCCGGTATATTGACAGGGGCTGGAGTAGCCTCTGCCCTGGGTGGCCCAGTAACCTCGCCCTTTTGGTCACACTGAGTTCCGACCCCCTTTGACTGGCGTTTTGTTACTCTCAAAGCAATCTCCCACCTGACCTCAGCTTCATCTCATTAATCCCTCCTATTTTTCGATCCGTCTCTCTGTTAGTTTTTCTGTGATGAAAAATGGGGGAAAACATTTCAGTTTGAATGAGAAAAACATCACCAATCGTTTCCCTTTTTTGTTTTTCTGTCATGTTTACGTGTGCGGTCGTGACTGCCATTATTTTGACCAGTTCTTTGTAGTTTGGCCAGTCTCGGCCTTTCCACCACCCCAACTATTAGGTGACGTTTTATCGCTCTTACCGATAAATATACTTTTACGGTGGGGCATTTCCATGGTTACAGGAGATAGCCACCTGACCTAGTTTCTGCCACGACACACCGCCCAAGAGAGCTGACATAATTAAGGTCTGCCCACACCCTGTGTCCACTAATGCGTGGGTTTTCACGTTTCACAAAACCACATTAACAATACAAGGCCCCTCCCGACCATTTTCCCTCGCTTACCTGCTTCTGATGCCCAATTACAAGTCGCCACACTCCATCACAGATGGGCATGACCTGGCCTGGTGTCCCAGTTGGTGGCATCTAAAAGAGATAGGGGGGACAGTGGGAGCAGTGGTTAAATATCTGTCATGTTGCTGGTATGGCAACGGCGCAGGGGCAACAAATCTACCCCAGCTGGGGGCCAAGCAAGGTTGCCTATTCGGATCTGCTGTGTTTAGGTCGGTGTTGGTGGAGACCAGGGAGTCTTCGAAATCATCGGCCAGTTTCACAGCATCTTCCAGGGTGTCGGGGTTGTGGCGCCGTATCCACTCTTGTGTTTCGGAGCTGACCACATGGCAGAACTGCTCCATTACTATCGCCTCGCCCATTTGTAAGCTCATCTTCTGGGCAGGGTTGAGCCAGTGCACTATGTGCTCACACAACTTCTGCCCGACCACCCTGGGGCGTGTATCTCAGGACGTCTGGTACTCCTGGAACCGTACCCGGTGTGTTTCCCCCGTTTCCCCCGGCGCAGAATGGCTTGCTTTACCAGGTCGTACTGGGTGGCTTCGGCATCCCTCACGGCCTAGTAGGCTGCCTGAGCCTCCCTGATCAGGCAGGGTCCCAGCTGGCTTGCCCAGAACTCCTTTGGCCATGGCGGTGGTAGCCAGCAGCTCAAAGGCGACCAGGTAAGCTTCCGGGCCCTTGCCCTTGGGGCCATCATCACAGGTCCAGTTGGTATCGCCAGACCTACCCTCTCGATCAGTGCTGTGTACTTTTCCTCTCTCAGTCTCTCCTCACTCTCCCGTCTGCCATCAATCACCTCCAACAGTGCCGACAGCGAAGCGTGATCCATCCCACTGCACAGGTGTAGGGGTGATGCAGTGCTCAAGATAACAAAGTACTGGTGAAATGATGGTTTACTTATTTGTAATCCACAGTCTGATGACAACAGTATATAATAAGTGATAACATCCACGGGTTCAGTCCCAAAATAATAGTCCAGATATAATCACCAGCAATAAATACAAACATGATCACAAGTCCGTAGTGAGTGCTGTAGTGCTCGTGGTGCGAATACAATTAATCGTGACTCAAGTGCAGTGTTGTCTGGGCTTTGTGCGACAGTATTTTAGACACGACAAACAAACAAAACACTCACGATAACAAAACGTGTTCTCCTTCCAGTTCAGCATTAACCATAACAAAGGAACAGATCACCTCGCTATGTCCCCTTATATACCATCAATCATGTTCCGTTGGTTAACGATTGCAACCACTCCTCCAATCCACGGCTGTCATATTGTTTCCATTCCTTGTCGATGATTTAGTGTACCGTAGCTCCGCCCCCTTTCTAGATGGCCGACTTCCACCTAACCCTGGGAATGAATTGTCTGGTCATCCAGTCCAGGGCACTCTGTTCCTTTTACACAGCGCCCTCAAAGGTCAGAGGGAGATTTATCACCAAGAATCATTCTGTCTCTGTCACAGGACAATACAAAAATTGTAGTTGCAGGCTAAGTCTCAGGAGATTGTTCCCATAAGGGCACCCGTAGATGGTGACATTTTGCTAAATAAAGACACTCACATTTTGATCTCCGCCATTTCCCAGGCATTGCGAAAACTTTCAATGTGAGTCGTACTGAATCGTTCTTTACGTACATGTTAAAGCTGATAATCAAGATACAAAAATTATTTCCTTAAAGCTAAAAGTCTATAGTCTGTAATGATTATATATATATATATATATATATATATATATATATATATATATATACTCTATATTAGCTCAAAGAGCCAGTTGCCCAACATTTCGATATGTTGTACATATCTTTCTCAAGGGATATATATATATATATATATATATATATATATATATATATATATATATATATTAGGGCTGTCAATTAATCACAATTAACAGATCTCTGCTTTGCATTGGAAAGGTTAAGTGGAACAGTTGTAAAGAAGCTGGATAAATTTGGGGACATCATCTACGCATATGGAAGTGAGAGTTGAGAAAAGGAAGGAAAAAGTACAAACTATTCCTGGAAAGTCTAGACGGCAGCAGGAGATTGAAGGCTTAGAGAAAGGAGACAGCTGAGGAAGCAATGGAGAAGAGCAGAACAAAATCAGAAGGAGGGACTCAATCTTTTACAAAGGGTCATAAAAGATAAGCTTGCAACATTGCGCAGAGCTGAGCGCCTACGGAAACACTACAAAAAGAAGGAGCGTGCGAGAACTAACTTTTATAAAGACCAAATCAAATTTGTAAAGAAGTTATTCACCAGTGAGAAGAATGGCACACTAAAAGCATCTAAGTTTGAGCTGGAGAGATATTTGGAGGAAACACATACAGATTCAAAAAGGCAGGAGCCTATGTCAATTCCTTCAGACATCCCACCTATCAATCCACCGGAATACCAAATGGAGGACTGTGCACCTAAGTGGAAAGAAGTAGAGCAAGCTGTGAAAAAAGCAAGGGCTTCATCATCACCAGGGCCTAATGGAGTTCCGTACAGAGTGTACAAGAGTGCTACAGGAGTTCTACGAATCCTGTGGAAATTGATGAAAGTGGCATGGGAAAAACAGGTTGTACCAAGAGCATGGCGCCGAACAGGTGGAGTCTTTATACCTAAAGAAAAAGATTCTACAAGCATCAGTCAGTTTCGTCCCATTTCCCTATTAAACGTAGAAGGCAAGATTTTCTTCAGCATTATTGCTCAGAGATTGTCAACTTACCTATTAAAGAACTGCTTCATTGACACTTCAATACAAAAAGCGGGCATTCCAGGTTTCCCAGGATGCTTAGAACACATCAATGTGATCTGGCAACAAATTCAATCAGCTAAAAAGGAGAGGGAAGGAGCTCCATGTGACATTCCTGGATTTGGCTAATGCATATGGTTCAGTGCCACATGAACTTCTTTGGGCAGCATTTAATTTTTTCAATGTACCGATGACAATAACAAATTTAGTGAAAGCCTACTTTGGAGATTGGCAATTTAGTTTTTCAACTTCAGAATTCAGCACTACAGAATTCGGCAATGCCTAGAAGTTGGAATAATGGCAGGATGCACCATTTCTCCACTGGCTTTTACCATGGCAATGGAAGTAATCATTAGGGCATCAAAATGGGTAGTAGGAGGAGAGCGCTTGGCTTCTGGAATGCGACTACCACCAATTCGAGCATACATGGATGACATGACAACCATGACTACAACAGTAGCCTGCACTAATCAGTTATTGGGGAAATTAACCAATAACATTGAATGGGCACGAATGCAATTCAAGCCCACTAAATCAAGGAGAATCTCTATAATTAAAGGTAAAGTAGTCGATAAAACGTTCTTCATTAATGGTGAGGCAATATCAACAGTGTCTGAGAAGCCAGTGAAGAGTCTTGGGAGATGGTATGACGGGGATCTAAAGGACACAGTTCGTGTGGGAGAAGTTAGACAACAAGCAGTGAAGGGTTGAAGAGCATAGACAGCAGCGCTTTACCAGGCAAACTAAAACTCTGGTGCTTTCAGTTTGGTCTACTGCCGAGGTTGCTGTTGCCACTGACTGTGTATGAGGTTTCTTTGACAACAGTAGAGAAGCTGGAAGCCTTAATCAGTTCATACATCAGGAAATGGTTGAGAGTTTCACGCTGCCTCAGTAGAGTGGGACTTTATGGTAAAGGAATACTGGAGCTACCAGCATCCGCTCTAACCGAGGAGTTTAAGTGCGCCAAAGGTCAAACTGGAAATGACATTAGTAGAGTCACGCGACAAATGCGTAAGGGAGGCAGCACCTGTGCTGAAAACTGGAAGAAAGTGGGAGGCAAAGAAAGATGTGGAGGATGCAAAGGCTGCCCTTCGAATTGGTGATATCATGGGGCAAGTTCAGCATGGAAGAGGGGGTCTTGGTCTCAATTCAGCTCCTCCTACATGGCACAAGGCAGCCCCAGCTCAACGGAGGAAGATGGTAGTCAATGAGCAAAAGCAGGAGGAGAGGATGAGGTGTATAAAGGCCATTTCCCAGGCCAAGCAGGGAGAATGGATGAGATGGGAGAGTGTGGAACAACGCAAGATTGGCTGGCAAGACCTATGGTCAATGGAACAGAGCAGGATCAGTTTCCTCATCAGGTCAACATATGATGTTCTCCCATCACCACAGAACCTAAACCTCTGGGTAGGAGAGGATCCCTCATGTCCTTTGTGTTCATCATCTGCAACATTAAGGCACATTTTGACAGGATGTAAGGTGGCTCTTAGCCAAGGACGGTTTACTTGGCGCCATGACCAGGTGCTGCGATATTTGGACTTAGCATTGGAAGACAAGCGTAACATGACCAATAAGTTGCCACCAGTTCCATCAAAACATTACACACAAAAGACAACATTCCTCCGCCCAGGAGAGCAACCACCAAGAAAAGGTGTTAAAACCAATCCTCGCCCAGGACAACTGGAAGCTGCTAGAGACTGGAAAATACTGGCAGATGTTGGTCAACGGCTTATTTTTCCACCTGAGATTGCCACCACTAACCTTCGACCAGATATTGTCTTGTGGTCTGATCAGCACGCCTTGTTCACCTGGTAGAGTTAACAGTGCCATGGGAGGATGCTGTAGATGAGGCGTATGAGAGGATGAAACTGCGGTATGCTCAACTAGCCACTGAAGCGGAACAGCGAGGATGGAGAGTCCGGGTTTACCCAGTGGAAGTGGGTTGTCGAGGATTTGTGGCACACTCTACAACCCCGTTTCTCAGAGACGTCGGATTCAGTGGCCAAGAGTTGCGTCGCACAGTGAAGAACTTATCTGAAGCAGCAGAGAGGAGCAGCAACTGGCTGTGGTTGAGACGGAAAGATTCTGGCTGGGGATCTCAAGCACAATAGAAAGAAAGAAACGCTGATGTACAGGTAAGTAAGCTGGGCTGAGTTGAGTGGGGGACGGAGGGGGGTGATTCTGGGACGCCAGAATCACCGTCGAGCCCTCTTGAGGTGTCGTGGGCTAGTCGACGAAACACAGAGGATGGAAGGTGCCCACTTGAATACCCTAGAGATGTACCCTACTTAGCTCAATCCAGACGGTTGTCATGCTGATGCGCTGGGGAGACCGCACTGTGGTTGATCCCCGGAGCCAGCATCGCAGCCGTTGTGTGTGCTGATGCGCTAGGGAGGCAAAATAAGCTGATCCCTGGAGCCAGCATTACACTTCAGCCATCAACACCAGACATAAGGATATCTACATCATCATATGGAAGGAAGCGCAAATGGATGGAGACACCTATGGATCACATTAGTTTACTGTAAAGCTACGTCTTAGTTGGTGCTCATCTTGGCGGGAACCGAGTTCAAATCAGCATGAAGTTTTAACATCTACTCTCGTGAAATCATGAATACAGCATTGTACAATTGATTTTCTGTAATATCGTTTAGTGGATTTATTCTTTAGGATTATTCTACAAAAAGATATATGATATTATTTTATTATTTTTTAATTATTCTGCAATATGTGTTTGTCTATTTTTTGTACTGTTTGGTAGTTTGTGTTGGAATTACATTTTTTAGCCTTCACTAACGAAAGCCCCATCTGTCTTTGGTAGATACAAGGTCGTTGCAAGCAAGTTCCTTTTTAAGATAATTATACTATTCATTTACTGTAGAAATTGTATTTTGCTTGCAGTTTTAACATGCTACCCAATATATTTTATGGGTCAAACATCAAGACACAGCGAGTGTGACGATATCTGTAGCGATGAGGATGATTGCATTAGACCCTACCTACCAAGCGCAGGCAGGTGACTGTGAGAGTGAGGTTGAGATGCAGCCACCTAGTAAAGTGCAGAGAGGAAGGGATCTGTATAGCAGTATAATATACTGTATATATATTGTAACAAACCAGGAGAGTACTCCCGTGTGTGACTCTCCTTTTGCTTCCACCGACTGGCACAGACACAAGGAATGTTCAGGTAAGTAATTCTTTATTTACAATATTTACACAAGTTATCAATTTCTCTGGGTTGAGTAAAGCCCTGTACGGGTCACTAACTAGCTCACTTCTTCGTCCCTCACTAACTGATTCAGAAGTACCGAGTCCAGCAGGCCGAGGCCTTTGCAAGTCCTTTCCCTGTGGAGTATTCCTGCTACACAGGTAAGTATGGACCCGGTGCCCTCTGCTGGAGTCTCTCGGCCACACAGGCAAGAATCACGCCGCCTCCCTCTGCTGGAGTCTGGCTGTAACACAGGTAAGAAGAAGGAACGCCCTCTGCCGGAATGTCTCTGTAACACAGGTCAGGACAACGCAGACTCCCTCTGCTGGAGCCTTGTCGTAACGCAGGTAGGAACACAAAGACACCCTCTGCTGGAATGCCTCTGTAACACAGGCCAGGGTAACGCAGACTCCCTCTGCTGGAACTGGCTGAAACACAGACAAGAACAGAGAGATTCTCCTCCCCCTGTTGGAGTATCCTTGAACACAGGTGATAGGTAAGAACAACGTGGACACCCACCGCTGGAGTATCGCTGCAAGACTGGTAATAATCCACAAGAATGCAAATGGAATTGTATCCTGGTTGTGGGGGTGAACCCCTGCAACCAAAGTCCCAGTGCTTCACAGAAACACGGGGGTGTCCCAGAGTTCAAACACAATATCCTTGTTGGTTTACACCACCTGTGGAAACTGCAGTTCCTGTCTGTACAATAAAAGCCACGTTCCAAAACTCCAGACCGTTGCCTCCGTTCTTATTATTACAGTTCGCTAATTGTGCTGCGTCTTCATGCGCGCTTCCCTCTGAGTCCCGAGACAAACATACACCCATATACAAACGGCAGTTGTGACGGTCCCCAACCGTCACGGAAACTGCGGAATTGTTTTAAATTCGTCACCGGTAGACAGCGTCTCTTGTCCGGTATTTCATAAAAATAAATTAAACTTTAACAAAACAAAAGACTACCTCACAAAGAGGATAAACGCCCACAGTAAAACAAAATACAGCTTTACTCAAAACGAAACCAAACGTTCACTTTACCTTCCAATAACTCTTAATGCACTTTCAATTCTCTTAGCCCTGTTCAGCAGTACACACCGGCGGTGTTCCCCACGATCACCCCCTGCTGTACCGCTCCACTTCCCTTTATACCCAGAAACCCCACCTTCCTTATTAAAGCTAAGGTTCCTGGGTTGTATAGTTTTTCAAATGGCGTCGCCATTTCTTAAAGGCGACGCCGCTCTTTCTACAATATATATATATATATATATATATATATATATATATATATATATATATATATACAGTGCCTTGCATAAGTATTCACCCCCCTTGGACTTTTCCACATTTTAGTGTTACAACCTGGAATTAAAATGGATTTAATTGGGATTTTTACCATTTTTACCATTTACACAACATACTTAACACTTTGAAGGTGCAAAATATTTTTTATTGTGACACTACAGTTAATTAAACAAAAAAAAGACATTTGTTGGTTGCATAAGTATTCACCCCCCTGAGTCAATACTAAGCACCTTTGGCAGCAATTACAGCTGTGAGTCTTGTTGGGTAAGTCTCTACCAGCTTTGCACATCTGCATCCAGCAATTTTTGCCCATTCTTCTTGGCAAAATTGCTCAAGCTCTGTCAAGTTGGATGGGGACCGTTGGTGAACAGCAATTTTCAAGCCTTGCCTCAGATTCTCAATCGGATTGAGGTCTGGGCTTTGACTGGGCCATTCTAAGACATTCAGGTTCTTGTTTTTAAACCACTCCAGTGTAGCTTTGGCTGTGTGTTTAGGGTCATTGTCCTGCTGGAAGGTGAACCTCCGCCCCAGTCCCAGGTCTCTTGCAGACTGAAACAGGTTTTCCTCCAGGATTACACTGTATTTGGCTCCATCCATCTTGCCCTCAATCCTGACCAGTTTCCCAGTCCCTGCCAATGAAAAGCATCCCCATAACATGATGCTGCCACCACCATGCTTCACCATGGGGATGGTGTTCTCAGGGTGATGAGCAGTGTTGGCTTTGTGCCACACATAGCGTTTTACGCTAAGGCCAAAAAATTCAATTTTGGTCTCATCAGACCAGAGAACCTTTTTCCACATGTTTGCTGTGTCTCCCTGTGGCAATGCGCCCCACCCCTGTGTGCATTTGTGTGTTGCGTGCGTGTGTTAATGTTGGTGTATAGATTGGTACACGGGATATAAACGGGTCTGTGTTTCACGTGTGATTTAAAAAGGTAGATTTGTATTTAGGCACGAGGAGGGCACAAATCACTTCACGTGCTGGTTAAATGTAATATGTGAGCACGGGGTTGCACAGAATTAATTCACGTGCTGGGATTCAAGTGAATAATTAATTAGTAATTGAATCCCAGCACAACAGTATAAATAGGCACATTTTTAGTCACTCGTGGTTAGGTGTTCAGAGAGTGGAGAACGGGTGAGAGAGAAGGAGTAAAATCATAAACGTAAAGTGTTGTACTCACCGTGTTTGTTCGTCTGTCCTGCACCGTCTGTTTAGTAGTGTTTAGTCGTTTTGTATGTCTATTTATTTTGGCTACCAGTGCCGTGTCCTGTTTTGTGCTGTTTTCAAGCCTTTTATTTGTTAATAAACGCTGAGTGCAGCCATTGCACTCAGCTCATCATCACCACCGTCTCTGTCTGTGTTTGAATTCCTTTCTGGTCTGACGCAACCCACTCTGGCCGTCTTTGTGACACGTGGTGTCAGAAGTAGGATCGACAGCGCCTCCAGGACTCAGGCCAGAGCAGGAACCGCATTTTTTGGAAAAAAAAAGTGTTGGATTACAAAAAAAATATATATATATAAATAAATAAAATGGGATGGAAGGAGGATAAAGAGGTGAAGGACAGGGAGGAGGAGTGCCGCCTAAGGGCCAGACATCCACGGCGATCTAACAAGCCAACGCCGGGGTGCCTCCTCTGCGACCAGGATCATCTGTTCGCCAACTGTCCCTTATGCCTGAGTGGGAGGAGCCCGAACGTCCTACGCCTGAGTGGGAGGAGCCCGAACGTCCTACGCCTGAGTGGGGGGAGCCCGAACGTCCACAGCCCAAGAGGGGGGAGTCGGTGCGTCCACAGCCCAAGAGGGGGGAGTCGGTGCGTCCACAGCTCAAAAGGGAGGAGTCGGTGCGTCCACAGCTCAAAAGGGAGGAGTCGGTGCGTCCACAGCCCAAAAGGGAGGAGTCGGTGCGTCCACAGCCCAAAAGGGAGGAGTCGGTGCGTCCACAGCCCAAAAGGGAGGAGTCGGTGCGTCCACAGCCCAAAAGGGAGGAGTCGGTGCGTCCACAGCCCAAAGAGAGGAAAGTCGGGGCTTCCATAACCCTAGGAACCAAGCTGCCAGCAGAGGGAGAATGCCTGCTATCCCCATCTCCACCAGCAGAGGAAGAATGCCTGCTGGTTTCCCCTTCCGAGGCAGAGCCGCACCAGTCCCCTGCAAGAGAGGCAGAGCAGCACCAGTCCCCTGAAAAAGGGGGAGACGACATGCTGCTCCCACCTCCGTCGCCAGGAGACTACACGCTGCTCCCACCTTCACCGGCAGGAGCAGAGCAGCCGGAGCTGTCTCTTCCTCCGCCACCTTCACCGGCAGGAGCAGAGCAGCAGGAGCTGCCTCTGCCTCCGCCACCTCCACCGGCAGGAGCAGAGCAGCAGGAGCTGCCTCTGGCTCCGCCATGTCCACCAGCAGAGGGTGAATGCCTGCTGGGTCCCTGTCGACCAGCAGAGGGTGAATGCCTGCTGGTATCACTTCCCCCACCAGCAGAGGATGAATGCCTGCTGGTATCACTTCCCCCACCAGCAGAGGATGAATGCCTGCTGGTATCACTTTCCCCACCATCACGAGGAGAGGAGCGGGAGCTGCCTCTGCCTCCATCACCATCAGGGGGAGAGAAGCAGGAGCTGCCTCTCCCTTCACCAGAAAGACCAGGACGTGAAGCTGGCGGCCCTCCGCAGCCCTTGCATAGGCTGCTGAGGGAAGCATGGGGAAGAATCGCCTGGTCGCAGAGGCCGAGAAGAGGGCCAACACCCGCACCCCGGCTGGTCCTGACTCCCTGCCACGCTTCACCCTCGCCTGGGGCTGCTAGTTGCTCCGCATCGCAGCAGGAAGTACTGTGGCCGGAACCCCACCAAGGGGAGCTGTTGGCCACGAAGAAGGGGGAGGAGGTCTGGAGACCACCAACCCCAGCAGCAGTTTCGCTGCCGGAGATCGTGGGGGAGGTCAGGAGACCTGCTCCCACTGCAGCAGTTTCGCTGCCGGAGATCGTGGGGGAGGTCTGGAGACCTGCTCCCACTGCAGCAGTTTCGCTGCCGGAAATCGTGGGGGAGGTCCGGAGACCTGCTCCCACTGCAGCAGTTTCGCAGCCGGAGATCGTGGGGAGGTCCGGAGACCTGCTCCCACTGCAGCTTCTTCGCTGCCGGCAGTACTGTGGTCGGAGCCCCACCAAAGGGAGCTACCGGCTACAAAGACAGGGGGAGAGGTCAGGAGACCACTTTCCCCAGCAGCAGTTTCGCTGCAGGAGCAAACCAACAGGCTGTCAGCCGTGCCACTACCGGCAGGGGTGCTGACAGCATGGCCAGGCATGGGCCCACTGAAGCCTCCCTTCACAGCCCGAGACTTTGTCCTGGACTGCTGGATTTTTAAGGGGGGAGGTGGCCGTTGAGGCCATGTGTGCTGCGCACAAGGGGGAGTATATGTGGCAATGCGCCCCGCCCCTGTGTGCATTTGTGTGTTGCGTGCGTGTGTTAATGTTGGTGTATAGATTGGTACACGGGATATAAACGGGTCTGTGTTTCACGTGTGATTTAAAAAGGTAGATTTGTATTTAGGCACGAGGAGGGCACAAATCACTTCACGTGCTGGTTAAATGTAATATGTGAGCACGGGGTTGCACAGAATTAATTCACGTGCTGGGATTCAAGTGAATAATTAATTAGTAATTGAATCCCAGCACAACAGTATAAATAGGCACATTTTTAGTCACTCGTGGTTAGGTGTTCAGAGAGTGGAGAACGGGTGAGAGAGAAGGAGTAAAATCGTAAACGTAAAGTGTTGTACTCACCGTGTTTGTTCGTCTGTCCTGCACCGTCTGTTTAGTAGTGTTTAGTCGTTTTGTATGTCTATTTATTTTGGCTACCAGTGCCGTGTCCTGTTTTGTGCTGTTTTCAAGCCTTTTATTTGTTAATAAACGCTGAGTGCAGCCATTGCACTCAGCTCATCATCACCACCGTCTCTGTCTGTGTTTGAATTCCTTTCTGGTCTGACGCAACCCACTCTGGCCGTCTTTGTGACACGTGGTGTCAGAAGTAGGATCGACAGCGCCTCCAGGACTCAGGCCAGAGCAGGAACCGCATTTTTTGGAAAAAAAAAAAGTGTTGGATTACAAAAAAAATATATATATATAAATAAATAAAATGGGATGGAAGGAGGATAAAGAGGTGAAGGACAGGGAGGAGGAGTGCCGCCTAAGGGCCAGACATCCACGGCGATCTAACAAGCCAACGCCGGGGTGCCTCCTCTGCGACCAGGATCATCTGTTCGCCAACTGTCCCTTATGCCTGAGTGGGAGGAGCCCGAACGTCCTACGCCTGAGTGGGAGGAGCCCGAACGTCCTACGCCTGAGTGGGGGGAGCCCGAACGTCCACAGCCCAAGAGGGGGGAGTCGGTGCGTCCACAGCCCAAGAGGGGGGAGTCGGTGCGTCCACAGCTCAAAAGGGAGGAGTCGGTGCGTCCACAGCTCAAAAGGGAGGAGTCGGTGCGTCCACAGCCCAAAAGGGAGGAGTCGGTGCGTCCACAGCCCAAAAGGGAGGAGTCGGTGCGTCCACAGCCCAAAAGGGAGGAGTCGGTGCGTCCACAGCCCAAAAGGGAGGAGTCGGTGCGTCCACAGCCCAAAGAGAGGAAAGTCGGGGCTTCCATAACCCTAGGAACCAAGCTGCCAGCAGAGGGAGAATGCCTGCTATCCCCATCTCCACCAGCAGAGGAAGAATGCCTGCTGGTTTCCCCTTCCGAGGCAGAGCCGCACCAGTCCCCTGCAAGAGAGGCAGAGCAGCACCAGTCCCCTGAAAAAGGGGGAGACGACATGCTGCTCCCACCTCCGTCGCCAGGAGACTACACGCTGCTCCCACCTTCACCGGCAGGAGCAGAGCAGCCGGAGCTGTCTCTTCCTCCGCCACCTTCACCGGCAGGAGCAGAGCAGCAGGAGCTGCCTCTGCCTCCGCCACCTCCACCGGCAGGAGCAGAGCAGCAGGAGCTGCCTCTGGCTCCGCCATGTCCACCAGCAGAGGGTGAATGCCTGCTGGGTCCCTGTCGACCAGCAGAGGGTGAATGCCTGCTGGTATCACTTCCCCCACCAGCAGAGGATGAATGCCTGCTGGTATCACTTCCCCCACCAGCAGAGGATGAATGCCTGCTGGTATCACTTTCCCCACCATCACGAGGAGAGGAGCGGGAGCTGCCTCTGCCTCCATCACCATCAGGGGGAGAGAAGCAGGAGCTGCCTCTCCCTTCACCAGAAAGACCAGGACGTGAAGCTGGCGGCCCTCCGCAGCCCTTGCATAGGCTGCTGAGGGAAGCATGGGGAAGAATCGCCTGGTCGCAGAGGCCGAGAAGAGGGCCAACACCCGCACCCCGGCTGGTCCTGACTCCCTGCCACGCTTCACCCTCGCCTGGGGCTGCTAGTTGCTCCGCATCGCAGCAGGAAGTACTGTGGCCGGAACCCCACCAAGGGGAGCTGTTGGCCACGAAGAAGGGGGAGGAGGTCTGGAGACCACCAACCCCAGCAGCAGTTTCGCTGCCGGAGATCGTGGGGGAGGTCAGGAGACCTGCTCCCACTGCAGCAGTTTCGCTGCCGGAGATCGTGGGGGAGGTCTGGAGACCTGCTCCCACTGCAGCAGTTTCGCTGCCGGAAATCGTGGGGGAGGTCCGGAGACCTGCTCCCACTGCAGCAGTTTCGCAGCCGGAGATCGTGGGGAGGTCCGGAGACCTGCTCCCACTGCAGCTTCTTCGCTGCCGGCAGTACTGTGGTCGGAGCCCCACCAAAGGGAGCTACCGGCTACAAAGACAGGGGGAGAGGTCAGGAGACCACTTTCCCCAGCAGCAGTTTCGCTGCAGGAGCAAACCAACAGGCTGTCAGCCGTGCCACTACCGGCAGGGGTGCTGACAGCATGGCCAGGCATGGGCCCACTGAAGCCTCCCTTCACAGCCCGAGACTTTGTACTGGACTGCTGGATTTTTAAGGGGGGAGGTGGCCGTTGAGGCCATGTGTGCTGCGCACAAGGGGGAGTATATGTGGCAATGCGCCCCGCCCCTGTGTGCATTTGTGTGTTGCGTGCGTGTGTTAATGTTGGTGTATAGATTGGTACACGGGATATAAACGGGTCTGTGTTTCACGTGTGATTTAAAAAGGTAGATTTGTATTTAGGCACGAGGAGGGCACAAATCACTTCACGTGCTGGTTAAATGTAATATGTGAGCACGGGGTTGCACAGAATTAATTCACGTGCTGGGATTCAAGTGAATAATTAATTAGTAATTGAATCCCAGCACAACAGTATAAATAGGCACATTTTTAGTCACTCGTGGTTAGGTGTTCAGAGAGTGGAGAACGGGTGAGAGAGAAGGAGTAAAATCGTAAACGTAAAGTGTTGTACTCACCGTGTTTGTTCGTCTGTCCTGCACCGTCTGTTTAGTAGTGTTTAGTCGTTTTGTATGTCTATTTATTTTGGCTACCAGTGCCGTGTCCTGTTTTGTGCTGTTTTCAAGCCTTTTATTTGTTAATAAACGCTGAGTGCAGCCATTGCACTCAGCTCATCATCACCACCGTCTCTGTCTGTGTTTGAATTCCTTTCTGGTCTGACGCAACCCACTCTGGCCGTCTTTGTGACACTCCCACATGCCTTTTGGCAAAATCCAAATGGGATTTGATATGGGTTTTTTTCAGCAATGGCTTTCTTCTCGCCACTCTTCCATAAAGCCCAGCTTTGTGGAGCGTCCGGGTTATAGGGCAGCAGTGTGGAGTAGTGGTTAGGGCTCTGGGCTCTTGACCGGAGGGTTGTGGGTTCAATCCCCAGTGGGGGATACTGCTGTTGTACCCTTGAGCAAGGTACTTTACCTAGATTGCTCCAGTAAAAACCCAACTGTATAAATGGGTAATTGTATGTAAAAAATAATGTGATATCTGTATAATGTGAAATAATGTATAATGTGATATCTTGTAACAATTGTAAGTCGCCCTGGATAAGGGCGTCTGCTAAGAAATAAATAATAATAATAATAATAATAATAATAATAATAGTTGTCCCATGGACGGTTTCTCCCATCTCAGCTGTGGATCTCTCCAGCTCCTTCAGAGTTATCATTGGCCTCTTGGTTGCTTCTCTGACTAATGCCCTCCTTACCTGGTCACTGAGTTTTGGTGGACGGCCTTCTCTAGGCAGAGTCGCGGTTGTGCCATATTCTTTCCATTTTTTAATAATGGATTTAACGGTGCTCCGGGGGATGTTCAAAGTTTGGGATATTTTTTTATAACCCAACCCTGATTGGTGCTTCTCCAGAACTTTATTCCGGAATTGTTTTGATAGCCTGTAACAGGGCAAGCAGCCCTGTACATTGTTTTGTTTATTTTTAGAACGGAGTCCCCTCCGCCCCTGTGCAGTGTGCTTTTGTATTTGTTTTGTTTTATGATTTATTGTATTGTATTTATGTCGGCGTATATTTGATTATTTATGTATTTAGGACGGCGTAGCCGGGTGTTTTGTTTATTTTTAAAACGTGTTCTGGCAGAGGCGAGATTGGTGCTCGTCCTCTGCCAGGAATAATTAAACTCGTGCAGTAGGTGGCCATCTCCCGAATTAATTAGGTGAGTTAATTTGTTGCTAATCGGGAGATGGTCACCTGTTATAAAAAGCCTGCAGCTCTCCAGCTTGAGGTGGGTGTTGTAGGAGCGGAGAGAGCGAGAGCGGAGCGATCGGGTGAAAACGAAACTAAATTCAATTATAACATACAGGAACAGTGACAGCGACTGCCCATCCTGACCTGTATGGTTTATTTATTATTGATTGTTGATTTAGTGTTCGTGACTTTATTTTGTTTAAACCTTTTATTTTGCTCTGTGAGCAAGTGTTTATTTTTGTTTGAATATTTATTTTATTTTTGTTTGCTTTAAATAAAACGGCGCCCGCGCCACTGCACCGTACCTTTTGTTTTTGTTGTGCCTTCTTCTGGTCTGACGTCACCACTCGTCCATCCCTGTCACATAGCCCCTTGGTCTTCATGATGCTGTTTGTTTAGATATGCTCTCTAACAAACTCTGGGGCCTTCCAGAAAGAGGTGTATTTAATCTGAGATCATGTGACACTTTAATTGCACACAGGTGGACTCCATTCAACTAATTATGTGACTTCTGAAGGCAATTGGTTGCACCAGAGCTTATTTAGGGGTGTCACAGCAAAGGGGGTGAATACTTATGCAATCAAGACTTTTCAGTTTTTAATTTGTAAATAATTTTGAAAAATATGTAGATTTTTTTTCCCCACTTTGACATTATGTACTATTTTGTGTAGATCAGTAACAAAAAATACTAATTAAATCCATTTTAATTCCAGGTTGTAACACTGCAAAATGTGGAAAAGTCCAAGGGGGGTGAATACTTATGCAAGGCACTGTATGGCTCACAATTTTTGCCCATTGCTCAAGCTCCGTCAAGTTGGAAGGGGACCTTTGGTGAACAGCAATTTTCAACTCTTTCCACATATTCTCAATTGGATTGAGGTCCGGGCTTTGACTGGGCCACTCCAGGACATTGACCTTTTTGTTTTTAAGCCACTCCAGTGTGGCTTTGGCTGTATGTTTGGGGTCATTGTCCTGCTGGAAGATGAATCTTCTCCCAAGTCCCAAGTCTCTTGCAGACTTCAGCAGGTTTTCCTCCAGGATTTCACTGTACTTTGCTGCATCCATTTTGCCCTTACAAGCTTTCCAGGCCCTGACGCAGTGAAGCATCCCCACAGCATGATGCTGCCAAAACCATGCTTCACGGTAGGGATGGTGTTCTCAGGATGATGTGCGGTGTTAGGCTTGCACCAAACATAGTGCTTAGCATTGAGGCCAAAAAGCTCTATTTTGGTCTCATCAGACCAAAGAATCTTCTTCCACTTGGTCTCAGAGTCTCCACATGCTTTCTGGCAAACTCTAGTCGAGATTTGAAGTGAGTTTTTTTTAACAATGGCTTTCTTTTTGCCACTCTCCCATAAAGGCCAGTTTTGTGAAGCACCCGGGCTATTGTTGCCGTCTGCACAGTGTTTCCCAGCTCAGCCGTGAAAGACTGTAACTCCTTTAGAGTTGCCATAGGCCTCTTGGTGGCCTCCCTGACCAGTGCCCTTCTCGCCCGGATACTCAGTTATTGAGGATGGCCTGTTCTAGACAGATTCACAGTTGTGCCATATTCTCTCCATTTCTTAATGATGGACTTTACTGTGCTCTGGGGGATATTCAATGCCTTGGAAATGTTCTTATATCCTACCCGATTGGTGCTTTTGAAGAACCTTATTCCGGATTTGCTTTGAATGTTCCTTCGTCTTCATGATGTCGTTTTTGTTAGGAAATGTACTAACCAACTGTGGGACCTCCCAGAGACAGGTGTATTTAACCTGAAATCATGTGAAACACCTAAATTGCACACAGGTGGACTCCATTCAACTAATTATGTGACTTCTAAAGACAATTGGTTGCACCAGAGCTTATTTATTATTATTATTATTATTATTTATTTCTTAGCAGACGCCCTTATCCAGGGCGACTTACAATTGTTACAAGATATCACATTATTTTTTTACATACAATTACCCATTTATACAGTTGGGTTTTTACTGGAGCAATCTAGGTAAAGTACCTTGCTCAAGGGTACAGCAGCAGTGTCCTCTACTGGGGATTGAACCCACGACCTCCGGTCAACACTTTTTATGGATATCTTTAAGAAATGGCTTTCTTCTTGCCACTCTTCCATAAAGGCCAGATTTGTGCAGTATACGACTGATTGTTGTCCTATGGACAGAGTCTCCCACCTCAGCTGTAGATCTCTGCAGTTCATCCAGAGTGATCATGGGCCTCTTGGCTGCATCTCTGATCAGTCTTCTCCTTGTATGAGCTGAAAGTTTAGAGGGACGGCCAGGTCTTGGTAGATTTGCAGTGGTCTTAGATGAGTCATAGCAAAGGGGGTGAATACTTATGCAATCAATTATTTTCTGTTTTATATTTGTAATTAATTTAGAACAATTTGTAGATTTTATTTTTCACTTTGACATACAGTGCCTTGCGAAAGTATTCGGCCCCCTTGAACTTTGCGACCTTTTGCCACATTTCAGGCTTCAAACATAAAGATATGAAACTGTAATTTTTTGTGAAGAATCAACAACAAGTGGGACACAATCATGAAGTGGAACGAAATTTATTGGATATTTCAAACTTTTTTAACAAATAAAAAACTGAAAAATTGGGCGTGCAAAATTATTCAGCCCCCTTAAGTTAATACTTTGTAGCGCCACCTTTTGCTGCGATTACAGCTGTAAGTCGCTTGGGGTATGTCTCTATCAGTTTTGCACATCGAGAGACTGAAATTTTTGCCCATTCCTCCTTGCAAAACAGCTCGAGCTTAGTGAGGTTGGATGGAGAGCATTTGTGAACAGCAGTTTTCAGTTATTTCCACAGATTCTCGATTGGATTCAGGTCTGGACTTTGACTTGGCCATTCTAACACCTGGATATGTTTATTTGTGAACCATTCCATTGTAGATTTTGCTTTATGTTTTGGATCATTGTCTTGTTGGAAGACAAATCTCCGTCCCAGTCTCAGGTCTTTTGCAGACTCCATCAGGTTTTCTTCCAGAATGGTCCTGTATTTGGCTCCATCCATCTTCCCATCAATTTTAACCATCTTCCCTGTCCCTGCTGAAGAAAAGCAGGCCCAAACCATGATGCTGCCACCACCATGTTTGACAGTGGGGATGGTGTGTTCAGGGTGATGAGCTGTGTTGCTTTTACGCCAAACATAACGTTTTGCATTGTTGCCAAAAAGTTCGATTTTGGTTTCATCTGACCAGAGCACCTTCTTCCACATGTTTGGTGTGTCTCCCAGGTGGCTTGTGGCAAACTGTAAACAACACTTTTTATGGATATCTTTAAGAAATGGCTTTCTTCTTGCCACTCTTCCATAAAGGCCAGATTTGTGCAGTATACGACTGATTGTTGTCCTATGGACAGAGTCTCCCACCTCAGCTGTAGATCTCTGCAGTTCATCCAGAGTGATCATGGGCCTCTTGGCTGCATCTCTGATCAGTCTTCTCCTTGTATGAGCTGAAAGTTTAGAGGGACGGCCAGGTCTTGGTAGATTTGCAGTGGTCTGATACTCCTTCCATTTCAATATTATCGCTTGCACAGTGCTCCTTGGGATGTTTAAAGCTTGGGAAATCTTTTTGTATCCAAATCCGGCTTTAAACTTCTCCACAACAGTATCTCGGACCTGCCTGGTGTGTTCCTTGTTCTTCATGATGCTCTCTGCGCTTTAAACGGACCTCTGAGACTATCACAGTGCAGGTGCATTTATACGGAGACTTGATTACACACAGGTGGATTCTATTTATCATCATTAGTCATTTAGGTCAACATTGGATCATTCAGAGATCCTCACTGAACTTCTGGAGAGAGTTTGCTGCACTGAAAGTAAAGGGGCTGAATAATTTTGCACGCCCAATTTTTCAGTTTTTTATTTGTTAAAAAAGTTTGAAATATCCAATAAATTTCGTTCCACTTCATGATTGTGTCCCACTTGTTGTTGATTCTTCACAAAAAATTACAGTTTCATATCTTTATGTTTGAAGCCTGAAATGTGGCAAAAGGTCGCAAAGTTCAAGGGGGCCGAATACTTTCGCAAGGCACTGTACTTTTGAGAGCCACAATATAATAATAATAATAATAATAATAATAATAATAATAATAATAATAATAATAATAATACATTTTAAATCATGTGTACATAAGAAAATGAGAATACAATGAGAATCAATGACAGTAATGGAATAGCTCATTTTGACCAAGCCCTTCCTGAGGTACATGGAAAAGTTGTATGTTTTCTGCATTTTTATATTAACATTAAAGAAAAAATGTTAACATGAATTGTCCACTAGCAATTTTTATACTGCACCAAAAAAGAGATTAAAGCAAGAATCTTTCAATCTGCATTGACAACCGAAAGAACAGAAGAAATATAAGTTTATAGTTGCACAAAAAAACATAAAAATGAAATAATCAGTTGCTGTTGTATGTATAGTTGTTTTAATACAGTGCTTTGCAGTACACATTTTGGCAATGAAAACGTTAGGTTACTTACCGTAACCCTGGTTCCCTGAAAGAGAAGATGACCACCAATGACATTACGTATGGGATATGCATGCCCATTGGGTAGGTATCGCTGAGCTCTATACCAGAGCTGCCGATAGACCCCTTCTTGGGATGATACACTCGGTCCCGCCCACCGAGGGAATAAAACTGTCATCCCGAGGAAGCCATTTCTCTTTTTCCATCGAACCCGTGAGTACAACCGATGCGACCTCGCGGTTGGTGGTCGTCTTCTCTTTTAGGGAACCAGGGTTATGGTAAGTAACCTAATGTTCCCTTTCAATTCAAAGATGACCAGTAATGACATTACGTATGGGATAATGTATACCAGAGTCATTGCGAGGGAGAAGGAACGGCAGCATATGAGGGAGGGGTTAGCGGTGTCACCACTTGACGGTTTAACACTACTCCCATTCGCACACCTTTGCGCAGGTGAGAGGCCGCAAGCGCACTAGTACTGCAGCTGTTGTGCCAAAAAAGGGTCTGAGGCCGCCAGCATTCAGGGGCCCTGCTCGGGCTGCTGAGGCTGCAGAGGGGCAGTTTGGCGCTGGCCCTGGAAATGCCTCCTGTGACACTGGTGTGTGGGCTGGCCACGTCCTGCGTTCCCTCTGGTTGCTGGGTGGGCCCGGTTGTTTGCTGCTGGTGTGCCCTGTAGGCAATGCCTTAGGTCACCCAGCAGAACCGTGGGGACTGGAACTGTCCTGGTGACAGTCTGCATCTGAGGAGCTAGCCAGCGGTTCGACCTGTCCCATGCGGAAGCACGGGGAGGGAGCAACGCGGCCACCTGCCGGGACGCCTCGCATTCCCGGTGGGATCTCTGTAAGATCTCCTCCACGGCTGGCCCAAAGGTATGTCCTGGGGATATAGGCGCATCTAACAGTGCGGCCTTATCTGCATCAGGAACTCTGGCTTGTGACAGCCACAGCTGTCTACTAGCCACAATCAAGCTAGCCAGGCTCCGGCCAAGAGCTTGCCCTTAGAGACCTGGAGATCTGGACAGGAGACATAGCTCCGTGGCCACTGGCTCAGGGAGCGGGGCCTCACTAAGTACACCATCGATATAAGCCATGAGCACACTCGCCGTGTTTGACAGACGAGCTGCCTGCGCCTCTGCTCCATATGCCCGCTTGAGATGCGTTTCCGTCACCTTGCATTGAGAGTTCGGGTACGCTGGGTATCTAGCCAACACACCCACCGGCGGGGCCTTAACCAGGGCCGCGATGGTGGAGTCTACTGGGGGGAACCCTGCTAAGCTTTTCCGCGCCTTCTAGAGAGGGAAGCAGTGTGGCCTGCTTCATCACGCTAGGACCTAAGGCCGGACAATCCCAGGAGGAGCGAGGAGCCATCGCCTGCATCTGTAAACCGGACCGACGTGGTTCTGCCGCTGGCGTCTAGGGGACCTGCAGGAAGGCCAAGAGCTCCAGGACCAGGGTCATCTGGGCTTTGAGGTCCATAATGCCCCTCGCCTGCCTGGAACGCTTCACCCTTCTCACCTGCGGAGATGGGGAGCGACTACGGGAGGCCTGCGCATCGGGGATGTCCAGCTGGGGGTCCAGGGACAGGTCATGGAGGAGGGGCTCTGGGGCTCCAAGAGCCGCCAACGGTACGGCCATAGAGGACACAGAGCTCGCTTTCGTGGCCCTCTCCAACCTAGCTTCCTTCACCTGGGGCTGGAAAGCCACACAGATGCTGCAGGCCACGTCCCTCTCGAGGGCCAAGGTGGCATGTTGGATGCCCAAGCACCGTGGGCATATGTGGCAGTCTGGCTCGCAGTGGTGAGGTGGATGATGTCACGGACCAGGAAGTAACTGACACCAAAACAGTGGATGGGCGGGTGAAGCTGAATGCTATTGCACTCAGCGTATTTATTAATAAACAAAACAAAAATAAAATATTTAAACAAACAACAAAACAAAAAGGCGCGAGGGCCAAACGAATAAACAAACAAACAAGTAAGTGTCGTGCTGGCTAATCCAGCACGTTTTAGCAATTGTTAATTACGTCTTATTCTCCTCGCGCTCTTTCTCTCTCCGCTCTCCCGTACTCTCCTCTACACTCAACCTCGAGTGCAGAGAGCTGCAGGTTTATATACTCTGGCCGAGGGATTAACTAGTTGTTAATTATCTTATTATCCCTCGGCCAGAGTCTGCACGCGTTTGGTAAGGATGCATGACTGTCAGCTGTTAGTTAAATAATCAGTAGCTGATCAGCCATGCATCCTCACGGGGTTTTTAAATATAATAAAAGACGCGGCGCTTTTATCCGCGCCGCAAACAAAAATACAAATAATAATACATAGGGGTGGGACACTCCGCCACAGCATGTTTATCCTCTTGCGGGATATTTGCATTGCAGACCGTGCAGTGGTGGAACCCCGACTTACCTGACATGGGCCTGGTGTTGTGCATGGAACACCGCTTGCACTGCGGTCAAGCACTGATTAATAGTGCGACGCCGTGCACTCACCCACTAGTGCTGTAGCAGAGGGTAATAAACACCCCGTGCACCCTGCGTACCGAGCAACATGCGCATCGAGTACCGTGAGCAACATGTGCACCGCATACTGTGCAGCACCGTATGCCCGTGCACTAGTGTAGCAGTGGCACCAAGCACCGTGTGAACCGTGCAAACTGCTGTGTCTTAAGAAAAAGGGCCCCTTGGTTCCTGGCAGACATACTGAACTATGTGACCTACTGATTAGAGGACCGGCGCCTGAACTGGATTAGGCTGACAGTTGAATTATGTACAGATAATTCACACGTGCAACAACAATCGTTTTGATGCAAGGAAGACATAAACTAGTGATGTCCCAGTGGAAAAGGACATTAAAACATCAAAGGGCTGTGAGTTTAAAAAAAGGCAAGATACACAAATGATCTCATGAAAGTGGCTATTTAGCAGAGTGAAAAAGACTATAAATATCCAAGCAAAACTGAACATTTTGCGCTCCACATCGAATGCTAAACAAGGTGCTGTCACTCTGCTAAAGCTGCAACTCCGGGACTCAAAACGGAACCCAGACGGGACCCTGCCTGAACACAGACCCAAGACGAGGAAGCAAGCTGCAAGCGAGTCAACGACCACAAGCAACGAGATTGAGACCCGGCTGGAGGATGGCAGTAAAACAGAGACTTATCAGACAAACCAGTCTAGGTCTCCTGTACACCTGAAACCACAGTATCCAAAAGAAACTGTGCCCTGCTACCTGCGTAGCTAAAAGATTCAGCGAAGAGGACAGAGTGAACAGGTGCTGTTGTGGATCCTATACCGAGGACTGAAGACTTTGTTGCAGCTGTTTGTTGATTCTATCGAGAATTTAAAGCTTTGTTGCTGAGTTGATCCAATGTAGGATTGAAGACTTTGTTGCAGAGAGGAAAGTTTTTGTACTGGACACTTCAACACATTGAGTTTTCCAAGCCAGCAGACCAAAAGTCTAAGCTTCAAGGAACCGGAACATGGAACTAAATTAATTAATTGTAACACATTCACATATTGTTGTATGAAGAATTGCCATATACTTAATCTATATACCATTGATAAGCTTAATGTGATTTATTCTAAGATTGTCTGCATCATTTCAGTTAGGCTGGGTGTGTACTTGTATGTGAGCAAGGTATTAGCTACATCACAGCCTGCTTGCTGGTGAAGTTGATGCCTTTTGTGTGAGGAGATAGGTGGTGTCATATTTCAACTTCCTGCTAGCCAGCATGAGGGCAGTGAGATTTTTTTATTGAGTTTTGTGCTTAGACTAAGATATTTACTTTCTTACTTTTCTGATTTATGTTTATTATTTGTGTGCTTAATAAAATACTACTATTAATTGAACATTCCTTGTGTCTGCACGTGAATGTGTGTTCATAGTAAAGCCTTGATCTTTATAACACGTCAATTAAATATTGTTAGTAAGAGAACTAATCAATACAGATAAACATTAAATGATCAATTATTGAATTGTTCCTACAGCACCAAGCACCATATGCACTGTGTGCACCGTGTACTGTGCAGCGCTGTGACTGTGCACTGACACTGCAGTGCTGGGCACCGTGTGCCGTATGCAATGAGCACTTTGCGCACCGAGACACCCAGTGCTTAATTTGTAAATCGGGAGGTCCCGGAACACATAGTGAGCGCGAGAGGGGGGGTGTTCCGGGGGGCTCTGAGGTACCGGAACGCATGAGAAAAAAAGTGACATACACAATGTAGCCAGACAATGTAACTATAACCTGTGTTAAGGTGTCATCTTTAGCCTTGGCTACAATGCTTGCTGCCGCTAAATGGGCCTTGGTTCGGGCATGTTAAAAAACTTTTTTTCTGAGGGCTCTTTTTCTACGTCGGAGGCAGAGGATGTTACTGTACATTCAACCCTCTCTTTTGCTAGTTTCATCCCTCCCTATGATTAATCCTTCTAAGTCATCTTGAGTAAAGTCAGCCAAATTACAAAATAATAATAATAATAATAATAATAATAATAATAATAATAATAATTGAGATATACACCTCATTTCCAAAATAAATAAATACAAACATCTACTGGTATTGTAACGTTATTGTACCCAAGGCTTAATTATATAACTTGTGATTACATATTTGACCTTGAGGAATGAATGTATTTTATACATGACGATTTACAACTACGGTTAAATATTTGATAATTTAATAATGACGGTGATTCACCTTAGTCCACAAGGTGAAACGTAGTATCAGCTACGATACAACAACCTTTTAGGAGGATATTGCACATTCTAATGGATGACGTTCTTAAACGTCTATTATATTTTACAAGCACATTAAATATACATTTTCTAAATGTTATTTTACTGTGTTAACACTAAAAAATACTAAATATATACACGGTTAAACTTTGTTTTTATAAAATATACATGTTGCGGTTATGGGTGTGCTTCAACGTGTGATTGATTACATGACTTATCCCAAAGATTTACTGGATAGAAGAGGAATTGGGCAAACAGCGTTTAATTAATTTTAATTTAATGTTTATGAACCGAGTCAACCAAATATAGATTCTCCCTAGCTGTTGTGATGTGCAGTTTGTGAACGACTCGTTCTTTCCGGTTCAAATAAACCTACGTAAACAATCTTAATGCGGTCTACATTGATTGGTTTTGTGTCATTGAATCAGTGAATCAAATGAACAAAATAAATCGATTCACCAAACTGAACTGAATCAAATGAATCGAGGCACTAAAAAGAATCGAACTGCCCATCACTAGTCCTCCCCGTCCCCGTCCCCGTCCCCCTCTCCCGCCGAGTCTGACTCACTAGTGGCCTAGCTAGTGGAGGACGTGCCGGTGGTGATGCTGAACTGGCGGGATTAAGCGCAGACAGTGCTGCTAGCTAAGGCATCGCCATCAGGAGCAGTTTCCCCCTCATTTTTGATTTGGCTTTCCTTTCCCCTCGACACGTTTCAAATTCAGTAGCGACAACTAGCCTAGGCTACGTGACGCGATTACGTAGGGACCTCTCACTAGCTGACCACCACTGTTTCAAGATCAGTTACTTACCTTGCCGGCCCTATGTACAAATAAGAGAGCAGGTCTGGAATCGGTGTGGCAGGATAGGATGCGCTTTTACGGGGGGCGGGAGAAATAATGAGGAGGCAGAGGCAACTTTAACTCTGATCGCTTTTATTAGAATGTTTACAGTGCAAACAGTGGAAAAAATAATAAATCATGCCGCGAGAGGTACCGGATCCGGGCAGATTAGGTGCAGGAACAAAAAAAGTAAAATCTGAAAGGTGCCGGATCCTGTTCCGACAGGATCCGGCTCAAATTAAGTACTGGAGACACCTTAGTACCAAGGACTATCCGTGCACTGCGGTACTGATGCACTGGGGGGGGGGGGGCACTACGCAAATGTGCCTAACCTAACCGCACAGTCACACACACCTGCTCAGCGCGTAGCGTGCACCAGGGGGACACATGGGCCGAAGCCACGGTGGGCGAGTTGAAGCAGACAGCAAAAACCACGGTAGAATAGATAGTATAGGGGAGAGCACACTGTTTGTTTACAAGGCCCGACTCACCGAGGTGGGCGGGCCTACGCAGCCGGCGAGGTCTACTCGACAGCAGGGATGCGGCAAGGCCTAGCCCCGTGGAGGAGTGCACAGCTGGAAGAGTCACTCAACAGCGGGGATACGGCAAGGCCTAGCCCCGTGGAGGAACTGTCAGAAACTCTCAGAAAGAAATAGACAACCACTTGCGGGTGACTGCACAGGCGGTCACACACACACGACAGACAGATAACAAAGAGTGGCCTACCACGCAAGCGAGGAGGCCGCTGAAAGACAGAAAGGCAAAAGGCTCGGTCATTTCAAAGTCGTTGATTCCGGGAAAGCAGCGAGCCAGCTATTAGCATGAATGAGAAATACAATCGACTCGATTCGACTCAAGGAGCTCTTTTCTATCAACACGCTCAGCTCAACACAGAGGTCTTACCGTACCGTCTTGAGAAGGAAAAAGAGAAATGGCTTCCTCGGGATGACAGTTTTATCCACTCAGTGGGCGGGACCGAGTGCATCATACCAGGAAGGGGCCTATTAGCAGCTCTGGTATAGAGCTCAGTGATACCTACCCAATGGGCAGGCATATCCCATACGTAATGTCATTGGTGGTCGTCTTCGAATTGAAAGGGAATATTGTTTCATATTGTATTGCTATTTTGCATCCTTGTGTAACTGAATAGTATTGTGCCAGGTTCTTAACTCTTTTTAAGCAACGGGACACATTTGGCACCTCATTTTTTCCAGGATGGAAAAATGAAATATGCTATGTGTATTAAAAAAATCTAGCATGACAGATTTTGTGTGTGCCCTATAAAGGGTTAAGTGTAACGCGTTACGGTAACAATGTTACTTTTCTCAATAAAGAGGTGATATAACGCGTTAGATTTTTAATGGGAGTAATGATATTAGTTACTTTCCGCAAAAAATAAACGAGGCCGTCTCGTTACCTTTTCTCTGTTATACACCTACATTGCTGGTCTTTTCTTTTTTTAAAGTAAATTTTAGTTAATTTGTAAATGTGAACTGCTCTTATTACAGTCAGCACCACACGCCGTCAAACCGGAAATACTAAACTCGGATTACGGCAGTCCATAAGACATAACTGCTCTTTTCCTTAAACACATTTGTTGTGAATTGTATTCAAATAAATAAATACTGGTCCACATTTTACATCTTGTAGTTCACGGTCGTGAATTTAAAGGGCCGTTTATCTATTTGCATTTACTTATAAATTAATTACTTACTTGTTGTCTTTCCTATCGTAATGTTTTTGGTTTACCTTTATTACGTAGGTGCTTAATAGTACGTATTAATATGAAACGTGCCTTTACATTTCATTACGTCATAGTACTAGTACTGGTCCTGAAGGCTGCAGGAGCGAATAAATAAATAAATAAATAAATAATTAATGCACACAGCAGGCGAAGCAAACGACACACATATGCCATAATAACGAACTGGCGACACTGTGGTGTTGGTTTGTGGTCGTTAAGACCGTTCCTAAGGAAGTGACGCATTCTCTTTGGGCGCATGCGTTCTTCAGACTATGTTAGGAGGGCGCTGACAGCTGACAAGTGAAAACGTTGACACCCGCAGAAAAAAATTATAAGTCGAGTGGTAATGCATTAAAATCATTTTTCTGCCCTCCCACGGCTTTGCGGTCTGGTCGGCTGCCCCGCTCGACCACCCTTAGTTACTGCTCAGTATAAGTATGTATCTATTAAGTTAAGTAAATGATCTAACACAATGTTTTATATACATGATGTCAATTTTCCCAACTAACGCTCGCTCATAAAAAGCCTTTATGTATTAAGTTTTTTATTTTATTTTTTATTTTCAGTCCTTATGACTTGCGCTAAGTCGCATATGTAATGATTACAATTTACTATTTGTTATATTCAGTCAGTTATTAAGAGTTGTTTGATTGTTATACTACAAACATTTTAAAAACCTGTTTCACACATTTAATTCATTAATTACCAGATATACAGTTAAATAATAGTCACAACAACTTTGACCCGCTTTAGTTACTGTGTCAATAACACTGCAGTATTTGTAATGTAGTTCAGTTTTCAAAAGGGGGAATATAAGTTATATGCACCAATACATAGACTATATTATTAATAACAACAGTGGCTTATTTACAAAAGTACATGCATCACTTTTGATTTTATTGAACATGAATCATTTTTAAAAATGCGTTTGCGAATACAACCATCAGAAATGAAAAGAACCGTTTAAATGTATTTGTTAAGGCAGTATGACTTGTCATATATAAATATCTTGGTATGCATCCAGAATATTTCCGTTTTGTTCACTCTAGAGATCGTTGTAGCTTAAGTGCAGTTTGGTTTGACTGTAAATCGTCGCTAGAATCGCTCTGAAGTGGGATTCGTGTGACTGAAATCGTGTAATTTTTTTTTTCCAGGTCAAAGGGCAGTCTCTGTATTTAGTGATGTATTAAAATTAGTTCACGAGCACTCCCAAGAAGAACTGACTTGGTTGTGAGAGGCTAGAAGAGGAATGTCGGATTGAGCCTGAGGATCTGAGTAAAAACTTCAAAGGAACTATTTGTAGATGCCACAATAATGACTAATAAGGTAAGAATAAGTTTAATTGTTTGTTTGTTGAAGTTGTAATACTGTATCCGTTCTTTTTTATGTGAATATACGGTTGTCTAAAATAAAAAGCTGAAGAGAAAAATACCGTCATTACTGAAAAGGAAAACTGCCAATTCAGCTTTGTAGGAAACATTGTAACAGCGAACCTTCGATTTTAACGTTACTAACAGATAAATAATATATGACACTGACATCAAAATATGTGCTGCCTTTGTTGTTTTTTTATACATGTTATGATATTTTTATTCTAAATGAGTCTTGTGACTTAGGTTTCCTGCCTATTGACTGCGGGTCATACGCAAAGAATTCTGGGATTTGCAGTTTAAAAGGGAAACTTTAGAAATGTAAGGAATTAAAACAAACAAACGAACAAAAAATCCGTATTCATGATTACATAGTTGGCAGGCTACTAAATGACCATGTCTTTTGTAGAAAGTAAATAAGCCAAAGTAACATTAAGCGGAAAAAAAAAAAAAAGTTGGGTAGTTCCCAGGCTGGTGTCAGTTTCAATGCCAGTTCAATTTGAATTGAAAATAATACTTCTGTAAATCCAAACCTGTACAGTTGCATAGCTATATTAAATATGAAGGTGTATCGACAGTGTTCAAATTAAAACTATAGTCTTTAAATGCTGTGGTACCTTTGCAGTCAGCTAGTTCCCGGTGCTATGGAGCTGTAACGGGCCAGCTTTATGCAGCTGGATACAATCTAGTCGTAGTAGTCAGAACTCTGAGTCTGGTGCGGAAATTGTACGAAATGTGCTTCAACAAGGAGTCTATTGCATAACACATTTATACATTTATAATGGTTTTGATAATTACCCTGTTCAAGCATTGTCATTATTTATTAATTTGCGAACTGTAAAACGAATGAGACGTTTTTTTTAAACACTTTCCACAGGGATCCTCCCTATTTTTTTCTGTTTACAGACCTGCTATACATATTCTCTGTTCAAAACCGAAGGCACTACTTGCTTCTGTGTGGTATTTGAATTTGAATATCAGCAGTCTTCCTGGATAAAATCTCCTTCCTTCACTTTCTGACTTTGACACGTGTTACTGTTTTTTGTTTTAAACCCTGAGGCTGTAATTAACAAATACAAATAAAAAAAACCAAAACACAGGGCTTAATTTCTCTTAATTACTCCATATATAATGAATTTGTTTAGGTGGGGGACCTGTGTCATGCAAGCTAATCAAGTTGATACAGGTTAAGGCCATTATAATGCCTATTTGGCTACTGTACAAGTTTGGCTCTATCTTGATTTGAATGATCAATCATTTAAAAGCAATTGGAAACATCAACAGTTCTTACATTGGGTAACACTGTTCTTCAAAATGAAATGCAGAATGACAGTAATTTAAAATGTTATAAGAACATTACACAGTAGGTTAATCAAAAGAGTATGTGCATGGGAAATGTCAAATAAACCAAATTATGGAGCACCTTCTGGAAGAAAGGCTTGTATATGACCCTGTGTGGCAAATCTTTATACATGTCATACAACTCGGTTAACAAAAATGATGATATTCTAGAAACCAAATTTGTTGTATAGGCAAAAGTAAAAATAGGATTTATGATAGTGGCCTGAGTCAGATCACTACTATGTCAGTGTTAAAATAGCATATTACCATATCATGTTTTCCAAACTAAGCGTCCTTTGCTGTAGAGAGCAAACAAATGGCTAATTTTTATTTATTTATTCATTTATTTATTTATTTATTTAGTTAGTTAGTTTTTTTAATAACATTTTCAGTTTTGAAAAGAAGAATGTTATTTGGCACTTGTATAACACCGCTGTTTTTGCACTGTCAATTGCTTTTGCACACTATTGGCTTGTATAATCTGTATACAAAAAAGTCTTATCTTGAGTTATGAAGACTATCTTTAAAATGATTTGGGCGCCAGAATATACTCAGTGGAGTTTGAATAATAAAACCATAAAGAGCAGTTTATGGTTACAGACCGGGTCGAGGGATCCAATTTACAGGCGCCGGACTGTGGTACAGGAGTGGTGGTTTCTTCACCTCCTCCCATGCTCCTTCTCTCGAGACAGCGGGGCTTCTCCCTCTGGCTCTGGAGACAGCGGGGCTTCTCCCTCTGGCTCTGGAGACAGCGGGGCTTCTCCCTCTGGCTCTGGAGACAGCGGGGCTTCTCCCTCTGGCACTGGAGACAGCGGGGCTTCTCTCTCTGGCTCTGGAGACAGCGGGGCTTCTCTCTCTGGCTCCGGAGATTGTATAGTTGCTGAAACAAGTGTATTTGTTGCTGCTGTAAAGCAACAAACATCTTTAGAGAACCCCTGGGTTGCAGTAGCGCAGGAATATGATTAATTCAAGTCAATTCAAAATTCTAAAATGTATTGACAATGTCGACCCAGGGGACTTTTTCGACCTGAAAAAAAAAAAGGACCAGGGGTCACAAACAGAGATTAGATAAAGGGGCATTCAGAACAGAAAATAGGAGGCACTTTTTTACACAGAGAATTGTGAGGGTCTGGAACCAACTGCCCAGTAATGTTGTTGAAGCTGACACCCTGGGATCCTTCAAGAAGCTGCTTGATGAGATTCTGGGATCAATAAGCTACTAACAACCAAACGAGCAAGATAGGCTGAATGGCCTCCTCTCGTTTGTAAACTTTATGTTCTTATGTTCTTAATGTTTATGTTTTAGTTCAGATGACCCAGAACTACTCCAACGTAAATTACCAGTTTGTTTAGTATGTTACTGCTTTGACACAGGTAGCAGTAGCTTTGTAGCATTAGTCAGGGCTAGAACTTAACTTTTTAAGGCAGTAGTGAGGATTTGCTACTTGCCTGGAAAGTAGGTAGCAAAATGGTCTTATTCGGTAGTGGTTTATTCGACGAATAATTATATATAATAATAATAATAATAATGTAAAAAATAAACACCTACCTACTGTCTTAAATAGACTGAATATCCCAAACTATCATATAGTAGGCCTATATTTAAATCAGAAAGTATTTATTGAAACCACCTTGTGCTGAACTAAGTAATGTAACTAATGCAATTCCTTGTCGAAATGTATTTTGTTTTATCCTTAAGTTCTGCAAGAATGCATCCATATCTGTCATCCAAGCATTTGATATGCCACCAGTACGGTTAACCAGGTTATGTTTCATTGGTGCAAATTAAGTGGTATGAAATTATCCTCTTATCTGTCTTTAGTTGTTGACTGAGATTTCGGTAGCTAACAAATCATACACACCTACAAAGCGATAAAACAAACAAAAACAAAAAAAGTAACGTGTGCTATATTATTGCTGATTCTTGCATTGAACGACCTTATAAATTAGAAGGTTACAACCACAACCAAGCTGTTTTGAAAATAAATGAAAGCTAATTCCAGTATGGTACCACTACATGTAAAAGTTTCATGCAAAGTGTTACACTAACTGGTTTGTTAATAAATATGTATGCTCCCACCCTGCCTTTTCACTACAATGTTAAATGCTGTACAATTTTGAAGAAATTAACTAAGAAGTAATAACAGAATAAGGGATATCAACCAAGGTTAAAAAAAAAAAAAAAAATGCTGGGTTTGTTTTATTAAACAGTGATATTAGTTAGCTATGTGTGTAAGTTATAGTTTGATGGTGCAATATATGTAGGTAAAGCACACGTTTCACTAGTTACAAAGGAGAAGTATGCAAGGTAGTGATATTCTATTATAAAAAGAAAACATAAATTAATGCACCTCAAGATTGTATTTCATCTATTATTTTTACTGATAAAACAAGGAAGCCGTTACTTGGATCATGGTAACGTTATAGCTATTTGCACCTGTTTTTTTGTTTTGTTTTGTTTTTGTAGTCAGAATTTTGTTAAAGTAATAAATATCTACCTATTATGTGTTCATTTTTAGCGTGGGTGAAACCAGGATTAACATTATTAAAAAAAACGGAACCGACATTCTCCATGACAGATTAAATTAGCATTTTAAAGACAGTGAATAAACTTAATATCCTGTTAGGCCATTACCTGTTATCTTAAAAAATCAGTTTTTATAGTTATTTAATTTTAGTTTTGGTCTATAAAATAAACTTCATACCTTGAAATTGTATCCACCTTGTGATTTGTGACAGTATTTATACTCAACTATCCAGTACGATTTGCATTGTGGGCCTCGCGTGTATCTACATGGGGTGGTACAAACCTCAGTCATCTACAATTTGGGAAGCTCTATTAGCAATGGTTTCCCGCTTTATGAAAGATAATGTACGCGTTTAAAAAACTGATACCAGTAATTATGTACGTGTTCACTGAGGGTCGGTCATATAAACTGCAGCATAAGGTATCAGAAAAATGCTAGCATAAAAAAAAACTAGTAGCAAATTAAGAGTTAGGGTAGCAAAATGCTACCAAATATACATTAACTTTGACCCTTACATTAGTACATAATTACAAACTAATTTGGCAGTTGGAGCCCCTCCAGCTTTATGTGTGGGTTTAATTATACACCTGAGACAAATTTAGTCATACCAGTTACATTTCGTACTAGCATCATACAATTAAGGATGACTAAAAACAAAGGTTCAAACTGTTGTGAAATTGGGGACCTAATAAATGATAGAAAACTGAAGTGTTCATGTAAAGAGAATGGATACCTCTTCTGTTGCACCCAGTCCTGGTTATTAGAACTACCGGCTTGAGAAGCAAGTGTTACCTAAATGATCAGGTGCCTGGCTATTTGCTGTGTCTGCTTTGAAGTGATTAGAGATATTATAGAATGTATTCAATCTGTAATACTGTAGGTCTTGCCTGAGTCTGTAGATATTCAATGGATTACAACAAGAACCCCTTCCCCCTGCTTTGGCTGGTTTTCTCTTAACAGGTCACCAATGTAGGGATGCAGGTTGTTTATGATCGGTTCGTTTTTTTATCAACTATTTCAGCTGTTTATGACATCCACTTGGTTTTCGCTAAAATGGAAATGAAAGTTTCATGATTTAAACAACAACGGTATTTAGATTCACTGCCTACGTGTGCCACAATTAGTAATTAATATAGAAACCGGTTAGGATCACTATTTGCATTGGGAAAATTACCATTCAGTTAACCTCTAACACAAATTTCCAGTTTTGCCATTTCATATGTTGATACAATAGCTGAGGCCTAGCAGGAAATCCCTTTTGAACATTTATGCTGGTGCCAGGTTCTCTAATGCAAAATCTGTCACACTTGTCCTGTTAGACATTAAATAAGAATTAAATCTAGCTGAAGTGTATGCAAACAGTATATGGAATTTGAGATGAGTGCTTGTGTTTTTAAATTATTTATTTATTTTTTTTGCAGTATTTTTTAGTCTCTAAAAGTTAAAGCTTGTTAAATAAATTGATATTAGGTTTTTAGAAGAAAATCTAAGTATAGTAATGTAGCGATATCGGTTAACGCAGGCAGGTGCATCACACAGGGCGAGGCAATCCACACCCAGGCGTAGCATAGCGCCGATACCGCTGTACAAAAGATCTGGCTCCTTTGCAAGGAGCGTATATTGGGCTTATGTCTTTGTGTGTGATTACATCACCTACCAGCCCTGCTGCTGACTTCCTCCGTGCACGCTACACTCTCCCCTGCCAGCCTCAAGTCTGCCCCGGACTTGCTCACCAGGCTACAGTCCAAAGAGTGCGTGCGAAGGTACCGGCATCCCACGAACACCCGTGTAGCGATCTGTGCAGCAGGCAGGGAAGAAGGGAGACAACACGCTGAAATCAGATCAAAAGACTTTTCTTTATTTAGGACTTTATCTCCAAGCACCCTCTGAGTATACTGCTCTGTGGAACCACACACAATACTGGCGGCGCAGCAGCCTTTTTATAGTGTAGCTCCACCCCTTTATGGTAACACCGTGTAACACATTTTATTTATTTTTTTGGTTCCTGGGTAGTAAGTGTTATTTCCTAATTGCTTATGCCTCAAAAGTATAGAAAATGGCTATTATTCCCCACAAACTTTGCTTTTGTGACCAGGACAGTGATATTTTGAAATTTACCTATTTCCAATGAGAAAACGAGCAAATTTGTGTCTTTTCGTTCACATAAAGTCAGAAAAAACAACATATGAATTCAAATTAACATGTATTTATACTAAAGTAATACAAAAATGACTACAAAAGATTTAGAAGTGAGTAGTTTTTCGAGATTTACGATTATACTGTAAATCACTTTCACGAATCAGCCCCCAAATGTAGTCTCCCATCATGTTCTCGTTATACTGTCCTTCATTGACAGCTCATCTAGGAGCCTCAAAGCCGTGCTGCTCTATAATGGTAACAAGTACCCGTCTCTTCCCCTGGCTCACTCGGTGCACCTCAAAGAGGATTACAACAGCATCAAGACCTTGCTGGATGCCTTGAAGTATGATGAGTACGGCTGGGACCCCCGGAAGGTGCTGATGCCATCACTGCACATCAAATTGGGCCTTATGAAACCATTTGTCAGAGCTCTAGATAAGGAGTCGGCAGCCTTCAAGTACCTTCAAGACTTCTTCCCTAAACTGTCTGAGGCAAAGGTCAAAGCAAAAAATGTAAACTTAATAATTTAACCAATATTGAAGAACAAGCTATGACTGAGTTGTTAAATGATGATGATATAAGTATAAGACCAGCAGATAAAGGTTCAGGAATAGTGATAATGAACACAGGTGACTATATGAAATCTGTAGAATGTGAATTAAATAATACAGATACATATGAAGAAGTTAAAAGCAATAAGATCAATAAATCTCTAAAAGAGGTTAAGGAAATTGTGGAGAAACTATGCAATAAAGACATAATATCAAAAGAATTGAAAAAATACATGCAGCCACATAATGCAAGAACAGGCCTAGCAAGAGAAAATTCTAAAATGCACAAAGAAAATCACCCTATGCGAATGATAGCACTGTGTAACAATTTTTTTTGGTTCCTGAGTAGTAAGTGTTATTTCCTAATTGCTTATGCCTCAAAAGTATAGAAAATGGCTACATATCTGCATTTTTCTGAGATGGCATCAAGAGGCTGCAATGGTGGCATTCCTGATGGGTCTCCAAGGCGGTTTTACCAAGTTTCCCTGCTATCTTTGCCTTTGGGACAGCAGGGACACCAAGGCGCACTACCACAGGCAGGACTGGCCACAGCAGACCGTTCTCTGTGGGGAGGAACAACATCAAGTGGGAGCCACTGGTGGACCCCCGGAAGGTGCTGATGCCACCACTGCACATCAAATTGGGCCTTATGAAACAATTTGTCAGAGCTCTAGATAAGGAGTCGGCAGCCTTCAAGACTTCTTCCCTAAGATGTCTGAGGCAAAGGTCAAAGCCGGTGTCTTCGTCGGACCACAGATAAAGAAGATCCTGGAGTGCAATGAATTCCCCAAGAAGCTCACTAGTAAGGAGAAAGCGGCTTGGAACAGCTTTGTCGCAGTGGTTGGGGGCTTCCTGGGCAATCACAAGGCCGAAAACTATGTGGAGCTGGTTGAGACTCTGGTGAAGAACTACGGCACAATGGGCTGTAGGATGTCCCTCAAAGTCCATATCCTTGATGCTCATCTTGATAAATTCAAGGAGAACATGGGAGCGTACTCGGAGGAGCAAGGCGAGCGCTTCCACCAGGATATACTGGAATTTGAACGCCGCTACCAAGGACAGTATAATGAGAACATGATGGGAGACTACATTTGGGGGCTGATTCGTGAAAGTGATTTACAGTATAATCGTAAATCTCGAAAAACTACTCACTTCTAAATCTTTTGTAGTCATTTTTGTATTACTTTAGTATAAATACATGTTACATGTTTTTTCTGACTTTATGTGAACGAAAAGACACAAATTTGCCCGTTTTCTCATTGGAAATAGGTAAATTTCAAAATATCACTGTCCTGGTCACAAAAGCAAAGTTTTTGTGGGGAATAATAGCCATTTTCTATACTTTTGAGGCATAAGCAATTAGGAAATAACACTTACTACCCAGGAACAAAAATTGTGTTACATAATGGGGTACCGGAGTTTACACACATTCCATTGATCCTCAGCCGCACACTGGAACCAATGGGCACAGATGAACAACAACCAATCACAGGGAGACACAGAAAGCATCATGCATGCAGGCTAAATTACACAGACAGGCAAAGAGACAAAGCTAAACAAGCAACTGCGGGAATACAGAGGGGAAAGGAACACAATACAGCAGGGATTACAGTACACAAAACACCATCACATAAATGCACGGATCGCTACAGTAACAAACAAAAAAATCACAGTGCTATTCGGACACAATTACTTCCACACAGGTGTGACTCTGCAGGTCTCATCTGTATTTACTAAGCTCACCACAAAATGCTAATAGTCATAATAATGAAACTATCATACTAACTTCCTTGTATGAATAATCACCTACACCTTCCTAGTCAGGGGCATTTTGTAACTCGCTGCATCATCACATTTTCTCTTTGTTATCCCTGTCGGAATATAGAGGTGGTGCCTGTCTGCACTGTATTTCCATTTATACTTCTATCTAGAGATCCAATTGTGATAAAATGTAATTATAGTTACAAGTATCAGTATCTGGGGATATATGGAGGAACCTAACGCCTTTCATACTGTGCTTACACTTACAAGTTGGACCTGAACTGGCTCGGTGTCAGTCAGATTAGAAGATTGTTATTTTTACCTGTGTCCATCACACACCTGTTTCTACTGCCTCCGATTAAGGATTGCTATGATTTCATCTTCCCTGCTGGTGTGAGCAGCAGCGTGTGCGGCAATCGTGCAAGGACATCGGGAAAGGACAGTGGCTGTTTTGGGGCTGTTCTGAGGTGTTATGTTATTTTATTAGTTAGTTAGTTGTGCATTTTAATTGTTCTTCATGTGCTTTGTCTTTCCATCTGCCATTTCTCTTTTGTATCTTTTATTTTTATTTTATTTTTCAATTTAAGACTAACTTTTATATTGTGTTATATTTTGTTTCATTTCTGTAAGTCGCTTTGGATAAAAGCATCTGCTAAATAATAATAATAATAACAATAATAATAAATATTCTTATAATTTGAGCCACCTGTTTACACTTGAGCACAGACCTGATTCTGTTCTGGCCTAGTATGCGCATGCATAGCCCCTGAACTATAGTGCCTGTCTGATGATGTCATACAGCTCACCCCTTGCGTGAAGACATTTCCCCTCCCCAAAACACAGAGGCGGAAGTGTTTAAATCAACAGTAAGCCTGTTATTTGTGTCGTGTGTGTTTCTACTTCAAGGTGGTCGTTCCTTGCTAATTAAGCAGACATTTAAAGAACTTACTTTTGATGTCCAACAAATGCGATTTTCAATTGTGTACATCCTCCACCTAGAACACAAGCTTATTAATGATATATTAACAACAGGTCACAGTACAATCGATGAGGCAATTAAAATAACAGTATATAACAACACAAACATTATTTAAAAATTAAACATTGGGTATTTTAATTGTAGATCAGCTTGTTTTCATTCTATTGTCAAAAAGACAGATTAGAAAAAATAGATCAGCTATTGCCATTTAAATGTGTGATATGTAAATAATCAGAATTAACACATAATACATAAGATTGTTTATTTTATTTCAAATGGCGCTAACACAACCTAATAAATTACTCTGCTGTTAACTTGCTAAGCACACTGTTACTGTTTTGTACTTAGAAAAAATGTGAAAATAATAGCAAAACTGGGACGATTTAAGAATGTTACTGTTTCAGACCAGAACAAAAAATTAAGGCTGAAAACTGGGACAATCACAGTTTTCCTGGGATGTCTGGTAACCTTATTCACATCACACCACTTACGATGATACACTTTGAAAAATAAAGCCTATACGTTTAAATTGATTAAACTTCCACAAGCTTGCAGCTTTATTTTTCAAATTCTATAGACACCTAATTGTTAGTGCCGTGATTCATATAATTAAACAAGCGCTGTGTGCAGGTATAAAAACATGTTACTTTTAAGTAAAAGACTATTTGCCCCATGAAGTAAACCTTTCATTTTCTTAGCGACTTTATTGTAATTATTTGTTTATTTCTAGATAGAGTGGTACCCACAGCATTTCCCATTGATCCATATCAAAATGTGATCACAGTTTAAGTTTTTGTAATTTTTTTCTGACAGTAAAGTGTTGTGGCAACTAGGCATTTATCCCACATTAATTATTAAATGTATTTTCACATTATAGCACACATAGCTATAAAAGTCAGTTTGTATTTTGGAATCCTCTGTCTCTCAGTGTTTTGTCAAAGATATTTTTTGGTTGCTGTCCAAGTAACAATCAACTTCCTCTTGCTGTTGTCTGTGCCTGTTTTGACGTTGACAAAGGGGGCATTGCAAATGAGCGTACATGGTAAACAAGAGCCGTCTCTGTTATGCATAACTGGAAATGACACAGTTAGGCCCAGTGCTGACAGTAAGCCATGAGAGCTTCTCTTCCCTGACCTTCTTGATGGGTGAGTATAACTTAATCTTGACCACCTCTGCCATTCAGTCCTAGGACACATTCATGGAGTTACTGAAAAAGTTCCCTTCTCCTAAAGCCTCCAAGTCCTACACTAGATGTAATACAGCAAACTGGAAATATTGTTTGTATGAGAAAAGGAACAAGGGACAGGCAAACAGATATAGGCCTTCTGAAAATTTTGAAAAAAACATACAATTAATAATTCAGTAGTGTGAAGTGCTTGGGTGGGTTTTTTGTTGGTACATGTTTTATTTTTTGTGGCCACATTGTTGCAGAACATTGATAAAAAGTGTTTTAAGCCATTGTGGTGAGCCTTTGTTGCTTTGGTCTAGTTTTGCAGGAGCTTTTGAAATTAATTCAAACTTATTCTAAGTTCCCAGGACCATTAGAACACACAAATTACTCTCACATTATTATTATTATTGATTTATGGGTGCCAATATCAAATTCTTAAATGTGTTTTGTATTACATGCACCAACTGCACTATTTTATATTAGAGTTAACATGACTGTAACAAAATAAGTCCATACACTTTCTATGCCATGCACATTCATTTCCTATACAGTATACGTGTCAAATGTGTAGTTTTGAAACAAATCTGTGTTTTAGCAAACATGATATTTGGTACTACAGTACAGTTGTTTGAAGAAATCTCTGTCTTGCTTTCCCATAGTCTTGCACTTTTATGGTAATTTTACCCAGAGAGTGAAATTGTGCAATCTTTTAGGGCCTTTCCTGTCAGTAACCAACCAGCTGCTTCCTTAATTGACTGACATGCTTTGTAGCCAGTAATGTGCTTTGACCCAGAAGATATTGCTGACCTGAAATGATCTAGTGTAATACATTTCCTGGAAGGGAAGGCAAGCAAACTGAGAACTTTCATTTTACCTAGAACTTTATTTGCACAGAAATTATGATCAGCATGACTGAAAAAGTTCCCTTTTCCTAAAGCCTCCAAGAATTCTGGGAAGGAGAACCACAGGGAGAGAGATCACGAGTAATAGTAGTAGTAGTTTAACACTCTTTTTTTAAACTTTTATTTATTTATTTAACTTTCAAACTAATCACTACAAAATCAAAATTATGCGAAAAAACAGTCTTATTTACAGATTTACATTTATAGCGCTGAGGATGGTCATGCGACTGAAACATTTGCTCTGAACACTTTTTCCACTATATCACTTTTTTGTTGTCTAAAACATCCCAAAGCAGCACAGACGGTGCTATACCAGGCGTGGTATATATCGTGGGAACCGCACGACCCGTCGTGGTTTGTACCTTGCATATTCCACATGTTGATGGCATTAATGCTCTTAAATTCTATCTTGATAGGAGAAGTGACATCCAGATACCAACCGCATTTTTACTTGAGATGGCACATATGGTTCTCACTAAAAATTACTTTCTCTTTGAGAGAGATTTTTATCAACAAATCCAGGGCACAGCAACGGGAGCTTCATTTGCACCCGTCTATGCCAATCTCTTTAAGGGATTTCTTGAATACAATAATATATATGAACATAATCCTTTTCATAAATAACATCATCATGTGGAAACGGTATATTGATGATATTTTCCTGTTATGGTCCGGCACCAATCTAGACCTTAAAGCATATGTTGCTTATTTGAATGGTCTGATTTCCTCTATTAATTTTAGTTTGGAATATGATACATTCAAGGTTAGTTTTCTCGATACCACTGTATGTTTTGATAAAGGATCTTTTATATACCACCCCGTATACTAATTGACTGATAAAAACAGTATTCTGCATGCTTCTAGCTGTCGTTTTGTACCACTCAAAAGTCAGTTTTTGCGACTTAAACAAATTTGTTTTAAATCTGAAGATTTTGACACTGATGCTGGCAAAATGCATGACCAATTTCTATCTCAGAATTACCCAATGGATTAGCTAGATAAAGCTCTCTTCAAAGTTCAAAACGTAGATATACATCCTAATGTGAATAAGAATAACAAAGAATTCTCTTCCTTTGTTGCATGACTTTTACTACACACAGTCATGAGATTAAAAATATTATAAACAACACTGGTATATCTTATCAACTGATACTATTAGCAAAATATTTCAATCTATGCCTCTTTTTACACACTATTGAAGCCGAAATATGTGGGGCATTCTTGTTAGTCAATTCTTTTAAAGATACAACAAAAAATTTAAACTGGGGTACATGTCAGAAATGTGCAACTTGTGACAATGCTATTAAAACTAAAACCTTTATAAGTCATGTAACTAAAAAAGAATACAAGATTGTATTACCTGCATGTCTGATTTTGTAGTTTATTTAATTTCCTGTCCTTGTAACTTACAATATGTTGGTAAAACCAAAAGATAACTATGGGTGTACATTAAAGAACATAAAAGTGCCATCCGTAGGGAAGACTTACACTCGCCACTGGCTAGACATTTTGCAGAGGTAAATCATTCCATTTCGGACTTAATGTTGTGGTATACAAAGATTATTTCAGTCCCGTAGAGGGGGTGACTTGAATCAAAAACTACTTCAATGTGAAGCAAATTGGATCTTCTATCTCAAGACAGTACAGCCAGAAGGCGTTAATGAAGAACTTGGATTATCCTGTTACCTAAAATATATAATTAATATTTCTTGTTTTTTATTGCTTCTGTATTCTTTTATATCAATAATGTTTATTTGATAATTAATTAATTATGTTATACTTAAGACTTGTTACCATTTGGCTCCATGGCCGCTAATGTTTGTCTATATAGTATTTACATTATTTTTAATATTAACATCAGTGTTATTCATTTTTATTATTTTGGCTCTAGTAGATCTGTATGATTTGAAATAGTCTAATCAGTAGATCTTAAAATTAACTAATTAACTTGATTTCTGCCATTGTGATCTTTGCTATTTTTCTGTTTTTCTGATAATGAAATGTTATAATAGTATTTAGTAATATATTCCCTCTAATGTCTATTAATGTATGAACATATTAATTGGTCTGTGTACATGTTGTTTTGTCTTTAATTAAACACCTGACCTCTGATATGTATCTTTAATTGAATGAAGACCTTAAATTCTCAGGTGTTCCTAATTCGCTAGCACTGAGGATGGTCATGCGACCGAAACGTTTGCACTGAGCACTTTTTGCCTGTTCTTCTATAAATAAAATAATTTTGATTTTGTAGTGTTTTTTTTATTGCCACTCTTAAAATAGCAGTGTGCGGATCATTTTGGACTTTTAATTACTTCATGCATTTGGAGATCTACCCACCTGGTTTTGTTTGTTTGTTTGTCTGGACTTCGCTTTTAAGGCACAGTAAGGACTTCATTTAAAACTATTCCTATTCTTCTAATATCAATTAGATATTTAGTAGACGCTTTTAATCAACGCGACTTGGAGACTAGGGGGTGAACTGTGCCCCACAAGGAATCAGCATAGCGTGAAAGGCTCCAGTGATTGCCTCACTTTTTATTTTCTTTATTATTATTTGTATTTATTATTTCTTTTTTCATCTTTTATTATGTTTTCTTACCTATTTTAACTTAGTCTTTTTGTTATTTGACCTTTTCTTTTTTTATACTACTGTGATTAATATTTTTAACCCTTGCAACCCCCATAGGGAGTAGTTTGAAACGTGTGGAATGGGCTGCAGTTTTTGTGAAATGTGTACATTTAATGAATGCTTTTCAATTTAAGGAAAATGTTACTTGTCAGAAATGTTCTCTTATAGAAACGCAAACACAGTAGATTACAGACCATGAAAAAGAAATAGGCCTACTTAAGAGCATAAATAAAAACGAGCAGTTCATAGTTTTAGTCAAATTAATAACACTTGTTTAGTTTTGGATTCAGACGGTGAGGTTGCAAACGACTGTAGTTTTAACCGCATGGACCTACCTGCTCCATGCAGTGTATCTGAGTTGCCTCTAGATACTGAGGGGGCTTGTGTTGAAGGACTGGCTAGGAAGGAAATAGACAATAAGGAAAAAAATAAGTGGGGAGTGGGTGACTGTAAGGAGAAATACAAAGGGGAGGTTGAGCAAGCAGCAAACAAAGGAGACTGACTTATTTAATAGATTCCAGGCACTCAGCAACAATGACTGTGTCTAAGGAAATTGGGGGCAAGGTACTTTTAGTACATGACTCAGTTATTCGCTGTGTAGAGAGTCGTAGAGCTCCTTTAACAGGGCCGTTCCCTGCCTTCCTGGAACAAAAATTATGGAAGTTGAGGCCAGAATACACAAATTAATAAGAGCCAGTGAGTGGTCATTGTACATGTTGGGACAAATGACGTGAAGGACAGAAAATGAGAAGTACCTAAAGAGAAGTTTAAGACATTAACAAGGAAACTAAAAGAGCGAAGATGTAAACCAAGCATCTCAGGTTTATTGCCTGTTATTGGGAGAGGGGATGAGCAATCTAGCAGAATTATGGTCGTAAATTATTGGTTGGTTGGCTGGTGTCTGAAGAAGGGATGGGTTTTATTAATAACTGGAAATGCTTTTTGGGAAAAACTGAGTACTACAGAAAAGATGGGTGGCACTTGAATAGGGCAGGGGCAAGTAGGCTTGCTGCAAATATTGAAAGCACTTTAGCAAATCATTTAAACTAGAAACTAGGGAGGGGAGAGAGACTGAGTTTAAGGGTGGGAAATTAGAAGTTAAAATATCTCACCCCTCCTGCTACTCTTTGGCATCTAGTAAGCCCAGAGGTGTATGTTTCAATAATAGATATCTAGATTACATCTCCAATCAAAACCTCTTTATTGCACTAATCATCTGGCATTATTCAATGCTAGATCTCTGTCTAACAAAGATCCCCTAATTCATGATTTTGTTATTGAGTATAAAATTTTAGCTCTTACTGAAACCTGGCTTAGATAAGATGACAATGGGGCTTACAAGCAAAAACTGAAAAGCGTGACAAGAGATCTCTCGCGCTTTTATGGTCATGACAGTTCTGCTTCCACGTTTACATGAGAGTTTAATTTAGAGAGAGAATTTAGTCGTCCAAATGCAAACGACCTCATTAATAATAAAATAATGGGAGGGTTTATTTAAATATCACCAAACGCGCTGAAAAGAGATGCTGCTCGATAAAGAAGTAATGAATGGGTTTCTTGTCAACAGCTTATTTCCCAATTGTGACAAAAGTCGACAATGTACAGTAAGGATTAAATTCAGGACTACTAGTGAGTACAGTAATTAATTATGTTACGTATTATTTTGTTTATTTATTTGAACTATTGTACGAAGTTTGTTTGGCTGAAATGTATTGTTCCTAGAATTATTTTTGTAGCGTACTGAATCAGATGGCACAAAAACAGCTGGTTTCCTTTTCTAAATTATTTCAAGCAAAATGGAAAACATATGCATGTATTTTGCAAATATGTTTAATAACACAGTATTTTTCATGACAAGCATGTGAAGGTGGTTTTATCTTTTCCTAGCTGTGTGTGCTGTCCTGTTTTTTTTTTGTTTGTTTTGTTATTAAAAATAAATCAATGGCAGTAATTGTAAAAAGATGGATGGAAATGCTTCCACTAACATTTTCTCTAAACAAAGTAAGCAAGACGTCAATTCTTTCAAAATTGTCTGTGCTTATTTTTTTGTCATGAGGTCATATGCCTGTTACATGATTGGGAATTTGATGTTCAGGGCACTCATTACAACTGAGTGGCATCAAGCAGTGGCAAGAAAAACAATGGGAAGCAGGAAACACAACGAAAGGGGAGTGACCGAGTGAGGAGTGAGCACAATAAAAGAAAAAAAAGAAAGGACAAGAAGAAAACCTTATATCGAGCATCAGTCACATATTCTATTGGTAGGGCCCTTCGTTTTCAGTTTATACCGATTTTTTGACAGAAAAATTACTGGGTTTTGCAAAACGGTACTTCAGTGTGGACGCTTTGCGCTGGATTAATTAAAACGTTTATGAGTACGGTTTTCGAGATCGGTAATGTAGTGTGGACAGGGCCTAAAAGTAATATCCTTAATATTGCTGTGTAAGCCCAATATGTGACTTATTGCTGCTTCTTACAGGTCTGGAGTGTACCTTAACCGTTTGCGGTCCTATGTCGGACCTGGTCCGACATCATCAAAAAGACGGAAAAAATAGGTCTCTAGTCGTTTTTTCTCCTGAAAAAGCCGAGAAAACCATTCAATGGCCGAGTGAGACCGATAGGAGCCGAGAGAAGCCGAAAAAAAAGGGGGGATAGATATCTCATGAATACAGACTGCCCCGGCACCACATAGATAACACGGACATAAACAAACAAGATAGCTGCTTTTGCATCCAGCGCTCAAAAATATCACAGAGCTTTTTTAGATGTTATGACTTGGATCGCATTATTGAGGAGTTTGGTGATAAAACGAGTGATCAGGAGATGATTTATTAGTATGCACTACTATAAGAACATAAGAACATAAGAAAGTTTACATATGAGAGGAGGCCATTCAGCCCATCTTGCTTGTTTGGTTGTTAGTAGCTTATTGATCCCAGAATCTCATCAAGCAGCTTCTTGAAGGATCCCAGGGTGGGGAGTTGGTTCAAGACCCTCACAATTCTCTGTGTAAAAAAGTGCCTCCTATTTTCTGTTCTGAATGGTATGTGAAAAATACAGCGAACAAGGGGTGGGGCGGGGCTGGAGATGCAGTACTGAGTGTCCTGTTGATATGCAGTGCCTTTTAAACCTATTTTACTGTGAAAAAAAAATACTTTTAAACAGCGCGTCTAAAATAAACTGCACGTGTGAAAATAAATTGGACCTGACGTGCCTGAGACGCGCTGAATAAATGGACTGCTAAGGGTTAAATCAATGCTGTTATATTGTAGAACAGTTTTTTTTGTTTAAAACAAGCAAGTATTTTACGGTAATTTTGCTGCAGTGTAATAAATAACCGCGACTATGCATGTCTGCGCCCCTTTCACATTCTGTGCGTCCCATGAACGCAAGACAAAATATTTTTCCGTCCAATGGATTTATTTTGCATCTAGGATGCAACATTTTGCGTTAATGCGACCTCTGAATGAAAAGAAATGTACGCCAGTTTGCAGACAAATTATTTTGTCTATTGGGTAAATAAACTAAAGTAATGTATTCTTTTGTCTGGAAGACTGTTGACCTACAAGCACATAATTTTACAACAATAATATGTGACAGATTGAAGTTTATAAAGGTGTGTGTGATCAATAAAATGAGTGGGATGCAGTGTTAATTAGAATATCAATGAGGCATTCCCGCAAAGAAATTTAGGATTCATTCAAAGCCATTCTCAAAAGCACCCATAGTTTTCATTGATGGATTATTAAGAAAGGATTACTAGATCTTTCTTTTGAGTAAATATGAAAAGAAAACAAACAACACTGATGAATAAAGCCCCTAGTCTTTATTGACCCACTACAAATAAGGTGATAAGCAGACCATTTAGTAAGTCACTGTGTTGGTTTCTCATATAAAGAAAAACTTTTAACACACTTATTTGTTTTTGGCCAGCACAAATTACCTAAGCACATAGAAATGTGTGGAGACAGAGGCAAGGTTTTAAAAAAGTAAAAGCAGATTTGTGTTACACAATACAGTTGTAGTCAAAAGTTTACATACTCAAATGGAAATCTATAATTTCTCAAAAAGAAATGGGAAAAATCTTTTGTAGGAAAAGTTTTGCTTTTGTGGATGAGGAAAAAAAAAGTTACAAGAAATAGATGCCTACAATTATTTACTTCAGCATTTCTTTTTTTTTTTCCAGAACCTTCATTGTATTCTTTAACCTTTCTGAAGTAGATTTTGATGTGTGCTTTGGATTGTTGCCATGTTGGAACGTCCAGTTGCATTTTAAACCAGGTTTTGTAGCGGAGAGTTTCAGATGATTGGCCAATATCTTTTTGTTTGCTATGGAAACCATTTTCTCATGTATTGGAATTATTGACATTTAGAGTAAAAACAGCCCCATATAAGGATATTACCACCTCCATGCTTATGGTGTTCTTTTCTTTGTTCGACTCACCAGACATTCTCGAAATGTAACGACTATCCACGTGACCAAATAGCTCGATTTTGTTTCATCACTCCACAAAACCTTTTGACCAGAACTCATATCCATCATTCAAATGCCGATTTGTCCTTGTGACGTTTTCCTAAGAGTGGCTTTTTCTTTGGCCTGCGACCATTGAGACCTTCACCATGCAATATTCGACCTATGGTTGAAATGGAAACCACAGTCCCACTTGCAGCCAATATATAATTGTAGAAATCTATTTCATGTAACTTGTTTTCCTCATCCACAAAAGCAACATTTTTGCTACAAAATATTTTTCCTAAAATTCTTTGTTTTCGGGAAATTTTGGGGTATGTAAACTTTTGACTACAACTGTATATAAATACACAAAAGACAAGGGAATACTGGCAAAATAATCTCAAATGTCCTAACAAGGACGGTCTACAAAAAGCGGGGATTGCATGCACAGGTATCAGATCACATCAAAATGCTTATACAGGAACAATGTACAGAAAGGTTGTAATTAGGGTTGCAAGTTTGTTATGGATACACAAATCTAAATGGAAATTGGATCAACGCATGCGAGTCAGTGCAGTAAACGATGAAGAAAATATTAGCGAATCATTATATTTGGAAGTGTACAAGTACTGTACCAGTGTAACATCAATTTTTGCTACTTCATCAAAATTTGCATAAGCGTCAGATTTTGCTACCTTGTCAAAATCTGTAGCTAAAAAGGTTGGTGGTTTTTTTGGTCCAGTTAAAACAATCAGACCGTTCATCTTGGGGGTTATATAGATTCGTTTAAAAAGATTCTAGAAATGTATATAGCATAACTAAAATAATGTAATATAATTAACATTAGTTATTTTCAAACCAATATCAACAACATGGCAAATAATCAGAACTCACACCAGGCAAATAGCTATAATATATATAGCTATAATATATATATATATATATATATATATATATATATATATATATATATATATAATCAATATAGGTTCCCATATGAACCAAATCCTGCATGTTGTGAAAATGTAATACAGTACTTTGGTAATTGTTCTAGGTCTATCAATTGGTAGATGGCTAAAATTTATCATACTTTGATAATGTTATTTATTGAAGGTAGCAAAATTTGGTGGGTGGAGATCAGCTGTCAACTTTTCATACCTTGGCAATTCTCTGTTGAAGGTAGCAAGATTTGGTGGGTGCTTCTATGATGTCAAGTATCATCTCCATTGTATCTGATACATTTTAAAATGATCCCAGGTGTGTGTGGTCGCACACACACAACGCAGAGCTCGTTAAAACACACACAATACAATGACACCTACACACCAGACAAGAACATCATAATGTCACATGTACACAACCACACATTACAAAAAAAATACTATGGGGCTTGGCTGATTTATTAACTGACACAACCTGTGACTATTAAATAAAAAAATGATGCTAATACCCATGTGTGGAAGGGTGAGGGTATTCACTGACACGGGAAACAGAAGATTTTATTTGGAAACACCGCACAGGTGCCCAGATTTATTTATTTTTCTTATTAATTGTTTTATTTACTTTAGCCCGCAGAGGACGCTGTTGTCCGTGGTCTGGATACTGCCGACAGTAAACCAGGACCACGGGGTTACCAACACAGGTATCCAACTCCGTGCACCTTCAAGTGCTCAAAAGTAATAATGAAAACAGAAGGCGAAAGAAAAAGGGAAAATAAAACACAGTAATAAAACTACAAACAAAAGTGCTGCTTATGCAGTGCCCCCACTGCCGCTAAGCCGGTCAGCACGGGTCTCCGTCCTACACTCCGCTGTGCTTATACACTGGGGTTGGCCAGGGTTCCCCGTATATCTATACACGTCCCCTCAGGTAGGTAATTATTTCTTTTATTTTGTAAATTATTTTTACGGAAGGCTGTCCCCTCAGTCGGGCTCGCCTGCTCCTTATTTCATGCCGGCCTCTTCTGCCAGCGACACTGTACTTCCCCCAACACGGCCACCTGAGCGCATAACCAAGCCAGTTCTTATGGGCCGAGCAGTCTCCCAAGGCCCGCCCCTCAGCCACTCAGAGAGAGGGAAAGCACACACACACTCTTCCCCACCTCTCCGTGTCATCGCCATGGCCGACAGGCGGATCCCACGAGACTGCTGCCCTCTACCTGCAGTAATATGGATGTGCCAGACAGTCAGTCCATATCTCCCCTGTTACACCATGTTTGAGGTTTACTATTGCAGCATGGACGTTCTTCAAGCATAATAGCAAAACTGTCACAAGGCAAAAAACTGGATGTCGGTTTTTACTGATTTATACCCGATTTTTGTCTCTTCAATATTTTCCCAGTACTATTTTCTAGGAAATACACAATATTTTGATTAAAATGCTCTTTTATTTTGACTCCAACATTGTAATAAGCAGCTCTACACTATATATTCTAGGATACAGCAGACGTTTAAATGTCCGAGGATCAAACAACGTTCAAATGTGGTTCTCTGTCACTTCACAAACACATTATCACCTGATTATGTTGGCCAAAGTCTGATTATTGTGGCAATTGATGGGCATAGTAACTACTATCTTGATCAAAAACTAAATTTAAAAGGACATACTGAAAAATATGCGACACATTAAACTAAAACAAGAAAGTGAACTGAGAGACAAGCAATCCATTTACCCTGTTTTTACACACGCTTTAATAAAAAGAAAGCGCAGAATGACTGTGTTAATGAGTTTGTCAGAGCGTTGTGCTTTGCTGGACAACCAGTGTTTAGTGCATAGAGGTATGTATTGGTGACTTTGTGCGACAGTACTGTCTGTAGTAAAACACTGCCTAATCTTATTGTAAATATCTGACAGCAAATGGTGATGCTATTGTCAATTTTCTTTCTTTCTTTCTTTCTTTCTTTCTTTCTTTCTTTCTTTCTTTCTTTCTTTCTTTCTGATTTCAAGGCGAATAAACCTGGCTTGCTTTGCGCTGATGTCTTCCGTCAGCACAGCGATTGCCCAAACGTTCGCAAAGTACCAGCTAACTTGGGAAAATGTGGCTTCGACTTGCACAGATTCTGCTTCATCATACATGCCGGGGACATTATTAATCAGAAACCAGAATTGCTACTCATCATATTCCACATGTAAAGTGTGTTTTTTTATTTTTCTGAGTTTTTCCCCCCAATTTTTACCCTTGTTTCAATTAAAAACATTTTTTTACTCCTATTTTAATATATGTAGGCAGCAGTGTGGAGTAGTGGTTAGGGCTCTGGACTCTTGACCGGAGGGTTGTGAGTTCAATCCCCAGTGGGGACACTGCTGCTGTACCATTGAGCAAGGTACTTTACCTAGATTGCTCCAGTAAAAACCCAACTGTATAAATGGGTAATTGTATGTAAAAATAATGTGATATCTTGTAACAATTGTAAGTCGCCCTGGATAAGGGCGTCAGCTAAGAAATAAATAATAATAATATGTAAAATAAACTTCCCGGTAAAATGTTTTAAAGATAAAAGCCAAAAACGCGGAACACTAGATATAAGTTAATCTGTTACTGAATATCTGGTTGATTTCACTTATTTTTGTTTAGTCCACTTTTCAGCTGCTGAGATTTGATATCAGAAAGGATACAAGGACGAACCACAAAATTACAGACCCATCAGCCTTACCCCATAACACTAGAACGCCATGCGGGTCAATTTGGCCCATTTTGGATTTAAAGTGTTAATTACTCTTCCGTTGTAAATCGTATGTGTATGTCCATTTTTGACTTTTCCTAAATATATGAATTAAATATCCAGATGGCGTTTGATAGCCAGAATCTCAAAAATTATAAAGTTATAAACAGTTCTACCTAGAACCGCCACGTGGGTTAATGTGACCCATGCATTACAATACATGTCTTTTTTTAATATAACGTAAGATATTCAATTTTTTTTGTAAATGCAGTAAACAAGACATGCCCCCTCCTCCTAGCACACATTTTAAAAAAATATATATATATTATTTTTTCAAGCCTTTCTTTGTAGACTGACTACGAGACAGAGATTGCTATGATTGTGGATTTGTCAAGATGCAAACTCAATGACAGTCTAGTTGCTTATTTTTCAACGTACCTGTGAGACAACAATCCTTTGTTTTGTACAACAAATGCTACTGGGAACATATCGGAAGGAAATATTTAATTTTGAAAGTAGTCATTTAGATTGGAATACGGCAAGCTGCACTCAGATGCATACAGCAAACTGAAATAACAGGTAGGATAACAACTTATGTGCCTAATATGAAACGTATGTTTTATATAATATTATTTTTTTATATTACTATGGGGGGGGGGGCATTTTGGTTTTACAGGTTTGTATCTACCAGTATAATAATCTTTTTTTATATTACTATGGGGGGGGGGACATTTTGGTTTTACAGGTTTGTATGTACCAGTATAATAATCTTTTTTTATATTACTATGGGGGGGGGGGATTTTGGTTTTACAGGTTTGTATGTACCAGTTTTCACTTGTTTAGACAATAGTATTCAATGGAACTGTGTCTGTGTTTACAACACAGCTCCTGGGTGCAGGCACAGTCAGCTGGCAGACGCGTACGCTCCTCCATAGAGTACAATGCAGCTGTCATACCGGAAGTAGTGTTATATTTTCTTTTTATGTAGTATTAGAAACAATGATTTTGGTTTTATAATTTTGTTTGTACATATACCCGTTTACACCTGTACACGGGTATATGTACATACTTGTTTCTTTTGAAATGTATATTGTATTATATTTTTTCACTGTTTTGTAGTCATGCTGTATATGCGCTCATTTTAAAAATAAAGCCTTTATATGTTTAATTTTCCATTTAAATACGGTGTTTCTGCGAAGCAAATGTTAGATATGATGTTCATGAATAAAACCTTTCAGTTGTATCCGATAGTATATCTTTAATTTTCATAACGAAGCAGTTTAAAAATGCATGGGTTACAGTGACCCACGTGGCGGTTCTTGTGACAACATGTAAAATGATGGAGTATTTATAGTAACAACAGTATAGGAGACAGCCCATCTGGATTTAGAAAGGACAGTCCTGTTTTACTAACCTCCTGGACTTTTGTGAAGAAGTTACTGTTAGAATGGATACAAACGGAGTGTGTAACATAATATACCTGGCCTTTAAAAGGAATCCAGGGTAATGCATGCACAAAGATATACAGCTGGTTAAATACCAGAAGCAGAGAGGACTTGTGGGTGGAGTAACTTCTAGATTGGGCCATGTACTTCTTATCCATGTAATAAACTGATGTTACAAATGACTTATGGAACTGTAAATATTTAATTGCATCTGTGTTTAACTCTTATTGACCAGGAAAGCGATTATTCACTGTTTTGAAACTTGTTTAGTACGTTTGGCGTAAGTTATTGACAGCATCATAATATGGGGGTATATAGAGGTCCATCTGCCTATATGTCACATACATTTTTTACATGTGCATGTGGTGAATCTAGGCCAGTCTTATTCACATTTTATAGCCCTGAAGTCATTGAAAAGTTCATCTTAACAGCTATTCATGGTATTTCATAATGCAATATTGCATGAGTTGATACACTGCATGCAGAAGGAAAGCTTGCAGCTCAACTTTCTTTAACACTAGAAGGACCGGAGATATACTTATACCTAGAAGCCCCACAGCAGTCTTTCTGATGGCTGTATTCAAAACATTGTAAATAGTATAACGAAAGGAGAAACAGTCAGGTGTGTGTGTGTGTGTGTGTGTGTGTATATATATATATATATATATATATATATATATATGTAATTTCAATGGCAAAAACTTCGTTAAAGTAACGTTAATGTTTGTTTGCAAATATCCAAAAGGTTAGGAAATTGCAAGTTAAGGTAGCCACGTAACCTTAACTCTGCACCCTTATGTGTAAGTTTCCTGTCACACTTGACATCACATATGACATCATCAACCTCAACATGAATTACACATTTCTGAGTACATGGAAATCTGTTGTTGGTTAAAGCACATTTTGACAGCAAAGATAATGCAGTTACTGAACATGTTACCAATCACAATGACTTCTGTATGGCCAGTCTTCAGGGAGAATTTGTCATGTGCTTAGTGATGTCATTGCCCATGTCATTGATGATGTCATATGTGATGTCAAGTGTGACAGTAAACATACATAAGGGTGCAGAGTTAAGGTTGCGTGGCTACCTTAACTTGCAATGTCCTAGCCTTTTGGACATTTGCAAACAAACCTTAACGCTACTTTAACAAAGTTTTTGCCATTGAATTTCCATAGTTTGCAGAAGGCATCTTGGAAAATCAAACAACCAACAACAAGTATGTAAAGATTTTTTTTTAAAGCCAGGTTTATTGAGGCAAAATCAAATGCTGTTAATCCCTGCCCCTGAGGCTAGAGGAGGGGGGAAAGCAAAGACTGGAGGCTGGAGAGGTGGGGACAGCAACAGCTGCCCTGGGGGCTGGAGAGGTGGGGACAGCAAGGACTGTATCTGAGGCTGGAGGTGGGGATAGCAAGGACTATCCCCACCTGAAAAGGTGAGGACAGCAATGGCTGCCCTGGAGGCTACAGAGGTGGGGACAGCAAGGACTGTACCTGAGGCTGAGGATGTGGAAGCAGCAACGGCTGTACCTGAGGCTGGAGCGGTGGGGACAGCAACCGCTGCCTTGGAGACTGAAGAGGTGGAAGCACCAATGTCTGCACGTTAGGCTGGAGAGGAGGGGGGAGAAAGCAACGGCTGTACCTGAGGCTGGAGAGGTGGGGAAAGCAATGGCTCTGTACCTGAGGCTGGAGAGGTGAGGACAGCAATGGCTGCCTTGGAGGCTGGAGAGGTGGGGACAGTAACGTCTGTACCTGAGGCTGCAGATATGGCGACACCAACAGCTGTACCTGAGGCTGGAGATGTGGCGACAGCAACGGCTGTACCTGAGGCTGGAGAGGCTGCAGATATGGCGACAGCAAGGACTGTACCTGAGGTTGGAGAGGTGGGGACAGCAGTGGCTCTATCTGAGGCTGGAAAAGTGGGGAAAGTAAGGGCTGTACCTGAGGCTGAAGAGCTGGTGACATTATTTGAACAGTACTGCCGGGGAGCAGTTATTCTTCATGTTGTGTGGCTCTGTCCACTCTCTCTAGAAAGATCATGTAAGAATCCTGCAGGTTTTTAGGCAGACGGATGCGTTGTGTGCAATTTAAGGTCTTGATGCCATATTGGATTTGTCATTGCTTCTTCTCTCTTCTATCTGTCAGGCGCATCTTTTCAAGTCTTGTCAGTTCTTACCTGAATTAGATAGGAGATATTTGGATCAACCACCAAAGGAAAAAAAGGTTTCTGAAATGTAATATAAATATAATTCTGTATAGTGATTTGGATATCTGAAAATGTATATACTGTAATAATCTGTGATATACTAAGAGTATTTATTAAAAATGAAATAATAACAATAACAGGTTACATGCATTTCTAAATTGAATTGCCCAAAAGTTTACTCAATGTTATAAAATAGAATTCTGTATAGTTGTACTTTACTGTACTGTCTTGAGGAGTTGTAGACATAAACAATTACAATACGAATATTACTACAGTTGTATTGTCACTGTATTAATAATGTACTGCACTGTAATACTTTTTTTTTTTTTTTTACCGGCTTTAGACTACTTGCTGCGAGTAGTATTAATTTATTTATGTTCTCAATTCAGGCCGATTTGATTATCGTCATCAGTCATGTCATACTTTCTAAAAAAATATATCGTTATTGACCCATTTCATTAACAAAAGTTCAATAACTTTTTATTTTACTCGTGGATGTTCAACTGCTGTCTGATGCATCCTTATTTCAGGGCAATTAAAATAATTATCAAGAAGTTAAATACATGTACCTCTAAAGTTGTACACATAAACAATTACAATACAAATATTACTACACTTGTATTGTCACTATATTAATATATTGTATTGTAATGTTTTTTTTTTACTGGCTTTAGACAACTCGATGCGAGTAGTATTCATTTATTTTCTCAATTCAGGCTGATTTGATTATCGTCATCAGTGATGTCTTATACTTTCTAAAAAATATATTGTTATTCACCCATTTCATTTAAAGTTAAATAGAAGTTAAATTACTTTTTATTTTACTCGTGGATGTTCTTCTGCTGTCTGATACATCCTTATTTCAGGGGTTTCTTAAATCAACACAAATGATTAATAATAGCTTTTACCCACCTGTCAGTAAATTACTTCGCGTTGTGAAGAAGGTATCAAACATTTTGTAGCAGTTGAAGAACAACTTCGTGGACCAGCGCGCGCTGTTAATTTAAAAAATCTCAAACTTCCTTTGGCAGAGATATACAGTAAACAAATAGCAGAAAGTGTTTAATGTATGTGCTTAAATATGGAATATATAACATGCATACATATAATAGTATGCATTTGTATTTCATTCTATTTGGCAAAACATTATCTTTTTTTTTTTTTTGGAACCTACGCTATACAAGATCATAACCATTTACAGTATTGCGTTTACAAGTATTGACAGAATTCTTTCTTTTTTCGTATCCAGCAGGCAGTATGTATTTATTTTATGTGAATCAATGTGTTCCTCGACGAACAAGAGTTTTGTTCAAGCCGGGCCATGTAAAGCTGTCAGTCAGATCATTAGTTTAACAAAGCAAATTACAACTTTGATAGAAACAAATAATCAAAAATCCAATAACAACGATCTTCAAAAAAAAGCAATTGGAGTTTAAAATAGGAGGTGTCATAACAAATGCACTGTAGTCTTTATTATTTTTTATCCATTTGGTAGACACCTTTATCCGAGGCTTACATTTTATTATTTAACTAGTGCTTAATTTGTGCCAGGGCTCTCCAGGGCTGAGCCATGGCTCCTCTTCGTTGACCCCTTTTAGTTATGAAAGAATTTTTTTTTTTTTTTTTTTCGCTGTGAAATGTGTGTGTGTGTGTGTGTGTGTGTGTGTGTGTGTGTGTGTGTGTTTGGGTTTTTTTGTACGTTCATTCTATTCAAGCAGCAGCAACGTACAGACTTTAATTTTAAATTAAATTATCGCTGGAGCCTCGCCATCCCTGTCTTTACAAATTAAGGGCTGGTGAGCAACAATACAACCCAGATAACAGGGTAATACTGCAAAGTGCCACTGCATTTATCATTCTCTGTTTCACTTGTTCATTTCTCTGACCGCTGATGCTGTGTGTGTGTGTGTGTGTGTGTGTGAGTGTGTGTGTGTTTGTAATGGAACACTGACAGTTTCGATGAACTCACGACCGTATCATAAAGTGAGGGGGGGAGGGGGGGGGGGGGGGGGGGGGGGAGTCGAGAAAAACGTATTTCCTAAATGAACAAATTATTATTAGTTTCCCCAGTACTGAAGGCATAAACACTAATTATTATCACTGATTACCAGTTTTATCCAGACAGAAACACAGCTCTGACCCGTGTGTGCTGAACTATAGGCTATTCAATGTCTCCCTATTCAGTGAAATGGAACGGTCGAAAGCGGTCGAAATATAAATACCTCGTTGCACATCTACACCCCCGGGACTGTGTATGCCAAGTGTGGTTCCTTAATTAGCAGTACTTTTTGAGATACAGGTGTATACAAAACCGTCTTAATTTTTCAATTTTTTTGTTTATCGCCACGCTGTATCTCAAAGTATTTCACCAAATGCTACCCCGTTCACAGGGTTTGCTGAGCCTGTCAATCCGACCACACACCAATTTTCATGCATATCAAACATCAACTCCATATTTTGTTGTGTTGTAAAACTCCACGGTCTCTGGTATTTATTTTCACTAGTCCCGATGCTAATTGACTGACCAAGGCAGCGCAGCTGGCAAGCAGGCGCCAGCCTTCAAAAGGCTGATTGAAAAACAATAGACTGTCAGTCATTTACTCAGGCAGAGAGTAGAGACTAATCTGATTACAGCTAAACGGACTGGTAAATAAAAATAACAAAGCAGAATACCGTTCTGTATAAATCAAAAATACAATAGTTTTCTGTGTGGCCGTCAATGTGACTGCTCCCAGGGCTTTTAGCTTGTAATATATATATATATATATCTATATATATATCTATATATATATATATCTATATATATATCTATATATATATATATATATATATATATATATATATATATATAGATATATATATCCTTTATTTCTGCACGCCCGTGTTTCATGCTTTGTGAGAATATTTAATACATACGGACAGAAAGGTACACGAACGCACAGCCCCATATGTGGTACAGAACTGGAGAAAATTTATATTTTAAAACCAAAAACCGCCAAAATGACTGCCGCGGGGCTTCTAGTGTTAAGGACAATGAGATTACAAGTAGGGGTTTTAATTCATTAAAGATTAATTGATTAATCATGTCTGTGGGTGTTGATCGATTTAAAAAATCATTGATCAATTTAATCTAGTCTACCCACGTGCTGTAGCAAAAAGCAGTGCATGAGAAAGAAATCTAGAAAGATGGCGGAGAGAACTTCAAAAGTCGGTGGCAAACAGGTTACAGGGAGATATACCCAGCATTTTCCCATATCTCAGAACAGTGTTTATCAGGTTATTGGGGGGGTGCAAAGACCTGACTTTTTTCTGACTTCCTTGCGATTTGTAAAGGCTCTCATGGCAGACTCGGTGGGTCTCCAGGATGATTGACTCGATAAACTGCCCAGCCAGGCAGGGATCACGTTTAATCTGACCAACCCCATCCACAGAGCTTGTGTCATTTCAGACCTATCGTAGCTCAGCGCCTCTGTCGCCCAGCCCTCCTTCATTTGAAAGTGTAGCGGCGGCTTGTTTTAATATCAAATGCATTTTGTTCACAAATAAAATGAAATACAAATTTAGATTTAGATATAGTTTCAGTTCATAATTAGGGAGGGGGGGTTAGCTTTTAGTTTAAATGAATGGGATTTGCTTCTGCAGAATGTAGAAAATGAGCAAACAGGTGCAACATTGTATTAAAGATTTGTTTAATATAATCTTAAATAAAGTTACAATAAAAAATACAATTACACAGAGGCAGAAGTGTTAAAGGGACTAGGAGCTCTTAAAATAAACAAATCCCCTGGGCCGGATGAAATCCTCCCAATAGTACTCAAAGAAATGAAAGAAGTTATTTACAAACCGCTAACCAAGATCATGCAATAGTCTCTTGACACAGGGGTTGTACCGACAGACTGGAAAATTGCAAACGTAATACCGATCCACAAAAAGGAAGACAAAACCGAACCAGGTAACTACAGACCAATAAGCCTGACTTCTATTATATGTAAACTTATGGAAACTATAATAAGATCCAAAGTGGAAAATTACCTATATGGGAACAATATCCTGGGAGACAGTCAGCATGGTTTTAGGAAAGGGAGATCGTGTCTAACTAACCTACTTGACTTTTTTGAGGATGCAACATCAACAATGGATAATTGCAAATCATACAACATGGTTTATTTAGATTTCTGGAAAGCTTTTGACAAAGTTCCGCATAAAAGATTAATTCTCAAACTGAATGCAGCAGGGATTCAAGGAAATGCATGCACATGGATTAGGGAGTGGTTAACATGTAGAAAACATGAAGTACTGATTAGAGGAGAAACCTCAAAATGGAGCAAGGTAACCAGTGGTGTACCACAGGGATCAGTATTAGGTCCTCTGCTACTCCTAATCTACATTAATGATTTAGATTCTGGTATAGTAAGCAAACTTGTTAAATTTGCAGACGACACAAAAATAGGAGGAGTGGCAAACACTGTTGCAGCAGCAAAGGTCATTCAAAATGATCTAGACAGCATTCAGAACTGGGCAGACACATGGCAAATGACATTTAATAGAGAAAACTGTAAAGTACTGCACGCAGGCAATAAAAATGTGCATTATAAATATCATATGGGAGATACTGAAATTGAAGAAGGAATCTATGAAAAAGACCTAGGAGTTTATGTCTTCATCTAGACAATGTGGGGAAGCTGGAAAAAAGGCCAACTAGATGCTTAGATATATTGTGAGAAGTGTTGAATTTAAATCAAGGGGAGTAATATTAAAACTTTACAATGCATTAGTAAGACCTCACCTAGAATATTGTGTTCAGTTCTGGTCACCTTGTTACAAAAAGGATATTGCTGCTCTAGAAAGAGTGCAAAGAAGAGCAACCAGAATTATCTCGAGTTTAAAAGGCATGTCGTATGCAGACAAGAATTGGCTCTATTCAGTCTTGAACAAAGAAGACTATGCGGTGATCTGATTCAAGCATTCAAAATCCTAAAAGGTATAGACAATGTCGACCCAGGGGACTTTTTTGACCTGAAAAAAGAAACAAGAACCAGGGGTCACAAATGGAGATTAGATAAAGGGGCATTCAGAACAGAAAATAGGAGGCACTTTTTTACACAGAGAATTGTGAGGGTCTGGAACCAACTCCCCAGTAATGTTGTTGAAGCTGACACCCTGGGATCCTTCAAGAAGCTGCTTGATGAGATTCTGGGATCAATAAGCTACTAACAACCAAACAAGCAAGATGGGCTGTAATAATAATAATAGTAAAATCTGTTTCATTCACGGGGCTTTGCTGTGAATCAATTAAATGGGCTTTTAAATCCTCCATGTCCTTACTTTCTCATTAAAAGTGGAATGAAGAACGAGAAAATGAGAGCGCAGCATTTTAATAATCTACTAGTTTTTTGTAATGGAGTTAATACAATTGCGAATAGTGATTGTAACAAGTTGTAAGATTTGCTCTTAGGTGCTTTCCTTTCATGGCAGTACTATGAGTCAAATTGTTAAATTAAAGTTGCCTGTTACCTGTTAGGTGTCATTAATAAATGCTTGCAAAAAATAGCATTAATACCAAGTGTTACTTTTAGTTGTCTTTCACTACAATTAATTAATCGTCCAGATGGGTTGACTAATCAATTAAAAGAATATGCCAAGATTAAAAACCCTAATTACAAGTATCATTTTAAACTGTGACCTACATCTAAATGTGTTGCATATAAAATATTAAATAATGCATAATTGCCAATATTTGGAAACTGTTCAGCGGGATGCCTGTGACCATTACAGATAAGGAGAGGCATTCAGTGTGCACGGTCAAACTGCATGCGGATTATTGTGGTTGGAATTTACTGGATTTACCAGTTTTGCATTTGGCTTTTGGACAACAAGAGTGCATCTACAGATTTATAGATACATATCTTTAAAGTTCCCCCTTTCATGTATTTTCTCTGTAGGCACGGGTTTTATATGACTTTACAGCTGAACCTGGAAACAATGAACTGACGGTGAAGGATGGTGAGACTATCACAGTTACTAATAAGGTAAGTACATGACATGACATCAGCAGAACTGTGATTTGAAAAGAGCATTTCCCATGGGACCTTGCAGTACAGTAGCACCCTACCAGATCTCTTCCAAGAATGTCTGCCTCAGAGTGAGGTTTCAGAGAAATGGGCTGTTGCAAAATATGGAAACAAATGTATTATCTATGTCTATGTATTTTTGCAATGTGATTGCAATGCCTCCAAACGTAGCACAAGATGCTTTTGTACACAGTTTTGCCAAGATTTTACACTTCAGTGTTTGCAAGCCATTGATGGCAGAATACGAAGATGGTACTTCTAGGCTAGAATACAAGCTTCAACTGTACTTAAAGTATTTAAAATAAATAGCAGACAAAAGGTAAAGTTGCAGAAATAGAAAAGTTAACAGAAAACATCGTGATTACAGATGTTATAAGAATCTGTTGGGTTTGTTAGATATTCTAGAAAGTATTGGTACTTGGAAAGTGTCCAGGGTCCTATTTACCTAGATGTAATTAAATTTATTAAAACCAAGACCCCCTTTGCATTGCAAATGATAACCCTTTAAGAACAAAGCATTTTTCACAAAATATCTTTTATTTTTACAGTAGCATCTTCGAATTGGTGTCCTTTTTTCAGAACACTAAGGAGCATTATAAAGTACTTCAGAAACCAAAAAAGTGTCTCCTTTTTGTTCAACACTATATTTATTATTATTATTATTATTATTATTATTATTATTATTATTATTATTATTATTATTATTAATAATAATAATAATAATAATAATAATAATAATAATAATAATAATAATAATAATTTATTTTTTTTTATTTATTTTTTTAAACGTGAAGTATTTTTTTATTGTGTTCTGCTTAGTGTTTTCAAAGAGATACATGTATACAAAATGTGTTCTTCTCTGACCCAAGGGACCTTACAATATTTCCTGAAAGTTTTGTTGAAAAAATATTTATGTTTGGGCACCTGAGTGAATTTGTTATTTTAATTTAAAAAAAAAAAACAAACAAAAAAAACTGACTTTGCCTTTTCTTTGAAATTCATCCAAAAACCTATTTTTAGTAGTAGAGACTTGAAAATTGTTATTTTATGGTTCAGGACACACTAGAGAATATATTATTCAGGAACTATAAAAAGTAATTACTAATTTTCCACTCCAATAAATAATAATAAAAAAATCTGATATTTATATGTACAGTTAAAATATATATATATATGTATATATATATATATATATACACACACACACACACACACAGTCAGCACTCACGTATCTGACCCTATCAGTGGCGGTTAAACGAGCGTGACGCATATATGATTATTTCCATTCCAACCCTTGTCCATTTTCCATTTTTCAGAGAACACAAAAAAGATAAAATATCAAAAATACACATCTGAAAAGACTGTGTTTTAAAATAAGTAGGCTTCCATTTAGATGTACTGTATTGCTTTTGTTGGTACAGTACTATATTTTCAGAAGTATTTTATACAGATCGATATGATTTTAAAAATATACTTGCCAAAAGAGACGACATGTGGATTGTAAATACAGTACATACTTTTAAATCTGATACGTATTGTAGCAGTATGTAAAATTCCCTGTTAACGACCCAACAGCAAAATGAAATCAAAATGTTACCCATGCACAGAACTGCATACAACATAAAAGGTAATGCAATTTAGCAAAAGATTAAAAAAATTCCAGAATTAAAACAGTATCCAAAGTAAGTATTCAAAATTGCAGAACATAGTGCTCGATAAGGCCCTAATGTCACAGTTGCACAAAATGCTCAAAAGACCTAAAGATCACAGATTTAAAAACATCACTGTAGCTAAAACTGTTTAATGATTAACTGTTACATTACTTTAGCTTGTCTCTTCACTTTGTTTTGGCTGCATTTTCATCAGGTGAAACTGAAGGAAGCGTTGTTGTGTAACTGCACAATCCGCCCTCGCAAACAGTCAAATATAAAGCAAAATACAGTAACATACAACAAATACATAATTAAAGATAAAATATAAAGAAATTGCCACTGTCATGCATATTCATGAGCAGTCAAGACTGGGCCGTGGTTTGGTAGCGGTATCTATTAATTAATATCAACTGCTTCAAACTGATTTGGCATGCAGAGAAAAAAAAAAACACGGGGTGTGACGAATATTCAAATAAATTGTAACATTGAAGAGATGGGCTTTGTATCAGAAAACTGGTGACGGAGTCGGAAATCGCATGTGACGGGTAAGTGCATTAATTTGTTACATAGTGTATATGTATACAGTGCTCACCCGTTGTAATGCGCCCGGTTATAGTGCGGAATTGGTTATAACACGGTAGGGTCGTGGCTCCCATTTGCTCCATAATGCCATTACAGTAGCCCTTTTAAACTTGTTTATAAGGCGGAACACAAAAAGCACTATCTTGTAGCTATGGCTCCCCACTGTAGCGTTATAAAGGGTATTGATTTTATTCTTTTACCTTTTTTTATTTTTTATTTTACCCCATTTTTCTCCCAATTTGAAATATCTATTTGTATTTTAGACTCAGCTCACCGCTACCACCCCTGCGCTGACTCGGGAGTGGCAAAGATGAACACACGCTGTCCTCCAAAACGTGTGCCGTCAGCCGACCTCTTCTTTTTACTTTGCAGGCCCGCCATGCAGCCAACCCAGAGCTACAGCGTCGGAGGACAACGCAGCTCTGGGCTGCCTATAGGCAACCCTGCAGGTGCCCAGCCAGACTACAGGGGTCGCTGGTGCGCGGTGAGCCGAGGACACCCTGGCCTACTGGAGCCTCCCCCCCCACCACTGCCGGGCGGCCAATTGTGTGCCGCCCCCTGGGAATTCCCGTCCACGGTCGGCAGTGGAATAGCCTGGACTTGAACTGGCGACCTCCAGGCTATAGGGTGCAGCCTGGACTCCACGCGGAGCGCCTTTACCGGATGCGCCACTCGGGAGCCCCAATTCTTTTATTCTTACTACAAGGGCGGTAAAAAGTGACTGACATGTATCTGGGTAACGGATATCCGAGTGCTGACTGTATATTATTCAGTAGATTTTGCGGTTTCATAAATGTACAAAAACAGGTTATTCTGTTACCTGAAGGACCCTACAACACTCTTGGAAGTTTTGCTAAAATGTTTTTAAAATATGGGCAAAATACAAAACATTCTTTCTCCCGAGTAATTTTATGAATTTAGAGCCTTTTGTTAAAAAACAAACACAACATGTGATTTAGAACTGAACATTTATCTTAAAAATAAATACTGAGAAGACCTATATTGTATAAACTGAATCACTGTCAGAGAATTCTGATTCACCAGAAGGAGACGACAGTATGTGTGCCAACAGTGATTTATCTAATCATCTTGCTTATCTTGAAATGAAATTCTGTAGAGTGGAATGTTTATATTATTGTGTGGATATCAATTTCTGTACATAAACAGTAAACGTACACAGAATATCCTGTCATCAAGCAGTATTGTACAAACAGCAAGAACAATAGAATAAAGAGTGCTAACTACAAAACACCAACTATAAGCAACGGGGTAGCAACAGTTTTCAGGAATAAATAAAAAAATATATTTTTAGCAATATAAAGTGCACTTTTATTTTGACCTAACATACATCTCAACTGTAAAAACAATAACCAGATTACAAAATTAAACCATGGCATAACAGACCCACATAGGCGGAAGTGTTTAATTCAACAACAAGCCTGTCATTTATGTCACTTGTGTGTTTCTGTTTCAAGATGGTCATTCTGTGTGAATTTAAGATTTAATTTTGCTATCAGAAATGGAGCGAAACATTGTAAATTTGCATATAGTATTGGTACTGTCTACTTGTAGACTCTTCAGATATCTAAAGAAGACAATGATTACCTGCAATGTGGTTTCTTCGTAGAATGATGAACTCCACACACAGAGTGAACTCCCAGTCTCCATGTTGCTCGGATTACACAATCTCTTTCCCAGAGATTATTGATATAGTCTTTTTTGGCGCCAAAGTAGTATCCCTCCACTATAAAACCTTCCACATCCTTTAGTATTGTTGTCCAAATAAAATAAATAAAAAAAAACTATTTAGTAAAGACAAAAAAGGAGGAAGGAGGGTGGGATATAGGGGTGTGGAGTTCATCATTCTACGAAGAAACCATATTACAGGTAATCTTCGTATTCTTACCTTGTATGATGAACTCCACACACAGAGTGAACTCTACCAAAGGAAATAGACAAAGGGTGGTAGGTTAGATATTAGTGGAAGCTACAGACAACACAGAGTGAGTAAAGGTGGGCTGAGAGCAAGACACTTTTAAATTGTAATGTTTTATAAAGGTATCAAAAGAGGCCCATGTAGCAGCATTGCATATGTCCTGGATTGGGATGGATTTTAAATTTTGCCCAAGTAGTAGACACTCCTCTTACCGAGTGGGCTTTGATAGGTCCTGGAACAGGTTTTTTTGTCAAGTTTATAACAAAACAATACAGGATGTAATCCACCTCAAAATGGTCTGTGTTTTTTTTTTTTTTTTTAATTTAGTCGTTGCCAATTTAGTTTTTATTATTTTCTCCCCAATTTGAAATGCCCAATTATTTTTAGGCTTAGCTCACCGCTACCACCCCTGCGCTGACTCGGGAGGGGCGAAGATGAACACACGCTGTCCTCCGAAGCGTGTGCCGTCAGCCGCCCGCTTCTTTACACTCTGCAGACTCACCGTGCAGCCGCCTCAGAGTTACAGCGTCGGAGGACAACGCAGCTCTGGGCAGCTTACAGGCAGGCAAGCCCGCAGGCGCCCGGCCAGACTACAGGGGTCGCTGGTGCGCGGTGAGCCGAGGACACCCTGGCCGACCTAACCCTCCCTCCCCCCGGACGACGCTCAGCTAATTGAGCGCCGCCCCCTGGGAGCTCCCGTCCACGGTCGGCTGTGGAATAGCCTGGACTCGAACCAGTGACGTCCAGGCTATAGAGCGCATCCTGCACTCTAGCGAGTGCTTTTATTGGATGCGCCAGTCGGGAGCCCCAAAATGGTCTGTTTAACAGAGCTTTGCTCCAAGTTTGTAAGTTAAAAGACACAAAAAGGTGTCCTGATCCTCTTTTAGTGATAGTTCTGTGAATGTGTAGAAATTCAGTGCTCTACTTACATCAATTAGGTTGTATCCAGTCTCCTCTTCTGTTTTATGACCTGGTTAATATGAAAACTTGTTATCACCTTAGGTAGGAATTGGGGATTTGGTCTACAGACAATCCTGACCCTGAATAACTGGAAGTAGGGTGCATTAATCACTAGTGCTTGGAGCTGATTTACCCTCCTTGCTAACGTCACTGCCACTAGAAACGCTGTTTTCCATGTCAAGAATTTTTCATTGCATGTCACCATGGGCTCAAATAGTGGTCTGTGGCAAAGTGGCTGAGTGAGAACAGGTGCAGGAGTGATGCAGTGCGGTAATTAAACAGACAGAGCCTTGTAATCCAGTTTGGAAAAGTGGGGTTGTGACGGGGTACTGCCCCGTCTTTATGATCAATGTTGGGACTGGCAGGGAGGGGGTTAAAATTCCTCCCTGCCAGAAAAACATGTGAGAATGTGGCTGGAGCCCTAATTGACTAATCAGTAATTATTGAATAATTGGGCTCCAGCCACAGGGAATACAAGCCAGGGGAGAGGCCCTGGCTAGGAGAGAGAGAGAAGGAGAAAGAGAGTTCCAGAAGAGTGTTTTGTTTGTGCTGTGTCTTTGTAAGTTTTTAGTTCCAGTGAAGGCAACGCCCAGCCTGGAAACTTCATTTTGTAAGTTTTTGCTTTGTGTGTATTTTGTGTTTAAAACCGTTTTGTTTGGCCCTTGTGCCTATTTATTTTGTATTTTTGTTTATTAAAATCTTTATTTTTGAACTTTAAAACTGTCTCTGAGTCTCAAACCTCGGTCCATCCTGTCACATTTGGTGTCAGAAGTGGGATAGCGCCACCTGGAGGCTCAGAGCAGTAATTTTTTTTTTTTTTTCTTGAATTTTGGGAGTTTTTTTTTTTTTTTTTTTTGGAAACTTGATTTAAATGGGGAAGAAGAGCAGACAGCGGCAAAGGCAGGAGATGCAGCAGCCGAAGAAATGTAGGCTGCTGCAACAACAGCCACCCCAGCTGGAGGACCCAGCGAGCCTCTTCCCGTGGTGTTCCTGGTGCGGGAAGGAGGATCATCGGTGGAGGTCCTGTCCAGATGGGCCACCAGCTGACTGGTGTGGGTACTGTGAGGTGGATGGCCACAATTGGGCAGGATGCCCCCACAATCGGGACCAGGAGCAGCTGCAAACCCCGTCCTCGGCAGCCACCCCACCACTTCCTACATCACCGCCTTCACCACCATCCCAGGAAATATGGGACTGGTTGATGCACCCTGAGGCGGACCTCTTCCACGACCTCCCCATAGTTATCAACACGCTGTGGCGTCGAGATGGGGGGAGGTGGGAAAAGTGGGAGGAACAGCATCACCCGGCGTCCTTCGCAGAGCTGGCCTTGATGGTCGTTAATTACCTGGCGGTAGATATGGGAGATGCCCCAGTCATTCCAATAAAGAAGGTGGAGCTGTCGTCCCGAGAGCCAGAGAGGGGTGAGCTGTCGTCCCGAGAGCCAGAGAGGGGTGAGCCGCTGTCCCGAGAGCCAGAGAGGGGTGAGCCGCTGTCCCGAGAGCCAGAGAGGGGTGAGCCGCTGTCCCGAGAGCCAGAGAGGGGTGAGCCGCTGTCCCGAGAGCCAGAGAGGGGTGAGCCGCTGTCCCGAGAGCCAGAAGGGGAGGAGCCGCTGTCCCGAGAGCCAGAAGGGGAGGAGCCGCTGTCCCGAGAGCCAGAAGGGGAGGAGCCGCTGTCCCGAGAGCCAGAAGGGGAGGAGCCGCTGTCCCGAGAGCCAGAAGGGGAGGAGCCGCTGTCCCGAGAGCCAGAAGGGGAGGAGCCGCTGTCCCGAGAGCCAGAAGGGGAGGAGCCGCTGTCCCGAGAGCCAGAAGGGGAGGAGCCGCTGTCCCGAGAGCCAGAAGGGGAGGAGCCGCTGTCCCGAGAGCCAGAAGGGGAGGAGCCGCTGTCCCGAGAGCCAGAAGGGGAGGAGCCGCTGTCCCGAGAGCCAGAAGGGGAGGAGCCGCTGTCCCGAGAGCCAGAAGGGGAGGAGCCGCTGTCCCGAGAGCCAGAGAGGGGTGAGCCGGCGTCCCGAGAGCCAGAAGGGGAGGAGCCGCCGTCCCGAGAGCCAGAAGGGGAGGAGCTGCCGTCCCGAGAGCCAGAATGGGGGCCGCTGCCGTCGCCCAGAGAGGGGGAGCTGCTGCCGTCGCCCAGAGAGGGGGAGCCCGAACGTCTACAGCCCGAGAGGGAGGAGCCCGAACGTCCACAGCCCGAGAGGGAGGAGCCCGAACGTCCACAGCCCGAGAGGGAGGAGCCCGAACGTCCACAGCCCGAGGGGGAGGAGCCCGAGCGGGAGGAGTCGGTGCGTCCACGGCCCGAGCGGGAGGAGTCGGTGCGTCCACGGCCCGAGAGGGAGGAGTCGGTGCGTCCACGGCCCGAGCGGGAGGAGTCGGTGCGTCCACAGCCCGAGAAGGGGAAGCCCACAGGCCTAGGGCTGAAGGAACCTGTAGGGGAAGAATACAGGCTGTTCCCGCCTCCGCCAGCAGAGGGAGACGAGTTGCCGTTCCCGCCTCCGCCAGCAGAGGGAGACGAGCTGCCGTTCCCGCCTCCGCCAGCAGAGGGAGACGAGCTGCCGTTCCCGCCTCCGCCAGCAGAGGGAGACGAGCTGCCGTTCCCGCCTCCGCCAGCAGAGGGAGACGAGCTGCTGTTCCCGCCTCCGCCAGCAGAGGGAGACGAGTTGCTGTTCCCGCCTCCGCCAGCAGAGGGAGACGAGCTGCTGTTCCCGCCTCCGCCAGCAGAGGGAGACGAGCTGCTGTTCCCGCCTCCGCCAGCAGAGGGAGACGAGCTGCTGTTCCCGCCTCCGCCAGCAGAGGGAGACGAGTTGCTGTTTTCGCCTCCGCCAGCAGAGGGAGACGAGTTGCTGTTTCCGCCTCCGCCAGCAGAGGGAGACGAGTTGCTGTCTCCGCCTCCGCCACTAGAGGGAGAGGGGCCGCCGTTCCCGCCTGCGCCAGCAGAGGGAGACGAGCCGCCGTTCCCGCCTCCGCCACCAGAGGGAGCCGGGCCGCCGTTCCCGCCTCCGCCACCAGAGGGAGCCGGGCCGCCGTTCCCGTCTCCGCCTCCCGAGGGTCCGCTGCTGCTGCCGTTGCCTCCCGAGGGTCCGCTGCTGCTGCCGTCGCCTGGGGTTGCCAGGGATCCTGCTTCGCCTGGGGTCGCTACACTATGGCCGGAGCCCCACGGAGGGGAGTTGCTGGCCATGAAGAGGGGGAGGGAGGTCAGGAGACCAGCTCCCCCAGCTGCACTTTCGCGGCAAGATGGTGTGTGGCCGGAGCCCCGGAAGAGGGAGCTGCTGGCCACGAAGAATTGGGTGGTGCCGGACGTCCCACCATGGCCACCCCCATGGACACTGTGCTTCCCCCTCTTCCGGGACTGAGACTGAGGGGGGAGGTGGCCATTTAGGCCATGTTGTGCTTGGCACAAGGGGGGGGATATGTGACGGGGTACTGCCCCGTCTTTATGATCAATGTTGGGACTGGCAGGGAGGGGGTTAAAATTCCTCCCTGCCAGAAAAACATGTGAGAATGTGGCTGGAGCCCTAATTGACTAATCAGTAATTATTGAATAATTGGGCTCCAGACACAGGGAATACAAGCCAGGGGAGAGGCCCTGGCTAGGAGAGAGAGAGTAGGAGAAAGAGAGTTCCAGAAGAGTGTTTTGTTTGTGCTGTGTCTTTGTAAGTTTTTGGTTCCAGTGAAGGCAACGCCCAGCCTGGAAACTTCATTTTGTAAGTTTTTGCTTTGTGTGTATTTTGTGTTTAAAACCGTTTTGTTTGGCCCTTGTGCCTATTTATTTTGTATTTTTGTTTATTAAAATCTTTATTTTTGAACTTTAAAACTGTCTCTGAGTCTCAAACCTCGGTCCATCCTGTCACAGGGGTTTATTTTTATTCTAAGTCTGGTGACCAAAACAATTCCCCCAGCAATACACAACAATGTGTACTGCATGGGGTAAACAATAATGGGATTGCAGTCCCAACTAATAAACACGATATCTGACTGTGGCAATGCACCCCGCCCCTGTGTGCATTTGTGTGTTATGTGTTGTATGGTGCGTGTGTTAATGTTGGTGTATAGTCAATGGTACACGGGATATATACGGGTCTGTGTTTCACGTGCGAGTTAAAAATGTAGATTTGTATTTAGGCACGGGATTGCACTATCACTTCACGTGCATTTAAAGTATAATATGCGAGCACGGGGTTGCACAGAATTAATTCACGTGCTGGGATTCAAGTGAATAATTAATTAGTAATTGAATCCCAGCACAACAGTATATATATAGATGCACGTTCTTTCACTCAGGGTTGGGTGTTCGGTGAGTGGAGAACGGGATTGGAGACGGAGGTAATTGTAAAAGTAAGAATAGTTAAATCTGCTCACCGTGTTTTGTTCGTCTGTCTGTGCACTGTCTAGTCCGTTTTGTTTATCTATTTATTTTGGCGCAAGTGCCGTGCCCTGTGTTTTGTCTGTTAAAACCTTTTATTTTCTGTGCTGTTTAATTAAATGCTGAGCGAAAGCATTCGCTCAGCTCCACCAAACCACAAGTCTCTGTCTGTTTATTTCCTGCTTCTGGTCTGACGCCACCCACTCCGGCCGTCTTTGTGACACTGACCCACAATAATACATACACGGTCACCAGTCCTGGGTGCGTGCAGTAGTACTCGTGGAGGGTAATACAGGTTAATTAGTGACTGACTGTTGGTGATGTGCCGTTCCGGCTTAGTGCTGGCCCTCGGCAACAGGTCCAGAACTGCGCTAGCTGTCTGGTAACATGCAAGACGAGACAATTACAAGTCAAAACAAACAAAACACTCGCTGTACTTTTATGACTAGGAACGGGTCTCTCACAGTCCTTCTCAGTTTATTTACACAAATGATTCTCTGCACCCTTTTATGCCGTCACACATGACCCCTTGTGTGGAAGGGTGGTGGACAATTCACTGACACACACAGGAGAAGTTTTATTTGACAACACCGCACTGGTGCCCAGGTTTATTATTTTTTCAGACTTTTTCTTTTAGCCCGCAGAGGGCACTGTTGTCTGTGGCCTGAGTACCGGCAACGGTACACAGGACCACAGAAATACCAATCCTGGTAAACAGTCAAACAAACTGGCATACTCACAGGTACTCAAAATAATAATGAAAACAAAAGGCAAAAGAAAAAAAGGAAAATAAAACACAGTCATAAAACTACAAATCAAAAGTGCTGCTTACGCAGTGCCCCCACTGCCACTAAGCCGGTCAGAACGGGCCTCCGACATACGCTCAGTTATCCTATACACTGGGGTGGCCAGAGTTCCCCGTACAGCTACACACGTCCCCTCGGGTATGTAATTATTTCTTCTATTTACTTTAGTTTCTTTCAAGGCAGGCTACCTCACTCAGCCGTGCTTGCCTGTGCCTTCTCACCCGAATGCACAACCAAGCGCAGTTCTTATGGGCCAAGCAATCTCCCAAAGCCTGCCTCTCAGCCACTCGGAGAGAGGGAAAGCCCCCACACCCTCTTCCCCACCTCTCCATGTCATCGCCATGACTGACAGGCGGATCTTACGAGACTGCTGGCCTCTACCTGCAGTACCATGCATGTGCCAGATAGTCCAATCTGCGGCTGCCACGTTGTTTCCCTTCCGGGTCAATGTGTTCTTGTAACAGAGTCTGGCCGACTTCCCGACCCTGTGAAATAACTGTCGGACCAACCCGTCCAAAGAACTCTGTTCTCACTGCTTGGCACCCTCACGTTCGGGAGGGATATTTACAACCAAGATTCATTGTATTTTTATCACATGGTCCCTTAAGTTTTTCCAGTACCAGACTGAGGCTCCATTGAGGGATGATTGAGGGGCCTTAGGTGGTTAACCCCTTTAAGAAATCTAGATACTGCAGGGTGGGAACCTACAGGGTGATTTTCCCACCCAGATAAAATACTGGACATTGCTGCAATATGCACCTTGATGGAGGATATTGAAAAACCCATGTGGAACAGGTGGCTAAGGTAGGATAAAAATGTTGATAGAGATATATCTGTGTGGTGCAGATATTATGAGCTGCATCAAGAGCAAGCTCTCTCCATTTTCCTGTATAGGCTTGAAAAGTGGAGTGTGGAAGGGTGGGGGTATTCACTGACACGGGAGACAGAAGATTGGAGTTCCAAACACCACTCAGGAGCACTGTTTTAGTTTTACTAGCATGTGGCACTTTGGTTCCGCTGTTCCCCTATACCAACAATGGTAAATAGGGTTACGGTCCAAGCACTCACAGGTGCCTAAAAATAATTCAAAACAGAAAGTACAAAGAAAAATAGAAAATAAAACACAGTAATAAAACTACAAAACAAAAGTGCTGCTTACGCAATGCCCCCACTGCCGCTATGCCGGTCAGCTCGGGTCTCCATCCTACACTTCACTGTGCACTATACCCTAGGGTGGCCAAGGTACCCCTATCACTACACACGTCCCCTCGGGTACGTAACCATATGTTTAAATATACTGTTTGTATAAGGCTGGAAAGCCAACACACCCTCTTCCCCACCTCTCCGTGTCATCGCCATGACTGACAGGTGGATCTTATGAGGCTGCTGCCTTCTTCCTGTAGAACCACGCATGCACCAGATAGTCAGCACAGATCGCTCCCCCCCCCCCCCCCCCCCCGTTTCATGGAGGTTTTCTTCAAAGCAAGATATTGACTATTTGTTTAGATAGCCCTTGATTTGTTAGCTTTTGCCGTTCAATCTCCAGGCAGTTAGCCGTAACCATGTAGGATTGTTGTGTAGCATCTTCCCCTTGTTCTGAGACAACAAATCACATTCAAAAAATGTAGAACAGCGAAAAACAAAAATAGACGTGGTTTAACAAAATGCCCTGAAAACTTAACATAAAGAAAACAATTTAAATGAAGCAATAGCTCAATAATGAAGCTAAAAAGGAAGTGAAAAGGTTACCGTTTTTTTGGGGTTTTTTTTTGTGAACTCCAATAACCCTACGTTATCTTTCCCTTATTTATCTTTCCGTTATCGGAGAGTGCTAAATAAGCACAGTAATTTACCATAATGAAAAAACAGTAATGAAAAAGAAAATGTAGAACATAAAAAGCGCAACCAGATATAGTCAACGAAAGACAACACATTTATTCAAATTCTTTGTCGTATTATATATTTAAAGGTAAGAAGTTTATTTTTCCATTAAAAGTGCTCCAGGCTATAATGTTGTGCCGCCTGGCTGTACAGAATTCCTGGGGAGAACCCTGCCAGGGAGTCCTTGAAGCCAGTGCCCAACAGTAGGTCCCCTTGAAAGGGTAGGGGTAGTTCCAGTACTTTTGTTTGTGTGTCAGGTAGGTTTGTAACAATAACGATAATAATCAAATTATTTATCGATTGGGACCCCACAAAATTGATAATATTTTAATGAAATTGAATATTCCATTAAATTAAAAACATGTCTTGTATATATTAATTTACTATCGAGAGCATAATCTGTTGTTGCTTTTAAAAGTTACTGAGAATATGCGTCTGTGAACAAATACAGGATGATGATGCAGCGATCAAGTGTGTGTCTGCAGAGTAATACTGCTTCTGTGCACTCCATGCTGTTGCAGTATCAGAAGCTGCCGTCCAGTCTACATGCTGGGGAGGCAGAGTCTGACTTGAGCCCTCAAACTCTTACAAAAAAGACTAGGAACACTAGGAATTTCAGTAATGGTCGTCGCTGGAAGCACATCTTTCTCCCTGTTGTCACGGGTGTGTTTGGATTTTGCAGTTCTCTTGGATTTTGCAGGGAGACATGGTGTTCTGTTTCTCCCTGGAACTGCTTAGTCTTTTTGTTGTGGAGGGTGAAGAGCAGGTTCTTTCCAACTGTGGAACTGGAGACGAAAAAGCCCTTCCCTTTTGTCAGTGTGTCCAGCATGTCAACACACATCATATTACTATATAACTTTTTTTTAAAACAAATGAAGCGCAATTATAACTACTTCCAGACCTAAGCATACACAGGAGAAATTTGTACAATACTAAAGGATGTGGAAGGTTTTATAGAGGAGGGATTCTACTTTGGCACCAAAAAAGATTATATCAAGGATCTCTGGGAAAGAGATTGTTTGGTTTTTCTCCTGACCCGAGCAACATGGAGACTGGGAGTTCACTCTGTGTGTGGAGTTCATCATACAAGGTAAGAACGCCTGTTTCTTTAAGTTCCACTTCCAAGATCTCTTCTTTAGTCCCCAGCACATCAGCATGACAACTGTCTGGATTGAGCTAAGTAGGATACATCTTTGGGGTCTTCAAGTGGGCACCTTCCATCCTCGGTGTTTCGTCGACTAGCCCACGATACCTCAAGAGGGCTCAACGGTGATTCTGGCATCCCAGCATCACCCCCCCTCCGTCCCCCACTCAACTCAGCCCAGCTTACTTACCTGTACATCAGCGTTTCTTTCTTTCTTTCTTTCTATTGTGCTTGAGATCCCCAACCAGAATCTTTTCGTCTCAACCACAGCCAGTTGTTGCTCCTCTCTGCTACTTCAGATACTTGCTACTTCAAGATCTTCACTGTGCAACGCAACTCTTGGCCACTGAATCCGACGTCTCTGAGAAACCGGGTTGTAGAGTGTGCCACAAATCCTCGACAACCCACCTCCACTGGGTAAACCCGGACTCTCCATCCTCGCTGTTCCGCTTCAGCGGCTAGTTGAACATACCGCAGTTTCTTCCTCTCATACGCCTCATCTACAGCATCCTCCCATGGCACTGTTAACTCTACCAGGTGAACAAGGCGTGCTGATCCAGACCACAAGACAATATCTGGTCAAAGGTTAGTGGTGGCAGTCTCAGGTGGAAAAATAAGCCGTTAACCAACATCTGCCAGCATTTTCCAGTCTCTAGCAGCTTCCAGTTGTCCTGGGCGAGGCTTGGTTTTAACACCTTTTCTTGGCGGTTGCTCTCCTGGGCGGAGGAATGTTGTCTTTTGTGTGTAATGCTTTGATGGGACTGGTGGCAACTTATTGGTCATGTTACGCTTGTCTGCCAATGCTAAGGCCAAACATCGCAGCACCTGGTCATGGCGCCAAGTAATCCTTGGATAAGAGCCACCTTACATCCTGTCAATATGTGCCTTAATGTTGCAGGTGAAGAACATAAAGGACATGAGGAATCCTCTCCTACCCAGAGGTTTAGGTTCTGTGGTGATGGGAGAACATCATATGTTGACCTGATGAGGAAACTGATGCTGCTGTCTTCCATTGTCCGTAGGTCTTGCCAGCCAATCTTGCGTTGTTCCACACTCTCCCATCTCATCAATTTTCTCTGCCTGGCCTGGGAAACGGCCTTTACGCACCTCTTCCTCTCCTCCTGCTTTTGCACCTCGTTGACTACCAGCTTCCTCCTTTGAGCTGGGGCTGCCTTGTGCCATGTAAGAGTAACTGAACTGAGACCAAGACCCCCTCTTCCATGCTGAACTTGCCCCATGATGTCACCGATTTTGAAGGGCAGCCTTTGCATCTTCCATGGCTTTCATTGCCACCCACTTTCTTCCAGTTTTCAACACAGGTGCTGCCTCCCTTACGCACTTGGCACACTTAAATTCCTCAGTTAGAGCGGACTCTGCTGAGGCAGCGTGGAACTCCCAACCATTTCCCGATGTATGAACTGATTAAAGCTTCCAGCTTCTCAACTGTTGTCATACGTACACAGTCAGTGGCCACAGCAACCTCGGCAGTAGACCAAACTGAAAGCACCAGAGTTTTAGTTTGCCTGGTAAAGCGCTACTGTCTATGCTCTTCAGCCCTTCCACTGCTTGTTGTGTAACTTCTCCCACACGAACTGTGTCCTTTAGATCCCGCTTGTACCATCTCCCAAGACGTTTCACTGGCTTCTCAGACACTGTTGGTATTGCCTCACCATTAATGTAGAACATTTTATCTACTACTTTACCTTTAATTATAGAGATGCTCCTTGATTTAGTGGGCTTGAATTGCATTCGTGCCCATTCAATGTTATTGGTTAATTTATCCAATAACCGATTAGTGCAGGCTACTGTTGTAGTCATGGTTGTCATGTCATCCATGTATGCTCGAATTGGTGGTAGTCGCATTCCAGAAGCCAAGCGCTCTCCTGCCGCTACCCATTTTGATGCCCTAATGATTACTCCCATTGCTATGGTAAAAGCCAGTGGAGAAATGGTGCGTCCTGCCATTATTCCAACTTCTAGGAATTTTGAAGTTGAAAAACTAATTTGCAAATCTCCAAAGTAGGCATTCACAAAATTTGTTATTGTCATCGGTACACTGAAAAAATCAAATGCTGCCCAAAGAAGTTCATGTGACACTGAACCATATGCATTAGCCAAATCCAGGAATGTCACATGGAGCTCTTCCTCTCCTTTTTAGCTGATTGAATTTGTTGCCAGATCACATTGATGTATTCTAAGCATCCTGGGAAACCTGGAATGCCTGCTTTTTGTACTGAAGTGTCAGTGAAGCAGTTCTTTGTAGAACTCCTGAAACACTCTTGTACACTGTATGGAACTCCATTAGGCCCTGGAGATGATGAAGCCCTTGCTTTTTTCACAGCTTGCTCTACTTCTTTCCACTTAGGTGCACAGTCCTCCATTTTGTACACTGTGAGTGAATGAATGTTCAGTAGCCACCTCTTAATCATACCATACTGCAGTTGTATTAGAAGAGAAAGCATTGTATTTTTTCAACTGATGATTTGTTTTAAAAATGCAAGAGTTTTGTGATTTAATTTGTGGTTTATGAGGTCCCCGAGTGGCTCACCTGGTGATACAGCGCAGGTTTCCTGGCTGTGTGAAGTATGCCGGTCTTCGCCGAGGTTGGGCTCAGTGCCAGCAGTTTCCGTTGTCTCAGCAAAAAACAATACAAAAAGCGCAGCACTCCAGCGCATTAGCGTTTCAGTGTAAGGGTCCGTACTCGTGTAGCTCTGTCCAATTGTCGCACACAACACGGCTGATCACAATAGAGTCGTTCAGAAGTCTTACAGCTACGCCCTTTTTCCAAAATGGCCGACTTCTGGTTCAGTCTACCATCGAGTTGGCCCATCCCTGTGAAAGCACACCACCAACCTTACTTAGCGCTCAGATTCCTTCTCTCCCATTAACAGCCGGATTACACTGTTTGGGGGCCCTGTGCACTACCGTAATTGGACCCCCCCCCCCCCAATTATAATGGTGGTGATGATGATAATAATAATAATAATAATAATAATAATAATAATAATAATACAGAAGTAAGATCCTTCTCAGCAGAAAACACCCAAGCACCAAAGATTGCGAAGAATAACAGTTTGAACTTTTATGTTACAACATAAGTTCTCCTTTTTTTTTTTACCTATTCTTTGTCACTTTAACGGTTTTTCTTTCTACATACCAAATAATAATTAGGGCTGTGCGTTTTCGGATGTAGCCCATTTTGCTGCTTCCTTGCCTTAAATGTATTCCTGATGGGCACATAAGTAAGAAAGAAAAACATGCCCTTACCTACAGTACTACAGAGGTTTAGGATGCATTTAGGATCACCCATCCCATCCAAGCTTAGACATCTCTAAATGGTGGCCCTTTCAGCTTGTTCTGGTTCAGACTGTACTACCATCTTCAACAGCACAGCCTGAACTTGACATTCCCTATATTGCAGGGTCAGTGTCAGTTACCACTTGATTAAAAAAATTGTTCAGTTTAGGCACTTTGTAGCTCTTTGCCCTGCTGTTGCTTTTCTTTTCATTCATTTGTTGGAACCTCTTATATATTTCTAAATTATTTTTTAATAAAACCAGTTGATAAATGCAATTCATGTGATTGAGTGCCATAGGTTTTTTTTCTCTCGCTACTTGCATGTATTTTAGGGCTAAACCACAGCTTCCAAGGGACAAATGGAAAGGTGCTTGAATGCTCTGTGACAACAATGAATTTAGCAGAATGCTATAATGTGTTTGTAATCTTGGTCGTGGGGGCCCCTTTTGAACTGGCGCCCTATGCATGTACACCTTGTGCACTTTGATTAATCCGGGCCACGATTGGACGCTCCCTGAACCTTCGGGTCTGCAGTGAGAGTAAAAGTGATTGGGCATTCCAAATTGGGAGAAAATCGGGGGTAAAATTATGTCTAGCTATACAGCTACGGCAGCTTTTCCTGCGGTATCTCTGAAAATCTGTCCAACACTGCTTAAACAGACTGGAAGTATATCTCCAAGGACAAATACAGTATTTTAAATGCCAACATTTTTACTAACTTGCCTTTAGTAAGGCTGTATATTTAAAGGAGATTCACAGATTACTCTGCTTTTATCTTTCCTGCGTTTTCTAGAGCATTGGAGGAGGATGGGTAGAGGCAAAAAATGCCGAAGGACAAATAGGACTGGTGCCTGAAGACTATGTAGAGGTAAGTACGGTTATTTATTTTAAAAAAGCAACAAGTTATTAGTCACCCTGATCAGCAACTTGGTAAATATATTATGCTCCTAGGCAGGAAGTGTCTGCATGGGGCAATATATACTTAACAACAGTAAAAACGCAAATGAAGATACAAGCCTCCAGAGGGCGAGACAGTTGTTTACAGCCACATTATATATATATATATATATATATATATATATATATATATCTATATATATATATCTATAATTATACACACACACACACACACATACAGGTAGTGGACAAAAAAATGGAAACACCAATGTAAAGTCACTTAATAGGGCGTTGGGCCACTGGTATCCCGCTCTGTGGAGTTCTCTTACTTTCAATATACTTGTTGTCCCTCATTTACCCAGGTGTTTCCATTTTCTGGTCCACTACCTGTGTGTGTGTGTGTGTGTGTGTGTGTGTGTGTTTCTATATATATATATAAAATTTCAGAGAAGGTAGAACTGCAGTGTACAAAAATGAAAGTTATGAAGGTTGATAAGAAGAAAAATATTTTAAAAAATAATGTGCACAAAAAGTTTAAATGATTAAAAAATCATTTATTTCAGGACGTTTCGGGCAAAAGCCCTTCTTCAGCTGTGTAGAAAGAAAAGTAACATAGTGCAGTGTCCAAAGTTCCAAGTTTGAAGATAAGCTCACGTTCTCTTTGCTTCCAAGTGTAATTTGTACCAAAACACTGACTGATTCCACAGATGGTGGTGTCTTCAGTAGTGTGATTATTGCTGTTGAAGTGTCGGGCTACTGGAAATGTCAAGCTGTTGATTGTATGGATGTAAATGGATGACCAGCCCTTTACATACACAAAATGCAACCAATTATACATTTGGGAAACAGTTTAAAAGTTTATCCACTTTTCTTAACTCCATCTCTATAATAATTTTTTTTGTATCCTTTTTTTAAGATTTGTTTTTTAATACATTTCTTTGTTTTACTAGTCACTTTCTTTTGAGCATATTCTTCGTATTCTTATTCTTAGACCCTTTGGGATTGCTCTTTTAGTGTGTATTGGATGTGCAGAGGACATGTGTAAATACTGGTGCATGTCAGTAGGTTTACAGAAGAGGTCAGTCTCAATTGAACCTTCTTCAAGTTTTACTATGGTATTTAAGAATTCTATTTCTTTTCTTGTCCATCGAAGGTCCACCTTAATATTACTGTGTATTTCATTTGCCATTTTATGAAACTGGAAAAGAGATTCTTCTCCATGTGTCCAAACCCCCAAAATATCATCTACAAACCGAATGTATTCTAAAGGTTTTCTTTCCGATTTTCTAAGTAATTGTTCTTCCCATTTCGCCATGTATGTACTGGCAAAATGCATTCCTAATTTAGATCCTATTGCTGTACCATCGTTTTGTTTGTAATTCTTATCAACAAATGTAAAATAACTGTTTTCTAAAACTACAGTGATCATGTTCAGCACGTCTTCTGTTGGCATTGATTTATCTAGTCTATTATCTAGTGCTTTTTGACAAGCTTCTAAAGTTTCTTTACGATGGACACTTGGGTACAAGGATTTTACATCCATGCAAAACAAAATTGTATTCTTTGGAAGGTTGTGCTTTAGTGATTCGAGTCTTTTTAAAAATTGTGTTATATCCTTAACATAGCTTGGTAATTTCTCAACGTGTGACCTAAGTTGTTTTTCTGCTATTTCAGCTATTATGTGTGTTGGATGATCAATTGTACTGACTACACTATGTAACACAATTTTTGTTCCTGGGTAGTAAGTGTTATTTCCTAATTGCTTATGCCTCAAAAGTATAGAAAATGGCTATTATTCCCCACAAAAACTTTGCTTTTGTGACCAGGACAGTGATATTTTGAAATTTACCTATTTCCAATGAGAAAACGGGCAAATTTGTGTCTTTTCGTTCACATAAAGTCAGAAAAAACATGTAACATGTATTTATACTAAAGTAATACAAAAATGACTACAAAAGATTTAGAAGTGAGTAGTTTTTCGAGATTTACGATTATACTGTAAATCACTTTCACGAATCAGCCCCCAAATGTAGTCTCCCATCATGTTCTCATTATACTGTTCTTGGTAGCGGCGTTCAAATTCCAGTATATCCTGGTGGAAGCGCTCGCCTTGCTCCTCCGAGTACGCTCCCATGTTCTCCTTGAATTTATCAAGATGAGCATCAAGGATATGGACTTTGAGGGACATCCTACAGCCCATTGTGCCGTAGTTCTTCACCAGAGTCTCAACCAGCTCCACATAGTTTTCGGCCTTGTGATTGCCCAGGAAGCCCCCAACCACTGCGACAAAGCTGTTCCAAGCCGCTTTCTCCTTACTAGTGAGCTTCTTGGGGAATTCATTGCACTCCAGGATCTTCTTTATCTGTGGTCCGACGAAGACACCGGCTTTGACCTTTGCCTCAGACATCTTAGGGAAGAAGTCTTGAAGGCTGCCGACTCCTTATCTAGAGCTCTGACAAATTGTTTCATAAGGCCCAATTTGATGTGCAGTGGTGGCATCAGCACCTTCCGGGGGTCCACCAGTGGCTCCCACTTGATGTTGTTCCTCCCCACAGAGAACGGTCTGCTGTGGCCAGTCCTGCCTGTGGTAGTGCGCCTTGGTGTCCCTGCTGTCCCAAAGGCAAAGATAGCAGGGAAACTTGGTAAAACCGCCTTGGAGACCCATCAGGAATGCCACCATTGCAGCCTCTTGATGCCATCTCAGAAAAATGCAGATATGTATCCACTTAGGCAGCTGGAACTAAACTGAACTGGTGGGCTTAAGGCCCCTGTATTTATACTACTATTTATATTACTGGAAAGTTCTAGAAAGTTCTAGAAGTTACTCCAAGTTTACGCAGCACTGAATCTATGGAATGTTCTGGAAAATAGGTACATTTCAAAATATCACTGTCCTGGTCACAAAAGCAAAGTTTGTGGGGAATAATAGCCATTTTCTATACTTTTGAGGCATAAGCAATTAGGAAATAACACTTACTACCCAGGAACCAAAAAAATTTGTTACACAGTGCTATCATTCGCATAGGGTGATTTTCTTTGTGCATTTTAGAATTTTCTCTTGCTAGGCCTGTTCTTGCATTATGTGGCTGCATGTATTTTTTCAATTCTTTTGATATTATGTCTTCATTGCATAGTTTCTCCACAATTTCCTTAACCTCTTTTAGAGATTTATTGATCTTATTGCTTTTAACTTCTTCATATGTATCCGTATTATTTAATTCACATTCTACAGATTTCATATAGTCACCTGTGTTCATTATCACTATTCCTGAACCTTTATCTGCTGGTCTTATACTTATATCATCATCATTTAACAACTCAGTCATAGCTTGTTCTTCAATATTGGTTAAATTATTAAGTTTACATTTTTTTCTTTAGTCCTACTTTAATTTCTTGTTTAACTACTTAAATATACATATCTAACCATTTATCTCTTCCATCCGGAGGAGTCCATGTGCTTGTACCATTAACCTTAATCCCATGCTCATAATTACCCTCTGAATCCGAGATACTTTCATTGAAAAAATATTCTGCTAATCTCTCCCACTCCTTTAATTCGGTGGCCAGTTTATCTTTATCGATGTATTTTTTAGTCGGTATAAACTTAAATCCTTTACTCAGTACTGCTTTTTGGGATGTGGTTAAAGTTTTACTTGATAAATTAAACACTATGTCTTCTGTCTTATCTTTAGTGTATTTGGTACCATTTCCATTTTTGGGTCTCTTATCTTTCTGCTTTGAATTCTCTGTCCTAGTCATGTCAAATTCTTTATTTTGCATTTTATTATTTACTTTAAACTGGTTTATTTTTACTGTTTTAGATTTATTTTGATAATCTTTCTTAATTATGCCACCGTATTCAGATGTTCTTCCGGTTTCATTGTCTTTAAATACAATAACTGAGAAATGGTTATTGTTGTATAAAAGATTAATTGGATCATTCTTATTTTTAATAGTTTCTATTGTACCTCAATATTTAAAACAGTCCTTATTCTTTAAGTCTATGTGTGGGCCTATTTAGGAGGTCTACAGCTGCCAGAACTTCTGTCTCTGTATCCCAAGAAACTATACTTTCGTCACTTTCACTCAATTTCATTTTTTCAATATGGGTCACCTGAGTTGATGTACATTATATATACAGACGTGCTCAAATTTGTTGGTACCCCTCCACAAAAAACAAAGAATGCACAATTTTCTCTGAAATAACTTGAAACTGACTAAAGTAATTGGCATCCACCATTGTTTATTCCATATTTAATAGAAATCAGACTTTGCTTTTGATTTTTTATTCAACATAATATTGTAAATAATAAAACAAATGAAAATGGCATGGACAAAAATGATGGGACCGCTAACCTAATATTTTGTTGCACAACCTTTAGAGGCAATCACTGCAATCAAACGTTTTCTGTAGCTCTCAATGAGACTTCTGCACCTGTTAACAGGTAGTTTGGCCCACTCTTCCTGAGCAAACTGCTCCAGCTGTCTCAGATTTGATGGGTGCCTTCTCCAGACTGCAAGTTTCAGCTCTTTCCATAAATGTTCGATAGGATTCAGATCAGGACTCATAGAAGGCCACTTCAGAATAGTCCAATGTTTTGTTCTTATCCATTCTTGGGTGCTTTTAGCTGTGTGTTTTGAGTCATTACCCTGTTGGAGGACCCATGACCTGCGACTGAGACAGAGCTTTCTGACACTGGGCAGTATGTTTCGCTCCAGAATGCCTTGATAGTCTTGAGATGTCATTGTGCCCTGCACAGATTCAAGGCACCCTGTGCCAGGCGCAGCAAAGCAGCCCCAAAACATAACCAAGCCTCCTCCATGTTTCACTGTAGGTATGGTGTTCTTTTCTTTGAAAGCTTCATTTTTTCGTCTGTGAACATAGAGCTGATGTGACTTGCCAAAAAGCTCCAGTTTTGACCTATCTGTCCAAAGGACATTCTCCCAGAAGGATTGTGGCTTGTCAATATGCATTTTAGCAAATTCCAGTCTGGCTTTTTTATGTTTTTCTGTCAAAAGTGGAGTCCTCCTGGGTCTTCTTCCATGGAGCCCACTTTCGCTCAAAAAGCGACGGATGGTGCGATCAGAAACTGACGTACCTTCACCTTGGAGTTCAGCTTGTATCTCTTTGGCAGTTATCCTTGGTTCTTTTTCTACCATTCGCACTATCCTTCTGTTCAATCTGGGGTCGATTTTCCTCTTGCGGCCGCGCCCAGGGAAGTTGGCTACAGTTCCATGGACCTTAAACTTCTTAATAATATTTGCAACTGTTGTCACAGGAACATCAAGCTGCTTGGAGATGGTCTTGTAGCCTTTACCTTTACCATGCTTGTCTATTAGTTTCTTTCTGATCTCCTCAGACAACTCTCTCCTTTGCTTTCTCTGGTCCATGTTCAGTGTGGTGCACACAATGATACCAAACAGCACAGTGACTACTTTTCTGCATTTAAATAGGCTGAATGACTGATTGATTACAAGATTGGAGACATGTGTGATACTAATTAAAGAAACTAATTAGTTTGAAATATAATCCAATTATTTATTATCTTTTCTAAGGGGTACCAACAAATGTGTCCAGGCCATTTTAGAATATCTTTGTAGAATAAGCAATAATTCATCTCTTTTCACAGCTTCTTTGCTTTATTCTATGACATACCAAAGGCATGCAAGTATACATGATAAAATAGCTTTTAATTTCATCACTTTTCAGGAGGAATGAAGCATTATTTCAATGAGCTGTAAGGGTACCAACAAATTTGAGCACGTCTGTGTATATATGTATGTGTGTGTATATATATATATATATATATATATATATATATATATATATATATATATATATATATATATATATATATATATATATATATATATAGCATACATACAGTGCTCCCTCTCTATAAGGCTCTCGGTTATAACGTGCCTTGGAGATAACGCTCCTACAGCATGTCCCCCAATTCTCTATACTAGTGACATGCAATATTTCTACAGTAAGTACAGTACCGGTATTGTTCAAACTATAAACAACTTCTCAGACTAACTTCCGTTCCCTTTCAATTCGAAGACGACCACCAACGACATTATGTGTGGGATATGCCTGCCCATTGGGTAGGTATCGCTGAGCTTTCTATACCAGAACTGCCGATAGGCCCCTTCCTAGGATGTCGCACTCGGTCCCGCACACCGAGGGATTAAAAACATAATTCTGAGGAAGCCATTTATCTTTTTCCTTCTCAAGAAGGTATGGTAAAAACCTCTGTGTTTAGCTGAGCATGTTGATAGAAAAGAGCTTCTCGAGTCAAATTGAGTTGATTGTATTTCCTTTGCATTCGTGCTGAAAGCTGGCTCGACACTTTCCCGGAATCAACGACTTTGAAAAGACAGAGCCTTTTGCCATTCTGTCTTTCAGCGGCCTCCTCGCTTGCGTGGTAGGCCACTCTTTGTTGTCTGTCGTGTGTGAGCGACTGCCTGTGCAGTCACCCTCGAGTGGTTGTCTATTTCTTTCTGAGAGTACACAGTTCCTCCACGGGGCAAGGCCTTGCCATATCCCCGCTGTTGAGTGACTCTTCCAGCTGTGCGCTCCTCCACGGGGCTAGGCCTTGCCGCATCCCTGCTGTCGAGTAGACCTCGCTGGCAGCGTAGGCCCGCCCACCTCGGTGAGTCGGGCCTTGTAAACAAACAGTGTGCTCTCCCCTATACTATCTATTCTACCGTTGTTTTTGCTGTCTGCTTCAACTTGCCCACTGTGGCTTCAGCCCGTGTGTCCCCCTGGTGCACGCTACGCGCTGACCAGGTGTGTGTGACCGCGCGGTTAGGTTGGCACAATTGCGTAGTGCCACCCGCCCAGTGCATCAGTACCGCAGTGCACGCATAGCCCTTGGTACTTTGGTATCTCGGTGCGCAAAGTGCTCTTTGCATACGGCAATGCCCAGCGCTACAGTGTCAGTGCACAGTCACAGCGCTGCACAGTACACGGTGCACGGTGCTTGGTGCTGTAGGAACAATTCAATAATCGATCATTTAATGTTTATCTGTGTTTAGCTTTTGCCTTTCTGTCTTTCATGGTAGGCCGCTGTTTGTTATCTGTCTGTGAGAGCACAGTTCCTCCATGGGCCTTGCCGCATCCCCACTGCAGAGTGACCCTTCCAGCCATGTGTTTCCTCCATTGGGCTAGGCCTTACCGCATCCCCGCTGTCGAGTAGACATCGCCGGCTGCGTAGGCCCGCGTAAAAAAACAGTGTGCTCTCTCCTATCTATCATTTCTATCGTGGATTTTTGCTGCCTGCTTCAACTCGCTGCGGCTTCGGCCCTTGTTTCTCCCTGGTTTATGCTACGCACTGACCAGGTGTGTGACCACGCGGTTAGGGTAGACACCGTTGCATAGCGCCCCTCCCGGTGCTTCGGTACCGCAGTGCACGCTTAGCCCTTGGTACTTAAGTAATTAGGTGCGCACGGTGCTCATTGCACACGGCACACGGTGCCCATCGCTACAGTGCCAGCACATTGACACAGTTCCGCACGGTACATGGTGCACATAGTGCCCACGGTACTCGGTGCGCACGGTACTCAAAATGCATGGTGCACACGGCGCTCGTTACCCACCGCCACAGTGCTAGTCGTTGCTTGATCGCATGGTGCTATATATATTATAGCTCATGGTGTACCCAGTGCAATCAGTGTTCGGTGCATGCTATGCTCAGTCGGTGCAGAACAAGCCAATGATGTCGAGCAAGACCAGGTTCCACGCCTGTACGTCTTGCAGGGCCAACATCCCTCAGGAGGACAGGCACACCCTCTGTGCGCGGTGCCTGGGCTTCCAGCATTCCACCTTGGCCCTCTAGAGAGAGGTGGCCTGCAGTATCTGCGCGGCTTTTCAGCCCCGGGTGAAGGAGAACAGGTTGGAGAGGGCCACGAGGGCGATTTTCTCGTCCTCAGTGGCCGGATCGTCAGCGGCTTTTGGAGCCCCAGATCCCCTCCTCCATGATCTGTCCCAGGACCCCCTGCTGCACATCCCCAGCGCACAGGTCCCTAGTCGCTCCCCATCCCCACAGGTGAGAGGGTGAAGCAGTCTAAACAGGCCAGGGACATTATGGACCTTAAGGCACAAATGGCCCCAGGTCCTGGAGCTCCTGTCTTGACAAGCACCTGTGGCTCCAGCCGCAGACCCAGCTCCAACCCTGCCCCAAGTACCGTACCCTCCCTCCCCCAGGGAAGATCAGGGTGAACAGGAAGAAGCGCCCCTAGCCGGCACAAGAAGCGTCCTTCTGGGACAGAGCCTCCTTCTCCTCCGACATGGAGGTAGGAGGGGAGCTCGAACCCCCTGCCGAGGCGGAACCTAGCTTCAAGGTGGCTTCAGAAGCTCGACTCGATTATTGGCTGCAGTGTTCTCTGCAGATCCCCTGGACATCAGCGGCAGAGCCACACCGGTCCGCCTTCCTGGACTTCATGGAGGAGGTCTGCTCCTCCTGGGATCGTCTGGCCTCAGCGCCAAGCGTGCTGAAACAGGCCGCACAGCTTTCCTCCCTGGAAGGCCCGGACAAGCTGGGCCTAGTGAGGTTTCCCCCGGTAGACTCCACCATCACTGCCTTGATCAAGGCCCCAGGCTTAGCCAGAAACCTGGCATGTCCGAATCCACAATGCAGGGTGACGGAGATGCACCTTAAACAGGCGTACGCAGTGGAGACACAGGTAACCCGCCTGGCAAACATGGCGGGTATACTGACGGTGTCCTGCGTGAGGCCCCGCTCCCTGGTGGTCTCGGTGGCCTACCGAACTACACCTCCTGTCCAGCACGCTCTTGGCCAGAGCCTGGCTAGCCTAGTGGTGGCTCGTAGACAGCTGTGACAGAGTTCTTGATGAGGATAAGGCCGCACTGCTAGACGCACCGATATCCCCAGGACATACCTTTGGGCAAGCCGTGGAGGAGATCTTGCAGAGATCCCACCGGGAACGCAAGGTGTCCCAGTAGGTGACTGCGTTGCTCCCTCCCCTCGTGGGGCAGGTCGAACCGCAGGCAAGCTCCTCAGATGCGGACTGTCACCAGGACATTTCCAGTTTCCACGGCTCCGCTGGTGACCTAAGGCATTGCATACAAGCAGCGAACAACCGGGCCCTCCCAACAAGCAGGGGAAAGGCAGGTCATGGCCAGTCCACGCACCAGCGTCCCAGGAGGCGGTTCCAGGGCCACCACCCTAGGCAGCCGCCCCAGACCGACCCGCCACAACCCCAGCAGCCCCAGCAGGGCCCCTGAAGGTGCACTTGCACCTCAGACACCTGGGTGCTCGCCACCGTGCACAACTGTTACGTGCTTCAGTTCCGCTTGGGACCTCCTCCCTTTCGAGGTATCATGAATCCTTTCGTGACAGACCCTCTCCAGGCCTCGATACTTCAGAACGAAGTGGCCGTCTTACATGCCTCGTAGACCCGAAGTACATTCTGGTGCCCATAAAAGACGGTGGCTTTCGCCCCATCCTAGACCTGAGGCTTCTCAACGGGTTCTTAAAAGAAAGGAGGTTCCAGCTGCTGACTCACCATCACATTCTCCAGTCAGTCCGGCCGGGGCGACTGGTTCACCACCGTGGACTTACGGGCCAAGTACTTTCACGTTCCCATTTGTCTAGAGCACAGGAAATATCTCTGCTTCGCCTTTCAGGGAAGCGTTTACGAGTTCGCTGTGCTGCCATTTGGCCTCTCCCTAGCTCCTCGTACATTTTTAAAGTGCGTGGACGCTATCCTAGCCACCTTGCGGCTGCAGGAGATTAGAGTAATTAAACTCTCGACGACTGGTTGATCTGTCCCAGTCATGAGAGAGAGCAGTGGCCCACACCGTGGTTGTGACAGAGCATCTGGTGAGGCTAGTCAGAGAGTCAGCTCACATCAGTGCAGTGCATGACATACTTGGGGCTCCGGCTGGACTCTTGGATAGAGTAGCAGCTGTCCAAGAGAGCCACTCCTTGTTTCAACAGGGATCGCAGGTCACTCTCATATTGTGCCAAAGACTACTGGGTCTGATAGCCACAGCCATATCAGCCATTCAGCTGGGTCTACTTAGCATGCATCTACTTCAAGTGTGGCTCAATGCGATCCACCTCCATCCCAAGCACGACAGGCACCGTCGGCTGACAGTGTCTCATGCATGCTCGGCAGCCCTACGCTGGTGGAGGATGACTTCTAACCTGCGCGAGGGTGTACGGATGGGAGTAGTGTTAAACCACCAAGTGGTGACTACAGACGTGGCATATGTCAACCACCAGGTCTTAAGCCAGGGTAGCCTACGGTCCCCGGGGTTGCATTGCATGGTCTTCAGGCTACTGACATGGGCTCAGAGGAACTTGCTGTCCCTGTGGGCGATGCACATTCCCGGAGTGGTGAACTGGGCAGCGGAATTCCTCTCCAGGGAGGGTCTGCATCCATAGGAGTGGCGACTCCACCCTCAGGTAGTGGAGCACATTTGGGAACGGTTCGGGAAGGCATAGGTCGATCTCTTCGCCTCGGCGGAAACGACCCATTGCCCCCTGTGGTACTCCCTCCACCGCTTAGGCGGTCCACTCGGCGTCGATGCCCTAACGCACAAATGGCCCAAAGCGTTTTTGTACTCTTTCCCGCCTATACCGCTGCTCCCGGGCTTTCTCGAAAAGGTCCGGTTAGAGGAGGCCTCAGTTCTCCTAGTGGCCCAGGAGAATCTGGTTCTTGACCCTGTGCCAGCTGTTACACGGCCAGCAATGGATCTCCTCAGTCAGGCGAGAGTCACTCTTTGGCACCCGGAACTGGGCAGGTTCTGGCTATGGGTCTGGCCCCTGAACGGGACCGCTGCTTAGCCCTAGGGCTGTCAGATGTGGTTGTGGGTACCTTGCAGAATGTTAGGGCAGACTCCACTAGGTCGTTGTATACCTACAAATCACCTACCACTTTGAAGGTGTATTTAGCGGCTATTTCTGCATGCCATGCCCCCGTAGATTCAGTGACTCCGGGTGCGCATTTTTTGGCTACCTGATTTCTTAAAGGCGCTCGCCGATTACGACCTCCCAGGAGGACTGTTCTTATGTGAACATGTGAGAAGCCTCTTATACATGCTGCCTATGATTTAGAGTATGTTTAACTAGTATTACTATTCTGTTATAGTAAAGCAGCCCACAGACCAAGTGCCTTGTTTTGTTTTGCTGTTACTTTCCCTAGGGTGTGCCGCATTACACTAGATATATTAAAATGAATTATTTTTAATATTGAATATTAAACTGTATTTACTTGCCCAATGTTTTTGTTATTGCTTGTTAAGAGATGTACTTTGTGTATATACATATGGTCCATGGCGAAAGAGTAACTTACTATGGTAAAATATATATATATATATTTTTTTTCAGTCATGGCTTTAATACATGAAAAACCTTAAAATGGAAAGCCTGTTCTGTTTTGCAAAATATTTAAACGTTTAAACGTACAGTATTAGAAGCGTTTTGGCCCCGGTTCAAATCCTACCTCAGCCACTGATTCATTGTGGTACCCTGAGCAAGTCACTTAACCTCCTTGTGCTCTGTCTTTTGGGTGAGACGTAATTGCAAGTGACTCTGCAGCTGATGCATAGTTCACACACCCTAGTCTCTGTAAATTGCCTTGGATAAAGGCGTCTGCTAAATAAACAAATAATATACTTTGCTCAACAACATGCACGTTGTTAATGTTTATATATGGTACCACTGCTTTAAACCCACCCCAGCTTACTGAGTGTCAGCAAATTCCTACATTTCTATTGGAGGATTGTAACATGCTTGCGAGATTTAAAATGAGATTACAATACACAGATCCCGGAATGGGGTTATGCTCCGCCCCCTCCTAGTTTCCCCTAACAACCGCAGGAACATGCCAGCATGACAACCACCACAGATGTCAGTGTTTTACCCCCTCATCTGCATTTTGGCTTTTTTCGCGATACCGCCATCTCGAAACGATGCAAAGAGCGAGGATATCATTTTTTCATTAACGGATACATCCGTCGAGTGAAGTTTGTGGTATCAGGGAATGATGATGTGACAGTGACAGCCCAGTGTTACCGGTCTATGAGAAAGAGTGATAAGCCACACCTCCTGCATGTTGCAATTGAAAAGTCTGAGAGGTTTTATGCTGACATCATGTACTTGGAAAGTTGGGTAAGTAAAGTATTATTATTATTATTTTAATACTGTATCTGTTGCTTAAAGTGGGTTCTGTGTATTACTGTATCTGTTGCTTAAATCACTCCTTGTATGGTCGCGGGAGACTTGTCTTCTTGAAAAGAGTGCTCAATTCGCAGACGACCTGTATTTTCTCACAGGCGACCGTCCGACGATTTTTCATCATGCGTATAACTTTTGTAGGTCTTCCTTGTGATGTTGTTTTTATAGTAGATTTTATTATATTTAAGTGTTAGAGTCCCTCTATGAAGGCTCTACCGTGTGATGGATGACCGCGACTGGAGTTATGCGTCCCGAGCCCTAGGCAAACAGCAGTTCCATCAGCTGGTAAAGGGGCTGGATGACCTTCCACAAAATGCTGTAAAATGAGTTTTTCCTTGTAACATACTAGATTTGTAAATAAATATCATTTCTGTGATAAATTATTTCTTGGCTGTCATTTGTAACATACACCATTAGAAAATAATGCATATTTTGCAACTCTTGCTATTTACATGATTTACTCCTATGAAAAATGTTTGATAAAGATATAAAATGTATTTAAATAATCATGAACTGTTTGCCCATTAAAACATACATTGATTATTATTACTTTACCTTGCACGTTTATTTTACATACTGTAAAACTTTACATAAACACCACAAGAGTAAAATCCAATAGACAGCCCTGTAAATATCGGAATACAAGGTATACTTATAGCACAATAAAAAAACAAACATGGTTTTAAAATTAATAAAACAATCAGTATCATCTTTATTAACACAGATTATATTTATTGGTCACCCTCAAAATGTGTACATTGGTAAGCATGGACAATCGATGAAAAATTGTCATGAAATATTGTGTTAATACTGTAGTGACCCGGGCACCGTTCTGTGTCTGCTAGACTTTTATGTTGTCCTGTCTGTTTGTTTGTCTGGTCTGTCTTGTCCTGTGTATGTGTTGCATGTAGTGTAAGGGTGCAACCATGCTACATAGAATGGGGAAAGGAGCAGGGATAGACCCGGTTGGTTAGTCTCAGTGGAGTGGGCGGGAGCAGCTGAGTGGGGGGGTATAAATACTGTGTGTGTGTGTATTGGCTGGAACATTCAGTATGACGCACATTATAACCTGGCGTTTAAGAGACCTGTGTCTATTTACCATTTTTCCCAGCAGCCCCGGCTCCTAGTAGAGACCGGCGATTATTTGAAGTTTTACGGTATTACATTCACTATATCGGCATCTTGGGGCTGGAGGACTGAAATACTGGTTAAAAAACAACTCGTGAAAAACACAGGGCCCTATTTATAATTCACAAACAAAGTCGTTTATCACACCACGTTACGTTGATCTCACCCTTGAACAGATGTAAGTATCTTTTGTAATATTGTGAACATTGAGTTGCGAATGGGTCCTGCCACAGGCTTTAACCCAACGCAAATGCTGTTCCAGCTTCGTTTTAGACTTGGGGGAAACAGGAAAAATTTAACACCCTGGATACGATATGGGTACCTGCTGTCCGAGTTGCAGGTTCCATAACAGCAGGTTTGACCATCGTTTTTTTTTTTTTTAGCCTTTAAAAAAGATTAGTTACCATACGAATATATGTGTGTGTTGTTGTTGTTGTTGTTGTTGTTGTTGTTGTTGTTGTTGTTGTTGTTGTTGTTGTTGTTGTTGTTGTTGTTGTTGTTGTTGTTGTTGTTGTTGTTGTTGTTGTTGTTGTTGTTGTTGTTGTTGTTATTATTATTATTATTATTATTATTATTAATTTCTTAGCAGACGCCCTTATCCAGTGCGACTTACAAATGTTACAAGATATCATATTATTTTTACATACAATTACCCATTTATACAGTTGGGTTTTTACTGGAGCAATGTAGGTAAAGTACCTTGCTCAAGGGTACAGCAGCAGTGTCACCACCGGGGATTGAACCCACGACCCTCCGGTCAAGAGTCCAGAGCCCTAACCACTACTCCACACTGCTGCCCTGTGTGTTGCTTGGAGTGACCGAGCAAATGGCCGCCGGGTTAACCTACGGTTGTTGACATGCGTCACGTGATACAAAGGATTGATGCCTTTGGCTAAACACAAGGATTTGATTGACAGCCAGGATCAGTCTATTAGAAATGGATGATTGTTCTTGCTTGCGAGATTTAAAGCTATATTACAGTTCGAGAGGGAGTATTTACACATTTATGTAATTTAACACAGAATTGCAAATTATGGCGAAATCAAAAAAAGAAGAAAGCCTAAACACACAAAAAACCCAGAAGAATATGCCCGTGACCACAGGGATTTAGTTGTAAGACAGCAAAGGAAAGAAGGTACAATTGGAGAGTGCAAGTACTGCCAAGTTACCATACATATTGTGACAGAAAAAAAGCGAAGAGTTTTAGAAAGTAACAGAAAACAATAATTTCATACAGTACATTAAACGCGATTTACATAAAACTCAAATAGCTAAAACTCAAATAGCTGTGCATGGCATTCAGATACGCTTTGTGCAGAGGGAATTGCAGTGCTGATAACCTCTTTAAGAACTAGTGCTAATCTACTGAAGTACTGCTAAAGCTTGGTTAAAGTTTTCCAGAGTGTCCATGCTCTGTAGCCAATTATGTGCAAGTCTATGACATTAGACTTCAGGCTATGATAGACTAAGTGGTGTTGTGTTACATAAAAACAGGAATTTGTAATTAAGCTGTTTTAAATACCTAAGTGATGGTTTTTCTCTTTTGTTTAGAAAGGATATGAGACTGTGACTGGGTGCCCTCCCCTTGTGCATATTTATGTATTATTATTATTATTATTATTGTGGATTATATTGTATTTGTGTGCGGCCCACTCCGGGCTCATTAGGAGAGAGAGAGAGCTTAGAGGAGCAAGAGCGTGAGCAAGAGCGAATGCTACCCGGAAGCAAAGTTACTCGTTGTGTAAGAAAATCATTTGTTAGTGTTTATTTTATTTTGGCCCATGTGTCCATTCCTTTGGCGGGTTTTGTTAAACCTGTTTTATTTTGTTTTTAATAAATTTACTGCTACGGCAGTTTAGCCCTGTACCTTTTGATTTGCACTTCTACGTGGTCCGTGACATCACCATGCACCTGCACACTGCAACCACTCTGCTGCAGAGACAGAACATGAATATGAATTCATGTTATGTTTATTATTTACACACATTGTCTTATTTCAATGGGTGTGCATGTAAAGGAACAGTGTGCTCCAAATAACTTTCTTGGTCTCATCTGCCACAGGTTAGACCTGACCACTTATGATGTATATTTAAAAGCCACTGTGGAAGGGTGGTGGGCAATTCACTGACACACACGGGGGACAGAAGGTTTAATTGAAAAAACCGCACTGGTGCCCAGTTTTATTATTTTATATATTTTCTGTTAGCCCGCAGAGGGCGCTGTTGTCCATTGCCTGAATACTGGCAACGGTAAACAGGACCACAGAAATGCCAATACTGGTAAACAGTTAATACTGGTGCACTCACAGGTGTTCTGAAATAATAAATAACAAAAGGCGAAAAAAAGGAAAATAAAACACAGTAATAAAACTACAAAATAAAGGTGCTGCTTACGCAGTGCCCCCACTGCCGCTAAGCCGGTCAGCTCAGGTCGCCGTCCTACGCTGTTATGCACTATACACTGGGGTGGCCAAGGTTCCCCTTCTATTCATACCTATTCCCTCGGATACGTAACAACTTATTTTCTATATTATTTTATTTCTTCTATATTATTTTATTTCTCTATGGTGGCTGTCATCCTCAGCCTTACGTGCCTATTTTAGTCACTCACTGCAATCACTGGCGTTCCTACCGAACTAAGTCTATGTTTACACTGGCCTTCTCAACTAGCGTCTCTGTGTATTCCCAATCACGTCCACCCGAATACATAACCAAGCGCAGTACTTATGAGCCGAGCAATCCCTCAAGGCCCGCCTGTCAGCCACTCAGAGAGGGAAAGCCAACACACCCTCTTCCCCACCTCTCCGTGTTATCGCCATGACTGACAGGCGAATCTTACGAGGCTGCTGCCCTCTTCCTGCAGAACCATACATGCGCCAGACAGTCAGCACAGACCTCCCTCATTACAGCCACATTTCCTTTCCTGTTTCATACTGTACTCTTTAAGATGTTCTATTTTAAAACTAGCTTCATGCACCTATTTTAACCACAGGCTTTATGGAAGCGAGATGTATAAACATTCTGTTTAGCACAGACATGCTCCTAAATCAGAAATCCAGTCTTTTGTTAAAAGAAGAGATATTCAAGTTTTAAAAATGTAATCTGGGCATGAGCAGTTCGTTCAAATCAGCAGCCCCCAAATTAGAACACTGTACAGTAGACTCCAGTTAGTCCGTGTTTCAATAATTTGTGCTTCAATAATCCGTGCGTTTTAATACTGTACATTAACAAAATGTATTGTTGCAGAAATGATCTGATCTATGAAATCTGCGTGTCTGTGCAGAAGCAAACGGTCATCATTTCATTAAATTAAATTGAGTACAGTAAAGTGCAAGCGAGCAGAAAGCTAATTTAAGACTCTTAGCCTGGCAGTCTGAATATGAAGAGCAGTTACGACAATTAACCCTTTGCGGTCTATACCTGGTCCGACATTATTATTTTCCCTTTCCGGTCCAATGTTGGACCCTGTCCGACATCATCAAAAAGACGTAAAAAACAGGTCTCTAGTCGTTTTTTCTCCGGAAAAAGCCGAGAAAACCATTCAATGGCCGAGTGAGACCAATAGGAACCGAGAGAAGCCGGAAAAAAGGGGGCGTGTCTGAAAAATACAAATAGCCCCGGCACCACAGAGATAACACGGACATAAACAAACAAGATAGCTGCTTCTGCATCCAGCGCTCAAAGAATATCACTGACATTTGCAGAGCTTTTTTGAGATGTTTATAGTAATAAAATAATGACTTGGATCGCATTATTGAGGAGTTTGGTGATAAAACGAGTGATCAGGAGATGATTTATCGGTATGCACTACTATCAAGAGGTATGTGAAAAATACAGTGAACAAGGGGTAGGGCGGGGCTGGAGATGCAGTACTGAGTGTCCTGTTGATATGCAGTGCCTTTTAAACCTGTTTTACTGTGAATAAAAATACTTTTACAGCAGTGTGGAGTAGTGGTTAGGGCTCTGGACTCCTGCCCGGAGGGTTGTGGGTTCAATCCCCAGTGGAGGACACTGCTGCTGTACCCTTGCTGCTGTACCTAGATTGCTCCAGCAAAAACCCAACTGTATAAATGGGTAATTGTATGTAAAAATAATGTGATTTCTGTATAATGTGAAATAATGTATAATGTGATATCTTGTTACAATTGTAAGTCGCCCTGGATAAGGGCGTCTGCTAAGAAACAAATAATAATAATAATAATAATAATAATAATAATAATAATAATAATTAATCTGGGGTCCCAGGTAGGCATTGTTTTAGTCCTACCAAATAAATTATATCAAATAAATCGTCACTAGGACCAAACATCAAGCACATTCATGACTATTAGACCCTACTATTACACCAATATAAACTAATGTTTATAAATAAATATTTTTAATAAAGGATACTGAGTTTCATGGAATAATTCGAGAATGAGACAATAGCATTTAATATACACCAGGCCTACTATAAATACAAGATGTCAAAATACTATAGAAACAAAACACATACAAAGCTTTTCCCCCTTTAATCCTAACTCAGATTTTAAATCCATGTCATCATATTGTGCAATTTAGAAAACACATGTACGTGTATATATTAAATCCTTCATTACAACAACCCTTTGCATATGCTATTGCATCTCAGTCAAAAGGACAACTCTGTCACAAAATATCAATTGTTACACTAACCAATGATTACAGATAACTCCAAGAGCACAAATAAGCAAAGATAGTCACTATAGTTATTTTTAAATCGATGAAGTGTATACAAACGCGAATGGCCACATGCAATGCATTGCATATTATGTTCAGGTTAAATAGCAGTGAAGCTCTTTGTAGGACAAATACCACATTTCAGAGACTTTTAAATAATGTTCTTCATTCACTATTAGAATTAACCAAAAAATAGGAATAAATAACACATTTCAGTCTATTATATGGCAAATGGGAGAAAATAGCAGAGACAGTTAAAATAAACAAAAAAGATTAAGTTACATGGCAGTCAATCATTACCACAAGTACATTAATGGAGTGCTACGTTGTAATTTGCATCCAAACAGTCCTGCATCTATCCAGCACTGTTATATAAAACAGCCTGTGGTCTCGCCATCAAAAAAACAAAAATGCAAATGCTTAAATCCATCCAGAATTCTGCATAGGTTTAAATTAAACAGTCTCAGCTATTCCGGTTCAGTTAGGTTATTAGTCTGCGATCCAGCAGTCCTCTCCCCTCGTTACAAAACAGGAACAAGCAGCAAAAATACAATAAACAAAAAAGTAACCAGTCTGAAAGTGAAAGTGGTTCACAAATCAACAAATTGATACTTTCCAGCAATAATAAATAGTAACCGGTATACAGTCAAACCCGTTCGTAGATCGCTCTCTTTTCATAGATTGCTGTGCCTTCCACAGCTCCGTGAACACTCCAGTCCAAGAACACTTTCTGCCAGCTGCCCACAGATAAGTCCCAGCGAACTCAGAACTACGTTCCACTGTGCTAATCCAAGAACAAAGTAATTTTAATTAATCAACCTTACTTGACAATTGCCTATTGTTTGTTGCTTTTTTTTTTTTTTTAGGAACCGTATTTGAAAAATGAAAAAAAGACTTGCTGTAACCACCACGCTTGCCGCCATTACAATTTGAATTTTCTCCACCCCCCTCTTACCGCACAGGTGTCTTACATCATTGGAGCTTGATTGACAGTACTACTGCAATCTAAACAATACTGTAGTGAACTACCTGGCATATATCGGCATATATCAGCATGCCTATCACTTGGCTAACAGAGCTTTGTCTTTTCAGCTCTCCAGACAGACAGACAGACAGCTAGACAGACAAAGCCACAGTGTCATCAGATGATCCCAGTTCAATTCCCCACTCACTGCCTTAATATACGAAGATGCAGATACTACCAAAATGTTTTCTGTATATATTTTTCAGAAAAAAAGGCAATATCTGTTACAGATACATTATTCGTACAGGACACACCTCTAATCTTTTCTCCTTGTAGTGCTCGGCACATATCCCATTCAGCCAAAAAAAAATGTATTAAAAAAACAAAACAAAAAAAATCAACTATATTAACATAATTTACATATTTTATTTAACATCATGTAATCAAAGAAACTACAAATTCAATATGTTAACGTAACAATATTCAACAGGTTTCATTTGACTTTATGAAGCAAAATTAGTTTATTCTATAGGGTGATGCAAAACATTTGACCATAGCTGTAGATTGGAAACTTAACATGGTACAGTTATTCACACGGTGACTGAAGGGAATATGCACTCCAAACATTTGACATGGTTGATCATTTTAGAATACTGGATTTGAAATGGCTAGTCTGACTTTAAAGAGTAAATAGCGGGGTTCCGAAAAATATAGCGTTATATAAACAGGCTGATCCCTGGAGCCAGCATTACACTTCAGCCATCAACACCAGGCAGAAAAATATCGACATCATCAGATGGAAGGAAACACAGATGTATCACATTAGTTTACAGTAAAATAAGCTATGTCTTATTTTGGCGAGAGCTCAGTCCAATATCAGTATGAAGTTTTAACATGTAATGGAAATCATGAAGATGTGGACACGTCCAGTGACTGCTGTGAATAGTGCAGCTGGCGAGGAGGGAAAGACCTTGTGACAGCCTGGAGAGACAGATGACAGGAGGAAATAGACCCCATTGGGGCTGGCAGGGGTTAGCCACCCTAGCTGGCAGTATCCAGCTCTGTGTTTTCAAATGGAACAGGATTCTGGAGACACCCACCCAGAGCTTCTAAGAAATTAAAGAGAAAAATACCCCTAGAGTCTGCAAGACCAGGGGCGGAAGATGACTCAAGGTTTGACAACACGGTTAATGACTTAGGAAAGGAAACGGATATGAGAATGGAGAGTACTTTGCAAAGGACTAGATCAAGATCTGCAGTTAGCAAAGACTTGGAGCCCCAGGTTTGTCTGTGGCTGGAGCAAAGTGACAACAGTTAGGGGTTTGAAGATTCAACAAGGGAGAATGGAATGCTTTAGGGAGAAGGGACAAAGGCCTCACATTGATCAGTACTTTTTACGAAGTCAGTCGAATAAAACCCAGCGTCAGGAAGCAAACCACATTTCACAGGATATCCGCACGCACCCCTGTCATAGATGAGAAGACTTGCATAAACATAACAAGTGATGAACCTAATGATCCTTGTAAACCCGGTCAGATGAACCAGCGTAAGAGAGGAAAGAACCTCAACGGGCACAAGCCTGGATTTAAATGGCCAAGAGCTGTTTTGTGTTGGAAAGGTTAGGTGGAACAGTCGAAAAGAAGCTGGATAAATTTGGGAATACCATCTACGCATATGGAAGCAAGAGGTTTGGAGATGAAAAAAGAAAGGAGAAAGTACAAACTATTCCTGTAAAGTCTAAACGGGAGCAGGAGATTGAGCGCTTAGTTAGTTAAAGGAGGCAGCTGAGGAAGCAATGGAGGAGAGCAGAACAAAGAAGGAGGCACTCATAAGAACATAAGAAAGTTTACAAGCGAGAGGAGGCCATTCTGCCCACCTTGCTTGTTTGGTTGTTAGTAGCTTATTGATCCCAGAATCTCATCAAGCAGCTTCTTGAAGGATCCCAGGGTGTCAGCTTCAACAACATTACTGGGGAGTTGGTTCCAGACCCTCACAATTCTCTGTGTAAAAAAAGTGCCCCCTATTTTCTGTTCTGAATGCCCCTTTATCTAATCTCCATTTGTGACCCCTGGTCCTTGTTTCTTTTTTCAGGGCGAAAAAGTCCCCTGGGTCGACATTGTCAATACCTTTTCGAATTTTGAATGCTTGAATCAGATCACGGCCTTGTCTTCTTTGTTCAAGACTGAGTAGATTCAATTATTTTAGCCTGTCTGCATACGACATGGCTTTTAAACCTGGGATAATTCTGGTTGCTCTTCTTTGCACTCTTTCTAGAGCAGCAATATCCTTTTTGTAACGAGGTGACCAGAACTGAACACAATATTCTAGTTGAGGTCTTACTAATGCATTGTAAAGTTTTAACATTACTTCCCTTGATTTAAATTCAACACTTTTCACAATATATCCGAGCATCATGTTGGCCTTTTTTATAGCTTCCCCACATTGTCTAGATGAAGACACTCGAAATCTATTACAAACGGTCATAAATGGTAAGCTTGCAACATTGCAGAGCTGAACGAATACGGAAACGCTGCAAAAAGGAGTGTGCGAGAACTAACTTTTATAAAGACCCATTCAAATTTGCAAAGAAGTTATTCACCAGGGAGAAAAATGTGTGGGACATTGTGACAGGATGCGAATAGTGCAGTGAAATGACATGCAATGTCCAAACAGAATTATCCCAACAAAGTACTTGGTTTATTTTCAAAAACAAATAATACTAATAAAAATAATAATAATAATAATAATAATCCACCCCTCTACCACGATGGTATCGGGGTAAAACAAAAAGTGTCCAGTCTCTGGAAAACAAACGGAAAAACACTCCTTAACCACAATCCCCCGTGCACGAAAATGTGCTCCATTCCTCCGGGAATCCTGGTGAGTGCGCTGTGCTGTGAGGGGTGTGCTCCGGGGTTAGTGCTGGCTCCGCGGCTACAGCCTCCCGTGCTACTGCTCGTCTGAATAAACACACAGAAAACAAACAACACGTAATAGACACAAAAACAAAACAAACAGCTCCGGCTGGTCGCTTATTCTCTCAGCACAAGGGGGTGTACTGACGCAGCTGCTTTCCCTTTGTACCCACCAAACTCCTCCCTGCAATCAACCCGTCGCCATGGTTTCTGCAATAGAGGGCCGCCACACAGCTGATTGCAATGGAGTCGTCCTGAGTACTTGCAGCTACGCGCTCCCCCTAGTATGGTCACCTTCCGGTTTCTACCTACCATCAAGACGGTATATCTAGGAGGCAGCGTACCACCACCCTTACACAGCGCCCTTTCTGGTTGGGAAAGAGATTTGCAACATTGATCCTTTCTCTCTATCACAGACATATTCCCTGAATATGATATTAATAACCAAATGTGTATTAATGATATAACTGGACTAATTAATGAAACTGCTACGTCTTAGGAAAAAGAGCAAACTGCTGTGTCTTAAGAAAAAGGGCCACTTGGTTTCTGGCAGGAATACTGAACTGAAGGTGACCAGGGCTAGGAGGGGGGCATCTGGACTGGGTGAATCTGAAAGGACAGTGAAGAGACTGCAAAACTGCAAACACAAGTGGTTTGGTGCAAGGAAGACATAAAATATAGATGTCAACAAGTCCCAACTGCAACAACAAGCTGCTGGATGAAAGGAGGCAGACAAAAGACAAATCTCAAAGATTTGTGAGTTAAAAAGGCAAGATGCACAAATTATCTCATGAAAGTGGCTACTCAGCAGACTGAAAAGACTATAAATATCCTAGCAAAACTAAACATTTTGTGCTGTCACACTGCTAAGCAAAGCTGCAACTCTAGGACTGCCTAAAATGGACCAAGACGGAACTCTGCCTGAAACGGACCCAAGACGAAGAAGGAAGCTGCAAGCGAGCCAACGACCACAAGCAATGAGATTGTGGCCCGGCTGGAGGACTGACTAAAACCACAGTATCCAAAAGAAACTGTTCCCTGCTACCTGTGATTCAGCAAAGAGGACAGAGCGGACGGGCGCTGTTGTGGATCCTATACCGAGGACTGAAGACTTTGTTGCAGCTGTTTGTTTATTCTATTCATCCAATGTAGGATTGAAGACTTTGTTGCAGAGAGGAGGGTTTTTGTACTGGACACTTAAACTGATTGAGTTTCCAAGCCAGCAGACTAAAAGTCTAAGCTTCAAGGAACCGTTGAATATAATTCCAGTTGCATTTTCCTTTCATGGAACTAAATTAGGGAGGCCACACTGTGGTTGATCCCTGGAGCCAGCAATGCAACCGTTGTGTGTGCTGCTGCTCCAGGGAGGCAAAATAAGCTGATCCCTGGACCTAGCATTACACTTAAGCCATCAACACCAGGCAGAAGGATATTCACATCATCAGATGGAAGGAAACACAGATGGATCACATCAGTTTACAGTAAAAGAAGTGATGTCTTAGTTGGTGCTTTTTAACACCTACTCTCATGTAATGGAAATCAACCACACGTGTTGCTACAAGTATTTAAATAGCGTACATGTCATTTTTATTTTCATTGTTAACATCCTGACAACTTTTAACATGTAGAAAATATTTAAAACACTTAATCTGTTTAAAAAACCCTGATCTTTTAAAAAAATGTCCGCTCTACTAATCACTGCAGGAATTAAAAATAAATAAATAAAAAAATAAATAAACAACAAGTGCTCTGTCTTTTCTGTTCCATACAACATCATGGATCATTATTGCTGTGTTACCTGTTTGACAATGTGGGCAATAATCCTTACACAATCAGTGCACTAGAGCGGCCATTTTGAAAAGAGCTTTGAAACAGACTTTAAAGTTGTAAGTGTAAAAAGCTGTTGGATGTTAACAATGAAAAGAAAAATTACAGGTACATTATTTAAACAGTTGTAGCAACACGTGGAGACATGTAACACTATTTTTCGGAACCCCGCTACCTACCCCACCCCCTACCCAGGTTTGAAAAGTAAGTCCGACTTTAAAAGTTCTGTTTTTTTTATGTATAAAAAGAGATTTCATTGAAGGTCTACCGACCCCGACTACATATTTATATTTATCCAGTCTTTATTATTTATTTTGAATAATTATAAGGAGGTAAGTCACCAATATCCCAGGGCGGGGGCTTTTTATTTCCCAGGGCGGTGGGGAGGCGCTCAAGCCCCTGAGCCCACACATAGTCGGAGTCTATGCAGTCAATCATCAGTCTCTGAACTCTGGTGTGTCCGTGGCTGTACATTTTACCTATTGCACTGTGTATATGGGGACATGCAATGCAGGTAACAAAAAAATCAATTGATTTTATGATGGTTGTGAGTTTAGAAATATTTTTGATATCTGAACCGATGCAGGTTTTTGGTTTATTTTTATTATTATAAACAAATGAAAGTAAAAATATCTATGGGAATGATACAGAGGTAACAGATTGCTATCTTGACAAATGAGCATATTAAACAACAAGTTATTTTCAGTTTAAGTACAACAGTAATAAAGAATTGCTAATGCTTACATGTTATACTGGTGTCACCAAATGCAATTTATTATTTGTGTGTTTAAAATATTAAACTTCAAAATGTTGCTTTCAGTATATTTCATTCGTGTTTATTTTGGTATAATGCATTTTACAGAAATATGACTGTTTTTCAATTTAAATATGATAAATTCAACTTCTGCATTAGAACAATTGAACATATCCAACTAATGTATTTCGTATACAGTCGCAGACAAAATTATTGGCACCCTATGCTTATTCTACCATAATTCAAGATAACAGATTAAGGACAAGCATGTAACCACTTTTTAATATAAAACTAATTAAAGTAATTTAACAAATAATCTTTATAAAAATCTTTAAAAAAAAAAAAAAGTACTTAATCAGTTTCAAATATTAATTCATGACAATGTAAAAGTATTGGCTCCCCCTGCCTTGTATTAATTAATAGTTATTTAATGTGAATTATTCATCATCAATGACAAGTCTTGAACAATGGTAAATGTTAATAATCAAATTTACATTTTATAAAATAACATCCGTTGGTTATTGATAGTACAAAAACAACACAGTTATTGCAAAATATACTCCTACCAGAATATACTAGTCAGCTAGTTTAACAGTTACAGTATAGGTGCACAATATCTTCTTGAACTGGAAAAACCTCTTACAGGCACAACCTGGAGTTGTAGATGGTCCAAGGACCTCCAATGCATTGCACAAACTCCTTAGTTTATATCAATTGTATGCCTTATATGGTATACAACAAATGGTCCAGCCTATCTCAGAATTACTCACTCCTGTGCGATGCCGCTGAACCATTTCATACTAATTTTCAATTCCTAATCTGGTCTCACATTCTACAAAGTTTGTTTACAACATGCTTTCCACAGAGTTTTCCACAGCTGAGCAGCAGTTATAGTCTATAGTTCAAAGACTTTGATACAGTCCAGATGGTGTACGTGATCACATCAATACTTCTGTATATTTTCTCCCTTTACACAGAAACAACATTAATGTTAATTTTAAGCATTTCAACAGCTCAGATGTTTATGATAATTCTTCACCAAACCAATATGTTATAACTTGTTGGTGAAATCTGGGCCCATTATGTCTTTCATATTTCCTTCAGCTCAGACAGATTAGATACACGATGCTTGGTTACAGCTTTTAGAGATCAGTCCAAAACATTTATATTCAATTGATATCTGGTGATTGCGAAGGCCATTCCAGAACTTTTATCTTTTGTTTTTGTCAATAATTCCAGTTGACTTAGCCGTATGCTTTGGGTCATTGTTGTGTTGGAAGATAAATGGCCTGCCAATCAGCCTCCGACAGAGGGTATCATAGTACTTTGTAGAATGTTTTGATACAGGGCTGCATTCATTCATTTTTCAATCACATGAGTGTATCCAGTCTCTGAACTGCTAAAACGCACCCATATCATGATCAAACCACCTCCGTGCTTAACTGGATATATTTATAAATTAGTTCTGTTACATTTTTAAAAACTTTTAATGTAAAGGTGCCAGTACTTTTGTCATGAACAAATAATTCAAATTGCTTTAGTGTTGTGTGTGTTTTTTTTGTTTGTTTTTTTGTTTTTAATAAAAATTGTATTTTTTGGTCTTTGTCAAATTTAATTAGAGGCTAATGTTTCACGAGTTAAACTCTCCCTGCCAACTCCATGTGAGAATGTGTGGCTGGAAGTGAATAATGGAATTGTTAGTCATTAGTTATTCCATTAGGCTCCAACCACAGCTGTCTGTAAGGAGCCAGAAATCCTTTGTTTGGGGAGAGGGAGTTTGGGGGAGTAACCTGTGTGCTGTATTGGAAATAAAGATATGTATTGGTCAGTGAAGGCGAATGCCCAGCCTGAAGTGTTTTGTTTAACCCTTTTGTTTTGGCCCTTGTGCTTGGTTCTTTTCTTTTATGTTGAATAAAAGTGTGCACCAGCACATTAAACTGCCATACCCTGTCCCTGAGTCTCTCTCCTGCCGGTTAACAGCTTGGGCCAGGATTCTAGCCTGTCACACCCTGCTATAGGGTGATGCAAAACTTTTGGCCATAGCTGTACAGCTCTCATATTAGTCCATATTACATGCTGTTTAAAGAATTTAAGATTTCAGTTTCATTTTTAAATGTCTCGTAGGTTACTGATTACTACATTCTTCCATTGTTTACCCTTCTGTGCACTCCACCTCACCTACTTCTGCAGCAGACCTACATGCTTCCACCCACCTTTTTTCTCATTTGAAACCACATGTTTTTCTACGCTTTAAACGGTTTTTAAAACCACATGGTGCTGTGTCATTTATTTCCCTTAAAAATTACTTTTCATATAAAACACTCAAAAGTATGTCAATGCTGATAAAACAACTAAAAGCAGGAAACAAAAGGTCAATTTCAACAATGCAAGGATACTATTGTGGCCTGTTATGTTGCATTACATTTGGATATTGAGCAACCAACCACTGCTTATTATAGATAAATAGAAAAACAAACATTGAACAGCAAATTTGAGCCTATATTTTTTGTCAGTATTCTAAATCTTGGACATGTAGCTAACATTTTGTCTTATAATAATACACAGTTGACCCCAATTGTCTTGATGTCACATATATACAGTACATTAATCGAGAAAAAACAAATTATAAGAAACAAACATAATAAGCAGAAATGAATGCCACTTTTAAACCAGTTACCTAATTTATATTCTATTCACTTTAGGGCTAAAATATATCATCTTAACATCCAACCTTGCAGGCCATTGTATGTCGACATGTATTGGAAAAAACATGCTTATCATTTTTACTGCCGAATTTAGTTTCAATTGGCATATCCAGTGTTCCAGAATTTTTGGAAGGTACCTGTAAATCTATATAATGAATACAATATTCCATGTTTGGAGAGAGTTGGGATGCTTTATATTGCTATAGCAAGGCGACCAATAAGGAAGACAATATTATAATTTCTTTAGAAATATATAGTATGTGCATGCAGGCCTTTTGTTAAGTATATTTCATCTGCTGTGTTGGATTAAAAAAAACAAAACATCTTTCTGTGTTCATTTGCTTCACAGCAATATTGTTCGTGGTCAATAAAGCAAATAATATTTTTGTAGTTCAAAGTAACATTACAGTTAAAATGTAAGGTTGTAGTTAACGCATACCCCATAAGCTAGCATTAAAGTATGTACAGTATTTATTGAAAGTACTCATGACTTCCAGGCAATGTTACATTTTACTTACCCAAAATACATTTTCCTCACATAGTGTATAAATTGGACAGTAAATTACTCCATGACCCCAAACCTTATCTAGACCACTGGGCATACCATTCTGTGTGGTGACTGTCCAATGAACTGAATGGTATGGATGCAATGTATGTTGCGTGAGAGTGCACTGTAAGACAAGGCCCAAATTAAGTGTCTGAAATAGCTCATGTTTATAGATAAACACTACCATGAGCCAGCAACAAAAGTATATAACCATCTACACACAACACCTTCCTTGAAATTGTAACTGCTACTGGTTTAACAAGCAGATCACATTTTAATAATGGTCTCTGAATAGAAACTTAACATGCTGAGGGGGAAAATTCAGAATGGTAAAACATGCTGCTTTTTCTCTAGTGGAATATGGCAGTGTTTTGTTTGTAGGTTGTTGTTGGTGGTGGTGGTTGGCAGGGATGGGGTTAATTCCTATCCCAGATAAACGCATGTGACAATATGGCTGTTCCCAAATTAGATATAACAAGGGAGCTAGAAGCTCCATTAGGGCATGTGTTTGGAAAAGGGGAGAGGTTTTTGGAGCCAAATGGAGAGAGACAAATGCTCCTGTATGTAAAATAAAACTCATCGCGATAGTGGATTTTTGTTTACCCTTTTTATTTTGCTCTGTGAGCAGTGTTTTGATTTTTTTTGGTTTAATAAATGCACGCCCCAGCGCTTAAACCCTCAGCTACTGTCTGAGTCTCTCTAACCCTTTGCCATCCTGTCGCATGGAAAAACAGCATTTTTCTGTTTTGATTGTTTGCCTGAAATGTTAACATACACACAACCCACTCATAATTAATTCATAGGAAGTGTGTGCACATATTTCAACATACTTGGCTTGGATTTATTTACAATTGCACAACTTTATTGGCACTATAGTATTGCACATTGTTTTGCTAATTTAAGAATAACCCCAAATACCCTCCCCTTTTAGAAGTTATTGGAAACTTTTGGCTTTATTTGCACTGAGACACAAATACATAGGCATTAAAAAAGTGTTTTTCTTTTTACCTTAAGAGAGAGTGGATATATCCTCGTCTGTTGTGAAACCAGTTTTATCTGAACAAATGTACAGCTATGGCCAAAAGCCATCAGCCTATAGAATTAACTAATTTTGCTTAATAAATTCAAATAAAAACCTAATGAATAATGTTACATTAACATATTGAATTATATACCGCTTTGTAGTTTTTCCACATACTTAAAAACTGACAAAAGTTGAGAAATGTGACATTTCGAAATAACATGCAATACTGTACTGCTATTGCGGCTTCCAGTAGACTTTTGCAATCTCATTTTGTAGTTTCTTTGATTATATGATGTTAAATAAAAGATCAAAATTATGTTCATATAGTTATTATTATTATTATTTTTTTAATTATGGGGCTGATGTAAGGATACATGCAAAGTGCTTTGTGGCTGCAAATCGGTGTTTTGCACGTGTGAACTGTGTTTAGGGGCCGTAAAGTGGGACTTTACTGGCCACTAAAAATGTGGTGTGTGTAAAGAATGGTTTTCATCTGCCATTCTGCATCGGCTATCAAATTAGCACTTTGCCATCATTTGTCCGTTTTTAAATTATATTGAAATGTATTCAAATGAAGAAAAGAGTATGGACGGGCAGGGACCTGAAATACTAATCAGGCGCAAATATTATAATGAGATGTAAGGATTTTGTCTTGCACTTGGGCAATTGCTGATCACTGCAGAAACTTTGCACCTCCTCTTACAAGGTACAAACCATTGTAGAAGCAAGTAATTAAGAGCTGTATAAAACCACACACCTTCAGAGACCTGTCAGCTGCTGTGGTGCTGCAGCGATGCTTGGCTCTTGTGGAGGACAGGCAGGAAAACCTTCAGAGGAGAAGGGCAAGACAGAGAAGACCCCACATATTCAAACCCAGGGTCAGTTTATTTGGGATGCGGTGGTAAGGTGTTATCGTCTCACGCCGCAGATAATCGTAAACCTAATAGCTGTATTTCATATTTTCATCACCGGGTTGACTGTCCTCATGTATATATTAGAGGGAGGCACGGGTAGAAAATCCGGAACCGAGCACCCAGTGTGAAAAATACCTGGGTAGCTGGATCTTTTTCGGGTAATGATTAAAAAAAAAAAATAACAATAATCACATATTAATATTTTAAGTGCATGATCCATATTTAAAGTACTATATAGTTCACATACATTTAGTCCCTTCAGATCTGTAGACTTGTGTAACCTTTTTCAGTACTGGAAACATCGAAATAATATATATATATTTTTGCTTATTTATTTTTAAATAAAGGCTACTTATTTTATATTTTGGTACAAAACTATATCTGCGCAATAACTGTAGATAAAGCATTCCATATTGGAAGCCACAGTTATTATTAATGGATCACAGAGTTATCACTGACATAAAGCCAACAGGATGTTATGATGTTTTCTTTCCGATTTAGTTCCTGAGAAGAATAGTCGCCGCAGGTACTATTAATGAGGTGTACTTGCCGCTTGTTGTGTGTTATTGTTTTCTGTAAAACATTGATATCCTGTCAGTTAAGAAAAAGGATTAATGCAAAGCTTGTTTTAACGTTGTCTTTATTACCCCGGCCAGAAACCGTATTGTCATATTTTCTGCATTTTCTTTAAATTCTCAGATTAATAAATCGATACCCGGATAGTAATAAGAGACCCGTGTAGCGTCGGGTAATTTAAAACACGAGTACTCGAAAAAATGTAAATAATGTCTCTTAATGACTTTAACTTCAATATATTGTAGCGACCCGGTCAGTTCAGGTTGGAAAGACTTTTGTTTTGTTTCGTTTGTTTGTCTTGGGTCTGGTCCTGTGCCTTCACGTTATCTGTATTGTTCCGGGGAGGGACCATACCGCTAGTTTTGGTAGTGTGGGTGGGTGTGCGAGCCGCTGTTGAGTGCAGACCAACTTACTGGTTTCAGAGTGTTGTCTTCTTTCTTTACTAAACCAGCTGGTTGGCTCTCTCTCTCAGGCTGTACCACGTTGCTGGAGAGTTGGTGCGGTACTCCTTCAGTATTGCTTGTACACCGTAAAACACACTTGCGGCTGAAACAGGTTTGCAGCCTGTTACAATTACAAATCTTTACAGTCCCGTTTTCTCTCAACAGTTTGTAGAACAGTTATCACAGTGATTTAAAAAAAAAAAAAACACTACACAAAGTCTGTCCCACACACAGTTGTTGTTCCTTTAAAATAATATCACCTATGGCAATATGTTTCACTTCTGCCCCTTCGTGGTGTTTCTATTGTACACAATGCTTGTGGAAACTGTGGATAAACAAATCCACTTGCTGGTATAAACACACGCATAGGCACTTTTAAATAGCAAAGTAATTTAAATGCATAGATTTGCATTGAGGGTGTAAAGATGACTTACTGTGTTACTTTTGTTTGGATTGAAACATTGCTTCGTTGTCCAATCTGATTCAAGCAGGTTACAGCATTCCGCTTGCTTTCTGTTTCGTCTGAGTTGTTGCTTACAACTTGGCTCCAACACAGCACGAATCATGTAGAATCATCTCAAGCTACCGTTTTCCAAAGCAGTCTCAATCTACACAGTCCTCAATATGCAGTTTCGCCTTACGACTGTCCACACCCCCCCTCATTAGTTCCACCAACGATTTAAATACGCATCTGCTACCCATCGTGCATCATCTGATTTCGCTAGTGCTTGTGGGTCTTGTATTTTTCTTTGCCTTTATACCTGTGCTGCATTTATACTGTTTCGTGGAATACTTTTGACACATTACCCTGCGCAATGTTAACAGTGACAGTCACATCCAACTGATTCATCTGAGCAATCATTTTCAGACTGCAGTGGCTACAGCATGACAAATTCCAGGAAGAAATAACCTGTGCATCAGCAGAATGACTGTAGCTTGCTGTCTCATGAGGCCGTTCAGGGGTAACGTGTTGACAGCTGAGAGACGAAATCGTCATCTTCTGTGGGCCTGAGAACATCTGAGGTGGCGACAGAGAGTGGTGGAGTGTTTTATTCACCAATGAATGCAGTTTTGCCCTTGACAGACCCAACAGAAGACAACATGTGTGGAGACGTCGTGTTGAGCGTTATAGTGACTGTTGCATTGTTCAAGTCAACCGGTGGGGCGGTGGAAGCGTGATGATGAGGGGAGGAATCTCCTTTAACACAAGAACACCTTTGATGCAGTTTGAGGGCAACCTTACTGCTCAGCGATACATTGACAAAGTCCTTGAGGCAGCAGTTTTTCCGTTCCTGCAAGCCAATCCGGTATCGATTTTCCAACAGGACATGCAAGACCACACAGTGCTAGGATTACAATTGCACGACTTCAAGAAAACAATGTCTCCTGACCTGAGTCCAGTAGAACATCTGTGGGACGGAATTGCTAGTGCCACCCAGCAACCTTCACCTGCTGGCTGTAGCTGCACAGGAAGAGTGGCGGAGCATCCCACAGCAGTCTATCCAGAGGCTGATCAGGTCTATGCGTCAATGCTGCCAGGATTGTGTTGATGCTCAGAGAGGTCATACCGAATACTTTGCAATGTTTTCATTTTGGTAGTGTGTCATATTTCATATTGAAAACTTATCATGATCATTTGATTTGTGTTTTTGTTAACATTTTCTGTAATATTGTTTGATATCTATGTTTAAAATATTTGATTAAATCCATTAAATCTGAGTGTTTTTGTTTCTTTTGTGCATCAGTGTGTGTATCCATCTATATACAGTATGTGTGTGTGTGTGTAATATATATATATATATATATATATATATATATATATATATATATATATATATATATATATATATATAATTACACACATACACACACTGGTTTGCAGAAGTATTTACCCCCTACCAATAATGTCACATTTTGTTGAATTACAAATAATGTATGCACAGTTTTTCAAACAAGCTTTTTTTATTCAAAGCTGTAGTGGTTAAACTGAACACTGTTATATGAGGAGGAGGTTAAATGTCAGCAAAACTTGCAAAAAAAATGCACAAAATGAAATTTACTGGTTGCAAGTATTCAGCCCCTTAAGTCAGTGCTTGGTAGAAGCACCTTTTGCAGCAATTACTGCAATCTTCAAGTCTCGCCATAAATTTTCGATTGGATTCAAGTCAGGACTTTGACTGGGCCACTCAAGAACATTAATTCTCTTGTTCAACCACTCCAGTGCGGCTTTGGCTTTGTGCTTCGGGTCATTGTCATGCTTAAATGTGAATTTCCTCCCCAGTTTCTTGGATGACTCAAACAGGTTTTCCTCAAGGATTCACCTGTACTTTGCACCACCCATTCTCCCCTCTATTTTATTTATTTGTTTATTTAGCAGACGCCTTTATCCAAGGCGACTTACAGAGACTAGGGTGTGTGAACTATGCATCAGCTGCAGAGTCACTTACAATTACGTCTCACCCGAAAGACGTAGCACAAGGAGGTTAAGTGACTTGCTCAGGGTTACACAATGAGTCAGTGGCTGAGATGGGATTTGAACCGGGGACCTCCTGGTTACAAGCCCTTTTCTTTAACCACTGGACCACACAGCTATCCTGACAAGCTTCCCAGTCCCTGCTGAAGAGAAGCATCCCCATAACATGATGCTGCCACCACCATGCTTGACAGTTGGGATGGTGTTGACTGTGTGATGTGCAGTGTTTAGCTTGCTCCAGACATAAAGCTTGGAATTTAGACAGAAAAGTTCGATTTTTGTCTCGTCTGACCACAAAACCTTTTCCACATGTCAACAGTATCATCTACATGCTTTTTCGCAAACTCCATACGTGCTTTAAGATGAGGCTTTTTGAGTAATGGCTTCTTTCTTGCCACCCGTCCATACAGGCCAGCTTTGTGTAGGGACCGGCTTATTGTTGATGTGTGAACACTGACTCCCATCTCGGACACAGAACTTTGCAGATCTCTCAAGGTCATTGTTGGCTTCAGAGTGACATCCTGAACCAGTTTCCTGCTTGCCCGGCTGCTCAGTTTGGCAGGGTGCCCTGATCTGCGTAGTGTCTAGGTGGTATGATGCATATTCCACTTCTTAATGATGTGTGCTGAGAGGGATAATCAGCGCCTGTGGAAGGGTGGGGGAAATCACTGACACCGGAGACAGAAAGCTGGGTTTCTAAACACCCCTTGGGTGCACTATTTATTTCTCGCCACAAGGTGGCACTGAGACACCGTTGTTACCAACGATGGTAAAGGTGTCTCAGTGCTCACCTATAGTGCACACGCCATCGCAAGAAATCATAAGAAAACAGAAGGCAAAAAGAAAACAAATACAAAAAAATCTACAAAATAAAGGTACTGCACTCAGCAGCCAAAACAAACCCCAACCGTCGCGAGCCGCACGGCCCGGGACTCCGTCCTACACTCACCCTGTTCCCTCACTACTCTATACAATTCGGGGTTCTGCCCATTTATTTTCCCTGCTACACTTATTCTTTCTTCCAGCCCCGCTCTATCTGTCCGTAGGGTCTCTGCTGGCCCATTCATTAAAATCTGGCAGACCTGAGGAAACAGTAGAGCATTATCTTATAGGGCCAACAATCACCCCAAGACCCGCCTCCCAGCCATTCAGAGAGAGGGAAAGTCCACACACCCCCTCTCCCACCTCCCCGTGTCACGGCCATGACTGACAGGCGGTTGTTGGACGACTGCTGCCCTCTTCCTGCAGCACTGTGAACACGCCCGCAGAGTCAGCACAGGTCTCCCCTGCTACAGCGCCCTTGAAATGTTCTTGTACCCTTCTCCTGCTCTGTGCCTCTCTACCACTTTATCCCTGACCTTGTTTCGAAAGCTCCTTGGTCTTCATGGTTGCTTTGATGGATCACTATGTGAGTTACAGCCTGAAAGTCTTTATATACCTGAGGGAAATTATCTACAAGTTAAACCACTTTGAGTATACACAGGCTGAAACCATTTCACTAATTTTGTGACCTTTCAAACAAATAATTTGCACCTAAACTGATTTAGGGCTGCAGTAGCAAAGGGTTTGAATACTTATGCAACTGAGGTTAATATGTTTTTCTCTGTAAATCTTACTTATTCATATTCTATATGCATTTTTTAACTTTATCAATGTGGAGTAGTTTGTGTAGATTCTACATGTAAAGTCTAATTTGAAAGTGGTGTGGAGTACATTCGGGTGCCAAACAAAATGTGAAAACTTTGCAGGGGGGTGAATATTTATCATGCAGTTATCGTGGTTGGTGTTAAGGCTGAGACCTGAACAAAGTCTTGAAAACGACAATTGTAAAACGGTACTGTAATACTTTAGATATATGTTTGGTTACCGGTAAACGGCATAGCTGTCTGGTGTTAGGTAGGAACTGATGAAATGTTTAGCTAGCGCTCCAGATTGGAGTTAGGCTTTTGTTTGGTTATTTTATTTTCTGTATTTTACATAATAAACTCAGTTATTTCCTGCACTAGAAGACAGGGTTACAGGTCCAAAACAGAGTGACAAAATCACCACAATATATATTCAAATTATTAAGGAATGTAAAAACTAGTATTCATTACAGTATATAAATCCTTTGTTATGTTATCCTCTGAAAATAACAGCAGATTTACATGCTGTAACAAACAGAAAGCTGTCTGTTATTTTTTTTTTTGGGGGGGGGGGGGGGGGGGGATTACTTCACAATGAATACCACAAAGTTACCAAAATTACAATAGGATGTCTTTCATAGGTTCCTAAGGCCAAATCAAATTGTACTGGATGCAATCAGATTAACAAAAGAAGTACCTTCATTATTCCTATACAGTAAGATATCAGTTATCTAATCACATACACGCATAGATTTTAACTCTATATCATGGTTAGGGCTTGAACTTTTCAGTTTTTATTTTCCAACTCTCTACCTCACTTTAAATGTTAATGAGTAGTTTGCAAGCTGTCTGCATCCTAATAAAGAACTCATTTAAAGACTTAGTTTAAGATTTTTTTTTCTTTGCTACAAAGGAGATTTTAAATGATGGACTTGCTATCAGTGTACACTCCGTACTGGGTATTTTATGCTGAAAAGAAAATCTGTCGGGTCAACTCTGTTAAACGAGTGAGAATAACAAAAGCACAAACTAGGCGACTGCAAGAATTAAATGCAATTAGATCAGCAATGAGCAATTAACTTAATTTGTCAGTCAAGATATGAAGGTAAGGGGCTCCCGAATGGCGCATCCAGTAAAGGCGCTCTGTATGGAGTGCAGGATGCGCTCTATAGTCTGGACGTCGCGAAGGACGGGAGCCTCTAGGGGGCGGCGCTCAATTGGCCGAGCGGCGCCCAGGGGGTGGAGGGCTTAGGTCAGCCAGGGTGTCCTCGGCTCACCGCGCACCAGCGACCCCTGTAGTCTGGCCGGATGCCTGCGGGCTTGCCTGTAAGCTGCCCGAGAGCTGCGTTGTCCTCCGACGCTGTAGCTCTTGGGTGGCTGCATGATGAGTCCGCAGTGTGTCAAAAAGCGGTCGGCTGACAGCACATGCTTTGGAGGACAGTGTGTGTTCGTCTTCGCCCTCCCGAGTCAGCACATGGGTGACAGCGGTGAGCTGAGCATAATAAATTAATTGGCCATTCCAAATTGGGAGAAAATAAAAAATAATTGGCAACGACTAAATTTATATATAAAAAAAGATATAAAGGTAAAAACAAGTGACATTGTTTTGTAATTAACAGCTTTTTCTGAGTTTGTTAGGAAACAGAATCGGCTCAAAATAAGTTTTTAAAGGGACGTCATGATCAAAAATAAAACCTGAAAACTTCAAGTCCTAATCATGGTTCACCTCTCTTCTTAGGTAACCCTAATAATCATTATGTGATACTTGTGTAAAGTTTCTGTTGTATAGTTAGCATCTTCTTAAGTAAAGAAGCAAAGGCTTCTCAAGGAAGCAATACTGGGTTCGGTAGCTATTTTTGCTGCAGCAGTGGTGCAACAGAGCATGCCTTACAGCAGTTTTTGAAGACACGTTGCAACAAAGCATGCCTTACAGCAGTTTTTGAAGACACGTTGCAACAAGAGCATCGTAGGATTGTAGGATTTTGGAACAAAGGAGCTCAAGCAAGTTTCTGACTGGCTAGGTTACATCAACATTCACACTTCCTTGAAGCAAAGGTGTTATTGCTTAGCATGCTAAATCTGGTTCCTGAGTGAGTTACTTGATCAATGTGGCTTTGATCTAATCATTCAGATTACTTAGTCTGTATGAATTTAAGTCTGGATCGTTATCTGGTTTGCCAAGAGATCTTCCTTTTGAAGGAAAAAGATGTCAAGGCTTACTGCTTATACCATGTTGTTTAGACTTGAATAAATTACCTTGATTAAGGAACCTTTTTTGGAAAACTAGCCAGTGTGTGTCTGAATTTCTAGTCTTAAAGTAATTACTTAGATTACTTATATGTCTGTATTGTTAAAATAAGGCAATATGACCTACAGGTATTATAGAATTATAAACAAAACATATTGACTGCCTTTTATCTCTTTTCTCAGATTATTTCCTCTAGTGGACATGCTATAGACCTCTCTGCCTTTGATGCACTGGCACCTGCAACGCAAAACAATGGCTCTAACCAGGTACAGTATACCCTTTTCACGCTTTTACAAAGATGTGTGGGTTTTGACATGTGTAGCTTAGATTCAGGCATTTAAAAAAGGGCTAGCCTGAATAAATAGTATGAATTATGAATACATAAATAAATTAATATATTGATTTAATTCAGCCATGTAGTAGAAATCTAACATTTTTAGTAACTGTCTTTTATAAACATTTGTATGTTTGTATGTTTATAAGGAAAACATCATGTCCTTTGTAGTGCCGATTTGTTATTGTATCTAAGTTACAGTATCTGCTAATGGTTGGAACCATTCATGTTTTAGATTTTGAGGAACTTATTAGGAATAAGACAGTAACCCAAGTGATTGGAAAACATTTAATTGTTGTACAAAATATTTACAGTACAATGTACTTTTTAAAAAATGTGTTAACCAACTGAAACTTCAAATTCTAATCATACTGCCAGTGCGAAATTCCACAATTTAGGGCCTCCTGCACTAAACAGCGGTAAATGACCATAATTACTGCGTAATAAAGCATATTCACTATATGCACAGATAAAGCAAGCTAAATGATTAATTTGCAAGTTGTCACATCGCACGGAATTCTGCAATGGGTTTACACACACTTTATTATAGTATATAAGGACGCTCGAAAGAAAAGGTAAGTACGGTTCTGAGTTTGTCACAATGAGCAGGGGGGGGGGCGGGCCGCGGGGCGCGGGGCGGGTGTATTGCTTGACAGTCAAAGCGGAGAAAGTAATTTGTTAATGGAACATTTATGTTTAACTCTGCAAATAAATATTTGTTTGTTCAACTTGATCTCTCTCTGGTTTATTTTGTAATATTAATCAAAAGTTAGTGAAGCACTTGCTCAGTCAATTAAAAGTTCACTATTTACATTTAAAAATGGCAAAACGTTACTTTTTTAATGTTAAAGAGATTGATTGTTTGATTGCTTGTAATTATGACTGCACCTCAACTCTCACTCTGTACATTAATTTATTGGACCTTTTACGGTTTCCATAATTTTCTTTTGTATATTTTAAAGCTGTTTTAAGCATAGCCTACTTAAATATCACACATACATGGTGACTATATAAATATGTTAACATAGCCAAAAGTGTTGCACATACACCTGCCTCGTAATCTTCATATATCCCAGACTGTCTGAGGGTGTACTTCTAACTCAAGTCACTATTGAAACAGTCTTTAAAAATGTAAAAAACTTTTGCTGGAAACAAGAGTTGTTTAAAATGGTCTGTATTGGCTGCAAAAAAACTAAAAAGGTAACAAGCAGACAAAATAGATTTATTAAAAATAACCTTGAATGACTGTGGCAATGTGCCCTGCCCCTGTGTGCATTTGTGTGTTATGTGTTGTATGTTGCGTGCGTGTGTTAAATGTTGGTGTATAGATTGGTACACGGGATATAAACGGGTCTGTGTTTCACGTGTATTTAAAAAGTGTAGATTTATATTTAGGCACGAGGAGGGCACAAATCACTTCACGTGCTGGTTAAATGTAATATGTGAGCACGGGGTTGCACAGAATTAATTCACGTGCTGGGATTCAAGTGAATAATTAATTAGTAATTGAATCCCAGCACAACAGTATAAATAGGCACATTTTTAGTCACTCGGGGTTGTTAGGTGTTCGGAAGAGGAGAACGGGTGAGAGAGAAGGAGAACGTAAAGTAAAGGAAAATAATAATCTATAAGTGTTTGTACTCACCGTGTTTGTTTGTCTCTCCGTGCACCGTTTGTTAAGTGTTTAGTACGTTTTGTTTGTCTATTTATTTTGGCGCAAGTGCCATGTCCAGTGTTTTTGTCTGTTCAAACCTTTTATTTTCTGTTCTGTTTATTAAATGCTGAGCGCGATCACGCGCTCAGCCTTCACCAAACCCCAAATCTCGGTCTGTTTACTTCCTGCTTCTGGTCTGACGCCACCCACTCCGGCCGTCTTTGTGACAATGACATATTCAGCAACATTTTCAAGTTTTGTAAACATTTAAACCTCATGTTGACACATTAATTACAATGACCGTGTAATTCCCATAGACTATTTTGTTGCCTTTAATCCCAAAATATTAAACACAGGAGAAACATTAACTGCAACCTGAAATGACAAAACTGAAGCTTTTGTTTTTTTTTTCTTTATACACACTGTACATTTCTAGTAGTATGTAGAAATTATTTTTTATGAAGTTTAAAACGACAGATACCATCAAATTATTAGTAAATTATATAACATCATCTATGCCACTGTAGCCTATCAACCTAAAAAAATAATATAAATATAAAATTCTTATACGACTAAGGATAGACGTAAACAGCTAGTGTTTATCTCTCTCTCTGTTACATTGTCTATTATTACAAAGGCAGACACACAATCGAAATCAATACCATTTTCACAAGCGTTATAGTGATATCCTGACCTACTACTGTTGTGTGGTTGGTCAAGATGCAGTGTATCTACTAAGTAAGCAGTAAGTTCCTGTGACAGAGATCGAATGATTCTTGGTGTCAGATCTCCCTACCTCCCTGTGAGGCAGCTGCATAAAGGGAACAGAATACCCTACACTAAATGGCACGACAGTTTATTCCCAGGGTTAGGTGGAAGTCGGCCATCTAGAAAGGGGGCGGATGTGTTCGTTGACCAAGGGGTCATGGGTGACATTATAAAAAGGGGACGTAGTGATGTGATCTGTTCCTTTGTGAATGGTTACGTTAAATGACCAAAAGGAGAACCTGTGCTGTGAAACATGAGTGTTTTGTTTATTTTTGTTTGTCGTTAATAATACTGTTTGTAATTATTTGGATGGCTAACACGATCTGGAGCTGTTGCCAAAGGCCAGCACTAAACCTGGATCAACAACACTGCACTTTTGTTGTCACTAAAGAACTGTATTCACCACGAGCACTAGAGCACGCACTGCACTGTGTTACGTGTGGGTGAACTGAAATGAGACTGTTATTATTTTGGGGCAAACCCGTGGTTTATAAATAAGCAATACACACCACTGTATTGCTTCATTAACAATGTTATTGTTTACTGCTGTTAGCCATCAGGCATTGGATTATACAATTAAACCTTCATTGCACCTGGATTATCGTTGTTTGTCTGATTATTGATCACCTATACCTGCACACTGTTAACCACTTTGCCACAGTTCCTCTGAATTAGAAGTTGTAAAGCTCCGTGGGATGGAAATAATGTACAAAACACAGTTGCCTTGATCATCACTGGCCTCGTCAGATACACAAAATAGGAGGCACTTTTTTACACAGAGAATTGTGAGGGTATGGAACCAACTCCCCAGTAATGTTGTTGAAGCTGACACCCTGGGATCCTTCAAGAAGCTGCTTGATGAGATTCTGGGATCAATAAGCTACTAACAACCAAATGAGCAAGATGGGCCGAATGGCCTCCTCTCATTTGTAAACTTTCTTATGTTCTTATACAATGCAAACAGACTCAGAATTGTTCATTTTGCCATTTTAAATATTCTTCAAGTGCTACATACACTTTAGGGAGATCCTCTCGTCTGAGTGTGTCACTGTTAGGCACAGCTCCACAATTTTGGGGTTTTTTTATTTAAAAAAAAAGTCATAATATTTCATTGACCAGCCGTTGTATCGGTATGTTCACTGCACAAACGCTTCCACTAATTCAAACGTGTTGACATTATGTGTTGCTCCACTTTCTCTGCTCTTTTTAAACAATCCTGTGATTGTGACCTACTTGTTCGGTAATTGTTTAGCCTGAACTTCAAATTTGATTTTCTTTTTTTTGTGTACTGTGCTGTCAAGATGCTTGTCAATAGTACCTTTCCTTAGATGATCCAAAGGCAAATTACAAGTTGAGCAAACAGAGTCCCACCATCTGCATGCAACGTCCCCTTTTTGTAGCTCTGAACGCGCTCTTCTGTTGAAATGAATTTAGCTTTTTTTATTTGACAGCTGTCTGCATTTTTAATGTTAATTATACACTGCAAACTAATACATCAACAATACATCAACACTATCTAAACAACCATTTTAAACTTCCTTCCTCTGACTCGCATTTTACGTCATTGTACAGTATGAGGAATTCACCAGTCATGAAGCTGGTATTTGTTTGACCCTGTTGCCGTAGTAACCAAGTGCGTGGCATTGACGCCGCACCGTGTATAGCTACTGTAGCGCTGCTTCTACTTGATAAAAGAATGAAATGAACAGGGGAGGTGAAGAGTAATGTAAAATACTGTAAGGAAAATAAAATGCATATTTTTCATGGTAGGCAGTAAAATACACGATTTCTGTAAAATTTGTGATATAATGAATTTTCCAGGGCCCTACATATAAGGCTAGTATGATCTGTGCTCAGTTTGTATCTAGTTATTGCCTCCTCCTCACACAGCCCTAGTAACGTCTGCCTGGTCCAAAATACTTCTCGCTCTCACGTGCAGCTCTTCTGTTGGTTCTGTGACACCGCCTGGTTTTAATAAGCTGTACTTCAAACACACGCTGAGGCACCTAGTAAAGTTAGCTCCCTTAAGTGAATATGGTTTGCATAACAAATACCTCCCTTGTGGTATTTTGTGACGTAATTAGCATGCGTTTCCATTCATTAACATTATTAATTATATTTAAATGACTCGAATAAAGTACTTTTTCCACACGCTTTTTCCCGCATGCTAGGTTGCCTGCCACTAGTTAATGAGTAAAGCAGGTATACAAAGCACACAGTAAAGGGGCTTACTGCGTGCAAAACACGGTACCGCTGTTTAGTGACTGAGGCCCTTAGTAATGTGCAATTGGCAGATATACTTCACATGTATCCTTGCAGTCATCCAAAAGCATTTAAACATGACTAGAGCTTAATGAGCTACATGTAAATTTGATATTTCTTTTATTTATTTAACCAGGAAAATCCCAGTGAGATTCAAATCTCCTATGCCTTTTTTTTTTTTCAAATTCCGTACAAACCGTAGGAACTGAAACTCTGAACAGTCTGAGATCTAAGATTATAAGTACTACTAGAAGTAATTAGCAATTTGTTAAGATAATTTGGGGTTTTACCAAGGATAGGCTTATAAACAATTGTGTACCATTGTATCAGTCTTCAGAAGATAAAAAATTAGACAAGCCAATATATATAAATCACAATGATGAACAGAATAACCCAGGTTGGTTATAAACCTCAATGCGGAATGGTACAAAGGATCCAGTCTTCTTAAGACCATGGTAATAGATCACCTGTACCTATAAATAATGTCATATAGTCAATTGCAGGCAAACAATTTTACTAGTACAATGCAGGGACCTTCCAAAGTCTTCAATTTAAAGTTTGACAATATCAATATATTTTTTGTTAAGACAAGTTTTAAATCCAACAAATCTTGATGAATGATACTGAAAGCTTCCTGCAAGTTTTTATTAACCTGGTCAAGCGAAGAGCCATTAGAATACAATACAGTATCATCTGCATAAAAATGTAATATAGAATTTTCAATACTAATGCCCAGGGGCCCGTTTCACAAAAACGATTTACGACAATTCGCAATCATAAGCACCTCGCAAATAAAAAACTGGGTTTCATAAAACTTTCGCAGCGCTGCGACATCGCCGATTTTCACCAGAAACCTGCGACAGCAAGAAAGCAGCCGCAAGTAGCAATTTTCATTGCAGATCCTATTAGAATATACAATGGCGCTCATACTACTATCCAAAACTACTAGTCAAATCCTCTCGATGGATTTTTTATTAATCAGTTTCAAGATATTTACAACTAAGGGCCAGACCAAATCAAAGTTAGCACTTACAAGCACTTAGCAATAACAAAACGCAAGAAAAATTCAAAGCGAAATCTCGCAGAACAAAAACAAGCCCTTTTCGCCCTTCAAAAAGCAGTTATCGCTTGTTGACTACAAGTGGGTTGAGAAGGGAGAGTGGTTTTCTATCGCCCGACCAAATCTACTCAATTCCAGCTATAAATCACATTGCAAGACTTTCACAGGACCGGATTTTATAGTCAACTTCGAACTTGTCGAAAGCTATCGTGTATTAAGCAAATAGTTAAAAAAAAATAATAACACTAGACATCCTGATATTAAAAAAAAAAATCCCTTGAAAATAAATCTGCATTTTGATGCTCCTTACCCACACGATGTTTCACAGTGTAGTGGAAGGGTTGCAGCGCCAGATACCACCGAGTTATTCTGGCGTTATTGTCCTTCATCGTGTGTAACCACCTTAGAGGAACATTATCCGTGATAAGAGTGAAAGAACATCCCAGCAAGTAATAGCGAAGGGTGTGAGTGGCCCATTTGGTCAACCTTTGGTTACACTGGTTTGCTTTGAAGGTTTATTTAGTCCTTCCAATACTCATGTACTGTGTGGTACTTTTCAAAACACTCCTCCATACAGAGGCCCATGTATCCCTCCGTATGCCCTTGCGGGAACATACACGGCACCTTTTTTGAGGATAGGCTTTTATCCTGGACTGTGGCAGTGTTTGAATAAAATGCCATTCACTAAGCCTTGTCACAATTTCTAATCTTTCAGTCTCTGGTACTCCTTGTGTATAGAACAAAAGGCTGGAGAGCACAGAGGTGTGAAATTCAAGAAATGTGAGCTGAATCTCTGGTGCTGTAGTTAGGTACACTACGTAGGTGTACAATGAGATCTGGACCATGTACATGACAAGCTTCTTATACTGTGCCTTGGTCATCCTGCAGCATTGTACAGCTCCAGCATCTGGTCTGACCTATCCATGCTTCACATGTATTTGTAGTAGTTTTTTTTTTTTTGTTTGTTTTTTGAAGGGAGAAAAAAAAGATATCCTGAAAGGTTTAGAAGGGTGGGGGAAGAGGAGAAAAAAAATATAATCAATAATTACTAATCTAAGTAAATGTATATATTTTTTTAAATGTAGAAAAATCTAATACATTTTGAATAAAATTGTCAATTATATGTGAATTATTATTAAAAAAAAAAAATACAAATGGGGGACGGTAGATAAAAATAAAATTTGATCAAATATAAAATTATAAAATATTTAAATAGTCTAAAAATAGTATTAAAAATATTTTACATAAGCAGATCAATCGAAAATTAGCTGAACTCGCTTCTTTCCAACACCAACTCAACCAGACTCAATGCAGTTTGAGAGGTTGCAAGTACAGGAACTGATGTTGTAACTTTATGTGATCCAGAAGACCTTTAGAGATGCGTGCAACTATGCAACTTATTTATTCTTTAAAGTAATTGTAGCTAACAAAAATAATTCCAATAACTTTTATTAGCTATATTTGTCTCACATGTGCAGTTTAAAAAGAAACACGTGTTACAACAGCACACATCTATTTAAATTTTACAACATGGTATTTGGTATTAGTAGGAAACTCCCAGCATCTATGTCTTTTTCTTAGTATCTGTTTGCACTTGTAGGTCATTTCACCACAACAGTGTCTTCTGGGTCAAAGCATGTTATTGGCTGAAAGCAGCTGGTTGCTTCCCCTATTGACTGACATGAAGCCAGTGATGGGGTGGGGACAGGTGAAATGACCCAGTAAATACAAGATAGTCAAAAACTAGTGTAGTACCAGATATCATGTTTTGAAATAAAAATACATGTTTGCTAGAACGTGTTTCTTTCTAAACTGCATTTTTGATACCTATAAAATGAATAGATGTGGAGGTTTATTTTTTTTTAATTTCCCTAATTTGAAATGCTCAATTCATAAGCCTGGCTCACCGCTACAACCCCCGTGCTGACACGGGAGAGACGAAGATGAACACACGTGTCCACTTCTTTACACTCTGCAGCCCCGCCACGCAGAGCTACAGCATCGGAGGACCACGCAGCTTGCAGGCAGGCCTGCAGCCGCCTGACCAGTCTACAGGGGTTGCTGGTGCGCGGTGAGTCTAGGACATTAACCCCTTCCCTGCCACACACCTCTCCTCATGTGCGTAGCAAACATGGCCTCCACGGCCACCTCCCTCTTTAAAATTCAAAAAGTCTTGTCCATTGTCCTGGGCCATGAGTGGAGGCATCCAGGTGCCCACGGGTGGCAATGTTATCAGTAGCCAAGCGGGACTTCTCCCTCTCGCGCTGGAGACAGCGGGGCTTCTCCCTCTCACACTGGAGACAGCGGGGCTTCTCCCTCTGGCGCTGGAGACGGCGGGGCTTCTCCCTCTGGCGCTGGAGACGGCGGGGCTTCTCCCTCTGGCGCTGTAGATGGCGGGCCTTCACCCTCTCGCGCTGGAGACGGCGGGGCTTCACCCTCTCGCGCTGGAGACGGCGGGGCTTCTCCCTCTCGCGCTGGAGACGGCGGGGTTTCTCCCTCTCGTGCTGGAGACAGCGGGGCTTCTCCCTCTCGCGCTGGAGACAGCGGGGCTTCTCCCTCTCGCGCTGGAGACAGCGGGGCTTCTCCCTCTCGCGCTGGAGACAGCGGGGCTTCTCCCTCTCGCGCTGGAGACAGCGGGGCTTCTCCCTCTCGCGCTGGCAGCAGCTCCCTGTCTGTCACTCAGGACGGCAACAGCTCCCTCTCTAGCACTGCCTTCCTGGCCACGCCTCCCCTTTTTGCTCTTCCGAGCAGGTGGCGACTCTTTTCACCCTGAAGGGGGCAGCATACCATATAGTGCCCGACTTCTGCACAGGCGAGGCACCGCAGTAGGGTGTCCAAATCACTGCTGCAGGTGGCTTGGGAGGCAGAGGGGACCGTTTCTGTCTTTTGAGCAGGCAGCTGGTCTTGGGCCTTTAGCGGAGCCACTGATCAGCTGGAATGCATCCATAAAGCAGTGGTCTTTGTAGGGGCATTTCCATGAAGTCCCTGCAGGCTATGCACCCTGGAGCCCCTTCAGCTTGCCGTAGCATTGTTAAAGTCTATGGCAATTTTTTTTTTCCTGCAGTCCTGCTCTGAGTCTCTAAGGCGCTTCCCACTTCCGACACCATATGTAGCAGGATAGCGTCAAGAAAGACTGAGATGCAAGGAAGCTGCAGTTTAAGCGCTAAAGTGCACATTAAACAAACAAAACACAAACAAAAGGGCGCAAGGGCCAAAACAAAAGGTAAACCAAACACAGAAACGTAGGCTGGGCATTTGCCTTCACTACTTACAAAATACAAAATACAATATGCAGAAACACAGTAACAACACAGATTCACTCGCTAAACTCCTCATCCCAACCACAGGCTTTCTGCCTGCTTTTATGCGGGTGGCCACTCCCCAGTTAGCACCAATCTGCACTAACTGGAGAGTGGCCACACCTGTGGTTGTTGGCAAGACATTGACCCTATCCCTGCCACATGGGTAAAGGTAATGTCTGTACTGAACAAGCAGTAAACCAGTCGCACAGTGCAGGACCTGATCACAAGGTTGTTGTTTTCTTTATAAACACTGACCAATGCTTTTTCAAATACAGGTACTAATTGCATATTTGCAAGCACTCAAAACATGTAAATTCCAATCTTGTTAAAAAAATATGTTCCGTTCAAGCGTTTTGTGTAATTGTTAGCTTTCATATCCAAGCCCAGTATCAGCCTTTTTGGTTAAATTAGATTTTTCATTCCTGTTATACAAATTGACTGTGGTGTTTCAAGATAAGAACATGGTTGTAAGCTAAAGTAAGCTAGAGCAAGATAAAAAAAGACATGTAAAATCATGGCATATACTTAGTATAAACATTTGGGGTTGGGGTTGGGGCTGGGGGGGGGGGGGGGACTGCAAAATTACTAGTGAGATTTACTGTGGGTGTAAATTGATCATGGTCACAAGGATTAAACAAGTAGAAATCGTATTCCCTTTTTTTTCTTTTTCTGTGTGTGATGGTGGAGGTAAATCTACACTCCTTTTGCAGCACCATAAAAATCCCATTGGTTAACAGTTTGGATTTTCTGTTCATCCTTTTCTTTCTTAAGGTGGAGGTATTGGGCTCTGTAGCTCAGTCGGATACTTCCGAAAGCCCAGCCCCTGCAGCACCAGCCACAGATCAGGTAACTAGAAAAACAGCATGGAAAGTTCGCCAATCTCTCCTTCATTGAGGCAGGGTTTCTGGCTGATTGCATGGGGCCATTTCCCACCGTGCTGTGCATGAGCATTTTTATTCAACTAGTTTATAAATAGTTTATTTCAAATAAATAAAACACCAAATGTGATTCTCTGACATGGAGCAACCTTACAAGCCTTTAAAATGAAGCAGCAGTTGTGGGCAGCTGACAGGACAATATTCAGTAACGTTTACAGTTGTATGGCTCATCAGAGTGTGACTGTGGTGTATTTTCTTTTTTTTTCTATTTTTTTATTGCGACGGTGACTCCCACTGTCTGGAATATTATGACATTTCAGCTTATATTACATCGAGATAAGCCCAAGAAAAAACACAAAAAACAGACGAGTCCAGTCTGCAAGTGGAAGTAACTGTTGTACAAAGTTGTGTTGTTGTTCTCAGATCAACAACGAAACTTGTTAGACCATATTGCGTGTAGCAACAAGCTGTCTTCTTCTCAGAACAACACTAGTGAGGGATAGGCCTTTTATAATTTGCCATTAAGTTTTCAGTTCTCAAGGTTCTGTATATAACTGAGGGTGTGCAAAACCAGGGGTAAAACAGCTTCTGGCCCTTCCTGTCACATGCCTTTGAGTTTGGCAGTTTTGAACAATGGGTGTAGTTCATTTTAAGAAGCCATTTAAAGCTATGTATCTTCTAATACCAATAAGATAATATTGGATCAGGTTTGAGTTAAAGCACAGAGAACCAGCTGCATCCATGAGAGACTAGCCTCAGGGCAACAATGTTGGACTATTTTAAAATCAATATCGGCAGGTGTGTTCTAAAAAATGTTTTTTTGTTGAAACACCATTTGGAAAACAAATTATCATCCAGAGCTGTAGGAGCATGGAGATGCCATTTATAGCTCGGTAATGTTACAGGTAGCGGCAAGCAGTTTCCACAGGGGGTATGACAGCTAAAACTACCTTTGGGGAATATAAGCAAACATTTCTATTTCAGGAAACCAGGGTTATGATAATAACCTAACATTCTCTTTTAAGTACAAAATGAACCATTACCGTATGGGTAAGTGTACCAAAGCCGTCGCAAGAGTAATATTGCAGAACGACTGGAATGCTACAAGGCTAAGCCGAAAAAATCGAGGGAGAAACTCACCTCTATGCCTGTGTTGTAAGGGTCGACTGAGAAGCCACCTTTAACACTCTAGTTCCAAAACCAGGGTTTTGAGGATCCACGACATTCAGCCTGTAGAACCTAGTGAAGATATGGGGAGTAGCCCACACCGTCGCATTGCAGATGTCCTTGACAGATGCACTCTGGAATAAAGCCCATGAAGTAGCCATGCCCCTGTTGGAATGGGCAGTGTGCTTTTCTGGAGGGGGCAAGTTAACATGGAATGCTGAGATCTTCTTCGGCAAAAAGGCAGGATAGGTACGGAGCGTAACCTTAGTCCTGGCCTCTGTAAGAATTAATCAGTAAGACCAAGTACCTGTACTGGGAATGCGTGGATAGTGCTCTGGCATTCTGCAGGGTGTCAATGTCCCTATTAGAAAGCCCCAGACGGCTCAAATGTAGCCCTTCCGGGGCCAGACCCAGATCTGCAGGCTCGATGGGTCGGGATGCCATAAGGTCGCCCGTGCCTGACTGCGCAAGTTGAGGAGCTTCGGCAGTCTCCGCGGCTGGCCACTCAGGAGCTGCATCAGGGTTGAGAACCAGACGCCTGATTGACTGCAACAGCTGTTCCATTGTCAGCATTTTGAACCTCCTTCGGCACAGATACAGGTTGACCTGTCTGAGGTCGAGGATCAGTCTGAGGCCACCATCCCGCTTTGGCACTAGGAAATACCTGGAGTAGAACCCTTCCTCCAACTGGAGGGGGTCTATCATGCGAAAAGCCCATTTTTGCAGCAGAGCTGCTACCTCCTGAGACACCACAGCAGCGTCTTGCGGGTCCATGACTGATGTTGTAGTCAAAGTGAGGGGGACCATGCTTGAACTGCAGAGTATAACCGATCTGAGAGGTAGTAAGCACCCAGATGTCTGTGGTACATTGACGCCAATTCCAGATGGCTCCCTGTGGCAGCAAACTCCTAGGGCTGCTGCTCGGCCATTGGCCTGGCTTATGGCTTCTGTCTCAGTGCGGTGGAACCTATTAAAGCCTCCGCGACCGATCCCGAACATCACTTCTGGCAGCGGGCGCAGCTGGCTGTGTCAGTTCTTAAGACTGCTGGGGCCTAGGGCGCCAGTTTGCCGCTTGTTTACACACTGTAGGTGGTGGTTTGGGCAGCAGAACCAGCTCCTTTGTGGATTCCCACGCACGGGGAGAGCACTGCAGCATCTCGTCCACCGCGGGAGAAGCCGATGAGCAAAAAGAAGCTATTACAAATGCAAAAACTGGATTACATTTTGGTGTGGAGCAGTCACAAATCTGTTTATAGAGATATTCAGTAGACAGACACCAGATACTGTAGATGTCTTTATGATGCCCAGTGTTAAAGTTTTCATCAATGTTGTCGATGATTCAGGGAAATAACAATCTTTAGAAATACACCTAAGAGCATTACCATTGTGTTCATTATGACACAACAGACTCATCTACAACTTCTTATAATTGGTATTCCACCCAGAAGTTCCTCTCTTTTTAATTAGATTCCATACAGTCTGCAGGGTCAGAGACCATGGAACTGGATCTGTGAAGCAAATGTAACAGCAGAAGCAAATTCCCTAAAATGAATAAAAACCTTATAACTGTGTATAACTAACAGGAAACTACTTAGATGTGCATTTTTCTTTGCACATGCTTCAAAATAGGGCCCAATAGCAGTAAAAAACACAATTCTAACAGTTTCACAATATTACAGGGAATCAATAACAATGACCCCTGGTCCAGCTGGAATGCTGGTTCTACTGGAAATTTAACTGAGAACTGGGGAGTGAAACCAGAAAATACAGAAGCACAACAACCCCAGAACAAAAGCAACTTGGATCCAGCAGGATTTGGACATCCACAGGCTTATCAGGGCCCAGGTGAGTACAATTGAAATCAGAGAAAGACTACATTTTAAGAAAGTGTTATTGCTAAGGAAAAACCATATAAGTAAAATGTTCATGCAGTGTCTAATCCCCGTATGCGATGTATATCCCAATTTCAGCAATTTAGTGGGGGTGTCCTGCATGCATGTTTTACATACTGTATGTATCTAGAGGATCACTTGTCAAATTGTTAGTTATTGAGAGTATTGCAGTAAAACTCAAACCATAATAGTGATGTATTTTACCTTCCATTGAACAATATGTTGGCCTCATGTAGGCTTGTAGTATAGTAGGATAAGACAGGATCTCCCATATACATTTGTAATGTACCTACATCCTGTTCAAAGAACAGTGCAGCATCTTTGATAGTGTAGGAAAAGTTGTGTTTGAATGGACCAGTATCTCACATTCTGGTCAAGAGATTAACTATGGCCAGGTGAAGGAGACCCTACACCCACTCATAACCCAAGGGAGCCAGTGTGAAAAGGAAGGGAAAGACCAAATCCTGGAAGCCAGGGGTTGTTGTTACAGCTCAAGAATTATGGCAAGCCTCCAAAAAACATTATTTAATACTTCGAGGGAGTCTGGTGGGTAAATATATGTGTGTGTTGTGTTTTTTACCCCAATGATTTTACCCCTGTTTTCTCCCCAATTCGGAATGCCCAATTATTCTTTATCCCGGTTCACTTATGCAACCCCCCCCGGCAGCTCAGGAAACGGAGGTTGAAATACGCGTCCTCTGAAAAATGTTCCTGCCAATCCGTCATTTTTCGCAGTGCGGATCCACAGCGAAGCCACCAGACCTATAGTGCCGGAGGACAACACAGATCCAAATGGCTCCACTGCAGACCCACAGGCGCCCTATCAGCCACAGGGGTCGCTCATGCGAACCGTGGATTCCCCTGCCGACCAAATCCCACCCTACCTGGGTGGTGCTCGGCCAATTGTGCACCGCCCCCTAGGAACTCCCGGTCACAATCGGCAATGACACAGCCTGGATTTGAACCTGCGATCTCGAAGCTATAAGGCGCATCCTGCACTCCACGCAGAGCGCCTTTACTGGATGCGCCACTCTGGAGCCCCAATATATATGTTTTTAATCAGGGCCCCTTATTGTGAATTTAAATTTATCTCATAGTATTGTGATTGGTTATTTTCAAAGAACAATCTCTGAGTCAATCACTTTATGATGCAGTTTTTCACGCTGGAAATTCCTGGTATGAGAAACAAAAAACATAATGGGTCTTGGATGATAGAGATGGAAACATCTAAAGTTAGTGTATTTTTTGTAGTGGGAGAGCATGCATTTCTTAATTTCACTAAAGTTGCTTTCACAGAAGTAAAAAAAAAAAAAAAAAAAAAAATACAGAGCAAGGTTTTCTTTTATTTCCCCAAATCTATAAAGTGATTTAACTGATTTTTTTTCTTTTAAAGATATATATCCATATCCGTATCTAACAGATTTTTCAGGTATAAAGTTTGAATACTGACAATGTTATGCTTTCCATATTGCTGTTGGACAAAAACTGATGTGTGCTTTATTGACATTGCCTGAATGATTATAACAAATATTTGACAAGTGTTTGGACCAATGTGGATTTTTCCTATTTGAATATTCTTTCTAAATTCATATTAATATTCATATATTCATATTTTTTATTTTATGAAATATATTTTATGAAAGAGAGAAATGTGTAGAATAAATGTTATTTAATACAATACAGATTTTTTAAAATTTGATACCACTGCTAAACATGTCATTTATATCTCAGAATATTCAAATATTCCGTCCTGCACTTTTTTTTAACTGCTCAGGAGTGGGTTTGGTTTACCTTTTATATTTTTTCATAACTTCTTTTACATGGCATGGACTATAGGATGATTGCTAATATTAGATGTATTGTGTTGCATTGTTTTAGAGTAGTGCGCTCTCTATACATATCAATGAAAGCTTGTTTTTGGTTAGGTGCATTATAGTGATTGCAGTGGTGTACTTTGTTCTTACTTTTAGACTTTTGTGAGTCTAAGTGCATTTCACATGTGGTTCTGTGTGTTTGACAGGCACTGCTGATGATGATGAGTGGGATGATGAGTGGGATGATCTCAAGTCTTCAGGGGGATACCCTGAGTCAGAGTCTGGAGAGGGAGGGGGTATAAATCGGAGCGGGTCCACAATGAAAATGGCGCTCAACAAGTAAGAAACAACTTTGCATGGCCCCAGTTTTTCTATTGTGTATTGTCAGTGGCTTTGTCCCATTGACCAACATTTCAGCCCCCTCCTTCAGTCTGCTGCAAGTTCAATAATGGCCAATTGATGATCATATTTTTAATTGCTGTCAATTGGCATATAATGTGCAATAACTGCAGACACACACAATTGCTTGGGAGGCTGATAACTTAATTACCACTGGAAATAACGTTTTAAATACTAAACTGTCTACCACAACACAGTAATATATACATATACATGGATGTTTACACAGTATTCTGAATTAACCTACTGTGTTGTTTCTTAATTTGAAAGTTTTTTGCTGTTCACAATACAACCCTGATTATCTGAACCTCAATAATAACATGAAATTGCATGAAGGGTGTCAGTTCTGGTTGGATTTAAGACATTCTTTTTTTCCATCTAATTAATAGGTTTCCTGGATTTTCCAAACCTGGACCGGAACTGTATCTTTTATCAAAGCAGCCAGCAAAAACTAAAGAAAAGATAACTATCTATGTAAGTTAGCAGGCCTTAATACACCTTTGTATATTTGTAAGTTCCCTTTCAAGTACGAAATGTTATTCCGTTACTAATTGGGGTATACCTCTGTGTAGCCTGATTTACCTGAACATGCATGTCAAAGCTGCTCGAAGAGCCCCCACTGCTTTAGGCACAGTCCCCGTCCCCGAGAGGATAAAGTGCCGCGAGCAGAAGGGATCAGCATCAATATTCTCTTCAGCCTTTCCTGTAAAAGGAGCTGCGCTGACTGTCACGGCTTTGTGATACAAGTCCAATTTTTTCTACTTCTCTCCCTCTTTATTCAGAAAAAATATTCATGCTTATAGTAAAGATCATACTTTTGCATGTTTTCTGCACCTTTGGCCCTTGGTTCTGGTTATTTCCACCGTGGCCTTCTGCACAGCTGGAAGCCGGCGGTTCCCTTTCAAGTACGAAATGTAACCATTACTGTATTTGTATTTACCTCCTAAAGACCCAAAACCTGAAATAAGATATATCAAAGCTTACTCATAGAGCCTGTGATGCAGTCATGGCCTGCCCTTGAGGGCACAAAAGCACAATGGTCATAGACCTCAATGCTATGTTTCCTTTCAAGAACTGACCTGACAGGAGAGCTGGTTCAGATAAGTACTTATTACTTTTTCTGCTATATATTTTGCATTTATTGTGTTTTATAAAATAATCGCTGTATTAGTTTTACTAATTACTCGTATTTGTGCACTATAGCCTGTTTGTTCCTGACTATAGCGTGTTTGTTACGTCCCAATGCGGCCTTGTGCCCCGCGTGAAACCAGTGGATTGAGTCGCTCCTTCCCAGGGATCAAGCAACATAAGTCAGCTGACTTTGTGATCTGCCCCCAGGCTGCAATAGCTGTGGCTGGAGTTATTTATTTCTCGTTTTGGCTTTGGCTAAAATTATGAGATGTTTTATATTATATGTAATTGTTAAAATATTGTATTGTGTGGAGAAAAGTGTTTTTGCCATTGTGTTTTTTCTTTTTTTAGAGAGACTAGATGCAGACCTGTCTGCAGCGTGGTGCTATGGCACACGTGTAGTGAGAGCAGCCGCTGGGCTAACAGCAGCACTGCGCAGGACCAAGATACTTGCTTTGGTTGTAGTTTCTTGCAATCTCTCCCACAGTATCTTGATGCCGTTTTGGTGACAGCTTTAGCATCACCATTACAAAGGCTGTTAGTTAATTCTAACAAGCAGGCTTTCCTCAGTCTCGTGTGGGTACTGACTGAGTGGTTTTGCCAGTGGCTTGTACAGGTGGGCATCCCTGTACACTGCTACCCGCAGTAACTGCAAAGCGGTGGATCCATATCATACGTTACCGAGGTCACCGACCTGCTCTGTTACCAACCTGGTACCGAACTGACCCGGTACTGACCCGGGCCTAAACTGCCCACTACCGACCGGTGCTCATGTTTCCGGTCTGGTACCAAATCGGTCTTGTTCGGGTCTTGACCTGTCCGGTTGCTATCTGTAAGCAGATTGAGACAGCACCTGTTGTATACTGTACACTGCATTGCTTGCTTCTTACATCATGCCTATGTTTTATCCCTGTGACACATGTAAGGCCAGTCTAGCTGTTGAGGACAAGCACGGCAGATGCTCTTCCTGCCTGAGGACGTGGAGTCTGACCGCGCACCCCCTATAGTTAACCTGTCCCTCTCGACAGAGCTTTTGTCATTGAAAAAAGGGCCACTGCAATTTTGCAAGTGCCCTAGCCTACAGAAGGCAAAACAAGGCAGTCCATATTCGATTATGTGCCTACCATCTCTCCCGTGTGTCCCCCCCCCCCCCCCCCCTCCCAGTGCTACCAGATTTTCTTTTTGAAATCCAGTCTTCCTGGGATCACCCGGCAATGGACGCCCTATATATTGTACATGATGCGGAGAAGCTGGGCCTGGCACAATTTCTGCCGGTGGGAGCTTCTGTTGCCGCTTTGGTCCAGGTGCTTAATTTAGCACTCCTGTCCAAGGACACTACCTGCTCCAACAAGCAGTGTCGTGTCTCTGAGGTGATCCTCAAGGCGGCTGTTCAGCCAGTACGTTCGCCGCAATGCTGGGCAATTTTAATAGCATCCTGATAGCCTACTAGTGCCATTTGCCTGCGCACAGGAAGTACCTGCGTTTCACCTTTCAGGGAACAATGTCTTGCCATTTGGCCTCTACTAGCACCCTGTGCCTTCTCAAAGTGCATGGAAGCTGTTCTGGACCCATTGAGACTCAAAGGCATCAGAGTAAATTATTTTGACGACTGGCTCATTTGTGTCCAGTCTCCAGCACCAGCAGAGGCCCACACTGAACTGGTCACTGGCCACCTTCAAAGGTTGGGCCTTATGGTGAATCATGTGAAGAGCCAGTTCGTGCCTTTTCTGACAGCCTCTAATCTTGGAGTGTGCTTGGATTCCAGGGCCATGCTGTCCACTCTGTCGGAATGTTTTAGAGCTGCAGGCAGTTTACCTGGCCTTGCAGAATTTTTTGCAGGAGGTTTGAGGGAGACATGTGCTTCTCTGTATAGACAACACAATAGTGGTGGCTTACATCAACCACCACGGTAGCCTCAGGTCGCCCAGTCTCCATCGTGTGACATGCAAGCCTTTGTTCTGGGCACACGAGAACCTCCTCTCACTATGGGTAGTGCTCCTAGTAGCCCCTTATTGGCCCAGGAGTTTTCAACCCTGATACAGCTCTTGAGCGGTCCAGCCATGGAGACTGGCCAAGCGCCGCGACCTGCTCAGTCAGGCATGGGGGACCTTATGGTATGCCGACCCATTGAGTTTGCAGCTCTAGGTCTGGCCCCTGAACAGCTGCATTTGAGCTGTCTGGGCTTTCTAATACAGTCATTAAAACCCTGCAGAATGCCAGAGCACTGTCCACGCGTTCCCAGTATGGGTACAAGTGGGGTGTTTTTCAGACGTACTGTCTGCCCCACGATTTGTCCAATGGCAGTAATATTGCAATTTTTTCAGGACCTATTTGACGAGGGGAAATCCCCCCCCACGTTAAAGGTCTATCTGGCAGCCATTTCGGCTTGCCATACCTAAATTGACTTGTTCTCCCCAGGACCTCACTTCCTGGCGGGACAATTTTTGAAAGGCTCTGCAGCTTCGGTCAACTATGAAGGACATTGTTCCTCAGTGGAGGCTAAACGTGGTTCATGAAGCCTCCATTTGAGCCCATGCATTCAGCTGAGCTGAACTTTTTTTCACCCAAAGCAGCTTTTTGGCTTGCTCTCAACTCCACAAAGTAGGTGAGTGAGATGAAGGCATAGCGAAAGCCTAATTAATTTTTACAGAGGGACAAAGGTTATACTCTGTACCAATCCTGCCTTTTTGCCGATGACAATCTCAGCATTCCATGTCAACCAGTCTGTGGAATTTCTATCCACCTCCTTTCCAGTCTGTTAGAGTGATAGCTCCATACACTCTGCCCAGTGTGGGCCCTGGAGTACTACATTGACAGGACAAAAAGTTGGAGACAGTCCAAACAATTTTTTGTCTGCTATGGGATGAAGTCATATGGTCAAGCCCTCTCTAAGTAGTGGCTGTCCAAGTGGATAGCAGATACAGTCAGGATCGCCTATGAGCTAGCCAACTTGTCCCCTCTAGCTCACTACCCATTCCACCAGGGACATGACAGCTTTGTGAGCTTTCTACATCAAACCGCTGCTGCAAGCGTGCATTTTTGCCAAGTGGCCTCTGCATAACATTTACTTTTCTGCACACCACCACGTGCCCCATGACTCAGCACCAAGCATTATTTTTCTGCCAAGATAGCCTGGCTATTTACCATCGGTAACAGTGTTTTTACACTTGGTACCGAGAGCATCTCGATCGGTACAGAGAACGGTCACTGATCAGCCCCCGAACCTGTACCACGCGGTTCCCAGCCTTGCAACAGGGGCACTCCGCCACAGCTTTATTCCAGGGTGCATCTGTCAATGACATTTGTAATTCAGTGGTGTGGGCTACTCCCCATGTCTTTACTAGGTTCTACCGACTTAGGTCGTGGATCCACAAAACCCTAGCTTTGGAACTAGAGTTCCTTCCGGGTCAACCCTTACAAATAAACAGAGGTGAGTTTCTCCCTCAATTAGCCCTAGCTACTTGTTACTGGGGATCCTAATGGTAACGTGCAAGGTGGCCTTTGGCTTGTGGCATTTCAGTCAGTCTGCAATATTGCCTTGCGACAGCTTTGGTGTTCAGCTTTGGTGTAATGGTTACATTTCTTACTTTATAGGGAACATTAGGTTATTATCATAAAGCTGGTTCCCTGAATTAGAAATATAACTATTAACCTTCAAGGTTGCTGCGTCCATGATTGCAGCAGTCTTGAAGGAAAAATTATGATCTGTGTGTGCAGTCCATATATGCACTTGGGGGCAGACATGACCGCGCCACAGGCTCCGATAAGCAGCTTTGATATATCTGTTCAGGTTTCGGGGTCATAAACACTCATTCGGTAATGGTTACATTTCTATGATAACCTAACATTTTCTTAAAATGTTGCCATTCCAGGAACACCCGTGAGAGACACTGTTATACTCTGATCCATCTTCTTTTGCCATGATTGTTGTTGAATAGTTACACACAACTCTCACACAGCTTATTTGACATGACAACATTTGGATTTATTTGGATTTCCCTGATTTTACTTGTATTCTCTGTTTCTGACATTCTCACTCACTGTACATGCATTTTAATGAACAATCCGTTCTACAAGTACCCAAGATATTATCGATTGACACTTTGGCAGGATATTTATTAATCTGTCTGGATACTTGTTGTAGTTCTATGTATTAAATGTGATTTTATGATTTCAGGTTGGCGAAGTTGGTCCAGTGTGGTCATATCCTGAAACTCAGTTGGACTGTGTTGTAGCAGATCCCAAAAAGGGCTCTAAAATGTATGGCTTAAAGAGCTACATTGAATATCAGGTGACTCCAAATGTAAGTATGCAATTTAATGTTGGTTAGCTATTCAGCTCAACATATATATATATATATATATATATATATATATATATATATATATATATATATATATATATATATGCTATGCTATATCCATGTAGTCTTATACACAAAAATATTTAGTTTATGAATCAAAGCGCGGCTCATGCTGGGTTTTCTGATGGCTACAAACCAATATTGTCTGCTATGTGCATTTACTAGAAAAAGTCTCCATTGTTGTTGTAAAAGTTACTATACCTTGGTTAAAAGCTTGGCTTGGGGACCTTTTTCAGGTTTGAATATTCAGATTTTGAAGGCACACCCATCCTACACCATATAAATTAGTCTACAAAGTAGATTTGTATGATCATCATATTTCTACAGAGTAACTGGTTGCCAGCATTGCAACTGAAGTGAAATGATCTTGCAGCTCTGAAATGAACTTGCAATGTTTTATTTCTGGTTTTGAGTGTCAAAATGAAAATATATTGGGAACCCATGGTTTCTTACTTGAACACTTAATAATGCTATATTTCCATTTCCAAAGCCTATCAGACATTATATGTTTTTTTTTTTTTTTTTACATTTCCAACCACTGTCTACAACAGTGTACGATATACCTCCTAAAATACAGCCTGTTGGACAGAAGCCAATTGAAACCAATTTAACACAGACCATTTTTAGCCATTTTTATGTGACAAATACATCTGTATGTACTGCAGTCTTTTTTTGTTTTTACAGACCACCAATCGACCTGTCAATCACCGATACAAGCACTTTGATTGGTTGTATGAACGGCTCCTGGACAAGTTTGGATCAGCCATTCCAATCCCTTCGTTGCCAGATAAACAGGTCACAGGTAAATCTGATGTGATTTGAAGACTTTAAGGACAGGGGAGCATGACAATAACATAATTCACTAATTTCACCAGGCAGGACGAGTAGATGAGTTATGACTGCTCAGTACTGGCACTGATGGATATTTTATGCTGTCTCTGAACCAAATCGAAACCAGATTGTGCAATTTCATGCTGTGTGAATGGGTATTTTGAATAATTTTTTTAATGTCTCTGAGACGGCTCAGTAGTGGCATTTGTGTGTGAAAGGGGTATTACAGACATGGAAATGTGGATGTTTTGATGTGGTTTTTGGTCAGCTTTAAACGTGAACAATAGGACATTCTAAAATGTAGAAATGTTCTGATGATTTTGAACTCCTATAGTGGCCACATTTCGGTCTCAAAATCCTGTCCGTTCTCACTTCTGTATTGAGGGATCTCTTTGGAATGCATCACTCCATTGAAACCAGTTCCAATTTAATTTCCAATTGCTTTTTAAATTCAATTTCCAATTCCAATTCCTAATCCTTTTTAATCAATTCCAATTCCAAATTCTATGTTGTAAAATGACTTGGAATTGGCATTTGAATTGATTAAAAGGGAATGGGAATTGGAATTGGGAATTGATTTTAAATAGGAATTGGAATAGGAATTGACAAATGCAATTGTCCCCAACCCTGATAAAAACTATTTGCCTACAACATGTACATTTCTGTAAACCAAAAACATCACTCTTGGGTACATTCTGTATATTTGGTTGCTTACTAAAGTTCCCTTTCAAGTACGAAATGTAACCAATACCAAATAGGATATAGCTCTTATAGCCCGAATTACCTGAACATTTATATCACAGCTGATCCTGTAACCTTTTCAGGACCAAGCATTCTTCAGTGGGATGCTCCCCCAGGACAAGGCATTTTTTGGCTGTACTCTCCCTATAAAAATTCACAATTTTTTTTTTTTTTTCAACACAATATTATTATTTTTTTTTAAGTTAAGTATTTTTTATTATGTATTCTGCTTAGAGATACATGTATAAAAACGTGTTATTCTATGACCCGAGGGACCTTTCAATACTACCTGAAAGTTTTGTTGAAAAATATTGATGTTTCTGCTTTCCATATCAACCAGTATGGAAAGCAGAAACATCAATTGGAGGCCTTCCATCCACCTCCTTTCCAGTCTGGCACGGAGAGAAAGCTCCATACCGTCTGTCCAGTTAGGGCACTGGCGTATTATGTTGACCACACCCAGAGTTGGCGGCAGTCCGAGTAATTGTTTGTTTGCTTCGGGTCTAAGTTCCGCGGACAAGCACTGTCTAAACAGCGGCTGTCGAAGTGGATTGTAGACACGGTCAGGACTGTGTATGATCTAGCCAATCTGCCCCCACCAAAGATGGTCACTCCACAAGAGGCCTTGAAACCTCTTAGGTGTTATTCCAGGGTGCACTGCACTGCAGTATGGGCCACGCAAGAGTGTTAAGGGCTGCAACTCATTCTGCCTTTTAACACACTTTTTTTATTGTATTCCACTTTAAGTCCTGGGGTAGTTAGCCACACAACTTAATTGGTCTTATGGTGTTAAATGCTGAGGTTACTCAGTGTAACCTTGAAGCATATACACTGCGTGCTGCAAGTCCTTTACTTGTGATGGCTTGGGTATTGCATCCCATTCGGTAATGGTTACATTTCATATTTGAAAGGGAACATTAGGTTCCCTATCAAGTACGAAATGTAACCATTACCAAATGGGTGTTTACCTGTAAAGATCCTGAACCTGAATAGTATACCAAAGCTGCATGGCAAGCGCCTGTGAAGCAATCATGCTCACCCCCAAGAGCATAAGAGGACGCAGACACAGGTACTAGTAATCATTTTCCTTTCAAGATCCTGATGGGAGAGCATGCAAAAGTATTGGTTACTTTTATCTGCATATCTTTCACTAATAACATTTTTGAAAACGTTGTATTTTTAGTTTACACGTAATTTTTGCACACAGCCTGTTGCTTGTTCCTTCCCATAGAGGACTTGTGCACCGTGTGGAGCCGACGGCTTCTGCCGTCCCATCCAGGGATCAAGCAGCTTAAGTCGGCTGACTTTGTGCTCACCTACAGGATGCTAATAACTCACGCTGCAGTTAAAATAAATAAAAATGTTTGTTTTTGGAAACTATATTATTATTTTCTAGAACTGTAATTGTTTTATTACCTTTTTCCGAAAATATTTTCTCTTGTGTTGTGTGTTTCTCTGTCTTGCACATAAAACGAGCACAGCTGCTGGGCTCAGCAGCTCTGCGTTGACTAATTAAAAATAAAACTTTTTTGTGTACAGGTTTATTATTATTTGAATTATAATATTGGGATTACTGTTTACTGTGAGAGTTTCTCTTGTGTGTGTATTTTTGGTTTAAAATAAATACATATAAAATAACACAGTTACAGCTACTAGGCTCAGGTTAACGAACAAGTACCTTACCAACCCGATGCAAGTCACCACACATGTACAGTACTGAGGCCGCGGGTACCATACCTGCCCAGTGAAAGTGACCGCACATGTATAGTACTGAGGCCGAGGGTACCATACCGACCCTGGTGCAAGTCACCACACGTGTACAGTACTGAGGCTGAGGGTACCATACCGACCCTTGTGCAAGTCACCACATGTGTACAGTACTGAGGCCAAGGGTACCATACCGACCCTGGTGCAAGTCACCACACGTGTACAGTACTGAGGCCGAGTGTACCATAACGACCCCGGTGCAAGTCACCACACAAGTACAGTACTGAGGCCGAGGGTACCATACCTGCCCGGTGAAAGTGACTGCATGTGTACCGTACCAAGGGAGCCATGCCAAGGATACCGTACCAACCTGCTGCAAGTCATCGCACGTATACCATACCAAGGGCACCGTGCCAAGGATACCATACCAACCCGGTGCAAGTCACCGCACGTGTACCGTACCCAGGGTACCATAGTACTGAGACTGTTCAGATTTTACTGTTTCAGTTTACTGTGCAGTTTTATAGTACTGTACACTGCATCCACCCGGTTACATTCTGTACAGCAGTGCTCCTGCTGAGCAGGCTGAGGTGGCAGTTGTTGTTTTTTTTTTTTTTCCCACAGTATTGCATTATCGCCCTGCTACATTCTGTACAGTGGTGTTGCTACTAAACAGCCTGAGGCAGTACTGTATTGGTACATTACTGTGCAGCGGTGCTTTGGGAGACTGAGGCAACAAGTTTACACTGTGTTGCTGTTGCATCATGCCGGTTTCCTGTGACATATGCAAGGTCAGTCTCCCAGTGGAGGATAAGCACGGCAGGTGCTCTTCCTGCCTAGGGCCAGAGCATGCAAAACAGGAACTCGCTGACCACAGCTTCTGCAAGTTTTATGCAAGTTTTTCTAAGCACACGCTAGGAAAGCTTGTGTCTATCCACTCTGAAGAGATGTCCATTCCACTTTGGCAGGGCTCTCCCCCATCGCCTGCTAAAGACATGGCTGCATCCTCTGCAGGTGGCTCTGTGCCAAGACAGAGTAGGAAAACTGTCTGAGACAACAGCCCATGTAAGAAGCCGTCCTTACGGTCTTCTTTATCTTCCTCTGCCTCCAGTTCTCCTTCTCCGCCTCCTCCTCCTTCTTTTAAAAAGAGGAAGAGGAAGAGTCACCATTCTAAGAGATCGGCTGAGTCCGAACAAATGGAGAAACTCTGGGTAGCTGTTTACCATCAGGGCACAGTGTTTGCTGAGCTGCTGCATGAGCGCACTGCTCCGCCTGCCCCACCCTGTTCCCTTGGAACAATACAGGGCTTTAAGTACAGACTGGCACCACGAGGATATGCTGTCCATCGCCGCCTCTGATGATTTTCTTTTTGAAGTCCAATCGTCATGTGATCACCCTGTTACAGCTCCAGCTGTTTCTCAGTTGATGGGGTCATTATACAGCCTGCATTGTGCAAAAAATCTGGAGTTGGCTCACTTTCCTCCTGTAGATGTTGCAATTGCCTCACTGGTGCAGAGCTGGTGAGCTCTTGACCAAGGACGCTACCTGCTCTAACAAACAGTGTCGGGTCTCAGAAAACATTCTGAAGGAGGCTTACTCAGCCGGTGTGTTCACCGCACGGCTGGGTAATTATAATAGTAATTATAATTAGTAGCCTACCAGACCTGTTTATTGAAGGCTCTCCCTGAGAGTCATAGACCCTCACCACAGCAGCTAGAGGAGTTGCACTTGGTGAATAAATACCTGCTCTGTATCTCCAAGCTGAACGGGCAGGCTGTGGGCAGGAATCTTGCTGCTTTGGTAGCAGCAAGAAGACAGCTTTGGCTTTCCCAGACACGAGTGTCTGATGGGGATAAGTGCTGCAGCACTCACACTGTGCACGGGTGTCCACAAAGGAACTGTTGCGTCTGCTTCCCAAGCAGCGACCCCAGCTGCACAAACCAGCAGCAAACTACCATCTAAGACCCCAGTAGCCTCAGAGACCGACATAGCCAGCTGCTACTACAGCCGGAGGGGGTTTCATAACCGGCTCGCTGCTGCGCACTGTGGCAGCTTTAACAAGTTCCGCTGCCAGCAGCAGAGGCAAAAACCTCAGGCTAAGCCACAAGCCCAGGGTTCCTTTTCAGGGAAACACCTGGAGTATTGCCATCAGTGCACCACAGACATCTGGGTGCTTTCTACTGTACACAACGGCTATTCTCTCCAATTCAAACATGGTCCCCCTCCCTTTCCCACTTGATGAAGGGATTCTACTCCTGGTACTTCCTGGTGCCCAAGCGGGATGGTGGCCTCAGACCAATCTTTGACCTCAGGCAGGTCAACCTGTATCTGAGTCAACGGAGGTTCAAAATGTTGACCATGCAACAGCTGTTGCAGTCAATCAGGCCTGGCGACTGGTTCACCACAGTGGACTTAAGGGACGCGTACTTCCACATCCCCATAAAACCAGGGCACAAGAAGTACCTGCAGTTCGCTTTCCAAGGAACAGCGTACGAGTTCCATGTACTGCCATTTGGCCTCTCTCTAGCTCACCATTGAGATTCAGAGGCATCAGAGTGCTCAATTAGTTGGACGACTGGCTCATTTGTGCCCAGTCTCCAGCACAGGCAGAGGCCCACACGGAATTAGTCACCGACCACCTTCATCGGTTGGACCTGACAGTGAATCATGCAAAGAGTCAGCTCACACCAATGCAGATAGCCTCCTATCTAGGAGTGCAATTGGACTCCATCCTGTCCACTCTATCAGACAACGAGTGCAGACAATAGCCGCCTGTTTGAAGTATTTTCAGCTCCATACAGCACTTACAATAGTGATATTCCAGAGACTTCTGGGCTTGATGGCAGCAGCTTCCCAGACCCTTCCTTTGGGTCTCCTGCAGATGCACCCTTTCCAAGCCTGGTTCAACAACAGGGTTGTTCAGCCCGTGTTGAACCCGGGCCGCATAAGAACATAAGAAAGTTTACAAACGAGAGGAGGCCATTCAGCCCATCTTGCTCGTTTGGTTGTTAGTAGCTTATTGATCCCAGAATCTCATCAAGCAGCTTCTTGAAGGATCCCCGGGTGTCAGCTTCAACAACAATACTGGGGAGTTGGTTCCAGACCCTCACAATTCTCTGTGTAAAAAAGTGCCTCCTATTTTCTGTTCTGAATGCCCCTTTATCTAATCTCCATTTGTGACCCTTGGTCCTTGTTTCTTTTTTCAGGTCAAAAAAGTCCCCTGGGTCGACATTGTCTACCTTTTAGGATTTTGAATGCTTGAATCAGATCACCACGTAATATTCTTTGTTCAAGACTGAATAGATTCAGTTCTTTTAGCCTGTCTGCATATGACATGCCTTTTAAACCCGGGATAATTCTGGTTGCTCTTCTTTGCACTCTTTCTAGAGCAGCAATATCCTTTTTGTAACAAGGTGACCAGAACTGAACACAATATTCTAGGTGAGGTCTTACTAATGCATTATAAAGTTTTAACATTACTTCCCTTGATTTAAATTCAACACTTCTCACAATATATTCGAGCATCTTGTTGGCCTATTTTTATAGTTTCCCCACATTGTCTAGATGAAGACATTTCTGAGTCAACATAAACTCCTAGGTCTTTTTCATAGATTCTTTCTTCAATTTCAGTATCTCCTATATGATATTTATAATGCATATTTTTATTGCCTGCGTGCAGTACTTTACACTTTTCTCTATTAAATGTTATTAGCCATGTGTCTGCCCAGTTCTGAATGCTGTCTAGATCATTTTGACCTTTGCTGCTGCAACAGTATTTGTCACCGCTCCTATTTTTGTGTCGTCTGCAAATTTAACAAGTTTGCTTACTATACCAGAATCTAAATCATTAATGTAGATTAGGAATAGCAGAGGACCTAATACTGATCCCTGTGGTACACCACTGGTTACCTCGCTCCATTTTGAGGTTTCTCCTTTAATTAGTACTTTCTGTTTTCTACATGTTAACCACTCCCTAATCCATGTGCATGCATTTCCTTGAATCCCTACTGCGTTCAGTTTGAGAATTAATCTTTTAGACGGGACTTTGTCAAAAACTTTCTGGAAATCTAAATAAACCATGTTGTATGCTTTGCAATTATCCATTGTCAATGTTGCATCCTCAAAAATGTCAAGCAGGTTAGTTAGACACGATCTCCCTTTCCTAAAACCATGCTGACTGTCTCCCAGGATATTGTTACCATATAGGTAATTTTCCATTTTAGATCTTATTATAGTTTCCATAAGTTTACATATAATAGAAGTCTGGCTTATTGGTCTGTAGTTACCTGGTTTGGTTTTGTCTCCCTTTTTGTGGATCGGTATTATGTTTGCAATTTTACAGTCTGTCGGTACAACCCCAGTGTCAAGAGACTGTTGCATGATCTTGGTTAGCGGTTTGTAAATAACTTCTTTCATTTCTTTGAGTACTATTGGGAGGATCTTATCTGGCCCAGGGGATTTGTTTATTCTAAGAGCTTCAAGTCCCTTTATCACTTCTGCCTCTGTTATGCTAAAGGCGCTCTCTTGGTGGACACAGCCTGCCCACCTATGTCTAGGCGTAGTGCTGGGCAGCGTCACCAGGAGGGAGGTCATCACCATGGATGCGTCCATCCACGGCTGGGGCGCTGTGTGGAATGGCAGGTATGCACAGGGGCTGTGGAACCCCACGTGGCAGGGTCGGCACATAAATCTTTTGGAACTGCAGGCAGTTTATCTGGCCCTGCAGTATTTTTTACAGGAGGTTCAAGGGAAACACGTGCTTGTCCAGACAGACAACACTACCGTGGTGGCTTATATAAACCACCAGGGTGGCCTCAGGTCTCCCAGTCTCCAGTGTGTGGCCCGCAAGCTGTTGCTCTGGGCACACAAACACCTCCTCTCACTGCGGGCGATACACCTGCCTGGGGTGGTAAACTTGGCGACGGACCTCCTTTCCAGGAGAGTTCCCAGCGCCTCAGAGTGGAGGCTTCACTCTGTGGTGGTGATCCTCATTTGGGACAGGTTCTGGAGAGCAGAGATAGATCTATTTGCCTCCCAGGAATCGACCCACTGCCCCCTTTGGTTCTCCATAACAGGAGACAGGGACACTCTGGCGATAGATGCCTTGGCACACCAGTGGCCAAGGCAGCTGCTGTATGCCTTCCCACCACTTACTATGCTCCTGCTGTGTCTAGAGAAAATCAGGTAGGACCGGGCCAGGGTGCCATTAGTAGCCCTTTACTGGCCCAGGAGACCTTTGGTTTTCAGCTGTGATGCAGCTCCTGAGTGGCCAACCTTGGAGCCTGCCCAATCACCATGATCTGCTCAGTCAGGTGTGGAGGCTTACAGCTCTGGGTCTAGCCCCTGAATGGCGGTATTTAAGCCATCTGTGTCTGTCCAGTAGGGTCATTGACACCCTGCAAAATGCCAGAGCAGTGTCCACACGTTCCCAGTATGGGTACTAGTGGGTCGTCTTTCAGACGTGGTGTCTGACTCGTGGGTTTGACCCCATGACTTGTCCCATGGCAGTAATTTCTGCAGGACCTATTTGATGAGGGGAAATCCCCATCCGCGTTAAAGGTCTATATCGCAGCCATTTCAGCTTGACATGTCAAAATTGACTCGGTCTCCCCAGGAGCTCACTTCCTGGCGGGGCAATTTTTGAAAGGAGCTCAGTGGCTCCGGCCGCCTCTGAAGGATATTGTTCCTCGCTGGATGCTTAACATAGTGCTTGAGGCACTCATGAAGCCTCCATTTGAGCCCTTACATTCAGCTGAGCTGAACATTTTTGTCACTTAAAGCGGCTTTCTTGCTTGCAATCATCTCCGCTAAGTGGGTGAAGGTTGGTTTATACTTCTCTCGCTGACAAAAGCCGTACGTCAGCTGCAGACACTTCTACGCGTGCGCCATAAGGACCGAAGCACCCCCGAGTTCGCAGACTTTTTGACGCAGCAAAGTCGTCGTAGTTGTCGGTCATACTTTCAGCCAGTCTGCGTTACAGCCATGTCGACTTGTGACTAGGGTTGCCAACAGGCTCCACAATCCTGTGACACTTTGAGACAGGATTTTAAAATTGCCCGTCTCATGAATTAAGTGAATGTGTAAATTGGCTCATATATATTTTTATGGCAGCAAACAAGTAAAACTGATCAGCTGTTCATCTCCATACTGCCTCCGATCAGACGTATTGAACAGATGAGCAACATTACTGATTTGATGGGAAGTAATTGCATACATGGCTTGCGACCATGCAACAAATGTTGGATTTTTTCATCCAACCCTGTGCGTTTTGCGGTCGCAGACACACAAGAAAAGGCTGTACGACTTTTCAAAAAAGACGCAGCTCACGGCAGTGTGGATGATGTAATTTTTACCGTTAGAGACTAATTGAGACCAAAAATAGGGTCGCAGTTGGAAGTATAAACCAGCCTTTAGTGAGAGGCAAGCATTTTCATTTGCAAAATCCTGCTTAATTTTTTCAGAAGCCAGGACAAAGTTTACACTTCGTACCAATCCTGCTTTTTTTGCGTAAAAACTCTCTCGGCATTCCACATTACCCAGTCTGTGGAATTGGAAGCTTTCATCCACCTCCTTTCCAGTCTGACGGAGCGACAGCTCCATACGCTCTGCCCTGTGTGGGCACTAGCTTATTATCTCCTCCCGTATCTCTACCTGTCTGTCTGCTATTTCCTCCTGGATGCACTCGCATCACCTCAAACTCAACCTCTCTAAATCTGACCTCCTTTTCTTTCCCTCCTCCTCCCCCTCCTCTGATCTCTCTATCTCTGTTCCTCTGGAATCTACCACACTCTCTCCCTCTTCCTCCGCTAAGAACCTTGGAGTCACCCTGGACCCCTGCCTCTCTTATTCCCAGCACATCTCCACTCTGGCACGCACTTGCCGATTCTTCCTGAGCAACATCCGAAGAATCCGACCCTTCCTCACCAACTACGCTACCCAGCTCCTGGTCCAGGCCCTGGTACTCTCCCGCCTAGACTACTGCAACTCCCTCCTGGCTGGCCTCCCTGCGTCCGCCACCCGTCCGCTCCAGCTCATCCAGAACTCTGCTGCCCGCCTGGTGTTCTCTCTGCCTCGCTTCGCCCACGCTACTCCACTACTCCGCTCGCTCCACTGGCTCCCGATCACCGCTCGCATCCAGTTCAAGACTCTTGTACTAGCCTACAGATGCCTTGACCAGACTGCACCCAGCTACCTCCAGACCCTCATCTCTCCCTACACCCCCACTCGACCTCTTCGCTCCGCCTGCACTAGAAGACTAGCTCTACCTCCGCTATGCTCCCCTGCCTCCAGAGCCCGCTCCTTCTCCACCCTTGCTCCGCAGTGGTGGAATGACCTTCCTACAGATGTCAGGACTGCCCAGTCCCTGACCACATTCCGGCGCCTCCTTAAGACTCACCTCTTCAAAGAGCACCTGTAGAACTCCTCTGTTTGTATCCTGGGACACTATCACCCTTCATGTAAATGTGCTTTATTTTGCTCTTATCTGCCCCTATTTTACTGCATTTAATCCTGTACTTCAGAATACTGTAATCTGTCAAGTGTTTAACCTGTAGTACTTTGTATTTAATCATATCCTGATGTAACTATCGCTATTTAATCATACCCTGATGTAACTATCACTATTATCTGCTGTATTATTGAATTGTGGTTTGTCACACTTATACTTTGCTTGAACAAAAGTTATTGTATTTCTTGCTCTTATTGTATTACTTGTATTGTAACACTTGAAATGTATTTGCTTACGATTGTAAGTCGCCTTGGATAAGGGTGTCTGCTAAGAAATAATAATAATAATAATAATAATAATAATAATAATAATAATAATAATAATAATAATAATATGTGGACAGGACACAAAGTTGGAGGCAGTCTGAATAGTTTTTTGTCTGTTATGGGGCGAAGTCCCATGGTCAAGCCCAGTCTAAACAAGAGGCTATCAAAATGGATAACAGACACAGTCAGGACTGCCTATGAGCGAGCCAACTTGCCCCCTTCAGAAAAGCTCACTGCCCATTCCACCAGGGACATGGAAACTCTGTGGGCTTTGTTCCAGGGTGCATGTGTCAATGACATTTGCAATGCAGCAGTTTTGGGCTCCGAATGGTAACGGACAAGGTAGCCTTGGCTTAGCCTTGTAGCAGTCCGGTCGTTCAATTCACTCTAGAAGAGATATATCCCATTCGGTAATGGTTACATTTCTATTTCAGGGAACCAGGGTTAATGATAATAACCTAACATTCTCCCAGTTATATGTAGGGTTAAATTGTCATCTGTCAATTGACATAAATATTTATTGGGTGGTTTCACAGACCTCCAATTATCATTAATCTTGGTCTTTTTGGTTTTCCATGAAATACATTTCACAAACAGCCTGGGCCATCCGTTGACACTGATCATTTGGCTACTCTGGCCCATAAAAAGTATTCTGGAAAACATTTTAACTTGTAATGTCTTCCAGGACGCTTTGAGGAGGAGTTCATTAAGATGCGAATGGAAAGGCTCCAGGGGTGGATGACCAGGATGTGCCGACATCCTGTTATTTCCAACAGTGAGGTGTTACAGCTGTTCCTCAGTTTCCGGGATGAGAAGGTAGGCAGCCAAGACACATTGCGGAGGAGTTTCAGTGCTTTTTCATATGGTTATTTGCTTAGAACTAATGCCATTTCATTGAAGAAGCAAATGAAAAACCAATCGTTTGCTTCCGAACAGGCATACTGTTCATTTCAGAATAAAGAACTGTGTTACAACAATGTTATTTTCTTTATATTTACTGCATCATGATTAAAAATTATATGAAACGAGAAATAGCCAATTGCTTGCTATTTTAAGTACAGTGGGTAATATTAGGTTTGGCATAATGTGTTTAACAGTGGAAATATCTGTGTTAATAAAATTATTGTATGGGACCTTTTATTTTAATTGTGAAAGATGTAACCAGCAACCAGAGCATATACATTTATTATTATTATTATTATTATTTTAAGTAGTAGTCGTCATAGTAGGAGTACTATCCATTTGCACCTGATGCATTTATTTTAACCTCAATGCCCCTTCCATGTCAAATCTCATTTTTATATTACAATTAGATTTGAGATGGCTGCCAACACCATTCTTTTGACATTGCAAATGTACCTCACTCAGATCCCTTACTTATCAAATTTGTGCAGTTTTAATAGGCAAGTAGGCCAACATGTACAGTGGTGCCCCAAATATTACAGTAGTAAAACCATATTGAATTTTGTCTTGGTAGTTATTATTGCAGAAACGAATGTCCTACTCTGTCAGTGTACATGACAGTCAATGATTTATACTTGTATAGGATTGGAAAATGGGGAAGAGAAAAGCAGAAAAGGATGAAATGGTTGGGGTGATGGTCTTTTCTACAATTGAACCGGAAGCGCCTGACATGGACCTCATTGAAGTGTAAGTTTGTATGTGTGTGTGTGTGTGTGTATATATTATATATATATATATATATATATTGTAAAAGAATCGCACTCACTTCGGTTTGTTGCCCCTTTAAAAACACTGACCCAACACACAGAAATGGATTTTTTTAAGTGCGGTTGCGCTATTTTTAATAAACACAAAAACAAAAATAAACAAAACAAACACCTAGCTCTCTGAGCACTAACTAAAACAAAACAGGAACCTAAATTAAACAGGACAGCTAAGCTGTTTACCTGTAACAAAACAAACAAAACAGCACACACAAAAAAGGCTTCACACTACCTTTTCTTTTAATTACGGCTGTACCCACACACCAGCATAGTCGGGCCTCTGCCCTCTTCAGCAGCCGCCCAGAGCAGACTGACTGCTCTCTTTTTAAACCCTGCACCTGGCTCTAATTTTCAATAATAGCCAGGTGCAGGTAATGATCAATCAATAAAACAATTAAACAAAAACAATTAAACAATTAAACAAAACAAAAGTGTGCCTTCCGCACATGTTTTTCCAGCAGAGAGGTTTTAACCCCCTCCCTGCCATCTCACAATATGTGTATATATATATATATATATATATATATATATATATATATATATATATATATATATATATATATATATATATATATATATATGTGTGTTGTTTTTTGTTTGTTTGTGAGGTGGTTTATAAATATAACAATATATTAATGCAATTACCATATTCCTTCGAATTTAAGATGCAGCCCAAAATTCCCACCCTCAATTTGAGGAAAAAATAAAACCTCAAATAAATATGCATTTACGAAGATACAACCCCTGTTACCCATATGAAGGCAGTTTGTGGTGTTCTGCTATCACACAGAGCATTACAGTTATGTGCTGCTTATCATTTCCAGTCGTGATTACTCACAACTGTTTTTCTCCCAATTTGAGAACTGTGGTATTGCTTGGCATGTCGAAAATTACGGGGGTCTGGGATTCTGATCAGCATTTCCGATCTGTCCAAGCTGGTACTGTTTGTTAGAAACACTGAAATTGTAAAAGCTTCTCTTTGAATTCCTCAGGAGGCTAATGACGCTTCTTTGAAAATGGCTGCCTGTATGTCATGGATGATTCGAGATCAGGCAGTAATGTTTTAGTTTATTTCTCGGCAGTCAGTCATGTTGCTGTTTGTGTACTCTGGTATCACTTATTTTGTTGACAGTTTTAATAAATGCATCAATATTGTACTCTAATTTAATTTATTTTTGAGACGCAATACAGTAATTCTTTCCAACCACCATTCAGGACTCCCCCAGTAATACAATATGTGAGTAAGTACTGCAGAGACGCCTTTTCATGTTGTTGTTGTGGCTGCATTTTAGTAGTCATACGGTTCTTGCTGTATGACTTACTTATTTTAAAGACCCGCCCATCTGTCAAATTGTGTGTGCCTTGGCCCAGTCCTTTACTTGACTGTCCTTTCTTTTTATAAAGATACATAAGAGCTAACAACTATCTCAATTACATGTACTGTAGGTGTTAAATTATATATGTAATAATCGGGACTTGTGTTACCACCTAATTTTCTATGTAAGGAACCTGCAGATTATCTGTGGTTGCCTAGTGGTGAACCCCAACACAACCCCACTTCTCCAAAAACACTGACCAATTCTCTTTGCTGCTTCTATTTTTTACAACTGTAAACAGCTGTATTTCACAAGAAGTATATACTCCTTCCTTGCTTTATAAATGTTAATGTTTCAGACAGTGAAAAGTTAATAAATATATTTTGTATTTTTTTTTTTATAATAGTTTAAATTATTTAACCAGGTTTAAGCTCTGAAGCTCTTTTGGGGGATTTAAGTCACCATATTGTTGCCGATTTCTGCCTGCTTTTCATGGTGTTCATTCGTAAACATCAACAGAAAACTTACACTGCTGACAAACTCCATTGGGATATCATTAAAAACCCACTGATGAAACCAAGCAGAACCACTGGCAGATCACAGCATTGCCAGCAATAGCAACACTAGGAATTGTGTCCTGATACAGTAACACATCTAGATATAGGTCATTGGCTAAGACAGGTAGCTACATTCCTCATGTTATAGAATCCTGTGTCCTGTATAGAAAGTTGCATCCCTTGGTTGCTATGTTATTTGTATACAAACTTGGTTTCTCTTACCTAAGTGCTTGTATATTGTGTGGCAGCACATAATCAGGTCGTAATAAGCGGTAGAAAACTATAACTAGTCCCTGGGATAATCTGTGAAACTGCTTTGTTTTCTCCAGAGAGCAGAAATGTGAATCGTTCAGTAGATTTACAAAATCCATGGATGACGGAGTTAAAGACCTGCTCAATGTGGGGCAAGAGCACTGGAAGAGGTGTACTGGACGTAAGCTGAAACTGACCTGATGCTTTGTAATGTTATATGGACTTGGGTTTGGTCCCAGTCTAATTGTTCAATTTCTGCGAACTAAAACATTGTTTTGTAAAAATATAGCATAAAGCATTTTGTTGCAATTGGTTTGTAAGATTAATGAGAATGAAAATGAGAATTAAAGCAATATGTGTGTAGTAATATTGACCCACCCACACATTACAATTTCCCCCTACAAACTAATAAATAACAATAAAAAAACAACCTCAACCTCAACTCGAACAATGTAGTCCGTCCCCCCCCCCCCCCCCCCCCCAAAGTGCAGCTATTTCTTCCAATAGTAGTAATAAACAGATTCCTAATTATTAAATTATATCAATGTTTCTGGGAAAAACCTACTTGAGGGGGCTAAATTACATGATTGCATTGTCAGGTAGAACCCAGTGCTGATTTGTTATTTTTAAGAAAACAAACTTTCCTTTCTTTGTAGTAACTGTTTTTGCTAAGCTGTGGTTTATTTGGTCCTAAACTTTGCTAAAAGAGGAGAGAATAAACATTTTAAGCATGAAGGCAAAACAGGCTTTGGGTTACTATTAGAAGATTACACTAGGGGCCTGAAAAGGCATCATGTCTTTTTTGTAGGCATTCAGATTTGTATATCTGTGTCGTAGGCTTTACTGTTTTTCTCTCTGTTTCATTTCAAGCTTTGCCAAAAGAATATCAGAAGATTGGAAAAGCACTACAGAATCTCTCAGCAGTTTTCAGCAGCAGTGGCTATGAAGGTATTCTTTATGACTAGCTCTCCTTTACAACTCCTGCAATAATGTTTACATTTATAATACTATATACAGGGAATATAAAGGTGTCCCAAAAGTCAGACATAATAGGCTATTTCAAATATTCTGTCAATCAGGATGTTCTTTGTTAAATTGGGCGGCCAGACCCTGTGGACTATCTCTACCTCACACCAAAATGATCTGAAGTCGATCTGCCATTTCACACTTGGAAGAAACAGAGAGACAATGAATATTAACAATTATGCCTATGGTGCCAGACTTACACCCTAGTTTATAGGTGTCTGTTTATCTTCCCTAGTTGAACTTTATATGCACTAGAGTTCATCAGGAAACCAGACTTATTAAAATTTCTTAAAGTTGGTTTTATCTGTAGGGATAGACTCTTCTTCCAATTTGTAACCTGCTTGTGACTAAATTACAATGTAGGCCAGTCAGCAAGCTCCTGTAACAGCTTGCATTAGTATGAGATTACATCTTCAAGCTCCCATTAAATCAGGAAGAAAAAAATAAATAAAAAAATCCTCATGGGTGAATCATCACATAAATACTTCCCTTTTTAATGTGGAATGTTTTATGTCCTGGAATATTTGGCATACATGTCGTGCATATTTAATCTTTACATTTTAGTAAATCACATTATTATGTGACTTGATTTAATATTTTTCACAATTTACATTTTTCCATTTGTATCAAGGTGAAGCCACTCTCACAGATGCCTTAACAGAAGCAGGTAAAACATATGAAGAAATTGCCACATTGGTGGCAGAACAGGTAAAAAACTTTTTTTTTTCTTTACTCTTTTGTATTTTGTTACCAATTACTATTACTATTTTACAATATTTTGTACAGCTCCAGTCCCATCCACAAAGAAAATACATGTTTTTGGTGAGCAGGGCAAGTCATGCGAATGTGTTTAGAATCTGCATGCGGCGAGATGCCCATCTTTGCTGGTTACCCATATGGAATGCTGCATTGGCCGTTGTGCACATTTGAATTGGGCATTTCAAATTGGGTAGAAAAATGAAATGAGGTGAAATTGATTAAAAAATTATGACCATTCTGATTTAAAGCTGCCTAGTATGTTTTTTTATTTATTTTTTCTAGTGCAGAAAATCAGTTTTGATGGGAATGCACAACTAGCAACACTAGTTTTCCCTATGTGGGTTTCCTAAATTTAATGAGCTTGTAAAGTCATTTTCCATTATCTCAGTATAGTAACTATTATACCTTTTGGGTGTTCTATATAAACCATTAAACTACTGGCAATAGCTGCAGGGCTGTCCCGTGTCCTCCTTGGCCTGGTAGCTCACCGACATCCTCTGTAGGGTTCCTAGGTGTAAGAGACAGCTGGCTTGGACATGGGATCGAAGGAGCATTTGAAAATGAAGCTTTAAAATAATACATGTTATTTATATAAATTCAGTTGTTGATTGGCTTACTGGATGCAAAATATGTCTTTGCTTAAATGTTTTTAAAGCCAAGGAAAGACCTGCATTTTCTGATGGAAACCAATAATGAATACAAAGGACTTTTGGGCTGCTTCCCTGATACGATCGGAGTTCACAAGGTATGGGCTAATATTATTTTGTTTCTAGCAAATAGTTATCACACATATTACTGATTTAGAATTGTTGATAGGTAAACGGCTTGGATGTCCTGCTAGTCAGGAACCTGTCTGTGTAGTCAGTACTCCAACACAGAGTTAGGATTCTGTTTTGTTTTATTTCATTTTTGTATAATTAAAAGTAGCGCGTAAGCGTTTAAAAAATAAATTTCTTGTGTCCTGGGTCATTTTAAAGGGGCAACGAACCACGGAGAGGAAGCGCCGGTTTCCACCGCAGTTTTAGTTTTTTTTGTCCGTGTTATGTCTGTGGTGAAGGAACTATGCGTATTGCACAGTTCCACCTCCATTTTTTTTGCAGCTTCTCTCGGCCTCTCTCGGCCATTGAAAGCTTTTCTGGAGAAAAAATAACTAGGGATCTGTGATTGATGCCTTTTTGATGATGTTGGACAGGGTCCAACATCTGACCGGAAAGGAACAATTTTAATGTTGGACCTGGACCGCAAAGGGTTAAAATCTGCTGCTATAATCATGCTGCATGATTAATTTATTAATAGCGTTATAATTAAATTATACCAAGTCATGTTTTCTATTGGGGGTCCCCCCGAGTGGCGCATCCAGTAAAGGCGCTCCACGTGGAGTGCAGGATGCGCTCTATAGTCTGGACGTCACGAGTTCGAGTCCAGGCTATTCCATAGCCGACCGTGGACGGGAGCTCCCGGGGGCAGTGCACAATTGGCCGAGCGTTGCCCGGGGGGAAGTAGGGTTAGGTCAGCCAGGGTGTCCTCGGTTCACTGCGCACCAGACACAGCTGCTTTGTCCTTCGACGCTGTTGCTCTTGGGTGGCTGCATGGTGAGTCCGCAGTGTGAAAAAAAGCGGTCGGCTGACAGCACACGCTTCGGAGGACAGTGTGTGTTCGTCTTCGCCCTCCCAAGTCAGCGCAGGGGTGGTAGCAGTGAGCTGAGCTTAAAAAAAATAAGTAATTGGCCATTCTAAATTGAGAGGAAATAATAAAAAAAACTGGCAATGACTAAGGTTATAAAAAAAAAAATCATGTTTTTATTTACAATGACATGAAAAGATAATGGGCAGGTATTTGTTATTATTTTTGTATTTTTAAAAACCTTGTAAGAATGTGTGACTGATAAGCTAGTGATTTATTTAGCTAGCTGACAGTCACGCATCCTTATTAAACTCATGCAGACCATCTCCCGAGTTGATTCATTGATTAATTTTTGCTAATCGGGAGATGGTCACTGTATATAAACCTGCAGCTCTCTACCCTCGGGGAAGAGTGTACAGAGGAGAGTACGGGAGAGCGAGTAAGGAGAGTGAAAAAAACAACTGTTAAAAACAACTGCTAAGCATGCTGGTTTTCACCAGCACGATACTTACTTATTAGTGTATTTTTATTTCTTTGACCAATGTGCCGTTTTGTTTGTTGTTTGTTTAAATCTTCTGTTTGTTTGTTTGTTTGTTCATTTAATAAAATAGCTGAGCGCAGTAGCGCTCAGTTTCACATCCGCCATCCATTGTTTGGTTTCTGTTACTTCCTGCTCCGTGACATCACTACCCACACATCACTGCAACAACAGCTTGGTCACAGCAGGATTTTCAAAAGGTCATAAATGCCAGTGTTAATTAATAAATTGGTATGTAGCATTGATTTTGGCATTTTCATCGGTTGTTATGCTTATTTTGTCATTAAATAATCGTGCTAATGTGATTTCCGAAATTGTTGATTTAAGAAATAATGTTAATATCTTAACAAAATATCTTATTTCTTTTGTTTACGTGGGAATTTAAAAGCAGATCTGTGTTAATTGTCATAATTTATAAGGACACAATTTGCAGTTGGAAAAGGAGGGTTTTAATTAACGAAGGACAATATAACGAGGGCTTCTGTTTATTGGCTTTTATTAATTGTATTTTCCAGTGCTTATTTTTAGCTATTTTTGAGTTTTATGTAAATCGTTTTTTGGGGGGGCTTTCGTTTTTGATATACTTTATGAAATTTGTGTTTTTGGTTACTTTCCAAAATGCTTGAGTGTTTTTTTCTGTCAAAATATGTATAGTAGTAACTTGATAGTACTTGCACACTTGTACCTTCTTTCCTTTGCTGTCTTCCACAATTAAATTCTTATGGTCACAGTCTCATTATTCTGGGGTTTTTTTGTGTAGGCATTTTTGTACATTTCGCCACAATTCTGTTTTAAATCCTCCGTATCTTAACTGTAATACAGCTTTAAATCCCGCTAACAAGCCTCCATCCTGATTGTAATCTTGTTTTAAATCTCACAAGCGGCGTCTCCAATAGAAATGTAGGAATGTGCTGTCACTCAGTAGTTTAAAGTTTAAGGTATTCAGAACAAATCAATGATAGATGCAAGTCAGGAAGGCGGGACATTCCACAGCAGCACTGGGAAATGTATTTATTATTATTTTTGTAGAAGGTTTTATTTTTTAATGGAAAGAGGGTAAAGTCAACGTGAATTGATTAACCATTTCCACATTTCCACATAAATTTAATTTTTTTTTGTATCAGGGGTGTTTTATCAGGTTTTATCGGTGAAAATGGAAAATCAGAAGCCCTATATAGAACTTACCTTGAAACAGAAATGTAACAGACCGCGGCTGTGACGCCGACAATACAGAGAGAGAGTGTACAGGACCAGAGCTAATTTCTTGGAACAAATTTGTGGAACCAACAGTTTTTTTTTTTTCTTTTTCATGTTTTCATTCTTCTAAAACAAATCTTGTTCAATGAATTAGGTTTAAGAGATTTTACTTTAACTCTAGCCTAGGTGGTAGCTCAATCCCAGTGCTGTCGGTAGCCTGCAGCAATAATAAAGCCACTGGTGGGGGATCCCGAGTGGCGCATCCGGTAAAGTGCAGGATGCGTCCTATAGCCTAGAGGTCACCGGTTCGAGTCCAGGTTATCCCACTGCCGACCGTGGACGAGAGTTCCCAAGGAGTGGCGCACAATTGGCTGAGCATCACTCGGGGGGGAGAGCTTAGGTCGGCCAGGGTGTGCTCAGCACCGACCCCTGTAGACTGGCCGGGCTGGCTGCATGGAGGGCCTGCAGAGTGAAAAGAAGCGGTTGGCTGACAGCACATGTTTCAGAGGAGAGTGTGTGTGTTTGTCTTCGCCCCTCCCGAGTCAGTGCGGAGGTGGTAGTGGTGAGCTGAGCCTTAAATAATACAATTGGCTATTTCAAATTCGGAGAAAAAACAGGGTAAAAATCAATTGGCAACTACTAAATTTATAATAAATAAATAAATAAATAAATCCACTGGCAACTAATTCCCAGCTATGTTAATTTAATACATTTTGGGGTACAAACGTGACTTTTTTTGTCCTTGGTAGGTATCCATGATAAATGCTACTTAGAGTAAGTGGCGGATTTCCGAAAAATATAGCGTCACTTGTTGCTAGAAATGTTTAAATAACGTACCTGTAATTTTTTTTTTCATTGTTAACATTCTGACAACTTTTTACACTTATAACTTTAGAGGACAGATCCTAAGCTCCACTAGAGTGGACATTTTGAACAGAGATTTGAAACAGACTTTAAAGTTATAAGTGTTAAAAGTCAGGATGTTAACAATTAAAAGACAAATTACAGGTACGTTATTTAAACACTTGTAGCAACACGTTGGGACTTGTAACGCTATATTTCAAGAAACCCCGCTGGTTCCTCTTTAAGGCTAATGTTCAGTGTATTGTATCTTATTGCTAAGAGACAGAAAAGTCTAAGCTTAAAGCAATCAGCTAGCCAATCACCAAACAAGAAGATACAAAAGTGTAAAGCATGAAAAAATATACATGCTTTGTTTATTTATTTATTTATGTATTTATTGCATTTTGTAAATTGGTTGTAGCTTCAGTATGTTTGTATAACCTTATAAAGCTTATTAAACGACTAAACTATAAAGCACTATCATTTTATGAGTCAAATGGCAATAATTTGAAACGCTGAATAAATAGTGTCACATAAAAAAAATACTCAATGAAGAGGTCTTTAAACCTCTTTTTTCTATATGGTCAAAGAAGCTTGCCAGGGCTACTTCCAGCAGAGCTCAGATAATAAAAGGATTGTTTGGCACGGGCTTTAGTTATAGTAGAAAGTTGTGCAAGGTTATGTCTTCATAAAGCTTCATATCATTATTGCTTCATAAAGTCGATTGAAACCTGCTGAATAATGCTACGTTAACATATTTAATTACATATAGCTTTGTAGTTTTCCAAATACTTAATGCAAAACTGACAAAAATTGGAAAATGTGACATTTCTGTAATTTAAACTTGTGTTTTACCTTTACTAGGCAGCAATAGAAAAGGTGAAGGAAGGTGATAAACTGGTTGCAACAAGTAAAATAACACAACAGGACAAGGTGACCATGGCCAAGCGCGTAAGCACTATGTCCTATGCATTGCAAGGTAAATCAAAGAATTATATTTATTATCTAATCCAGGGTGGTGTCAAACTCAAGTTTGAACTGGCCCTCCAAACACTAACCTCATTTTAAACAATACAGGCTTGCTATACATTGTAGCATGTTTTAGCAATAAGATACTAGACAGTTGATAGGTTAATTGTTTGGCATGAGTATCAACCTAGCAGTATCTGTGCAAAATGTTTTTCATTTTGAATAATTGATTCTACTTGAATGCTGAGGGTGTCAATAAGTTTAGAGAATGTTATGAAACATTATGTGAAATGGGTACCTACTGTAGTGCTTAAGTTGTTCATTCTAATCAGGACACCGCTCAGATAACATCCTAGTCAATATAAGATCTAATATTTATTTGATTCATCATCCTACTATTATTTATTTATGCATCTGCTCCAAAGATGTAACCTATTTCTTCTGCTACTTCAATTTCAGCTGAAATGAACCACTTCCACAGTAATCGCATTTATGACTATAACAGAGTGATGCAGCTCTACCTGGAACAGCAAGTCAAATTTTATGAAACAGTAAGATAATTCCTCCTTTCCTATCCTATTTATTTGTGATTTTGTTGTCATTGTGGCTGTCAGCACTGTGTCTGTCCTGAAGCCACTAGTACATGATCCTGCAAGTCATGCAAAGTTTAGGGAATCTGAAAAAGCCAGGGTAAATTTCAATCTACCCTTAACAAATTAAATATGCTAATGAAGGATGTGCACAGAGCTGTGTTATGCACCCTCAAGCTCGATACACCATGTGCACACCCTATTCCTTTGATATTGTGCTTAATAAAAACAATATTCTGAATGAACTAGCCTACCACATAATTAACACTCGAACTGCAGTGGTTATACTCATACCTAGAACCGCCGCCGGCAGTCATTATGACGGTTTAAACAACCTCAATATTAAAATGAAAGACAAACTATCGGATACAACTCAAAAGTTTTATTCAAGCACATCATGTCAAACATCTGCACAGCCGAAACACTGTATTTAAATGAACAGTTAAACATAAAAGGGTTTATTTTCTGACTTACCACATATAAAGCACTACTTCAAAAAATGAAAAACTATAATAAAATAAACATTTCAAAAGAAACTAGTGTGTAAACAGGTATATGTACATACAAAACTGTGAAAAAACAATTAATTTTTTTAAAAAGTAACCTAAAAAAAGAAAATAACTGAATTCCCATTACGTAACGTGAATGCGCTTTCAGGGAAACAGACTTCAAAGTAGCACCCTAAGTAGCACAATCCACACACGCTTCTCAACTTTTCCTGTGCATTTACCACATACTGCTCTTTCACATTGGGCACAGATATCAGAAGTTTTATTTTTATTGCATTTAGCTACTTGGCATTATTTTCTCTTGCGTGTGTCACTGGGTGCAGGACTCAATCCAGGTTGAGCTGCATTTGTATGCTGCTTTGCAGTTTTCTGATTGAAATGTTTCTGCCAAAGCTCTGTGGCTAGCTTCAAGATGAAATCTCTCCTACTGATCTTTTCCCCGGTGCATTCTTTGTACAAAATGAAGGAATTGATGGCTTATAGGTCCAGTACATTGTAAAATACAGCAACTGGCCACTGGCAAGAACCGGCTTTCTGGTCTAAAACGTCCGCTCCGTACTTTGTGTCATTGTAGAAATCCACAGTCTCCGTTTTTTTCTTGTCAACAGTCCCGATGGCAACTGACGTATGAAGGGAGATGAGAATAATTAGATTCTTTCTCAGCTTTCACTATTGAATATTGTAAAATATTGCAGGTTATATTCAAAATAAAAACATGTATGTAAAAGGCAGTCAAAATGACTTGGCGGGATTATAAATTCCTTATTTTCATGATCCTGCCTTTCAAACACCAATGCTACCAGACCTATAGTGCCGGAGGACAACACAGATCTGGCGGCTCCGCTGCAGAGCCACAGGCGCCCTATCGGCCACAGGGGTCGCTGATGCGCGGTGAGCCGTGGATTCCCCTGCCGACCTAAGCCCTCCCTACCCGGGCAGCGCTCAGCCAATTGTGCGCCGCCCCCTAGGAACTCTCGGTCACAGTCAGCTGTGACATAGCCTGGATTCGAACCAGCGATCTCCAGGCTATAGGGCACATCCTGCGAGGAGCGCCTTTACTGGATGCGCCACTCGGGAGCCCCAGTGAGTGCTTTGTTGATATGCAGGGCCATTTAAACCCGTTTGACTGTGGAAAAAAATACTTTTAAACAACGCGTCTAAAATTAACTGCGCGTGTGAAAATTAATTAGACCTGACGTGCCTGACGCGCAATTAATAAATGGACTGCAAAGGGTTAAGGAACGAGAGGTAGAGCTAGATACAGGGCTCTTCCTGGCTCAACTCCTACCGTCTTTCTTGACAGGACCACGAGAAGGAGGGCCAGCTTCACTGGTGGAGCGCTGCAATGCCAAGCGCTGCGCAGGCCTGAAGGATCGTTCCCTAGAGTGACATGCTACTCAGTTCTCAAGAGTACGTTTCATGAACGATGCACAGATATCACACAAAGTGATGTCTGTTGAAACCTTCGGCGCATGTTCGGTCTGAGGCACACAATGCACTCTGTGACCATCCTGTGCGGACGGCTTGGTCTTGCAAGAGGTACATGCATGGAACCTAGACATGTTAAATGCTGTGCAATAGTGTGCAGTATGCTAAAAAGTGGAATTTTTTTGGTACTATATATTAGTACCTGCACACTGCACTTGGTGCACTAGGCACTCGGTACTGACACTCAGTGCAGATACGTCATTTGTTCCCGACGCTCGGTACCTACATGTGTACTCAGTGCTGACACAGTACTCTCTCTGCACCGACATTCGGTGTCGACTCGATGCACTCGGTACAGACGCTCGGTACCGAAGCAGTAACCTCAAACTCGCAAGCCAGATCGGGGGCGATACATCACAGTTACTGTAAGTGGTACGTTAGCAGGGATGCCCACATGCAAGTCAGCCACTGGCTAAACTGCGTAGTCAGTGTGAACACCAAACCAGCAGCAGCCTGCACCGAAACAGTAACCTCGGTCCCTAAGGATCGGGGGCGACAAGTTGCAGTTACTGCATGTGGTGAATCAACAGGGGTGCCCACCTGCGAGTCAGCCACTGGCTAATTCTAAATTCGTGCACGAAAATAGAAAAAGCCTGCTTCAAAAAGCCTTTGTAATTGCACTGCAGAAGCAGGACTAAAACAGCATCAAGCTGCTATTAGGAATGCCTACAATAGCTACTCGGAATTTTTCGATACTTACTTTGTAAGAATGAAAAACAGAAAAACATATATACACACCGGTGGAAACGAAAGCGAAACCACACGGTCCACAAAATATTCTTATATTTATTTACATGTAATAAATACACAATAAAATTTACAGAAAAAAAATATTTTTTTATATACTCCAACTGGAGCGAGTCAATCTAATGTACTAGGATCCCGGGAAGGAACAGCTAATCGAGCCGCAGGCTTCCCACGGCACACAAGACATGGGATGTAACCAGCACAGACTAATAACAGAAACAGCTTGAAATAATATTTTACTTCAGCGATTCTGTAAATATATATATATATATATATATATATATATATATATATATATATATATATATATATATATATATATATAAAAGCAAGCTTAGAAGCGCTAACAATAGGTATATAGAGAAGAAAGATACACTTCTGTCTCAGGAGTAATCAGCATGGCTGAAAAAAGAAAATGGCGATGATTGTAGGGGTCACTGCTGTTTATGGTTGCGGGGCGGAGCCTCAGCAGCACCACCCTGCTCTAGGGAGAATCTTTGGTATAGAGTTTTCAGTTTGGGTGTCTTAAAGGGAAACACCCATTTTGTAATGGTTAATATTCCCTACTTGAAAGGGAGTTTATGTTGACTCAGAAATGTCTTCTAGACAACGTGGGGAAGCTATAAAAAAAAGGCCAACAAGATGCTTGGATATATAGTGAAAAGTGTTGAATATAAATCAAGGGAAGTAATGTTAAAACGTTACAATGCATTAGTAAGACCTCATCTAGAATATTGTGTTCAGTTTTGGTCACCTCGCTACAAAAAGGATATTGCTGCTCTAGAAAGAGTGCAAAGAACAGCGACCAGAATTATCCCGGGTTTAAAAGGCATGTCGTATGCAGACAGGCTAAAAGAATTGAATCTATTCAGTCTTGAACAAAGAAGACTAAGCTGCGATCTGATTCAAGCATTCAAAATTCTAAATGGTATTGACAATGTCGACCCAGGGGACTTTTTCGACCTGCAAAAAGAAACAAGGACCATGGGTCACAAATGGAGATTAGATAAAGGGGCATTCAGAACAGAAAATAGACACACTTTTTTACACAGAGAATTGTGGGAGTCTGGAAACAACTCGCCAGTAATGTTGTTGAAGCTGACACCCTGGGATCCTTCAAGAAGCTGCTTGATGAGATCCTGGGATCAGTAAACTACTAACAACCAAACAAGCAAGATGGGCCAAATGGCCTCCTCTCGTTTGCATCCTTTCTTATGTTCATATGTTCTTAAATAAAAAAAAAAGTTTGCAATACTGATAAATATGCTTTGCCTTTCAAACAGTGTTACTTCAGCACAGTACTTCAATTTGCAGAAAATAAGTCTTAATACTGGCTCAATGCACTTATAACACAAACTGATTCTTTTTAAATTGCTAAAGATTTTCACATCAGGACTTTCATCAATGAGGATCCAGGAAACGTCTGAGAGTATGTCACTGGGTTGGCAGGGCAAGGATGAATCAGGAGATACACTGCAGCTCCTTTGAACAAGCTTAACAGTCCTAACACTCTTCTTACAAAAAAACTGTCCAAAACACCTAAAAGTTTAACACTACTCTTGACATGCGAAGGTTGATTGCTTCAGTCCACATCCACTCTTGACATGCAAAGGTTGATATGCTTCAGTCCACATCCACTCTTGACAGTACCTCTCACTCACAAAAAATAGCGTTTTCTACATCTGTATTTGTTTTAGCTGTATTCTGCCCGTTTCAGACCAGACATTTCTTTCATCCAGAACTTAAGTTTTGTTTTTGTTAACAGATAAACGACTAATTTTTTTTAAAGTTGCAGGCCAGCTACAGGATGGACAAGATTAGTGTGCTTTAGTGTGCTATAAAACAAATTACTTTCTATGTTTTGAATGTCTATGTTTTCATGAAGCGCCTTTCTTTGACAATGACTCACTGCTGGCAAGACCTGCGCTTTGCTCAGCCCTTGGTTTTGTCCAGGAAAAAGCTCAAGTCGGCCTCTTCATTAACCCAGCATTACTCAGTTCCGGTTCACTTTTCACGAAAGAACTCGACCCACACAGTCTTTCTTCCAAAAATAATAAAACAAACGCAAAAAGACACAATTTCAGTTCAGCATCGGAAAAGAACACAATTATAAAGTCCTCAAACAGCGACTGTTTTCTCTTTTTATAAAAGAAAAAACTAGCTAATTTATTTTTTAGCACACCTCTACACTTTCCATGTGACACACTTAATCCGCCATCTTATCTCCATCCTTCTTCTCAGTCTGACTCCACTCTTCTTCCCATAATGTTATATTCCAATAGGCTAGCCATTACAGAACTCAACAATTTAATTGGCCAGGCGAACTGTTAATTTGCATAGAACTTTCTAGATTTCTTAAAGCAAAAGTACTGTATCTCTAACTACTACGTAGTATCCTTCACGTTTGCTTAATAATAAAATAAATATTTTGGATTGCAATCTGCAACTTCTGTTCCTGTCTGCTTCCTGCTTACACCTAACATCAGACCCTGGACCATCACCACATTTGTTGGCAGTGGTGGGATTTGGCCAGTGGCCCACAGGAGCAGCATGTGAGACTGTTCTGAGCAGAAGTGACTTTCGATTGGAACAAGGAGAGACCTGAGCTAAAGTCATGACCCCAAAACGTTCTCGTGATGAGCGGCCAGAGGAGAGTGAAGGTGAGGCGACAGCAGCAGAGGACAGCTCAACAGCAATCCATGTCCAGCAGCAGCAGACCCACTGGTGCTGGAGCTTGCCGGTATATTTAAATCATACTTTGAAATGCAGCAGTGGAGGGAGGAAAAGGTGGAACGTGAAGGAGCTAATCTGGGATAATGATGGAAGATGATGTAGCACCAGTTCATAGAACTCCAAGAAGAGGTAAAGCTAACGGGCCAAACCAGGACAGAGGAAGATAGGGCCGGCAGAGCCAGTTCCTTTTCTGGACCTGAGCAGTCTGCCGAGCTAGGCAAAGGGCCATTTATGGGCTGGAGGGAACAGATACTGCCTAAGCTGGAGGAGTCAGATGATATTGAGCAGTATCTGATCACTTTTTGCGCGCATAGTGACAGCCTGTGCATTGGGCAAAGCCCGCAATCTGTTTGTAGCCATGAACACTGAGGAAACCATGGACTATGATAAAGTAAAGGAAGCTATATTAAACAAATATGAATTTAATGTGGTCAACAAAAGTGTTTTTGGTCCATGAATGTTTTGTCAGGCGAAACTCCCAAAGAACTTTATGTCCATCTGCTGGAATTGTATTGTAAATGGATACAACCAGAAAACAGGAGATCAGAGAAATTATCATCGTGGAGCAGTTCCCGAGGATTGTCAACCCAGAGGTGTACATTTGGATTAAGGAGCACAATCCCTCTTCAGCCCTGGAAGCTGCCAGGCTGGCTGAGATTTTTGTGTCGGCACGTAGAGGACAGAAGACCTACCACTACACCCAAGGGACCAGCATGCCCAGCCAGGGTAAGTCTGAGGGGTTTGGGGAAGGTGTTGGTTATGTTAAAGTGAAAAAGTATCCCAATGCAACTGTTAAACCTAGTAAGAGCAAAATAGTGTGTTATAACTGTGGACAAGAAGGTCATATTAAACCTAATTGCCCTTTGAGGAAACCCAAGACAGCTAATTTTAGCTATGTGCCTAGTCTGCCAGGAAAAATGGAAACTGGTTTAGAGCAGTTATTACAGATTTCTGTTAATAAAACTGTCCAAGCCTTGTTAGATACAGGAAGCTCTCAGACATTAGTATGGGATACCTTTGTTCCAAGAGAATGGCATTAGGTGTGTCAATGGAGAAGAACAAGCTTACCCCACAGCAGATGTGTATTTGGTTATACAAGATCAAACTTTACTAGTAACTGTGGGTGTGGTACAAGAATTATCCTACTCTATAATAATTGTCCAGGCTATACCAATTCTTGTAGATTTGGTACACCAAAGTAGATTTTTTTGGCCAGGGCTGTACACTGACGTGATTAAATATTTAAAGACATGCTCAGAATGTCAATTAGCATGAGGAGGAGGGAGGCCAGGAAAAGCTCCCCTGATATCCCTTCCTGTACTTGATGCTCCATTTGAGAGAATTGGCATGGATGTGATAGAGCCCCTGGAAAGAAGCAGATTAGGCAACAGGTTTGTTCTGGTAATTTGTGACTATGCTACACGTTACCCACAGGCTTTCCCAATGAGAAATGTGAAGGCTAGGCAGGTGGCTACAGCCTTATTACAGCTGTTCTCTAGAGTAGGCATACCAAAAGAAATACTTACCGACCAGGGAACCAACTTTAGGTCTAAGCTGTTAAAGCAGGTTTACAAGTTGCTGGGAATTAAGGCTATAAAGACCACACCTTACCATCCCCAGACAGACGGGCTGGTAGAGTGTTTTAACCAAATGCTAAAGAATATGATGAGCAAGTTTTTTGCAGATACCGGCTTGGATTGGGACCAATGGATTCCATACTTGCTATTTTCCTACCGTGAAGTTCCCCAGGTGTCAACAGGAATTTCTCCCTATGAGCTGCTGTATGGCAGGCAAGTGAGAGGTCACCTGGATCTTTTGAAGGGAATCCAAGAAAACAGAAAGCCTGAATGTCGCAGCATATGTTCTGAAGATTTGAGATCAGTTGGAGAGGATGTCTGCCTTGGCAAGAGAACCTTGAGGAGGCAAAAAGACACCAAAAGGCCTGGTATGATAAGGCAGCCTGATCGCGGTCTTTTAACCCAGGACAGCAAGTTGTACTCGTGCTACCCACCAAGGACAGTAACTTTTAGCCAAGCGGCAAGGCCTTTATGAAGTATTGAGCCGAATGGGTCCCCTCACTTATGAAATCTTTATGCCAGATCGCCAAAAGAAGGCAAACCTACCACACGAAGAGCACAAAGCGAGCCAACATATGTTCATCAGGGCTGTGGAGGATGAAAAGGAGGAAGAATAACTATTTTCCTTAACCTGAAAGTTGAGACTTAAGCCACTTGACTGTAGAACAGCAGGATGAGATAAGGTATTGTCTGAACCCTGAAGTATTCCAAGAAAAGCTCAGATACACTGACCTGATTCAACATAAATATACCTGAAGGATAGCGGTCCAATGAGCCAGTGGCCCTATAGAGTATCAGAAATGTTACTCCCAATACTTAAAGTCGAAGTGGAGTTGATGTTATCTTTGGGAGTTAGAGAAGAATCCATCAGCGAATGGAGCAGTCCCATTGTCTGTATAGACTTCCATAAAATCAAACTCCGTCACCAACTTTGACCATCCCCATGTCCCAAATCGACGAGATGGTGGAGAAACTTGGGAAGGCATAGTACATAAGTGCCCTTGACCTGTGTAAAGGGTACTGGCAGGTACCAATGGCACCAGACTCAAAAGAGATTACAGATTTCCATTTGTACATTTCCAGTTCACTGTGATGCCTTTTGGTTTGCAGGGTGCTCCTGCCACTTTCCAAAGACTGATGAATCAAGTGCTACGGTGAACTGAAACCTTCTCTACAGATTACCTAGATGACATCATCATCTTCAGTCAGAGCTGGGAAGATCACCTGCGTCATCTAAAATGTGTCAACCAAAAGTTGCAGCAGGCAGGATTAACTGTTAACTCAAATAAATGTGTCTTCCAAAGCAGGAGACCATCTACCTCGGATACCATCTGGATAACGGGGTGCTTCGTCCCCAGATGGCGAAGGTACAGGCGATTCAGCACTGTTCTGCACCAGTAATCAAGAAACAGGTGCATTCTTTTTTAGGACTGGCTGTCTGGTACCAATGGTTTATTCCGGGGTTCTCAGCTGAAGCTGCAGTGTTGACGGATCTGACAAAGAAATCCAGCCCCAATAAGGTCAAATGGAATGAGGCCTATGAGCAAGCATTCCTTCAGTTGAAGGAAGCTTTGTGTCAAGACCCTGTATTACAGAGCCCAGATTTTGACCAACCATTCGTGGTTCAGATGGATGCATCTGGAGTTGGATTGGGAGCAGTCCTTACTACAGGGTGAGCAGAAACTTTTGCGGCCTGTACTCTACATCGGCAGAAAGATGTTTCCTAGCGAACTTAACTATTCTACCATGCAGAAAGAATGTTTGGTGATTAAAGTGGGCACTTGACTCACTGCGATACTATTTATTGGGCTGAACATTTCTGTTAGAGAAGGACCATCGAGCACTGCAATGTCTGCGCAAAATGAAATATTTAAATGCCCGAATTACTCGATGGTATTTGAGTCTGCAACCATTTTCTTTTGAGGTCAAGTATAGGCCTGGATCAGATTGCGGACTTCCTTTCTCGTATTCCCAAGGAACACAAGACCTTGAGGAAGGGTAAATGTGATGGAGCAAGCCCCATCCCATAAGTGAAAAACAAAAGAAAACAAGCACAAATAAAAGTTTTTAACATAGGACTTCCTTTTGTATTAAAACAAGAACTGAAATAAGAACCTCTGACTGTGAACGCAAACCTTGATAACATGTAACGTCATGGTAACTGGTGAAACAATAGAAATAAATGTACTGCAAACGTAATACCGATCCGCAAAAAGGGAGACAAAGCCGAACCAGGTAACTACAGACCAATAAGCCTAACTTCTATTATATGTAAACTTATGGAAACTATAATAAGATCTCAAATGGAAAATTACCTATATGGTAACAATATCCTGGGAGACAGTCGGCATGGTTTTAGGAAAGGGAGATCGTGTCTAACTAACCTGCTTGACTTTTTTGAGGGTGCAACATTGACAATGGATAATTGCAAAGCATACAACATGGTTTATTTAGATTTCCAGAAAGCTTTTGACAAAGTCCTGCATAAAAGATTAATTCTCAAACTGAACGCAGTAGGGATTCAAGGAAATGCATGCACATGGATTAGGGAGTGGTTAACATGTAGAAAACAGAAAGTACTGATTAGAGGAGAAACCTCAAAATGGAGTGAGGTAACCAGTGGTGTACCACAGGGATCAGTATTAGTAGGGACCTACCTAAATCGCGATTTCGCGGAAATCGTGAAATTGAGGGGTCACCGCGAAATTCACCTCTTAGGGGCCAATGCATACAAACAAGTACGACGAGGAAAAAAAAAGAAAACTTGTTTAAAGGAACTACTGCACAATGCAAGTGACGCAAACTACGTGTCTTCCTTCTGCCCTTTTTTATTCCTTTGCCGTCCTGTGTGCATTGCACTTAAGCAAAAAACAAACAAACAAAAAATGTCCATAAGTAACAAGTTTACAAAATAAATTCTCCAAAGCAGTTAACGTTTACTATTCAAATGACAAAGTTTTAATCAGCCTACCAGTGCGTCTTTACTGCTTTTATGTGACCTGTACTGTGGGGCGGGACAAAGTTGGTGCTGAATTGTTTTGATTTAGGTTGCTAAAATCTAGTTTTCAGCATTGGAGGGGAAATAGTAGAAATGGATGACAAAAAAAGCAAAGTATATTTCGGCTGATGATCGTTTTAAGATATTTCCCAAAGAAACTACATGCAGACTGAGGTAATTGTTTTCCATATCTTAATGTGTATTTGGAGAAAATACGATCGATCGCTATTTAGCTTCAGAATCACACATTAAACAAAAGGCTGCTTCAGAGGCTGCTGAACAGAACGTAAAATAAACAGCTTTCAGAAACCAAACTGGAAAGTCAGCGCAGACAAGAAGTATTCCTGTCTGCAAGTTAAATCAGTACTAAAACGATCCAGCACAGCCACCTCACTTCAACCTGCTGCTTACAGTTGGAATTTTAGACCCGAATAGTCACGTCTTCTTTGTTTTGACTCGGTACTAATAAAATAAATTGGATGGGACAAATAACATGACAACGAACGTGCTGCATACATTGACTTTATTAAAGTATGCCAGATGCCCTTGTGTAACCGAGTTTTTGGGCTGTTTCTAATCGATTTCCACATCTGTATAACTTGGCAAAGCTTTGCCTTAACTTCCAACCAATTCATTGGATGCAGACGTGCAGTCTCAATGTATGGGCAAGTCAACTGCAGGGGGATGCTGCATACTCGCCTTTAACAAATGCCAGCACTCTGTTTTAGTAAGGAAGCAAGTACCACTATTTTTAGGCTTGATAGTGTTCTGAAATACTGTCTACTTAGGTTTATTTAATATTTAAACATGTCCACAAAATCCTAATTTTATTCCGCAACATACCTGTGAAAAATACGTAAATTTACCGCGATTTAAGTAGACCCCTAAGTATTAGGTCCTCTGCTATTCCTAATCTACATTAATGATTTAGATTCTGGTATAGTAAGCAAACTTGTTAAATTTGCAGACTACACAAAAATAGGAGGAGTGGCAAACACTGTTGCAGCAGCAAAGGTCATTCAAAATGATCTAGACAGCATTCAGAACTGGGCAGACACATGGCAAATGACATTTAATAGAGAAAACTGTAAAGTATTGCATGCAGGCAATACAAATGTGCATTATAAATATCATATGGAAGATACTGAAATTGAAGGGAACCATGAAAAAACCTAGGAGTCTATGTTGACTCAGAAATGTCTTCATCTAGACAATGTGGGGAAGCTATAAAAAAGGCCAACAATATATTGCTCGGATATATTGTGAGAAGTGTTGAATTTAAATCAAGGGAAGTAATGTTAAAACTTTACAATGCATTAGTAAGAACTCATCTAGAATATTGTGTTCAGTTCTGGTCACCTCGTTACAAAAAGGATATTGCTGCTCTAGAAAGAGTGCAAAGAAGAGCAACCAGAATTATCCCGGGTTTAAAAGGCATGTTGTATGCAGACAGGCTAAAATAATTGAATCTATTCAGTCTTAAACAAAGAAGACTACGCGGTGATCTGATTCAAACATTCAAAATCCTAAAAGGTATAGACAATGTCGACCCAGGGGACTTTTTTGACCTGAAAAAAGAAACAAGGACCAGGGGTCACAAACAGAGATTAGATAAAGGGGCATTCAGAAAAGAAAATAGGAGGCACTTTTTTACACAGGGAAGTGTGAGGGTCTGGAACCAACTCCCCAGTAATGTTGTTGAAGCTGACACCCTGGGATCCTTCAAGAAGCTGCTTGATGAGATTCTGGGATCAATAAGCTACTAACAACCAAACAAGCAAGATGTGCTGAATGGCCTCCTCTCCTTTTGTAAACTTTCTTATGTTCTTACTTACCTGTTGTTGTACAAATGATGTTCTGCTGGTTGACATCTATGAGAAAGAAAAGCATACTTGTTTAAAGGACATGCTAAATGCTTGACAGTTATCTCCCTGAAAAGGTGCACATTTTCAGAGAGATATGCTGACGGTGATAAGTAGTAAAATAGTAGGCTACAACAGTAAATTAAATTATTTAATTACTTCTAACTTTAAACTATTCTAGATAGGGTTGATGATTAGAAGTGTAGCAAGGCTATGTTCTATTTTTATGAGGTAAAATAAAACTTACCTTTGGAAAAACCTTGTAAAGTTTTTATATGAATTTGTAACAGCGAGTCCTGAGCGGCGCCATGTTTGTGTGGGGCGTCATTGTCTAGTGAACCGCCATTTTGGGAATTGTTAAGCCCTCTGTTTTACTGTAATTCAGATAAACAGATAAACTGCCTTTTACAATACATGTTTTTATTTTGAATATAATCTACAATATTTTATTTCTATATACAAGCCTGTTGTTGTCTCTACTGGACCTGGCAGACATCAATTATTTCGTTTTGTATAATGAATGCACCAGGGAAAATATCAGTAGCAGAGATTTCATCTTGAAGCTAGCCACAGCGCTTCAGCAGAAACATTTCGATCAGAAAACTGCAAAGCAGCAGGCTGCAGCAGCTCAACCTGGATTCTGTGCTGTACCGAGTTGCACACACGCAAGAGAAAACATATGTTACTTTTGTTTTAAATTAAAAACTACTTTCATTTTTACAGTTTTGTATGTGCATATACCTGTTTACACACTAGTTTCTTTTGAAATGTTTATTTTATTATAGTTTTTCATTTTTTGAAGTAGTGTTTTATATGTAGTAAGTTAGAAAATAAACCCTTTTATGTCTAATTGTTCATTTAAATACAGTGTTTCGGCAGTGCAGATGTTTGGTATGATGTGCTTTAATAAAAACGTCTGAGTTGTATCTGACAGTTTGTCTTGCATTTTAATATTGATTTAAAATGTACCGTCATAATGACTGTCAGCGGTGGTTTTAGGTATGAGTATAACTGCGGCGGTTCTAGTGTTAATCCATGGGAGGGGCTACCTGAGCAGATATATAAGGCAGAACATGGAGAGGGAGAGAGAGAGGGTTATGCTATTGAAACCTGACTAAGTGAATTCTTCAGTCCTGCATTAGGATGTTTGTTTTTCTTTTGTAAATAGTTATAATGGTGTTTGAAGTTCTTCTTTTGTTTGTGTTCACTGATTATTTGCTTAATAATAAAACAAGTGTTTTGGATTGCAATCTACAACTTCTGTTCATGTCTGCTTCTAACACCTAACATCAGACCTTGGGCCATCACCACAATGCTTAACACATGAGTCATTGGAAAAGCAGGAAGTGGTGAGCCAAATTATCAAAGCTTCTGTTAAGAGTCCTTGTAAAGGAAATAAATTGCAGATTTTTTTCTTGGATTATGATTATGCTTGATAGGAAGGGGTGAAATAAAAACAATATGTAGAAGCCATAGCAACTGTTACAAAATGCTGTTAAAAAAAACAAATACTTGTTTACCATAATGTGTTAGTCTTTCTTAAAGGAAAATATGAGACCTAAAAAGTGAAAGGAATTCATATTAAGTATAATTTACTGGAATTCAATGTCAGGATCATGACTGCTTGTATGGGTATGGAGAGAGGTGATTTAAGGACTATTTGGCCGCTTGTCCTGTCTGTTAAAGGGAGTAGAATGAGCCACCACCCTCTGAAAGAGGAACTGATCTGACGATGCCAGGATCAGCAGGGTGGGCCGTGACAAAGCCACGTCCTTCCCCCCAGAAAGTCAAGACTGAGCGGATCCCCCAACTCCACTTAAGTGCAGGAATAAACAAAATAAATGAATAAAATATACTCAACCCCCCCAAACGCTGTTGACGTGTAGCTAGTTGAGTAACAGCTATGTCTTCTGGAGCAGTTCTAATGTACCGTTCTACAACACTGGAGGCCCATCTGCCAAGGAGTTTGATCATGGATGGGAAAGTCCAGCTTTGCCTGCTGAAGTGGCTGCATCAATCCTGAAAGAATGGCCTGAAAAAATTGTGGAATAGAAACCTGCGTGAAGTAATAGGCTGGATAGGTGGATTGAAAAACATGATCGAGTTACTGGTTTATTTGTTTCTGTTACGAACAAAGGGTCTTGGGGAGAATTATTAAAAGTCTTGGCTAAGGTGTAAGCTAAACTTGTAGATGGAGTTGTAGGGCAAAAGGTTGAAGGAATCTTATGGTAGTGAATATGGACTCCTTGTTGAAGACATTCCACTTTGGACGATGGAGAAGGAGAAGATAGTAAGTCTCTGTCATGTAGACGTCACTGATCAAAGATTTATTGCTGGATTGATTTAAGAATAGCATGCGAATCCACCAGTTCTCCCCCCCCCCCCCCCCCCCCCCCCCAAAAAAAAAGAAGCTATCATGCATGAAGTTTCCATGAGGAGGTCCGTGTAAGGGAAAAAAAAAACATTTCTCATCTTAGAAATTAGTGTAGATAACATGTTTGAAGGTGGTAGGATTGGGTGAGAATTTTTGAATTCCACATAATAAGGATGCTTCTGGTAGTCCGGTGATAGTCTTAGGTTGAATTGATTGTAGATAGCTGGAGGTGAAGTTTTTTCATGACATGTGTGATGAAGACCAGGAACTGATCGGAAGACTCGATGTGGCAGGAAAGATCGTAAGCTGAACAAAAATGGAGCTAGGATTTCCAGCCTGTATTGTATGAAGCAAAGGGGGGAATAGGGTCTTGTTGGGGATAGGGAATTCATCATGAGTTTACGTTGGATCTTGAAGAATGTTGCTTCTTATAGAAACATGAGAAATTCTAGAATGAGAAAAGGCCATTCAGCCCACCTATGCTCGCTTGCTTTGATGCAAGCGTTGTCTGTTAGCACTCAGGAGAGGAAAAACAAAAAAAACCCTAACCAAGTTAGTAGGGGAAATGAAACCTCTGGGAATCTATGGCTAAAGGGACCGCCCTTCCTTCAGGCGTCTAGCTAAAGGTCTTATTATGGTCACAGAGAGGGTTAAACAGTATTGTTCATGACAGCATCCAGTCTATTTATGAAGTGACCAGTGTTTTAATGCATATTTATCAAGAACAAACAGCACAGACCAAATTAATGCAGACAGAAACATTTGTGTTTCTTTCCATCTGATGATGTAGATATCCTTCTGCCTGGTGTTGATGGCTGAAGTGTAATGCAGGCTCCAGGGATCAGTTTATTTTGCCTCCCCATGCATCAGCACACACAACGGCTGCGATGCTGGCTCCGGGGATCAACCACAGTGCGGTCTCCCCAGTGCATCAGCATGACAACCGCCTGGATTGAGCTAAGTAGGGTACATATCTGGGGTCTTCAAGTGGGCACCTTCCATCCTTGGTGTTTCGGGGACTAGCCCACGACACCTCAAGAGGACGACAGTGATTCTGGAGTCCCAGCATCACCCCACTCCATCCCCCACTCAACTCAGCCCAGCTTACTTACCTGTACATCAGCGTTGCTTTCTTTCTGTTGTGCTTGAGATCCCCAGCCAGAATCTTTCAGTCTCAACCACAGCCAGTTGCTGCTCCTTTCTGCTGCTTCAGATAAGTTCTTCACTGTGTGACGCAACTCTTGGCCACTGAACCCGACATCTCTAAGAAACCGGGTTGTAGAGTGTGCCACAAATCCTCGACAACCCACCTCTACTGGCTAAATGCAGACTCTCCATCCTCACTGTTCCGCTTCAGCAGCTAGTTGAGCATACTGAAGTTTCTTCCTCTCATACGCCTCATCCACAGCATCCTCCCATGGTACTGTTAACTCTACCAGATGAACAAGGCGTGCTGATCCAGACGACAAGACAATGTCTGGTCGAAGGTTAGTGGTGGCAATCTCAGGTGGAAAAATAAGCCGTTGACCAACATCTGCCAGCATTTTCCAGTCTCTAGCAACTTCCAGGGCGAGGCTTGGTTTTAACTCATTTTCTTGGTGGTTGCTCTCCTGGATGGAGGAATGTTTTCTTTTGTGTGTAATGCTTTGATGGAACTGGTGGCATGTTACGCTTGTCTTCCAATGCTAAGGCCAAACATCTCAGCACCTGGTCATGGCACCAAATTGAATGAATGGTTCATTGATAACAAATAAACAGTATTTTCAATGTTGAGAGCCACCGAGGCGACAGGCTCAGGACTGTACAAACAAGTAAAAGCATAACAAAACACGAAGCACGGCGGAGGAAAAGGCGGGCAACATGAAGCTGAAAGAGGCATGGCGAGCCTCCCAAACAACACTCCCCAAACAAACGCACATAGACAACCAGCACGTGAATAAACCAATAGACCAAGCACAGAAAATATAACAATGCAGTAACAATCCTGCAGTAAACAAAAGCCTGGCGATGCATAGGGAAGCGAAGACTGCAGAAAAAAAAAAATCTGTGTGTTGTCTGTGTCTGTATTTTGATCTGGCGGTGCAGTTGTAGAATACAACTGGGATTGTGACGGCAACGTCTGGGTGAGTTTACCTGAGATTTATATAGGGATGATCTAATGAGCAGTTATTCAGTAATCCTAGAGAGAGAGAGCAATAATTCAATAATCCCTTCCATGAATATCAGCCTAAGCTTCCAATAATAATTCTACTTATTTGTTCTATTGGATTCTTTATTCTTGTGGTCATTTATTTTACCTCTGTAATGCTAAAGCGTGCAGTCTGGTGACAAAAGTTCCATTAACTATAGGTATTAGTGGCACATTGCTGTGCACTTGGTCTTTAAGTCTTGCCTTGAGCAGATTCCACTGTGGGCTGAAAAAGTCAGGTTGTCAATAATACTGATGTTACAGTGAAAGACATGACAGGACTCACTTAAAAACACAGCTTGGGCAGTGTTCAGCACTCGTCAATCAGAAGGAGAATGATGGAGCTATTATGCTTGAGTACAAGCTGTGTAATGGTAATAAAATGAATGTGTCACATGTCGCGAGGATGTGATCTAGCATAAAAATGTTTCTTTCATCTCTTTGACAATCTGTAAATGTACAGGGATAATACATTTTCAAATCATGTGCTCATTTTTTGTAAAACAAATTACTAAAGTTGCAGAACAAAACAGCTAAGATGCTTGTCAGGGCTCTTAGATTAATCGCTTGGTTTATTTATTGAAGCTTTGTAACATACATTTTTTCTTGGTAAAAAAAAAAGTACAGTATTTAACTTATACTGGACTGTAGGTGATTGCTGCATTTGGTTGTATTCTTGTCTCCAGAGTGATTAGAAAGTTACCAAAATGCACCTACAGAACTGTAAGAGAGGCTGTTTAATGTGAAATCAAGGATTTGTCTCTTTTGAATGTCATAAAATGAATTACGGAGCAGCCGGGGGGCATACTTTTTCTTAAATGTATCACTTGGGTTTTATAAACTAAAAGGTCTAGTTTTATAATAATATTTAATATTTTCATTGTGCTGTTGTATTACTGCTGTGCAACTCCCTTGTCTATCATTTGTGCTGGAGGCAGTGAGATTGCAGCTGATTTTCCATAAAACGCTGTAGGCACTATATTGCCACTGAAGATTACCTTTAGGACAATAGTGATGTTGCACATGGCAGCGGTACAGCATATCAGCAGGTTGTCCTGAATTTCATTATTTAAAAAAAAAGACTGGTTTTCAGTGTAGGCGAAAATAAAATCCTTTCTAAACCATAATTCGTTGAAATTGATTTTACTTGTTCTTTTAAACAATTTATACATTTTGTTTACAGTTCCACACGCTATGAAGCTAGAGACTAACTGGGTATAAGTGGCAAAGCACTCCAAGTATGTACAATACATGACGCTAGCACTTAATATATTGCTGAGTATGCATATGATAATGATGTCTTTTCTTTTCTAGATTGCTGAGAAGCTGAGGCAGGCCCTCGGTAGGTTCACCACCATGTAGAGAAGACTACCAAACAGAAGAAATCCTTTCTTTGAATAAGTGTACAGTGAATCCTATCATCTGTAATGTACTTTATCTTGGTCATTGCCACATTTTATAAGAAAAAAACCCAAAGTTATTGAGTTATTTGCTTAGGTGTTGCATGCATATGGGTTTGTATTCAATGGGAGAAGCCTCTATATTATAATGTTGATACTATAAAGTGATTTTTGTCAACAGACACATTATAAATCAGCTTAATTATACACAATGTATATACATGCTAATTATGTTTTTTCTAGCCTATACTATTATTTTAACATGGGAAAACAAGCCAACTATTTAACATTGAAAAGTAAAGGGAGGCCTGGACCAGCATAAAAAAGTTGGCATCCCTGAAAAATTTAAATACAGGTATTTTTTATTTTATCTGAAAATATGTTTAGAATAATGGCATAAACTATTTTTTTTTCTATCGACAGATTTGTGTAACACAAAATGCCTTATTACCATATAGAAACCTGATTCCAACAATATATGAATGCCTTTTTTCATTAAATTATCTTGGATTGATTATTTTTTTTTTTTAATCCATGTTGTTTTTGTAGTTTATTCCAGTATATGTGTAGTATTCAGATCTTATTGCCACAATTACAACACTCAACCACCATGAGATACTTGCTTTGCACCATGTAAAAACACTATAAGAGATTAATAAAACAAATACAAATAAAATGGAAGTGACGTCTGCATAATAATCATGTTTTTTTTTTTTGTTTTTTTTTAAATACATGTCCCTAAGGTTAGGGAAGATGAAGGCACTGGCACTTTTTAGGCACTGTTTTGTTGTCACAGTTGGTTTTGTTTTCCAAATACAGAGTAATTGAAAAGGGGTCTTCCAAAACCAGCCATCTTCATGACAAATTAATATGCCTGTAAATCCTTCATTTTTTTTACCTACTGAATCCATTAAATGCCAGAGAGACAGCAAATGATTTGGGTTTGATTTCAGCAAGCAGTACCTACACTGGATATTTTTAGAGCATTTTAGAGCACCATGGAATCCACCTTATGCACCAGCCTCTTATTTTAGGAGTAATCCCTGTATACACACATATACTGTCTGTGGTTGATGCAAGCCAGAGTGATTCCCCAGTGCTCTACAATGTCATCAAAATCCAGTATGACTTATCCTGGCAGGGTACATGTGTGCTGTGAAATTAGGTAATTCAATATTAACCCTTTATGACCGATGATTGCCCATCATTTGGTGCCCCTACTTGTCAAGTTTGCCATGTCACATTGTAATGACCATATACTTTTTTACTAATTTATATGAAAATAGATTGTGCAAGTCTAAAAGCATGGCTTGCAAACAGATATTTCTTTAATCTAGTGTGTACCAGATATTTGCCAAAAAAAAAATTTCAACACTGCACCTTTGAGACCTACTGAATGGATGTGCATGGCAGAGAAAATGTATGAAACCATTGTGTTAGCTACAATTATTTTAATCATTATTTGCATTGTATCACTTTCACCCACAGAATTAAATCATGAATATGTTGCTTTGGGGTCGATTCGTTTTGCAGGACACACATTAGTACCCAAGTGATACAGTAGATAAATATAACTGATGACAGTTGGGTAAATTAGGGTTTACTGTCAAAATTGAATAGCAGCTTTGTGTCAGGATCCATTTTAAAGTGTTACTGCAGATAGTGGATATTTTATAATATGAATTAGACCACACAAGAAGTCAGCAGTGTATTAAAAAAAAAAAATCTACATCATTTCTGAAGAAAAGTGATCACTTAATGAAATTTATAATTAAAGTTCGGGAGGAGGGTCAGACACCAATCTCCGCATCAACAAATTGAATCATTGCGACCATTGTCAGGTCATTATTATAAGACCCAGTGGGATGGAATCCATAGAGGAAAGGGGGCACCAACGGGGGGGGGGGGGGGGTTTGTGTTTGGGTTTTTATATTATGTTGTGTTATGTATTGTTCCATGTTGTTCTTTTCTCTTTAAATAAATAAAAAACATTTGTTCAAAAAAAAAAAAAAAAAAAAAATTGAATCATTCAATTTACACATTAGCTAATTAAGATTGTTAGCACTATAAATACCTTAAGCTATAAGAGTTTCCTCCATCAAAATTTCAATTTCCGGCATCCAGTTTTTCTACAAACTCATTTTCAGCGTCCCAGCTCTACACTCGGCAACTCACAAATTTCACTAATCCTGAAAGGGCTTCAACAATCAGAATCTCTTTCTCCCCCTGCTAGCCTACCTATCACCATCAACGTATTTTCTTAAATGTTAGTAGCCTGCCTGGAGGAAGGGCAATCGAATCAGCCATGGAGTCCCAGAGGTTTATTTCCCAAAAATGGGTTTTGTTTTCCTCTCCTGCGTGCTGATGATCATTTGTTAAAGGTTGGCTAAACCTTCAAGTGGGCTATATTCAATATTAATCATGGCATTGAGACCGGCTTGTTCGTTCTGGGGGTCTCAGCCTCGTCCAGTAGGCCAGGCAGCGAGCCCTCAAACGAAGTTAGGTTTGATGCCAAATTAATGTGTACTGTATATACAACATACTTCTCTGTAAAATCGCATACTCCGCATTCTCCACAATAAATATTTGTACTAAAACATTTTGCGATTGGTGTTTGTCCTGAACTACTGAATTTGCATTTGCTTAGTATTAGGCGTTGATCTTCGAAAGAAGGACGCCAAATGTGTACCAAAGATTAATCGACAACCAAAACTTGTGAAGAGCTTTGTCTGATTTAAGTTAAGCTGGCATTCTGTGTAATTTGTACATCGGAAATGATATTTGTTTAAAGTGCAAAATATTCCCATGCATTTTTTTTTCAAGCTATTTACCTTGCCACAGGTGTATCTGCCACTAGTTACACATTCATATGAAAAAATAAAACAAATTCATGTTGATGCAATTTTTAAGCATTATTTTGTTTATATTAGTACTTCTGTACATTATATGGCTATGCATATGCTGTGTTTGCAGGTTATGCTGGAAAGATATGTTGTATTGATTGGCAAACATTACATTGTAAAGTTTAGAAAGTATATTTACGTGTTTTATTCTACAGAAGAGGCATTTGACAGGACACATTTATATGGCATGACTAGGAAGCCTAAACAAAGGGGGATTAATAACAGAAACACATATGGTAAGTATAGTTTTTACATGTGTACTAATGTGTAGTGCAAAGTGATTTGATAAATCTGTAGTCATTTATTTCCAATTATTTGTATTATTATTATTTATTATTTAGCATTTCTTCCAACCCAATAAACCTCTTAGTAAAGATACATGGTATTACAATCCCAAATTTCAAATCTTGTTATTCTTTTCTTTTGTAGATTTGACTTGTGTCCCGTTTGATTGTTGAGTGTCATTCAATGTCAATTCCAGAAATCATTGATAGTTACTAACATGTTTTTTTTTATTGTTTGTTGTCCAAATATTATGTCAGTTTATTTATCTTGCATTAAGTTTAAATCTGACATACAGTAAGTACACTTTTTGCTTGACACTGTGTGGTAGTTGACTGCGATTAGAGTTATGTGTCCTGAGCCAAAGTCTTGTTTTCTAATTTACAATATTATATTTTAAAATGTCAAATCTACAGTAACATCTGAAATGTTCAAATATCATCATTTGTGTGCACAGGACTATTAAACTAAATTTAACAATCTGATATTTTGTAATATTTAAATATTTATTTTGTCATTTTGCATTGTCTTGAGTTTTGGCAGGCATAGTACTAAACAGACTAAGTTGTCAACAGCAAGATATTAAAATATATACAGCATACTGGCTGTTAAAAAAAACAAAATGGTAACTTGACCAGTTCACAGATGTACAAATGTTGTAGTAGCAATGATTGAATTATTGGCACTTTGCTCCAGGGGGCACTGTCATAGCATGTCTCAATGTGTTTAATAAGACCACTGTGTGTTTCTTAAGGCATTAATGACATTACCCACACTGGAATGCAGGAAATCCATAGAAATAGTAGACACATGGCAAATTACATCTTTTGATTAGATGTCTATGGCTAATGACTATCTCTGACACACATTTTTGTTCAAAATTCACTTTTTTGTGTGAATATTTTTCTAAATAATAATTAGCAAATCAGACCAAATCAGTCTGGTACTGGTGGTCACTCAGCTTTGAACTAGAAATCGTGGTGCATGTAAGGCCAGTTTCAGACAGATGCTCCAGAGGTGGGCCGAAATCAATTGAAATAAAGTACACGTTAGAGCTGCACTTCATTAAATTCGATGAACCAATTGGTTTCGTACTGGCAAACCGAAAGCATATCACACTTATTCCAAAGAAAGCTCCCACAGTGCATTGTAAAATCGCATTGTAGACAAATGATGACATATGGTTATTATAAAGAAAAACTCCGTTATTTGAGCACAGCTCGCTCGTGTCAAACAAATACAAAGCTAAAGAAGTTTTAATCACATTTAACCATCATTTATGTCTCCTTTATTGTAAAACGAATTAATAATAATAAATTATTAATATCTCTCAGTATTGGAGAAATAAATGATTTGATTCCATAAAGGCAGATGACTGCATAAAAACACATTATGCACCCAAACTCTGAAAACGGCAAATCACAACAAAGGGCACACCAAACCCCATTTTTACATTAATTTAAATTAGGAACATGAAATCTAAAAAACAGTTAACATATATTTACCTAATTGGGACCTAGTCAAAATGTTGTGCTTGAACTGAGTTTGGCACACCTCTAGAGCATCCATCTGAAACTGGCCTAAATTGCCTTGTGAAGTAAAAAGGTCTACAATTTATAAATATAGTGTATAGATTATATAAGGATTTAAGCAAATCTAACTGTGATTTTTAAGGACAAAAATCTCTGACGAAGGGGAAACCCTATTTGCAAACCAGACTAGGTGTCTCTGGAAAATCTCCATTTTAAACAAAATGACAATTTGTTTAAGATTTCCATTACACGAGAGTAGATGTTAAAACTTCATGCTGATTTGAACTCGGCTCTCGCCAAGATAAGCACCAACTAAGACGTAGATTTACAGTAAACTAATGTGATCCATATGTGTCTCCATCCATTTACGTTTCCTTCCATATGATGATGTAGATATCCTTCTGTCTGGTGTTAATGGCTGAAGTGTAATGCTGGCTCCAGGGATCAGCTTATTTTGCCTCCCTGGCGCATCAGCACACACAACGGCTGCGATGCTGGCTCCGGGGATCAACCACAGTGCGGCCTCCCCAGCGCATCAGCATGACAACCGTCTGGATTGAGCTAAGTAGGGTACATCTCTAGGGTATTCAAGTGGGCACCTTCCATCCTCAGTGTTTCGTCGACTAGCCCACTACACCTCAAGAGAGCTCGACGGTGATTCTGGCGTCCCAGCATCACCCCCCTCCGTCCCCCACTCAACTCAGCAAAGCTTACTTACCTGTACATCAGCGTTTCTTTCTTTCTATTGTGCTTGAGATCCCCAGCCAGAATCTTTCCGTCTCAACCACAGCCAGTTGCTGCTCCTCTCTGCTGCTTCAGATAAGTTCTTCACTGTGCGACGCAACTCTTGGCCACTGAATCCGACGTCTCTGAGAAACCGGGTTGTAGAGTGTGCCACAAATCCTCGACAACCCACTTCCACTGGGTAAACCCGGACTCTCCATCCTCGCTGTTCCGCTTCAGTGGCTAGTTGAGCATACCGCAGTTTCTTCCTCTCATACGCCTCATCCACAGCATCCTCCCATGGCACTGTTAACTCTACCAGGTGAACAAGGCGTGCTGATCCAGACCACAAGACAATATCTGGTCGAAGGTTAGTGGTGGCAATCTCAGGTGGAAAAATAAGCCGTTGACTAACATCTGCCAGCATTTTCCAGTCTCTAGCAGCTTCCAGTTGTCCTGGGTGAGGATTGGTTTTAACACCTTTTCTTGGTGGTTGCTCTCCTGGGCGGAGGAATGTTTTCTTTTGTGTGTAATGTTTTGATGGAACAGGTGGCAACTTATTGGTCATGTTACGCTTGTCTTTCAATGCTAAGGCCAGACATCGCAGCACCTGGTCATGGCGCCAAGTAAACCGTCCTTGGCTAAGAGCCACCTTACATCCTGTCAAAATGTGCCTTAATGTTGCAGGTGATGAACACAAAGGACATGAGGGATCCTCTCCTACCCAGAGGTTTAGGTTCTGTGGTGATGGGAGAACATCATATGTTGACCTGATGAGGAAACTGATCCTGCTCTGTTCCATTGACCATAGGTCTTGCCAGCCAATCTTGCGTTGTTCCACACTCTCCCATCTCATCCATTCTCCCTGCTTGGCCTGGGAAATGGCCTTTTATACACCTCCATCCTCTCCTCCTGCTTTTGCACCTCGTTGACTACCAGCTTCCTCCTTTGAGCTGGGGCTGCCTTGTGCCATGTAGGAGGAGCTGAACTGAGACCAAGACCCCCTCTTCCATGCTGAACTTGCCCCATGATATCACTAATTCGAAGGGCATCCTTTGCATCTTCCACAGCTTTCTTTGCCTCCCACTTTCTTCCAGTTTTCAACACAGGTGCTGCATCCCTTACGCATTTGTCGCGTGACTCTACTAATGTCATTTCCAGTCTGACCTTGGCGCACTTAAACTCCTCGGTTAGAGCGGAGACTGGTAGCTGCAGTATTCCTTTACCATAAAGTCCCACTCTGCTGAGGCAGCATGGAACTCCCAACCATTTCCTGATGTATGAACCGATTAAAGCTTCCAGCTTCTCTACTGTTGTCAAAGAAACCTTGTACACAGTCAGTGGCCACAGCAACCTCAGCAGTAGACCAAACTGAAAGCACCAGAGTTTTAGTTTGCCTGGTAGAGCGCAGCTGTCTATGCTCTTCAACCCTTCCACTGCTTGTTGTCTAACTTCTCCCACACGAACTGTGTCCTTTAGATCCCCGTCGTACCATCTCCCAAGACTCTTCACTGGCTTCTCAGACACTGTTGGTATTGCCTCACCATTAATGAAGAATGTTTTATCTACTACTTTGCCTTTAATTATAGAGATGCTCCTTGATTTAGTTGTCTTGAATTGCATTTGTGCCCATTCAATGTTATTGGTTAATTTGCCCAATAATCGATTAGTGCAGGCTACTGTTGTAGTCATGGTTGTCATGTCATCCATGTATGCTCGAATTGGTGGTAGTCGCATTCCAGAAGCCAAGCGCTCTCCTCCTACTACCCATTTTGATGCCCTAATGATTACTTCCATTGCCATGGTAAAAGCCAGTGGAGAAATGGTGCATCCTGCCATTATTCCAACCTCTAGGCATTGCCATGTAGTGCTGAATTCTGAAGTTGAAAAACTAAATTGCAAATCTCCAAAGTAGGCTCTCACTAAATTTGTTATTGTCATCGGTACACTGAAAAAATCAAATGCTGCCCAAAGAAGTTCATGTGGCAGTGAACCATATGCATTAGCCAAATCCAGGAATGTCACATGGTGCAGCTTCCTCTCATTTTTAGATGATTGAATTTGTTGCCAGATCACATTGATGTGTTCTAACCATCGTGGGAAACCTGGAATGCCCGCTTTTTGTATTGAAGTGTCAATGAAGCAGTTCTTTAATAGGTAAGTTGACAATCTCTGAGCAATAATGCTGAAGAAAATCTTGCCTTCTACGTTTAATAGGGAAATAGGACGAAACTGACTTAAGCTTGTAGAATCTTTTTCTTTAGGTATAAAGACTCCACCTGCTCAGCGCCATGCTCTTGGTACAACCTGTTTTTCCCATGCCACTTTCATCAATTTCCACAGGATTCGTAGAATTCCTGAAGCACTCTTGTACACTCTGTACGGAACTCCATTAGGCCCTGGAGATGATGAAGCCCTTGCTTTTTTCACAGCTAGCAAATTCTTCTTTCCACTTAGGTGCACAGTCCTCCATTTGGTATTCTGGTGGATTGATAGGTGGGATGTCTGACGGAATTGACATAGGCTCCTGCCTTTTTGGATCTGTATGTGTTTCCTCCAAATATCTCTCCAGCTCAACCTTAGATGCTTTTAGTGTGCCATTCTTCTCACTGGTGAATAACTTCTTTACAAATTTGAATGGGTCTTTATAAAAGTTAGCTCTCGCACGCTCCTTCTTTTTGTAGCGTTTCCGTAGGCGCTCAGCTCTGCGCAATGTTGCAAGCTTATCTTTTATGACCCTTTGTAAGAGATTGAGTCCCTCCTTCTGACTTCGTTCTGCTCTTCTCCATTGCTTCCTCAGCTGTCTCCTTTCTCTAACTAAACGTTCAATCTCCTGCTGCCGTCTAGACTTTCTAGGAATAGTTTGTACTTTTTCCTTCCTTTTTTCAACTCCAAACCTCTCACTTCCATATGCGTAGATGATGTCCCCAAATTTATCCAGCTTCTTTTCAACTGTTCCACTTAATCTTTCCAATGCAAAGCAGAGATCTGTGTTTACTGTGTCCCATGCAGTTTTCTCACAAGCTCTTGGCCATTTAACTCCAGGCTTGTGCCCGTTGAGGTTCTTTTCTCTCTTATGCTGGTTTGTCTGACCGGGTTCACAAGGATCATTAGGTTCATCACTAACTGTGTCCATGCAAGTCCTCCTCACGTCTATGACAGGGGTGCTGATATCCTGCGAATTGTGGTTTGCTTCTTGTCGCTGGATTTAATTCGACTGACTTGACTGACTTCGTAAGAAGTACTGAACAATGCGAGGCCCTTGTCCCTTCTCCCTCAAGCATTTCATTCTCCCTTGATGAATCTTCAAACCCCTGACCGTTGTCGCCTTGCTCCAGCTGCAGACACAAACCTGGAGTTCCATGTCTTTGCTATCTGCAGATCTTGAAGATCTTTTGTGAAGTACTCTCCATACTCATATACGTTTCCGTTCCTAAGTCATTAACCATGTTGTCCTACGTTGAGTCATCTTCCGCCCCCGCTCTCGCAGACTCTAGGGGTATTTTTCTCTTTAATTTCTTAGAAGCCTTGGGCGGGTGTCTCCAGCATCCTGTAAACACAGAGCTGGATACTGCCGACAAGGGTAGCTTCGTTCAGTTTGAGAATTAATCTTTTATGCAGAACTTTGTCAAAAGCTTTCTGGAAATCTAAATAGACCATGTCGTATGCTTTGCAGTTATCCATTTTCAATGTTGCATCCTCAAAAAAGTCAAGTAGGTTAGTTAGACATGATCCCCCTTTCCTAAAACCATGCTGGCTGTCTCCCAGGATATTGTTACCATATAGGTAATTTTCCATTTTGGATCTTATTATAGTTTCCATAAGTTTACATATAATAGAAGTCAGGCTTACTGGTCTGTAGTTACCCGGTTCGGTTTTGTCTCCCTTTTTGTGGATCGGTATTACGTTTGCTATTTTCCAGTCTGTCGGTACAACCCCTGTGTCAAGAGACTGTTGCATGATCTTGGTTAGCGGTTTGTAAATAACTTCTTTCATTTCTTTGAGTACTATTGGGAGGATCTCATCTGGCCCAGGGGATTTGTTTATTCTAAGAGCTCCTAGTCCCTTTGACACTTCTGCCTCTGTTATGCTAAAGTTATTTAAAATTGGATAGGAACAGGTCGACATGTGGGGCATGTTGTCAGTGTCCTCCTTTGTAAAAACCTGTGAAAAGTAATCATTTAATATATTTGCTATTTTTTTTTCTTCATCTATGATTTTGCCATTTGTGTCTCTTAGACATTTAACCTCCTCTTTGAATGTTCTCTTGCTGTTATAATATTGGAAAAACATTTTGGAATTGGTTTTAGCCCCCTTAGCAATATTGATTTCTATCTCTCTCTTGGCCTTTCTAACTTCCTTTTTGACTTGTGTTTGCAGTTCCAAGTACTCTTTCTGTGTGCTTTGTTTTTGGTCCCTTTTAAACGCTCTGTAAAGTGCCTTTTTTCGCTGAATATTTTTTTTAATTGATCTATTAAACTATTTTGGCCATTTTGTTTTAGATTTAGATTTGTCTACTTTTGGGATGTAATTGTTTTGTGCCTCTAGTACTACATTTTTAAAAAATGGCCATCCTTTTTCTGTGGATGTTTTCTCTATTTTACTCCAATCTACTTGATAAGGCTTGTGATTAAAGCAGAACAATTGAGCCGAACAGATTTGCTATATAAAAAACAACGACAAGGAATAAATAAACAAAAAACATATTTTGTCACTCGATTCAGTACAGAAGCATCAAAATTACAGAGAACTATACAAACAAACTGTGAATTAATAAAGAGTGATGCCACTTTAAGAGAGGTCTTCACTGATCTCCTCATGGTAAGTTTTCGACTTGCTCCAACTATCGGTGACAAACTTGTTCATAGTTATCTACCAGGGGATATAAAACAGAGTTCCTGGCTTCCTAGACAACTAAAAGGGACATTCAGATGTGGGTTTTGCAATCATTGTACCAATGGAAACAATTTTGTGCAAGATAAACAATTTAGTGATGTTAAGAAACATAGATCATATGAGATCAATAACTTCATGAATTGTAACACCACGTATGCTGTCTATCGTTTGGAATGCCCATGTGGTTGTTTTTACAAAGGGAGAACTAAAAGAAAGGGTAGCAGAACATAAATACGCAAATAGAACTGGTAATTTAGACTATCCCATGGCCAAACACTATAAAGTTGCTCATGGAAGTAACTCTGATAACCTTAGAGTGTTAGGTATTGAAATGGTCAATAAATCAATACGGGGAGGTGATAACTCTCTTTTACAACAGGAAATATTTTGGATATTTCAATTAAAAGCTACTGAATCTCCAGGATTAAATGAAGACTAGATTATAGACCCTACTTATGAACTGAGTGTTATTTTTTATAGACTCTTTTTGAATTTTTGGTATAATCTTTTTCGATATTTATTGTTTTGGTTAAGCTGTGTTTAATTAATTAACTTGTGTAATTAATGTAATTCATGTCAATAATTGAGTGTTAATTGATTGAATGTGATTGCTTATGTATTGCTGGTTTGCCAATTGAGACTATAGCCTGATGAAGGCTAGTTTCGCCGCTACGCGTCGGTAGTCTCTTTGTTTTTTAGAACATGCTGGCTTTGTTCTACTTTTTAACATTCTGTTTTTGGATATGCCCCGTTTAATAAAGTTTTTTTTTTTACCTATAAATTTGTAAGAGTGCCTTGGTTTTTGGTGATTTGCCTGATGGATTGAATTAAATCTGCATGAAAACAATGGATACAGGTATCTTTTCACCTATATTTTTTTTTGTACTAAACATGTATGATGTGTTTAGAAAAAAAAAATAAGGACTGCAACACTATAAAATGAAAATCAAATCTAATATGGTTTGTTTGTGTGACTGGTCTGCAAACAAACAGGAATATGGAAAGACACGAATAAAGAAACTCATTGTGTGTGCTTGAAACATCTGATAAACCATTTCATATTCTTCATTTATAACTTCCATAAACACTCAATCAATTGTTCATTAAAGTTTTAACAATCACTATGATTATATGCAAGTAATATTCTGTATTTTCATGTGCATTTCCTGAACAATAAAATGTCTGTAGATTCAGCTTTACAACCTTTGACAAATATTTTTATTCAAATTAAAATTTAAGAATATTACAGTAGAATTTGGAAAACTGTGATCAGTTACATTTATTCAGTAGTTTATCTTTATAAATGTACATTTTTAATTAATTTAATTACATTTATTTTAGACCATGATTGAGACCACTAAAATATATATAATACAGATCAACTGTAATCCAGAAAACAGTATTTTGAGTGAAAACAGGGTTTAAAATGTTAAGAAGAAATTGCAAATAGAAAGGTAGAGTTTTTGTGTATTTTATATGTTGCAATGGATGAATCTCTAATTTCAAATGCAAACATAATTGCTTACTTTGGATTTTACTATAAAATACATCTGTCCGTATTAATAAATGGCACGGAATTTAAGCATAGAGTGGTCTAAATCAGTGGTTCTCAAACTGGGGGGCAAGGACTGTATCGGGGGGGGGGGGGGGGGCATTAAAGGTTCAAGTTTTTTTTTTTTTTTTTGTTTGTTTTTTTAATTACAACGCAGATCTTAACCTAGGCTATACTGTATACCGGGCGGATACTTTATTTGGGCTTCATTGGCTATTTTGATTGGATCGTCAATAATACTTCCACCAATCAGAGGGTTGCATACAGTACTCATAGCGACCCTGCCCTCTGGCAGACTGGTATACAGAACATGTTAAAGAAGCACTGGACAAGAGGAATAATGTGGCAGATATCAAAGTGGATATGAAAATGGCAGTGATGAAGCGAATTTGCTTGAAAACATTGAAAGTAGACGGGACATTTCCATCAATCGATTTAAAAAATCTGGAATTGAGGATGCAGTCAAAAACCCAGAGGCACTGTAAACTGCGCATAGTGCAGGACTGTTGTTTCTTATGTTAAGCATTTGTGTGTGTGTGTGTATTATTTTTAATAGGGTTTAATTAAGTACAGCCAAAATTGTTTGTGTCAGACTTGTTGAAAGTCTGTAACAAAATGGTTGATTGTTGTTGTCGATACGTTGTAGATACTATTAATGCAGGCATCAAGCAGGTATCGCAAAGTCCAGAAAACAAACAAACAAACAAAAAAACATTAAAACGTTTTGCACCATATACAACTGAGCTGATTTTGACAGTGTTTGCTAGTCTATTAACCAGTTTGAAATGATTTTGAAGCAATTAAAAGCATTTTCGTTTCGGGTTTATTGTTAAAGATTTCACATGTGGCTATACTGAGCTACAATTACTGCATGGTAGTACTGTGATCATTCCATGATGTTATGTTGTGAACCAGAGTTTTAAAACTGAGAGATATCAAATGCTTATCATAAAAGTTTACTGGTTCTTAAAATTAAGGGCCATATAAGAGCGATAAATACTGTAACTGATTAGAAGGCTTTCTTTGTTGCTGTAGTTACATTGTAGATGCTATAAAGGCCACAATACACTGCAATTTCAGTGCAACATGGTTATCGCATCATTATTGCACAGTGCACTGGTGCTTGATCGGATTGCATCCTATCGCAAGCTGTCAAGCGGGGCTCTATTTTCATGCAATCGAATGCAATTGCCCTGGACAAGTATCCAATCAGTGAGCAAGGAGGAGTCACATGACAACAACTACACTAACAGATAAGAACTTGAACTTGACAGGAGAGAGCCCAAGCAGCAATTTCCCGCTCTGCTCCGGTACTCTTAGATATACACATGAAACTGTGGTAAGCGGGTAAAAGTTTTCTATGAACGTACAAGTTTACAAGCACCTGGTCAGTTGAAACATTTTAATAAAAATAATGGAAGGGGAAATAAAACTACAAAGTAATCAATCAATTTAAGTAGCTAACCAAGAAAATGTTAGCAAATTAATCCAACTGAAGTACGAAAGGCGAGTTATTTGTGGGGTTTAATAAAGTGTATACACATTGAGTAAAACTTAAACCCCCACAAATATTTCACCTTTTGTTCTTTGGTAATGTATAAAATAACGATGAAAATAATAAGCCCATCATTTAATCAGTAACATATATTACTTTTTTGTAAGGGATATACCGAAACAGTCATAAACTGAGTGCTCTGGATGATGAAATTTATGCAAAAATAACAATGAATGATTTTTTTAAAAATAAATCCTTAATACATTCTGTAAAATAAACACATTCAGACATGTTTACAAGCACAAAAGTACACATGCTGTATGTTCTATGTGCATAGCAACATCAAAATATGAAACAGGCGCTTCCCAAACCCCCTCTATATATATATATATATATAGTGCTTCGCATCCGATCACACCCTATTGCACGGAGCGATCAGCCGCGACCGCATGTGATCGATTGCATGCAATCAGATTGCACCAAAATTGCATAGTGTATCGTGCGTGGCCTTAAGGAGTTGTGACTGGTGTCTTTTAAACTTGCATATTTTTGGATGAAGTCCACTGCCATCCGGTAATGTATGTTGTTTATCAGCTTACTATGTAGTAAGCATCGGTCAGAATCGGTAAACTGTAATTTGCAGTGTTAAGTTTGCTCTTATTACGATGGATCAGTGGCTGGTTCAAGCAAAAAAAAAAAAAAAAAACCAGCAGTGACATAAGGAGAAGCCGCAGGCATGTTGGATTTTTTTTTACCAGTGTATGTATGTATGTATGTATGTATATGTGTGTGTGTGTGTGTGTGTGTGTGTGTGTGATGGGGGTGGGGGGGTGTCAAGTACCACAGACAAGAGGAAGGAGGGTGTGGCCCAAAAAGTTTGAGAACCACTAGTCTAAATAACCTGATCTGGACAGATCACAGTACTCGAGTCCCTAGAGTAGGCGTCTCCAACCCTGGTCCTGGTGAGCTACTGTGGCTGCTGGTTTTCGTTTCAACCAATCTCTGTTACTTAATTGAAACAATTATTGGCTTAATTAGTCAAGATTAACAGGTGTTCCAGATCTTTAGTCACTGATGATGTAAAGACACCTATAAAACCTGCTGGATAGGGGCACTCCAGGACCAGGGTTGGAGACCCTGCCCTAGAAGGTGTAAAAAATACAAAACAAAACAAAACTTTAGTTTTGTTGACCCATAGAAATGGGGACTTGAGCTGTGAATGTATGAGAAGTGTTTTATTAGTGTGAGTCCACTGAGGAGCAGAGTTTTGACAGGTACAGGCGAGTTTTCTAAAAAGCCATCCATAAAAGTAGGCTGCTTTTCCCATAAATAAATGGTGATGTTAATCCCCTAAATTTCAATGAGTTATCATTAAATAATCAACATTGCAAAATGTAGAACATCAACATACTCTTATATCCAAAATTAAAAACACATGCTATAACACTGCCAATCAAGTGTAAAGCCTTTTACAGATAGAATTCTCTAGAAACATGTTGATGCTAATATTATGATTGCATTGCATTTTAACATGTTGATGCTAATATTATGATTGCATTGCATTTTAACATGTTGATGCTAATATTATGATTGCATTGCATTTTAACATGTTGATGCTAATATTATGATTGCATTGCATTTTAACATGTTGATGCTAATATTATGATTGCATTGCATTTTAACATGTTGATGCTAATATTATGATTGCATTGCATTTTAACATGTTGATGCTAATATTATGATTGCATTGCATTTTAACATGTTGATGCTAATATTATGATTGCATTGCATTTTAACATGTTGGAATCTTATGAATTGCATGTGACTGTTTAGCATGACAGATCTGGGCTTGGTTCGCACTTTTAGGCCTGGTGCTGCTTTGGCTTTCAGTTCAGCTGTCCGATATTCCTTAATGGAAAGCTTAGGATGAGTTTATGAGAAAGTCCCTCAACTCCTTTATGGGGATAGGCGGGGCCGGAATGTGCGTGGCCGGATCATCATGGTGACTTTTTTCAGGGAATAATAATCCGAGTCCTTCCAGCTGTACCACACAATCCCATCAGGACCCAGCAAATTCTTGCCCTTGGCAGAGTATCGACCACCCTGTCAGATAAGAAAAAAAGATTTTATAATTTAATTTTTGGATATTGCAACAATTGTTGTACATTAATCATTACATTGTTGGGGTGTTTTATGCACAGTAGCGTAATAACGCTTATAAACACATTCCCTGTCTATCTGTTTGTACATGGTGAACTAACCTTCTCCAGACATTTATCATAGCTTCGTAGCCTACATACTATTTGCTCATAGTTCCCTATCAAGAACGAAATGTAACCGTTACCAAATGGGTATTTACCTGTAAAGACCCCGAAACCTGAATCTACCAGCATCATTTTTCCTGTTGGATGCCTCTATTAAAAAACCGGGGCATACCTTTGGTGAGATGCTGCAGCGCTTTCGCTGCGTGCGGGAATCCATGAAGGTGTTTTCATCCCAGTTTGATATCAAGCAGGCTTTGTTGACAGTCCAGTTGCTGTTTTTAGCAAGCTGAGGCAGCAACTCTACATTCTTACCGTACATTGCTTTCTATTTGCATAATGCCTAGGTTTTATCCCTGTGGCCAGACTGCCACCCGGCACAGTGGCAAGAGCTTTAGGCCAAGCCACAAGGTGAGCAGCAGCCCTAGGGGTTTCCTGCCACAGGCCCAGGGCCCCTTCTCTGGGGGCCTGTGGTAAGAATGACGTCACTGGCCAGGCTGTTGTAATCAGGACGAGACTGCAGGTTTGTAAGCGCTGGTGCGCACGTTTAATTATAAAAAACAAAAAATAACATGGACAGAAACTCTAAACAAACACATTTAACAAAACAAAAGGCACAAGGGTCAAAACAAAAGGTTATTCAAACCACTCACGAACGTAAACTAACACGGACGTAAATATAGTAACGCACAGAACACAAAAAACATACCTTCACCAATATTAATTGGGCATACTCAGGCACGTCGACCTGTATCTGGACCGAAGGAGGTTCAAAATTTTGATGATGCAACAGCTGTTACAGTCTTTCAGGCCAGGCAACTGGTTCACCGTGGTCGACCTCAGAGATGCCTATATCTATGTCCCCATAAAAAACGGCGCACTTAATAGCAGATCCGCCATGCCGGTCAATTTGACCATTTTAGGGTTTCAAATTTAAATAACTCTGTGTTAGTGAATCCCATGCACATGTCCATTGTTGACTTTTCCTAAATATATTAAATAAATAACCAGTGTTTGAGCAGCAGATTTACAAAAATGACGAAGTTATAAAAATGCATCCCTAGACCTGCCAGACCGGTCATATTGACCGGGTATTACAATACATGATTTTTTTTTTTTAATATAACATAAAATATTCAATTTTGAATATTTTTTACATACAATATACAAGACACCCTAACCCCCCCCCACCCACCTATAGGCCACATCACTATGTATTTCACTGTGGAATGTGGGATGGTGTGGCTGTATGCTAATCCTTTGCAACTCCCGTCTTTTTTGACATGCACAGCGTGTGGATGTAAACAACTGCGGATTACAATTTTTTTATTGACAATGTCAATTAATCTTTTTTGAGAAATATTGGGATATTATTTTGTTTTATTTGAGAGCAACAACTTACACCCGGCTTCAGGCAGATATTTGCCCTGATCTGATTTGTACAACAACAACTCCAAGATGGTCACTTACCTCGCAACTCACCTGGAGCTATCACTCTTTCATATTATACAAGGAATGTAATGGGGAAAATATCAGGAGGAGATATTTCATTTTGGAACTAGCCACAAAGCTTCGGCACAAACATTTTGATCACAATACTGCAAAGCTGCACTCAGTGTACACACGCCAGGTAGGTAAACAATAATAAAACTTCTGATGTTTGTGCCCAATATGCAGAGTCAAAGTACAGTCGAGACAATCACTTCTCAAGTATACTGTAGTAAAATAGGACTCTGCAGCCTTGAGTAAACATAATCGTAATCATATAACAAGTTGCTTACCCACGAGGCCTTGTTTTGATGTACTGTCCTCAGTGACTGAGCACCATTGACATTTGTATACTGTATTTAAACTGCTGACGCGTGGAGGCGCTTTTGCTAATTGTAATGCGATGTGGCCGAGGACAGTGTAAATGATCAGGCTGGAGTCTTGATTTACAGTTTTTAAACCGGTGTTGGTTTTATTTTTCTTACAGTGCGGTGGGGAAACAACCGCTAATAAAACAGACAAACAAAATGAACCTAGCTCACAGTTGGCGCACTAATTAAACATGTGGTACCTGTGCATACATGTGGGAACTCATGACATCTAGTGGTCAACCTATTACACTGCAGGTACCAAATCTCATTCTCAAACTAGCATATTGATTCTGCACCACAATAATCATATCGGTCTGCTTATAAGAATCAAATCATCCGGGACAGATGTGATTCTTATAAAAGGAGTGCGCTGTAGTTTCTTTTGAAATGTTTATTTTATTATAGTTTTTTTATTATTATTATTTCTTGTAGTTGTGCTGTATGTGCTAATTTTGAACTTTTATTTTAAATTTTCCATTAAATACGGTGTTTCTGCAATGCAAACTATATGAAAATGAAATGTCTTTCGTTTTCATATCGAAGCTGTTTAAAAATGTACCGGTTAAAATGACCGGCGTCGCGGTTCTAGGTAATAAGAAAATCCGGAGGTTCTAGTGTTAAGTACTAGGGATGTGCTTTTGGTACATTTTTATGAACGTTTAAACTCTTTGCAATGTCAGCGTTTAAACCATATCTACATACACACACACTCATTATATTACATTCTGATACTGACAGTCCTGGTTAGTATTTTCTAAGCAAATAAGAAAATAACGTTTTAACATCGCAAAGACTACAAAGTAAAAAAATAAATAAAAAAAATAAAAAAACACCAACACATCAAAGTATATATTGAAATGTTTATATTTATGGTTGTAATTAAAGTTGCAAGTGAAGATCTAACTTTATACTAGATACATATTGAACACATTTTCAGATAGTATAATGTTTTTAGAATAGTGTGTTTCTTAAAGGTTCATTTAACAACAAAACAGGAATCTATTACGTTTTTTTAGTTTTTTTGTTATAAGTAACTTTGCCCAAAATGATATGGTTTAAAAAAATAATAATAATAATAATAATTATAGAGACGAACATCACCCACTGTACAGCGAGAAAGTGAAAGCGAGTTGTGCTTACAATTGAAAAAAAGATGGAAATACTGTCACTTCTGGAAAAGGTAATTACCAGGGATAAAAGAGCACTGTGACTGATATTAAAAAGTCTGCCTCAGAGATTTAAAAGTTTGCGGTCTTTGATAGAAGCGGTGTGATCTTTATATAACATCTACTGTTGCTCGAGACGACTACTTGAGCATTACAATTTCCGAGTACTCAAATCAAACGCCACTCTCCTCTGTTCTAGTGTACATAAACCTCCCAAACAAGTCATATTTTAAATGCCAAATTAACACACAATCAAGTAATATATTAAGTCATTAATATAATGCTTGCCTTCTTGTGCAGTTAATAATAATTATTATTATTATTATTATTATTATTATTATTATTATTATTATTATTATTATTATTATTATTATTATTATTTATTTATTTCTTAGCAGACATTTCTTAGTTGTATATGGTCAAGTATTACTAAATAACGTAAAGTATTAACATTCGCATATTCACACAACTTTACATTAAATTGTAAAAAGAGATGCCTGGCCTACCTGTTTGAACGGTGTCTCAGTGATCCTTTACTTTAGTGCAGTAGTTCCAAAATACAAATAAGAGCTGTACTAAACATAAACGGCCATTCGGTCAAAAAGCTTACAGAACAATTTCAAGAGAAAAAGGCCTTCCACGTATGGGAGGAATGGGGTCCACGAGCCTGTGGTAATTGCAACTTTTTCTCCCTTTTGAAAGTTTTGTATGAACAGCTGCAGCACGATTTTCTTAAAGTTTTTCCAGCCTTGCTGTTATTGTTTTATGGGTCAGCACAGTATTGGGATAATCTTACATCGGCTTCAAAACTGTTGCATTCACGGTTCACACGCACTGTCCTCATAGGTGATAAAACTCAACAGAGCTCAACCAAGTGTGTGTAAAGTGCCGCACGATCCAGGACTTGCGTCAACGAGTAAGTCTGTTAGAAATGGAGCTGGAAGAAATGAGACAGCAACAGAGCTTGAGGAGCGGACACACCCACAATTCATGGAAGTCTGCACCCCTAGCAGACTGAAAGGCACCAAGGAGATGGAAGAGATTCGAAACAGCTGGGTTCAGATAGGCAGAAGCAAGGAAAAAAAGAAACTTCGTCAAACAGAACCACCAGAAATCCAAACATCCAACAAATTTGAGCCACTTCAACATTTAGATGACCAAAACCAACATCAAGAGAATGAAAGGAACAACATCCAGGACCCTATAAACAGTGCTGGCCAGGCAGCAAAAAGAAGGGAGGTCATGATTGTTGGGGACTCCATATTGAGAAACACAGCAAGTTCAGTTAGCAGTTTGGACCCCCTTACTACAACAGTGTGCTGCCTTTCAGGAGCCTCTGTCAAGCACATCACTGAGAACGTGGACAGGCTCCTAGAACGAACAGGAGATGACCCGGTAGTAGTTGTCTACATCGGTACAAACAACATTGGAAGAGACAGGCCAAGATCCCTGCAAAACAAATTCAGAGAGCTAGGAAGGAAATTAAAAGACAAGACCAAAACTGTGGTATTTTCTGGGATACTGCCGGCACCTTGCAAAGGTCCATATGGACAGCTGGAAATGCAAAATCAAAATGCATGGCTGAAATCGTGGTGCACACAGGAAGGCTTCACCTTTCTTGAACATTGGAGCACATTCTACAACAAGGACTATCTATATAGGTGGGATGGACTGCACTTAAACAGAAAGGGAACCAATCTACTCGGAGAAAGGATCCTTGAGGAGGTCCAGAAGCATTTAAACTAGAAAGGAAGGGGGGCGACCACATCAAAACAAGGGCAACAACTCAGGTAAGACAACTATTAAATGTATTTATCTTAATGCTAGAAGTCTCAGAAACAAAATGTTAGAACTTGAAGCTACTGCACTAACAAGTAACTACGATGTGATAGGTGTTACAGAAACTTGGTTGTCTGAGAGTGATGGAGACGAATATAATATTAGTGGGTACACACTGTATAGGAAAGACAGGCAGGACAGAAGAGGCAGAGGGGTAGCACTATACATAAGAAATAGTCTTGAAGCCCAGGTGTTAAACCTGGACAAAGAAAACAACGCCGAATCAATATGGGTCAGAATAATGGACAAAAATTCAAAGGGCATAATAATAGGAGCATGCTATAGACTGCCAAATTCAGACGCTGAACAAAATAATCTGTTATACCATGACATTCAAAATGCGTGTAGAAAAGGAGAAGCCATACTAATGGGGGATTTCAACTAACCCCATATAAAATGGGAAAACAAGATGGGGGGCACGACGGATGAAATTGAAATGGTGGAAATGACAAATGACTGCTTCCTAAAGCAATTTGTCAAGGCACCGACTAGAGGGGAGGCATGCCTTGATTTAGTCTTTTCAAATAATGAAGACAGAATAACTAAAACAGAGGTCAGAGAGCCATTGGCAAACTCAGACCACAACATGGTCTCATTTGAAATATTTTTTAAAACCCCAAAAGTAATGACTAAAGCTAAGGTTTACAATTTTAGAAAAGCAAACTATGAAAGGTATGAAACAGAGACTAACAGAAGTAGATTGGAGTAAAATAGAGAAAACATCCACAGAAAAAGGGTGGCTGTTTTTTAAAAATGTAGTACTAAAGGCGCAAAACAATTACATCCCAAAAATTAGACAAATCTAAATCTAAAACAAAATGGCCAAAATGGTTTAATAGATCAATTAAAAAAAAATATTCAGCGAAAAAAGGCACTTTACAGAGCGTTTAAAAGGGACCAAAAACAAAGTACGCAGAAAGAGTACTTGGAACTGCAAAGACAAGTCAAAAAGGAAGTTAGAAAGGCCAAGAGAGAGATAGAAATCAATATTGCTAAGGGGGCTAAAACCAATTCCAAAATATTTTTCCAATATTATAACAGCAAGAGAACATTCAAAGAGGAGGTTAAATGTCTAAGAGACACAAATGGCAAAATCATAGATGAAGAAAAAAAAATAGCAAATATATTAAATGACTTTTCACAGGTTTTTACAAAGGAGGACACGGACAACATGCCCCACATGTCGACCTGTTCGACCTGTTCCTATCCAATTTTAAATAACTTTTAAATAACTTTAGCATAACAGAGGCAGAAGTGTTAAAGGGACTAGGAGCTCTTAAAATAAACAAATTCCCTGGGCCGGATGAGGTCCTCCCAATAGTACTCAAAGAAATGAAAGAAGTTATTTACAAACCGCTAACCAAGATCATGCAACAGTCTCTTGACACAGGGGTTGTACCGACAGACTGGAAAATTGCAAACGTAATACCGATCCACAAAAAGGGAGACAAAACCGAACCAGGTAACTACAGACCAATAAGCCTGACTTCTATTATATGTAAACTTATGGAAACTATAAGAAGATCTAAAATGGAAAATTACCTATATGGTAACAATATCCTGGGAGACAGTCAGCATGGTTTTAGGAAAGGGAGATCGTGTCTAACTAACCTGCTTGACATTTTTGAGGATGCAACATTGACAATGGATAATTGCAAAGCATACAACATGGTTTATTTAGATTTCCAGAAAGCTTTTGACAAAGTACTGCATAAAACATTAATTCTCAAACTGAACGCAGTAGGGATTCAAGGAAATGCATGCACATGGATTAGGGAGTGGTTAGCATGTAGAAAACATAAAGTACTGATTAGAGGAGAAACCTCAAAATGGAGCAAGGTAACCAGTGGTCTACCACAGCGATCAGTATTAGGTCCTCTGCTATTCCTAATCTACATTAATGATTTAGATTCTGGTATATTAAGCAAACTTGTTAAATTTGCAGACGACACAAAAATAGGAGGAGTGGCAAACACTGTTGCAGCAGCAAAGGTCATTCAAAATGATCTAGACAGCATTTAGAACTGGGCAGACACATGGCAAATGACATTTAATAGAGAAAAGTGTAAAGTATTGCATGCAGGCAATAAAAATGTGCATTATAAATATCATATGGGAGATACTGAAATTGAAGAAGGGAACCATGAAAAAGACCTAGGAGTTTATATTGACTCAGAAATGTCTTCATCTAGACAATGTGGGGAAGCTATAAAAAAGGCCAACAAGATGCTCGGATATATTGTGAGAAGTGTTGAATTTAAATCAAGGGAAGTAATGTTAAAACTTTACAATGCATTAGTAAGACCTCACCTAGAATATTGTGTTCAGTTCTGGTCACCTCGTTACAAAAAGGATATTGCTGCTCTAGAAAGAGTGCAAAGAAGAGCAACCAGAATTATCCCGGGTTTAAAAGGCATGTCGTATGCAGACAGGATAAAAGAATTGAATCTATTCAGTATTGCACAAAGAAGACTACGCGGCGATCTGATTCAAACATTCAAAATCCTAAAAGGTATAGAAAATGTTGACCCAGGGGACTTTTTTGACCTGAAAAATGAAACAAGGACCAGGGGTCACAAATGGAGATTAGATAAAGGGGCATACAGAACAGAAAATAGGATTCACTTTTATACACGGAGAATTGTGAGGGTCTGGAACCAACTCCCTAGTAATGTTGTTGAAGCTGACATCCTGGGATCCTACAAGAAGCTGCTTGATGAGATTCTGGGATCAATAAGCTACTAACAACCAAACAAGCAAGATGGGCCGAATGGCCTCCTCTCGTTCGTAAACTTTCTTATGTTCTTACATACCACGGTTTTCTTGTCCGGTTCCTCAACATACTTCCAAACATGGCTTCCTTTGTTTAGAAGTGCCATTTTAAATATAGAACAAACTCTAACCTTATTTAACCCCGCCATGGAATTTATACCATACCACGCCTACTATAGGCATAAACACACACAGTGCACCAATGAAGCACCAGATCGACCAAGAATAAAACCCGCCCCAGTGTCAATCTTTCTGTTGCACCAAATTAGATAAGCTACTTGGAGGCAATTGCCAAACACCTTCCTTTTTATAATATCTGCCCTTACTGTGGCACTAGAGCAGTCTGATATACGGCGGGCTACTGATGATAAATTACTAAAATTAATGCATAAAAAACATGCGTTTTGGTGACATTTAGCTCCCTATGCCTTTTTGAAGTGTAGGGAAGCTATACTGGCCCCATTGAGAGTCAAAGGTATCAGAGTACTCTATTATTTGTGCCCACTGTTCCCAGTCTCCAGCTCAAGCAGATGCTCACACGTAACTGGCCACCTTCAACGAGTGCAGAGAATTGCCGCCTGTTAGAGCTATTCATCTCAACAGAGCGCTCATGGTAATGATGTTCCAGAGCTTCTGGACGAGGGCAGCAGCTTCTCAGACCCTACCTTTGGATCTCCTGCACATGTGCCCTCTGCAACCTAGTTCAACAGCAAGGCTTTTTCAGCCAGCGTTGAACCGCGACTGCCTATTGACAGTGTTTCATCAGTGTCTAAAGGCACTCTCTTGGTGCAAACATTCTGCCCATCTACGACTCGGTGTAGCGTTGGGCAGTGTCACCAGAAGGGAGGCCGTCGCCACGGACGCGTCCATCCTGGGCTTGGGTGCTGTGTAGAATGGTACTCAACATAAATGTTTTGGAACTGCATGCAGTTAACTAGCCTTGCAGAATTTGTTGCAGAAGGTTCGATGGAGGTTCATTTGGGCGAGGTTCGGGAGAGCAGAGATAGATCTCTTGTCTCCCAGGAATCAACCCATTGTCCTCTCTGGCTCTCCATAATATGGAAACGCTGGCAGTAGATGCCTTGGCACACCAGTGGCCAAAGCAACTGTTATATGCCTTCCCACCGCTTGCCTTGCTCCCGCTGTTTCTGGAGAAAATCAGGTAGGACCAGGCTAAGGTACTCCTAGTAGCCCCTTGTTGACTCAGGAGTCTGGGTTAAGCCCTGAAGCAGCTCCTGAGCGACCAGCTATGGAGACTGCCCAAATGGGGACCTTATGGCATACCAACCCATCAGACCTGTAGCTCTGGGTTAGGTGCCTGAACGACTGCTTTGAGCCATCTGGGTCTGTCCAATAGATTTATTAACCCTCTGCAAAATGCCACAGCAGTGTCCACATGTTCCCAGTACGGGTACAAGTGGAGTGTCTTACAGATGTGGTGTCTGCCTTGCTCTTATTGTATTATTATTATTATTATTTATTTCTTAGCAGACGCCCTTATCCGGAGGAGTCACCCTGGACCCCTACCTCTCTTATTCACAGCACATCTCCACTCTGGCACGCACTTGCCGATTCTTCCTGAGCAACATCCGAAGAATCCGACCCTTCCTCACCAACTACGGTACCCAGCTCCTGGTCCAGGCCCTGGTACTCTCCCGCCTAGACTACTGCAACTCCCTCCTGGCTGGCCTCCCTGCGTCCGCCACCCGTCCGCTCCAGCTCATCCAGAACTCTGCTGCCCGCCTGGTGTTCTCTCTGCCTCGCTTCGCCCACGCTACTCCACTACTCCGCTCACTCCACTGGCTCCCGATCACCACTCGCATCCAGTTCAAGACTCTCGTACTAGCCTACAGATGCCTTGACCAGACTGCACCCAGCTACCTCCAGACACTCATCTCTCCCTACACCCCCACTCGACCTCTCCGCTCCGCCTGCACTAGAAGACTGGCTCTACCTCCACTACGCTCCCCTGCCTCCAGAGCCCGCTCCTTCTCCACCCTTGCTCCGCAGTGGTGGAATGACCTTCCTACAGATGTCAGGACTGCCCAGTCCCTGACCACATTCCGGTGCCTCCTTAAGACTCACCTCTTCAAACAGCACCTGTAGAACTCCTCTGTTTGTATCCTGGGACACTATCACCCTTCATTTAAATGTGCTTTATTTTGCTCTTATCTGCCCCCTATTTTACTGCATTTAATCCTGTACTTCAGAATACTGTAATCTGCCAAGTGTTTAACCTGTACTATTTTGTATTTAATCATATCCTGATGTCCTGTCCAACCACTCTCTGCTTGACCCTCTCCAATCTGGCTTCCGCTCTGCTCACTCCACTGAAACCGCCCTCCTGTCTGTCACCAACTCACTTAAGTGTGCCCGAGCTGCCTCTCTCTCCTCTGTCCTAATTCTCCTCGACCTCTCTGCTGCCTTTGACACTGTTGATCACTCTATTCTACTATCATCTCTTGCTGATCTGGGGATCTCTGGCACTGCTCTGACCTGGTTCTCCTCCTACCTCTCCAACCGCACTTACCAGGTAACCTGGCGTGGAGCAACCTCCACACCTCACCCTCTCTTAACTGGAGTCCCCCAAGGGTCAGTCTTGGGTCCTCTCCTGTTCTCTCTCTACACCCGCTCACTGGGCCCCCTCATTGCATCCTATGGTTTCTCATACCATTTCTATGCTGATGATGCTCAGATTTTCCTCTCCTTCCCCACCTCTGACTCCACCATCTCCTCCCGTATCTCTACCTGTCTGTCTGCTATTTCCTCCTGGATGCACTCGCATCACCTCAAACTCAACCTCTCTAAATCTGACCTCCTTTTCTTTCCCTCTTCCTCCCCCTCCTCTGATCTCTCTATCTCTGTTCCTCTGGAATCTACCACACTCTCTCCCTCTTCCTCTGCTAAGAACCTTGGAGTCACCCTGGACCCCTGCCTCTCTTATTCCCAGCACATCTCCACTCTGGCACGCACTTGCCGATTCTTCCTGAGCAACATCCGAAGAATCCGACCCTTCCTCACCAACTATGCTACCCAGCTCCTGGTCCAGGCCCTGGTACTCTCCCGCCTAGACTACTGCAACTCCCTCCTGGCTGGCCTCCCTGCATCCGCCACCCGTCCGCTCCAGCTCATCCAGAACTCTGCTGCCCGCCTGGTGTTCTCTCTGCCTCGCTTCGCCCACGCTACTCCACTACTCCGCTCGCTCCACTGGCTCCCGATCACCGCTCACATCCAGTTCAAGACTCTTGTACTCGCCTACAGATGCCTTGACCAGACTGCACCCAGCTACCTCCAGACCCTCATCTCTCCCTACACCCCCACTCGACCTCTCCGCTCCGCCTGCACTAGAAGACTGGCTCTACCTCCGCTACGCTCCCCTGCCTCTAGAGCCTGCTCCTTCTCTACCCTTGCTCCGCAGTGGTGGAATGACCTTCCTACAGATGTCAGGACTGCCCAGTCCCTGACCACATTCCGGCGCCTCCTTAAGACTCACCTCTTCAAAGAGCACCTGTAGAACTCCTCTGTTTGTATCCTGGGACACTATCACCCTTCATTCAAATGTGCTTTATTTTGCTCTTATCTGCCCCCTATTTTACTGCATTTAATCCTGTACTTCAGAATACTGTAATCTGCCAAGTGTTTAACCTGTAGTACTTTGTATTTAATCACATCCTGATGTAACTATCACTATTTAATCATATCCTGATGTAACTATCACTATTATCTGCTGTATTATTGAATTGTGGTTTGTCACACTTGAACAAAAATTATTGTATTTCTTGCTCTTATTGTATTACTTGTATTGTAACACTTGAATGTATTTTGTATTTGCTTGCGATTGTAAGTCGACCTGGATAAGGGCGTCTGCTAAGAAATAAATAATAATATTAATAACTATCACTATTATCTGCTGTATTATTGAATTGTGGTTTGTCACACTTGTACTTTGCTTGAACAAAAGTTATTGTATTTCTTGCTCTTATTGTATTACTTGTATTGTAACACTTAATGTATTTGCTTACGATTGTAAGTCGCCCTGGATAAGGGCGTCTGCTAAGAAATAAATAATAATAATAATCTGCCTCATGGATTTGACCCCATGACTTGTCCCATGGCAGTATTATTGCAGTTTTGCAGGACCTGTTTGATGAGAGGAATTCCCTATTACATTAAAGGTCTATCTGGCAGTCATTCGGCTTGCCATGAAAAATTGACTCTGTCTCCCAAGGAGCTCAGCTTCCTGGCAGGGCAACATTTTTTAAAGTGGTTCAGCGGTTGTGGCCACCTAATGAAGGACATTTTTCATCGCTGGAGGTTAAACGTGGTGCTCAATGCACTCTTGAAGTCTCCATTTGAGCCCATGCATTCCAACTGAGCTGAAATGTCATCACTCAAGAATAGTTTACTTGCTATCACCTTCGCAAAGAGGGTGAGTGAGATGCAGGTTTTCTCTTAGTGAGAACCTACTTAATTTTTACAGAGGCCAGGACAAGGGTTACGCTCTGTACCAGTCCTGCTTTTTGCCAAACACTGTCTCGGCATTTCATGTCAACCAGTCTGTGGAATTGGTGGTTTCTTTCCACCTCCTTCCAGTCTGACAGGGAGCTGCAGCTCCAAGCGCTCTTCTCAGTGCGAGCTCTGGCGTGCTATGTTGACAGGACAGTTGGAGGCAGTCCGGACGATATGTTGTCTGATCTGGGACATAGTCCCATGGTCAAGCCTTCTCTATGCGAGGCTGTCCAAATGGATGGCAGACACATGCAGGACTGCCTAAGAGCTGACCAACTTGCCCCCTCCAATGCAGCGGTGTGGTCTACTCCCCATACCTTTACGAGTATTGAGGGCGGCTTCAAGGTCAACCCTTACAACATAACATAGAGGTGAGTTTCTCCCTAAATTTTTTAGCCCAAGCTTCTTGTTACTGGTGTTCCGAATGGTAACGCACAAGGCAACCTCAGCTTAGCCTTGTAGCATTCCAGTCGTTCTACAATATTGCCCTTGCGACAGCTTTGGTACACTCACCCATTAGGTTATTTATCATAACCCTGGTTCCTTGAACTAGAAATGTAACCATTAACCTTCAAGGTCGCTGCTTCCTTGATTGCAGCATGCTTGAAGGAAAAATGATGCCGGTAGCTGTGTCTGCAGTTATCTTATGCCCTCCGGGTTGGTCATGACTGCGTCACAGGTGCTGATGTGCAGCTTTGGTATATCTATTCAGGTTTCGGGGTCTTTAGAGGAAAGTACCCATTCGGTAGTGGTTACATTTCTATTTCAGGGAACAAGGATTATGGTAATAACCTAACGTTAGTAAGCATGTCAAATAATGATCGAAGCAGAAACAAAAATAGGTAATTCTATTAAACACAAATTATAGGATATTACAGGTGTAAAATGTATATGATATAAAGTATGTCTTTAATACCAGCCATTGGTACCCATGCTGCCTCACTGGCTCAGACAAGGTGTGTCAGGTATGGAGGGGGGGAGAGCAAGGCCCTATATTATTAGGTAAAATCGAAATGCCATTGCAGTTAGCATAAGGAAGGACAGATTTTGAATCTCAGAAAAGTGCAGAAAAATATTACGCTATTATGTAGTACTTGGCTGCCTCAGTTGGTATGCATTATTGCAGAGAAAAGACAGCAAAACCATTTTATCCTTAAGTTTTGGTGGCAGGAGATGGAGGAAAATATATAAGAAATTGAGACAACACAGGTAAACACAGGTGTATTTAAGTAATGAAATGCCGTACCGTGACTAACCATTAGTAATTGTTGTAGGAAAGGAGGCTGAGGTTGTTGCCCTGGGTTAACTGATAATGTACCTTGTAATAGACTCCATTGAGGTTGGTAAAGAAACACTGATGATACCACCACCCCCCATGAGAGATCTCGGCACAGATGTTTCCAGTATCTGGAGTGCTGAAACTGCGCTTGTTGTGATACCAGCTGAAGGAGTCCTCCACTGTCCCACTGAACCCGTTCACATGCAGTCTGTAGTGGTTAGCTTCCTCCTCAACACTGTCAGAAGTAAAAAGTAGGTGGGGCTTGGTTAAATCACATAATCCCAACATTACATATAGAATAAATATTACGTTTCAAACTATGTAGTACGTTTATGCCCCAAGCGTTCATCACTTTACTATGCTAATTTCTTACCTAATCATGTTTCACTGCAAGCAGTATTTCCAACATAAAGTATACCACACTTCTTAAATCTGTGTTATTGTAAAACTTTAACATACTTTACTATTAAATAATGTGTATGCTATAACACACAAGAAGGTATGGTTGTACCGAGGTCAAGTCAGTGGGTTGTCTTCCTTATACAACCCACTGACTTGACCTCGGTACAACCATAGTGTGTTACTGCGCATAAATGGCTTATAAAATCTAAAATAAAATATGCTTATAATATATGGATAAGTACTATAATTGCATCTCAGCCCATACGAAAAAAGCCATAATTGGTTCATCCAAGCATCCCACTCCGAGGGTTGGTATTAAATGATTATTTATCACACACTTGCTGTTGTATCTTGGTTTTGTGTAGTGTACCATTGCTTTCAATCCTAAATAAATTTGCCAAAAACAAGTCTCTGACCTTAATATGTACACTGTTTCTACAAGTGTCTTTAAATCAAACTGTCCTAGCTGTTTATCATTCAGTAGTTACTGATACGGTTCCATTGCAAGTCCCTACCTGAAGCTCTCATATAGTGCATGCTTGTGCTTGTTATTCCAGTCCTCCAGGTCAATGCGGAGAGAGTAGTCCCCCTGGCTCGAGATGTCATGGATGTGGTCGTTTCCCAGCCAGAGCTCTGTGTTCAGATCCCCAAAGCCTTCCTTGTACTCCTTCCAGCTGCGGTTGAAGTTTACTGATCCGTCCTGTCGCCGCTGAATCACAGTCCACCCTCCACCTGGCAAGCAGGGAATAGGAGGGTAAAGCAGCCTCAGACAGTCTGGTGTTTTTAAATTCCTTACCTACTATTAGCTTTAGTATAATTTTCACAGTTCTACTTATGACAAGCTAATGTCTAGGCTAATACAGTATGGTATTTGAATCAGCCTCTCTGAAAGGGCTGCTCCTAATGCTAACCTTGTAAAGTCATAGCTTTGGTTGCAAGTTCAACTCCACAGTAGGAAGGGTCAGTGGTCAACAGACAATCAACTTTATTTCGGTTTAGTCATGGTGCTAAACTTACCTTCAGTATCCATGTCACAGAAGACCTCAACTGGCACCCCTCCCATGGAAGGTACAATCGTGTAGATTCCAGACCTGCGCACCCCATTGTAATAGATCGAGGCACAGTCTAAGGGGCAGTTCTTCACGTGCTGTACTTCTAATAGGAAACAATAACATCATCTGATTTCTATTCTTGCTTGATTAGTGGCCTTATTTATTGTGAGTAGTGTTAATACTATTTTATTAACACCGATGTTAGCTGTTACCAGAGGCAATTTAATGGTGTAATATATTAATAGACTTGCTTCTGTAATATTGTTGTTACACCTTTCAAGATTCACATTGAAGTACACACATAATTTGACTACATGGAAAGCTAAACTAGATTAATCATTAACAATTCAGCAAATTATGCTATATAAGGATGAGTCACTTCTCAGTTGCATACTGCACTTCCTAGTACTATGAAAGCAAGAGGCTTGAATATATCTAGGTGGCACCCTGGGTTAGTTCACTCTTGATGGATATTGGAATTGGGAAGAGTCATGTTTGAAGGAAACCTCATTTGAAGATCTGTCCAGACTCACCATTCGAAGAGAGAAGAACTCACAGCATCCAGTGTTACATAATTCTTAATAAATGAATAGATCACTGAATTATTTTGTTAAACAGAATTCTGTTTAGGCCAGATGCAGGAAGAAATGGGCACTGCAGGGATTTGGTGCAATGGCGCTAATACAAATAAAATATGAGGTTTTAACAAAAAAACACTGCTCCAGAGCGAAATAAAAGAGATAAATAACAAATCACGAACACCAGAAATAACAATCCTAGGTCAGGCACGGCAATTGCTGTCACTATTGCTACAATGGTTGGTTTTACTTTTAATTTCCTTTCTCCCCTTGCTCTCCGGTACTCTCCTCTGTACTCCCACACCCAGAGTGCAGAGAGCTGAAGGCTTTAATGCAGGTGACCATCTCCCATTTAACAACAAATGAATCACTTAATTAATTCGGGAGATGGCCACCTTCTACACAGGGTTTTTAATTATACACTGGCAGAGGACTAGCTGCCTAATCTCGCCTCTGCCAGAAACAAAACAATAACAAAACACATGGCTTTCTCCATCATTATATACAAATAAATAAATCATAATACAAACACAAAATAAAAAACTGCACAGAGGCGGAGGAGTACTCCATTTTAAAATAAATAAACAATACTTTTTTTTTTTAGATACCATAAAATAAAAACAAAACAATACTTTAACAGCAGGGCTTTGCCCGGCCCCCTTTTATGTACAGGGCTCCTCGCCCTGTCACAAATACATATTTAATTCCCATGATGTAAGCATCTATCAAACTGAAAACATTTCACATGTAAGTTAAACAAAAAAAGAGTCAGTTAAAAAAGATAAGAAAGTTAATATAAAACTTGCAAGTTTTTCAGGCAGGAAATCTATAGTATCTAATACAAGCTCTTACATCACATTCATTTATTGGTCAAATCTACAAGCCAGTTACCGGCAAGATTCCATCAACCTAAAATTTATTATGTATGCGCGGGTTTGAACGAAGGTTCTGTTTAATGTCGATTTTACAACCAGCTCAAAAGGGGGGTAAATCCCCATCGATATGCATGAAAATTGGTGTGTGTGGTCGGACAGGCTCAGCAAACCCTGTGAACGGGGTAGCATTTGGTGAAATACTTTTTCAGATACATCGTGGCGATAAAAACAGCTGTTTTTTTTTTTTTTTTTTTTTTTTAAAGAAAAATTAAGACGCTTTTATATAGTACTTTTTGTATCTCAAAAAGTACTGCTAAGTAAGGAACCACACTTGGCATGTTTTGATATCGTCATCCAACTAACGTTAGCTAATCACTTCAATTTGGCTTTAGGTGACTAAAGCATAATAGCAACCAAAAAAAGAAAGATGGACATAAGAAAGTTTTTTTTTTACAAAAAGTCAAAGTGTAAGTAGGAAGATGTTATTAAAGTAATAAACACAGTTGATAATGATTCTCATAGCAAATGTAAAAATAATTTACTAATGAAGTTAGCAGAGTCATACTTTCTCTCTAAACAGCATGCATCAATTTATCATTTTATCAGGCGAGTGAAGCAGTGCAACCTGGTAAAAGCAGTACAGAGGCAGGAGAAGCAACAGGGTCGCAGGTGAGGTCTGTAATGGCTTAGTGATTATAACAGTGAAAGTGTTAGACTCAGTTTTTAGATATATTATTGTTTGAGGCACATTGTGATATAATAGTAGGCTAATGCTGTATAGTAATACTCAGCAAATAAAGTTAGCATAGCCATATATTTTCTCTCTATATGGCATGCATCAATTTATTATTTTATCAGCTGAAAGAAGCAATGCACCCAGGTAAGAGCAGCAGCACAGACACAGGAGAGGCAGGCAGAGCACGTGAGCATGCATGTGCTCATGCTTGTAGCGCCAGGGGTATTGGTAGCTTACAGTAAGGCTGGGATAGGTTATAATTCAGGTTATTAGTAATTCTACAGCAGGGATGTCAAACCAGCTTCCAGGAGAGACACTTTATCATAGTGTTTTAAGTGTATACCAGCCAACTTCATGTCAATCAAATTGTCCTCGATTCATGTCCAGCATTCATTTCAAGCCACCAGAAGTTACCATTTAACAGCTGTCTCCTAAAAAATTTCTTCCCGGGGGGGCATGCCCCCAAACCCCACTAGCAACCGTGACTCCGCCCCCCTACAAAATTGTGTCCCCACCAATGTTCAAACCAAACCTACGCCCTTGATCGCTGCCAAAGGACGTTTGAGATTTTTGAAATTAACAGCGCGCGCTGGTCCACGAAGTTGTTCTTCAACTGCTACAGAATGTTTGATACCTTCTTCACAACGCAAAGTAATTTACTGACAGGTGGGTAAAAGCTATTATTAATCATTTGTGTTGATTTAAGAAACCCCTGAAATAAGGATGTATCAGACAGCAGAAGAACATCCACGAGTAAAATAAAAAGTTATTGAACTTTTGTTAATGAAATAGGTCAATAACAATATATTTTTTAGAAAGTATAAGACATGGCTGATGACGATAATCAATCGGCCTGAATTGAGAAAATAAATACTATTCGCAGCGAGTTGTCTAAAGCCAGTAAAAATAAATAAATAAATAAATAAATAAACACATTACAATACAGTATATTATTAATACAGTGGCAATACAACTGTAGTAATATTTGTCAAGACAGAATATTCATTTTTCATTTCATTTTTAATAAATACTCTTAGTATATGTGGCAATGTGCCCCGCCCCTGTGTGCATTTGTGTGTTACAGTGCCTTGCGAAAGTATTCGGCCCCCTTGAACTTTCCGACCTTTTGCCACATTTCAGGCTTCAAACATAAAGATATGAAACTGTAATTTTTTGTGAAGAATCAACAACAAGTGGGACACAATCATGAAGTGGAACGAAATTTATTGGATATTTCAAACTTTTTTAACAAATAAAAAACTGAAAAATTGGGCGTGCAAAATTATTCAGCCCCCTTAAGTTAATACTTTGTAGCGCCACCTTTTGCTGCGATTACAGCTGTAAGTCGCTTGGGGTATGTCTCTATCAGTTTTGCACATCGAGAGACTGAAATTTCTGCCCATTCCTCCTTGCAAAACAGCTCGAGCTCAGTGAGGTTGGATGGAGAGCATTTGTGAACAGCAGTTTTCAGTTCTTTCCACAGATTCTCGATTGGATTCAGGTCTGGACTTTGACTTGGCCATTCTAACACCTGGATATGTTTATTTGTGAACCATTCCATTGTAGATTTTGCTTTATGTTTTGGATCATTGTCTTGTTGGAAGACAAATCTCCGTCCCAGTCTCAGGTCTTTTGCAGACTCCATCAGGTTTTCTTCCAGAATGGTCCTGTATTTGGCTCCATCCATCTTCTCATCAATTTTAACCATCTTCCCTGTCCCTGCTGAAGAAAAGCAGGCCCAAACCATGATGCTGCCACCACCATGTTTGACAGTGGGGATGGTGTGTTCAGGGTGATGAGCTGTGTTGCTTTTACGCCAAACATAACGTTTTGCATTGTTGCCAAAAAGTTCGATTTTGGTTTCATCTGACCAGAGCACCTTCTTCCACATGTTTGGTGTGTCTCCCAGGTGGCTTGTGGCAAACTGTAAACGACACTTTTTATGGATATCTTTAAGAAATGGCTTTCTTCTTGCCACTCTTCCATAAAGGCCAGATTTGTGCAGTATACGACTGATTGTTGTCCTATGGACAGAGTCTCCCACCTCAGCTGTAGATCTCTGCAGTTCATCCAGAGTGATCATGGGCCTCTTGGCTGCATCTCTGATCAGTCTTCTCCTTGTATGAGCTGAAAGTTTAGAGGGACGGCCAGGTCTTGGTAGATTTGCAGTGGTCTGATACTCCTTCCATTTCAATATTATCGCTTGCACAGTGCTCCTTGGGATGTTTAAAGCTTGGGAAATCTTTTTGTATCCAAATCCGGCTTTAAACTTCTCCACAACAGTATCTCGGACCTGCCTGGTGTGTTCCTTGTTCTTCATGATGCTCTCTGCGCTTTAAACGGACCTCTGAGACTATCACAGTGCAGGTGCATTTATACGGAGACTTGATTACACACAGGTGGATTCTATTTATCATCATTAGTCATTTAGGTCAACATTGGATCATTCAGAGATCCTCACTGAACTTCTGGAGAGAGTTTGCTGCACTGAAAGTAAAGGGGCTGAATAATTTTGCACGCCCAATTTTTCAGTTTTTTATTTGTTAAAAAAGTTTGAAATATCCAATAAATTTCGTTCCACTTCATGATTGTGTCCCACTTGTTGTTGATTCTTCACAAAAAATTACAGTTTCATATCTTTATGTTTGAAGCCTGAAATGTGGCAAAAGGTCGCAAAGTTCAAGGGGGCCGAATACTTTCGCAAGGCACTGTATATGTTGTGTGTTGCGTGCGTGTGTTAATGTTGGTGTATAGAGATTGGTACACGGGATATAAACGGGTCTGTGTTTCACGTGTATTTAAAAATGTAGATTTGTATTTTGGCACGAGGAGGGCACAAATCACTTCACATGCTGGTTAAATGTAATATGTGAGGGTTGCACAGAATTAATTCACGTGCTGGGATTCAAGTGAATAATTAATTAGTAATTGAATCCCAGCACAACAGTATATATAGATGCACATTTCTTTCACTCGGGTTGGGTGTTCAGGGCGAAAGAACGGGAGAGAGAGGAGATAAAAATAATAACAAGAAGAAGAATAATAATAAGTGTTTCTCACCGTGTTTGTTCATCCCTGTTTGTTAGTGTCTGTCCGTTTTATCTACCTGTTTATTTTGGCTACCAGTGCCGTGTCCTGTTTTGTGTTTCTGTTTCAAACTTTTTATTTTCTGTTCTGTTTATTAGAAAACCCCAAGTCTCTGTTTATTTCCTGGCTCTGGTCTGACGCCACCCACTCCGGCCGTCTTTGTGACAGTATATCACAGATTATTATATACATTTTCAGATATCCAAATCACTATACAGAATTATATTTGTTACATTTCAGAAACCTTTTTTTTCCTTTGGTGGTTGATCCAAATATCTCCTATCTAATTCAGTTAAGAACTGACAAGACTTGAAAGATGCGCCTGACAGATAGAAGAGAGAAGCAATGGCAAATCCAATATGGCATCAAGACCTTAAATTGCACACAACGCATCCGTCTGCCTAAAAACCTGCAGGATTCTTACATGATCTTTCTAGAGAGAGTGGACAGAGCCACATAACATGAAGAATAACTGCTCCCCGGCAGTACTGTTCAAATAATGTCACAAGCTCTTCAGCCTTAGGTATAGCCATTGCTTTCCCCACTTTTCCAGCCTCAGATAGAGCCATTGCTGTCCCCACCTCTCCAACCTCAGGTACAGTCCTTGCTGTCGCCATATCTGCAGCCTCTCTGGCAGCCGTTGCTGTCCCGACCTCTCCAACCTCAGGTACAGCTGTTGCTGCTTCCACCTCTTCAGCCTCCAAGGCAGCCGTTGCTGTCCCCACCTCTCCAGCCTCAGGTACAGCCGTTGCTGTCGCCACATCTCCAGCCTCCAAGGCAGCCGTTGCTGTCCTCACCTCTCCAGCCTCAGGTACAGAGCCATTGCTTTCCCCACCTCTCCAGCCTCAGGTGCAGCCATTGCTTTCCCTACCTCTCCAGCCTCGGTACAGCCATTGCTGCTTCCACGTCCTCAGCCTCAGGTACAGTCCTTGCTGTCCCCCACCTCTCCAGCCTCAGGTACAGTCCTTGCTATCCCCACCTCTCCAGCCTCAGGTACAGTCCTTGCTGTCCCCACCTCTCCAGCCTCAGGTACAGTCCTTGCTGCCCCCACCTCTCCAGCCTCAGGTACAGTCCTTGCTGTCCCCACCTCTCCAGCCACCAGGGCAGCCGTTGCTGGGGACTCCAGGGACAGTCTTTGCTTTCCCCCCTCCTCTAGCCTCAGGGGCAGGGATTAACAATATGCCTCAATAAACCTGGCTTTTAAAAAAAATCTTTACATACTTCTTGTTGGTTGTTTGATTTTCCAAGATGCCTTCTGCAAAACTATGGAAATTCAATGGCAAAAACTTCGTTAAAGTAACGTTACGGTTTGTTTGCAAATGTCCAAAAGGTTAGGAAATTGCAAGTTAAGGTAGCCACGCAACCTTAACTCTGCACCCTTATGGGTATGTGTGGCAGAGCAGGGCTCTGCCCTTAGAAATACTGGCAGGGAAGGGTTTAAATTCTCCTCCCTGCCCAGGTTGATTGTGTCAGGTGGGAGCAATCGGTTAATTAATTATCCAATTAAGGACCCAGCCACCTGGCATAAAAGGAGGCCTCAGCCTCCCATTTGGGAGAGAGAGTTTTAGGAGAAAAAAACTGTTTTAAACTGTCTCTGAGCCGCAACCTCGGTCATTCCTTGTCACATTTGGTGCTCAGAAGTGGGATAACGCCACCTGGAGGCTCAGGGCAGTATTTTTTGTTGTTTTTTTTTTAATTTTGTGAGGTTTTTTTTGGAAAAAAAAGAGAAATGGAGCTGACCCAGGAGGAGGTGGATGACAACTGGGAGCTGTTTTTAAAAGGGCTCGCGGCAGAGTTGTGCCCCGGCTGTGGGGCATATGGGCACACAGTGGCCATCTGCCCCACCCAGTATGAAGAGGAGGAGGAGGAGCTGCCGCTGCAAATACAGGGGAGAAGAAGGAGGCAGAGAGGAAGGAAGACATGGGAGGAAGAGGAGTGGTGCACCCAGTGCATGCAGTACGGGCACGAGTAGCACCACTGCCCGGAGCTGTTACAGGACACAGACCTGGAGTGGGAGGAGCCTGAATGTCCTGCTCTGAGTGGGAGGAGTCCGAATGTCCTGCGCCTGAGTGGGAGGAGCCCGAATGTCCAGAGCCCAAGAGGGGGGAGTCGGTGCGTCCAGAGCCCAAGAGGGGGGAGTCGGTTCATCCAGAGCCCAAGAGGGGGGAGTCGGTGCATCCAGAGCCCAAGAGGGGGAAGGCCGAACGTCCACAGTCCAGGCATCCATCAGCAGAGGGAGAGTTCCTGTCTGTTCCACCTCCATCGCAATGGGAGGACTGTGTGTCGCTCCCACCTCCACCAGCAGAGGGAGAGTACTTGCTGGTTTTGCCTCCGTCGCCGCCACCAGCAGAGGTAGCATGCCTGCTGGTTCCCCTGCAACTGCCGTCCCGAGAGCCAGAAGAGGTGGAGCTGCCGTCCCGAGAGCCAGAGAGGATGGAGCTGCCATACCGAGCCATAGGGGGTGGAGCTGCCATCCCTAGAGCCAGAGGGGGTGGAGCCAGTGACCTGAGAGCCAGAAGGGGAGGAGCCACGGACCCGAGAGCCAGAAGGGGAGAAGGCTGAAGCCCCTCAGCAGCCCTTGCACATGCTGCTGAGAGGAGCTCAGGGGAGGCGCATCCGACTGCGACGGCAGGAGGTGCCAGCCCGACTTCAGAGGGCGCTAGAATGGCCACAGCCACCACCGCCAATGCCAGAGTGTCTGGAACCGTTGCCGCTGGAGGAGCTGGAACTGCCGTTGCCAGAGTGGCCGTCGTCTCCGCCTGTTGTTCCTGAGGGTCCATCGTCTCCACCTGTTGTCCCAGAGGGTCCGCCAGCAGAGGGAGACGAGCCGCTGTTCCCGCCTCCGCCAGCAGAGGGAGACGAGCCGTTGTTCCCGCCTCCGCCAGCAGAGGGAGACGAGCCCTTGTTCCCGTCTCCGCCAGCAGAGGGAGACGAGCCATTGTTCCCGCCTCCGCCAGCAGTGGGAGACGAGCCGCCGTTCCCGCCTCCGTCAGCAGTGGGAGACGAGCTGCCGTTCCCGCCTCCGCCAGCAGAGGGAGACGAGCCGCCGTTCCCGCCTCCGCCAGCAGAGGGAGACGAGCCGCCGTTCCCGCCTCCGCCAGCAGAGGGAGACGAGCCGCCGTTCCCGCCTCCGCCAGCAGAGGGAGACGAGCCGTTGTTCCCGCCTCCGCCAGCAGAGGGAGACGAGCCCTTGTTCCCGCCTCCGCCAGCAGAGGGAGACGAGCCGTTGTTCCCGCCTCCGCCAGCAGTGGGAGACGAGCCGCCGTTCCCGCCTCCGCCAGCAGAGGGAGACGAGCCGCCGTTCCCGCCTCCGCCAGCAGAGGGAGACGAGCTGCCGTTCCCGCCTCCGCCAGCAGAGGGAGACGAGCTGCCGTTCCCGCCTCCGCCAGCAGAGGGAGACGAGCTGCCGTTCCCGCCTACGCCAGCAGAGGGAGACGAGCTGCCGTTCTCGCCTCCGCCAGCAGAGGGAGACGAGCTGCCGTTCCCGCCTCCGCCAGAAGAGGGAGACGAGCTGCCGTTCTCGCCTCCGCCAGCAGAGGGAGACGAGCTGCCGTTCCCGCCTCCGACAGCAGAGGGCATCGGGCCGCCGTTCCTGCCTCCGCCACCAGAGGGCGTCGGGCCGCCGTTCCTGCCTCCGCCACCAGAGGGGGTCGGGCCGCCGTTCCTGCCTCCGCCACCAGAGGGAGACGGGACGCCGTTCCTGCCTCTGCCACCAGAGGGAGACGTTCCAGGTTCCCTACCAGCGTTCATGGGCCTTGAAGGTCCGGGGCCCCCGCTATTGAAGGAAGCTTGGGTGATCCGGCATCAACCCCGCCCACCACCGCCCGTTGAAATAGCCCACCCAAGGGACATAAGGGGACTCTTGTGGGGAGGGCTTGGGTTCAAGGGGGGGGGGGGGGAGTTTGGCCGATTGCGGCCTCCGTACTTTGTACGTGGAGGGAGGTGTGTGGCAGAGCAGGGCTCTGCCCTTAGAAATACTGGCAGGGAAAGAGTTAAATTCTCCTCCCTGCCCAGGTTGATTGTGTCAGGTGGGAGCAATCGGTTAATTAATTATCTAATTAAGGACCCAGCCACCTGGTATAAAAGGAGGCCTCAGCCTCCCATTTGGGGGAGAGAGTTTTAGGAGAGGAAGCAACTGTGTTTTTCTGTATGTGCTGTTTTTTTCATTTTTGCTAAACCAGTGAAGGCAACGCCCAGCCTGGAAGCTTTATTTGTAAGTTTTGTTTTGTGTGTATTTTCTGTTTGAAACCTTTTTGTTTGGCCCTTGTGCCTGTTTATTTTGTATTTTTGTGAATTAAAAACTTTATTTTGAACTTTTAAACTGTCTCTGAGCCGCAACCTCGGTCATTCCTTGTCACAGTATGTTTCCTGTCACACTTGAAATCACATATGAAATCATCAATGACATGGGCAATGACATCACTAAGCACATGACAAATTCTCCCCGAAGACTGGCCATACGGAAGTCATTGTGATTGGTAACATGTTCAGTAACTGCATTATCTTTGATGTCGAAATGTGCTTTAACCAACAACAGATTTCCATGTTCTCAGAAATGTGTAATTCATGTTGAGGTATGTAGTGATGAGTGGAAAGGAGTACCTGAAAATGGATGGGACATGCAATATGTGAAACCCTACATGTAAGATAACACTTTCCATTAAATTTCACTCAGAAGGCACCAGTGAAATAGAAAAGGAACCTTCTGTAGTACTGTATGGTATACTGCTGCTCCATGTATACTGTGGTACACAACACAGTGTTTTATGTTTCTTGGAAGCATAAAATCCACGCAATGCAATCCACTTCTGCTTTATGTACTTCATTGAACTGCAGAAATCTAATTCTACCTAAACATTTCAATGTCATAATTGGCTTCCAGCCATAAGATTATGTTAGCAAGAATTCTTACTGAACTGTAAAGTCTGAAAGAAGAATGGGTAACAGTGCAAAAATAAAATGAATAATAATACTGTAGAAAATGCAGTGACTCCTTTTGCCATGTGAAACAGTGTAGTTCATACAAGAAAGCCAATGTTGTGGATTCCAGTATTAGAGTTTGGAGAAATATGGCTTGTGAAAGGTCCCAACTAATTAATTCGCTCTACTGTATTCTGTGTTAATTGGTTTTATTTAGAACACTGGTAAAATAATGAGCTTGACAGCAAAGATTGTGGGAATGCAGTTACTGAACATGTTACCAATCACAATGACTTCCGTATGGCCAGTCTTTGGGGAGAATTTGTCATGTGCTTAGTGATGTCATTGCCCATGTCATTGATGATGCCATATGTGATGTCAAGTGTGACAGTAAACATACACATAAGGGTGCAGAGTTAAGGTTGCTTGGCTACCTTAACTTGCAATTTCCTAACCTTTTGGACATTTGCAAACAAACCTTAACGCTACTTTAACAAAGTTTTTGCCATTGAATATAAACCTATGTCACAACTTCAGTGCTGCCTTACCTTTGAATTACTGTTTGTCGTTTGTTTGGTTATGTATCCCCACCGCTTGTATCGATGTTGTCGATTACCTTCGCATCATAGATTTGTCTCTTACAATCATAGACCCAGTTCCAAGATTTGTCAGGAAAACATCCTGACAGGAATCGTCCAAAATCAACATCCATCTTACAAATGTTGCAATGTGTCATTTGCAGCATTCATTCATTCCAGTCACTCTTTTGCCAAAGTCCTTGTTCCATTAACTTTATGCTCAAAATTCCCAAAGTAGGAACGTAAATTTAGTCAGTGTTACCTTGAAATGCATAACATCAAGTTCAGGACTGCGACACCTCGTTAGTGCAAAAAGTAACTTTTTTTAGATTGGTTTCAGCTTCGCTCTTAGACACAGCTCTGTGACACATTTCAAATGCACCATCAGGTATGCATCAATGCCATGGGCGTAGCCAAATGCAAGAGCAATCACGCACAACAAGATAACAGGAGAAATAAATTCAATTGTTTCATCGTCGTTATCGTAACACAGGATCATAACATAACATCACACTTTACAACACTTGAAATGTATTTGCTTATGATTGTAAGTCGCCCTGGATAAGGGCATCTGCTAAGAAATAAATAATAATAATAATAATAATAAGTAAGTCTTTCCAAACGCCGCATTTCTACTCCAATGTTTTGCTACGTTGTTTCAGCTCAGTCTGTATCAAACTTATCACACCAGTCTCTCACCTTCTATCCTACCTCGGAGTGTCGGACGTGGAACCACACAAATGTGCTGGATGTTTTGGGACACCGCGTAGCAGACAGAGTTATATTGAGATATGTGTATGTTTTATTGAAATGATAATGAATGCTGGGATGATCTTGCATCGATTTCAGGACTGCTGCTTTGGCGATGCGCGCTCTGTCCTCTCGAGTGGGAAGGGCATTGTTATCCGAATTGGGTTATTGTTGTTCATGAAAAAAATTCACAAAGAAATCTGCAAACAGAATCCTGCTTGATGATAGGCTCTTGTGTATATACTTACTGTTTTAAGTACATAAATCAATATGCTCACAAAACAATACAAACAAACATTTTCACTACAGAAATTCATTCCAGATGGCAAAGGAGCTTCCTCCCTGCCACCTCTATATTCCCCAAACACACACACCCGTGCACCACTACATACATACATATAACACAAAATATGCACAGGGGCAGGTGTACCCCGCCACAGAGTTACACCTGTGCTTTCGCAGGGATGATGTACCAGTTTTGTGGCTGTCGTTTACAAAAACATAATGACAGATTTTACAAGCAACGAATCCAGTCACATGTTCATTATTTTCATTCGCTAGGATTCCACAAGAATTCCACACTTGTGATTTACCTCTCGAATTATTATCCACCACATGATATAAACCCTGAGCTATCTTTTGTTTTACCTCATCCACAAGCATTTTCAATATCACCAACCAGACGTGATAAAGGATATTGCAACATATCAAACAAGCGAGAACACTGCTTAGTCAGCTGACTCCTCTCTAATCACCTCCTGCTTCAGTGCAGGAAATACCGGTACATTTACCTTCTAATGATTTCCATTACACGAGAGTAGATGTTAAAACTTCATGCTGATTTGAACTCGGCTCTCGCCAAGATAAGCACCAACTAAGACGTAGCTTTACAGTAAACTAATGTGATCCATATGCGTCTCCATCCATTTACGTTTCCTTCCATATGATGATGTAGATATCCTTCTGTCTGGTGTTAATGGCTGAAGTGTAATGCTGGCTCCAGGGATCAGCTTATTTTGCCTCCCTGGCGCATCAGCACACACAACGGCTGCGATGCTGGCTCCGGGGATCAACCAAAGTGCGGCCTCCCCAGCGCATCAGCATGACAACCGTCTGGATTGAGCTAAGTAGGGTACATCTCTGGGGTTTTCAAGTGGGCACCTTCCATCCTCAGTGTTTCGTCGACTAGCCCACGACACCTCAAGAGGGCTCGACGGTGATTCTGGCGTCCCAGCATCACCCCCCTCCGTCCCCCACTCAACTCAGCCCAGCTTACTTACCTGTCCCCAGCCAGAATCTTTCCGTCTCAACCACAGCCAGTTGCTGCTCCTCTCTGCTGCTTCAGATAAGTTCTTCACTGTGCGACGCAACTCTTGGCCACTGAATCCGACGTCTCTGAGAAACCGGGTTGTAGAGTGTGCCACAAATCCTCGACAACCCACTTCCACTGGGTAAACCCGAACTCTCCATCCTCGCTGTTCCGCTTCAGTGGCTAGTTGAGCATACCGCAGTTTCTTCCTCTCATACGCCTCATCTACAGCGTCCTCCCATGGCACTGTTAACTCTACCAGGTGAACAAGGCGTGCTGATCCAGACCACAAGACAATATCTGGTCGAAGGTTAGTGGTGGCAATCTCAGGTGGAAAAATAAGCCGTTGACCAACATCTGCCAGCATATTCCAGTCTCTAGCAGCTTCCAGTTGTCCTGGGCGAGGATTGGTTTTAACACCTTTTCTTGGTGGTTGCTCTCCTGGGCGGAGGAATGTTGTCTTTTGTGTGTAATGTTTTGATGGAACAGGTGGCAACTTATTGGTCATGTTACGCTTGTCTTCCAATGCTAAGGCCAAACATCGCAGCACCTGGTCATGGCGCCAAGTAAACCGTCCTTGGCTAAGAGCCACCTTACATCCTGTCAAAATGTGCCTTAATGTTGCAGGTGATGAACACAAAGGACATGAGGGATCCTCTCCTACCCAGAGGTTTAGGTTCTGTGGTGATGGGAGAACATCATATGTTGACCTGATGAGGAAACTGATCCTGCTCTGTTCCATTGACCATAGGTCTTGCCAGCCAATCTTGCGTTGTTCCACACTCTCCCATCTCATCCATTCTCCCTGTTTGGCCTGGGAAATGGCCTTTATACACCTCATCCTCTCCTCCTGCTTTTGCACCTCGTTGACTACCAGCTTCCTTCTTTGAGCTGGGGCCGCCTTGTGCCATGTAGGAGGAGTTGAACTGAAACCAAGACCCCCTCTTCCATGCTGAACTTGCCCCATGATACATTACTTGGGTGATTCAAATTCAGACCCGAGTCTGACCCGAAAATGACATTTTCTGACACGCACCCGAACTGCGAAAAAGTTCACATTTCGACCCGAACCCACCCACTTTGTGGGTCACCCATGGGCACCCAGCACGATGCAAGACTCTAGTCTAAGGCCCCCGGAGATTTTTTCCTTTTAGGTTTTTTTTTCTTCTCTCCATTACCTTTAGTCACTAAAAATTAGACATCACATTATGTGATATAGATTTTTGGGGGGGGGAGTTCACTATTTTTTATTTTTATATTTTTTTCACATTCAACAAAATGTGTGAAGTGGTGTAGGCCATGATTATATATGTATTCACACATCATTTTTCTTTTTGACAACTTGGTTTTGTTCACCAGGATGAACACACGCACCAGTTTTTTAGCTTTTTAGCTCTCCTCTGGGGTTGGGAATAGACGATGCTCCTCTGCCAAATATATTTTGTTCACCAGGATGAACACGACTCATAGATTTATTATTTTATTCTTTGTTTTTTAACAGGCGGCACCGGGATGCTCCAAAGGATGAGGCTGCGCGCCAACTATTTTTATTCTACTTTATTTTTCTTCAGTCATTGGGTTCAATGTGTTTTAAGAACATAAGAAAGTTTACAATCGAGAGGAGGCCATTTGGCCCATCGTTTGGTTGCTAGTAGCTTATTGATCCCAGAGTCTCATCAAGCAGCTTCTTGAAGGATCCCAGGGTGTCAGCTTCAACAACATTACAGGGAAGTTGGTTCCAGATTCCCACAATTCTCTGTGTAAAAAAGTGGCTCCTATTTTCTGTTCTGAATGCCCCTTTATCTAATCTTCACTTGTGACCCCTGGTCCTTGTTTGTTTTTTCAGGTCGAAAAAGTCTCTTGGGTTGACATTGTCAATACCTTTTAGAATTTGGAATGCTTGAATCAGATTGCTGCGTAGTCTTCTTTGTTCAAGAATAGATTAAATTATTTTAGCCTGTCTGCATATGACATGCCTTTTAAACCCGGAATAATTCTGGTCGCTCTTCTTTGCACTCTTTCTAGAGCAACAATATCCTTTTGTAGCGAGGTGACCAAAACTGAACACAGTATTCTAGATGAGGTCTTACTAATACATTGTAAAGTTTTAACATTACTTCCCTTGATTTAAATTCAACACTTTTCACTATATATCCGAGCATCTTGTTGGCCTTTTTTTATAGCTTCCCCACATTGTCTAGATGAAGACATTTCTGAGTCAATATAAACTCCTAGGTCTTTTTCATAGATTCCTTCTTCAATTTCAGTATCTCCCTGTGACAGAAATATAATGAATCTTTGTTGTAAATCTCCCTCCTGGCCTGTGAGGGCGCTAAGCAGCGAAAGTAGAGTTCCTTGGAGTTCTTTCCCAGGGTCGTGAAGTCGGTCAGTCTGGAAGAAGGCGAGACTCCATTGCAGGAACGTATTGACCCGGAAGGGAAACAACGTAGCAGCTGCGGATTGTAGAGATAGCTGCACTCGTTTACCAAGGGGTCATGCTTCATAGCATAAAAGGGGACGGAGAATCGCAATCTACTCCTTCGCTTGGTTTTTGGAGACCTAGAAACTGGAAGGACTGGGAGAGACCCAGAGAAACTTAAAAAGTATTTGATAGTGTTTAGTTTGTTTGTCGTTGTTAGTATTTGTCTTTGTTTGTGAATCACTAGACGGCTAACACGTATCCGGAGCTGTCGCCGAGGGCCAGCACTGACCTGGAACAACACTACACCACAGTCACTTAATAAATTGTTATCACCCACCAGAGCACTACGGCACGCACCCGGACTGGTGACCGTGTTCAGTATTTTTGTGGGGCAGATAACGTGTGTTTATTATTTGGGCTGCAACCCATTATTATTGTTACCTCCGTGCATTACACATTGGTGTGTATTGCCAGAGGTTTATTGTTTGGTTGCCAGACCGGGATTATAAAAATAAAATACCTTTTTTTTCCCAAACAGATTACAGTTTCTGGTTGTGATTATTTCCGCACTGCATCACCTCTGCACCTGTTCTCACTCAGCAGCCACTTTGCCACACGTGGTCTCAGATACGGGATATGGATCGCAACGCACTAGCGGAGCTGCTGGAGGCACTGGATAGCAGACGGGACAGAGGAGAGAAGGAGAGAGGAGAGAAGGAGAGAGGAGCGCTACACTGCGCTCATTGAACAGGTAGGGCTGCCACTTTCCACAGCACCAGCCCCTACCGGAACACCAGCAATGTCAGCACCGAAGGCTCGGGCGATGAAGATGACGGCGGAGGATGACCAGGAGGCGTACCTGGTTGCGTTTGAGAGGCTGGCTACCACCGCGTCATGGGGGAGTTCTGGGCAAGCCAGCTGGGACCCTGCCTGATCGGGGAGGCTTAGGCAGCCCACCAGGCCATGAGCGACCTCAACGCTGCCAGTTACGACCTGGTCAAGCTGGCCATTCTCCGCCACCTCAACATTTGGGCAGAGACCCACCGGGTACAGTTCAGGGAGTACAGAAGATCCCCGGAGACACGCCCCTGGGTGTTTGCGGAGCGGTTGTGTGACCACATGATACACTGGCTGACCCCCGAGAAGAAAACCAGCCTGCACGGGGGAAGCAGTGGTTGTGGAGCAGTTCTGCCATGTGGTCGGCTCCGATACCCAGGCCTGGATACGGCGCCACAACCCCGACACCCTGGAAGCAGCCGTGAAACTGGCCGAGGATTTCGAGGACTCCCTCGTCTCCGCCCGGACCAGGATACTGTCAGTTCCCGCCCTTTGGAACAGCCGACTCCTACCTTTCTCTTCTCCTCCACCACCACCATCAGTTCCTCTTCATGGAGACCAAGGTTGGCACCCAGCTGGGGTAGAGGTGCTGCCCCTGCCCCGTTACCATACCAGCAATGGGACAGATATTTAACCATTGCTCCCTCTGTCCCCCCAGCTTGTTTTAGATGCAACAAGGACATCTGGCCATGTCATGCCCCGCTGCCATGGAGTGTGACGTGGCCACGTGTAATTGGGCACCTGAGATAGGTAAGTGCGGGGAAAATGGTCGGGAGGGGCCTTGTAAGATTGATGTGGTTTTAGGCAATGTGAAAACCCACGCATTAGTGGACACAGGATGTGAGCAAACCTTAATTAGAACAGCTGTCTTGGGCAGTGTGTCGTGGCGGCCACAAGGTAAGGTGGCCATCTCCTGTGTCCATTGAGACACAGCAGCATACCCCACACTAACAGTTTACTTATCGGTAGAACCGATAAAACGTCATCTGGTAGTAGAAAGGTTGTCACATCCAGTTATTCTGGGACGAGACTGGCCAAAATTAATGCAAATAATGGCAGGCTCAGCTGCACACGTAAACATGGCAGAAACAAAGAAAAAGGAACGAATTGGTGATGTGTTTCCTTTTCAAGCCGAAATGTTTTCTTCTATTTTCCATCCTAGAAAAACAAATAAAGAGAGAAAGACCGCAAAATGGGAGGAAGCATCACTGAGACAAGGCTGGAGTCTGGTGGGAGAGCGCTCGGATGGTAACAAACACCAGTCAAAAGGAGTCAGAACGCAGTGTGACCCGAGAGGGCGAGCTTACTGGGCCATCTAGGGCAGATGTTACTCCCGTCCCTCTCAATATACCAGACATGTAGTACTCAAGCGCGGACATAGTGTGGGGCCAACATAATGACCCTTCACTAGTGCACACTTGGGGGCAGGTCCGGTCTATTGAAGGTAAGGATGTTGATGGCACTGGGGCGCTAGTATATCCACACATCAGTATCAAGGGGCAATTACTGTATAGGGTCAATCTAGCCGTGGGCACAGGACAGCCTGTAACACAGCCTGTAATTATTGGTTCCCCCGTCTTGTCGGACCGAGGTCATGAGGCTGGCGTATGATATCCCTTTTGTGGGGCACCTCGGAGCTGACAAGACAATGGAGCGGATATTGGCTCGATTCTATTGGGTAGGTCTTCTACTGATGTGTCGAAATATGTAGCCACATGCCCAGACTGCCAGCAAGTAGCGCTGGGTCGAGTGCGCCCCGCCCCTTTGGATCAACTGTCGATTATTTCCACTCCTTTTGAACGCATTGCAATGGACATAGTGGGCCCTTTGCTACTCTGGGTATACGCATATATTAGTAGTGGTAGATTATGCAACGCGATACCCAGAGGCAGTTCCATTGAGGTCCACTAGTGCCGCTGCAATAGCCACAGTTAGTGCAGATTATAACTAGAGTAGGGGGATCCCCAAGGAGATTTTGACTGATCATGGGACCAACTTCTTGTCTAACACATTACAGCAGGTATATAAAATATAAAAAATACGTCCCATCAGGACATCTGTTTATCATCCACAGATGGACGGTGTGGTGGAACGAAAGAGCAAAAACATTGGGCATCACTTCTTCCCTACCTCCTTTTTGCAGTGAGAGAGGTGCCGCAGAGTTCTCCCCCTTTGAGCTCTTGTACGGCCAACAGCCTCACGGCATCCTCGATCTGTTGAGAGATGGATAGGAGGAGCACAAAGGCTTGTCCAAAAACGTAGTGAAGCATGTGCTCATACTGAGAGATCGCCTGGATTTGGTCGGTCGTTTGGCCCAGGACAACCTCAAATCGGCTCTGCACCGGCAACAGCAGCATTACAATAAAAATGCATTAATTCGAACCTTTCGACCAGGAGACAAGTTAATGCTTCCCTCTTCAGAATCGAAATTATGTGCTAAATGGCAGGGGCCATATGAAGTGATTCAGGCTATAGGAAAGGTAAATTAAGAAATTAGACAGCCCGATCACCGTAATGAACGTGACATTTATCATGTAAATTTATTAAAGCCCTGGCAGGCATGGGAGGTCTTATTTTTAACCCCAGGCAATGTAGAGGATGATTTAGGCCCCTGTCCAGAGACTCCTAGCACTAAAATCATGTCGATGGGGGAACAATTGGTTCCAGATCACCAACGGGAGCTGCGTAAGCTTATTGAGGAGTTAGCGATGTTTTTTCTGACTTGCCCGGCAGAACTGACTTGGTTGAATATAATATTATCTCGCCTTCAGGTGTCACAGTACGGAGAGACCTTACCTGATCCCAGAAAATCGACGAAGTGGCGTTCACAAAAAGGTATTGTACATGCTCAAACTTGGGGTGATTGAACCTTCCAGGAGCGAGTGGTGCAGTCCTACTGTCATAGTGGCCAAGAAAGACGGCACCAACCGCTTCTGTGTAGATTTCCGGAAGGTAAACGCTATTGCCAAGTTCGATGCGTACCCTATGCCTCGGGTCGACAAACTTCTAGATAGACTGGGAAAGGCGAAGTTTATCTCTACTCTGGACTTGACAAAGGGATACTGGCAGATCCCATTAACCTGCAGTTCTAGAGAGAAAACCGCATTTTCAACACCAGAAGGGCTGTTTCACTTTAAAACCATGTCGTTTGGGCTACATGGTGCGCCCGCTGCCTTTTAGAGACTGATGGACCAGGTTTTACGCCCACATTATGAATATGCAGCAGCGTATATTGATGACGTGGTTATTTACAGCTCCACCTGGCGAGAGCATTTGGCTAGGGTTATGGTTGACCTTCAGTCTCTAAGGGTAGCCCGGCTGACAGCTAACTTGAGAAAATGTGCGTTTGCCAAGACAGAGACTCAATATTTGTGATTTTTAATGGGAAATGGAAGGGTGAGACCCGTAGTCACCAAAATCCAGGCTTTGGTCGACGCGGCGATCCCCAAAACCAAGACTTAGGTGAGGCACTACTGGGATTAGCCGATTATTACCGCCACTTTATCCCAGAGTACGCCACAGTGGTTAACCCTTTAGTCGACCTCACCAAAAAGAGTGCTCCAAATTCGATTAAATGGTCAGCTGAGTGTCAGGGGGCGTTTGATACTATTAAGCGTAAACTTTGCCAGTCCCCCACTCTTATCACATCAGATTTCACCAAGAGATTCATCCTCCACACCGATGCATCGGACGTGGGTTTGGGTGCTGTCTTGTCCCAAAAGGTAGATGGAGTAGAACACCCGATACTGTATCTTAGTAAAAAGATGCTACCTCGGGAGCGCAACTACTCCGTAGTCATAAAGCAGTGTTTGGCCATTAAATGGGCTACTCACTCTTTACGATATTACCTGCTAGGACACTCATTTGATCCGGTCACAGACCACGCCCCACTCAAGTGGTTAAGCACAATGAAGGACAGCAATGCTTGGTGGTATCTGGCGTTGCAACCCTTCATGTACCACATGGTACACCGTGCGGGGAAAGACCATCAAAATACAGATTATTTTTCCCGGGAGGGGGGGTAATGAGAAAGATAGATTCAGCCGAGTGTTCCTCCGGCTCCACTCTGAGCGGTGGGATATGTGACAGAAATACAATGAGTCTTGGTTGTAAATTTCCCTCCCGACACTGTGAGGGCACTAAGCAGCGAGAACAGGGTTCTTTGGACGGGCTGGTCTGACAGTTCTTTCCCCGGGTTGGGAAGTCGGCCAGTCTGGATGAAGGCAAGATTTTGTTGCAAGAACGCACTGACCCAGAAGGGAAACGACATGGTAGCCGCAGATTGGAGAGGCGGTTGCACTCGTTTATCAAGCGGTCATGTGTGAAAGCATAAAAGGGGGCGGAGAATCGCAATCTGTTCCTTCGCTTGGTTTGTGGTTTTTAAACCTAGAAGGACGATGAGAGACCCCAGAGACCGTAACAGTATTGTGAGTGTTTTTTGTTTGTTTGTTCTGTCTTTTAGTAATTGTCTTGTTTGTGAACCACCAGACAGCTACACAATTCGCCTGGGGCCAGGACAAAGCCAGAACAGCACTTCACCACTGTCATGAAATAAACTGTATCACCCACCACGAGCACTACAGACAGCACCCAGGACTGGTGACCGTGTTTTTTACATTGTGGGACAGATACGTATATTTATTATTTGGGACTGTAACCCGTTGATTTACTTCCAGTGCATTACACATTGTTGTGTATTGCCTGGAGTTATTGTTTGGTCTCCAGACCGGGATTATAATTAATAAAACCTGTTTCTAACTGGATTACAATTCTGTTTGTTCATTGCGCACTGCATCACTCCTGCACCTCTACACAATCAGCCTCTTTGCCCCAGCTGGCCATTAGCTTTGACTCGTTGCAAAAGAATACAAAACTCACTCACTCACTCACTCACTCACTCACTCACTCACTCACTCACTCACTCACTCACTCACTCACTCACTCCTCCAACAAACAAAGGATATCCAGCTCCTTTATACATGTGGCCACTCCCCAATTAGTACCAATTACCTTATTGGCGAATGGCCACACCTGTAATTGCTGGCAGGGATAGATTTAACCCCATCCCTGCCAACCTTACATTCCCACACACACACGGAAAAAGCAATGAAAATTGCGATGTCTAATTGTGAAGTGTGTTTTTTGTGAAGCTGTGACGGAGTACACCCTGCTCCTATGCATATTATATTTTGTATTGTTTTGTATTATGATTTAAAATGCAGGACGGACGAAAAGCTGTCCTCCATTACTGTTATTATTTGTATTTTGTATCTGAGTACTCTCGTGAGAATGCGTGACTGATCAGCTACTGATTACTGAATTAGCTGACAGTCACGCAGATTTACTAAACTCGTTCAGACTATGGCTGAGGGGTTAATAAGATCATTATTAGCCAGTTATTCCCTCAGCCATAATATAAAAGACCTGAAGCTTTGGCTGCACAAGGAGTGTTTTCAGAGTGGAAAACGGGAGAAAAAATAATAAATCCAAACAATTTCTACTCGTGCTAAAAGGACTAGCACGATACTTGTTTGGGTCACTGTTCTGTTTTGTCTGTTTCTTTTGGCCATTGAGCCGTTTATTTTGAGTGCTTCGTTTTTGTTTAAACCTTTTATTTATTAAATAAAACGTGCAAGCAGCGCTTTCATTACCCCAGCACTGTTGTCTTCCACTGTCTTCCGGGTCTGATGTCACCACCAGCCATCCATGTCACAGAAGCCAAACAGCCAGAAACAAATCAAACTTCAACGTGCACCGATAAAGGGTAGAGCAGGAGCAGGAACCAAACAATAATAATAATTTCTTAAGAATGTACCGTTTCACATTGCACAGAATATATATAAGAAATGACCTTTCCTGGAAATTACAACAGTAACTCACTAATGCTGCAAAAATTGCTGTTATACTGACACTATAGAAGCATGAAAATAAATGGAACAGACACAAGTAGCCGACTAAATCGCAAAAATTAAGTGCACATAAACTCATACACTATAGAGTTTAAACTAACTGTGATCGATCGGAATAGGGCGAGAAGCTTTCAGAAATACTGATGGACTCCAGTGGTTCGAAATGCTAGATGTGGACTACAATAACGAAACTTCTGAATTTTAAATCTTTAATTGCTTTTGCAAAGAAAATCTGACTGATAGCAACAGAAAACAAGGTAGCAGGTAGACTATGTGTTTTACTTGCAGCCATGCATACACTGTTAAATGTTCTATATAAATGTAAAAATGATTTATTTCTGTAAAGTGTATCCAGTAAGGTACTGTATAGTATCATAATGTGTCAATGTGGCACCATTATCTATTTTGTGTTAACTGTGTAGTAGTTAAGTAAGCTACAGTAAAAAATAAATAATGCAGCAAAATAATTGTATTGTTTTCACAGTACAATGCAGCAGCATGATCTATTTTGTGTTACCGGTAGCCTGTAGACTAAAGTAAAAAGAAAGTACCACTAGGTATTAGTCACCTCCTAGACGTGGATTCGTTTTCATGAAGGAAAGTTGTTAAATTCAAAATGAAATGCGGTGTTGTGGCCAGAGGAGGCCCTTTTGTGCATGATTTGTAAACAATGAACCGGATGTAAGTAACTTGTGCAAGATGGAGGAAAAATGAAGCGTATCAGTGGAGCACCTTTTCATTTAGCAGTACCTTCTTTTCCAAAGGCTAAAATAACCATTTAGTTCCTTGAGTGATATGTATTTTCATACATATCTTCAATGCATCATTCAAAGCATACATTGCCAATTATGTTTTATATTTTTGCCCGTCCCTAATTTGGTTATGCCCAATTGTAGTGTTTTACTGAACTGTAGAATCTCAGGGCAGATGGTACCAATTTTAATATTATATTTTGGTTTATTGTAAAGGCTGGTATTGCTTTGAGGCGAATACCCCGGAAATGCTTATATCAATACTAACACTGACATGGTAGATTTGCACAGGAGTAAAAAGACACAGGACGCTTGAGTTTGATATTTTACAGAAGGTCCTGATGTCCTGTAAAAAAATCGGAGGACCTCTGAGAATTATCTGGGATAAAAAGAAACGGACGGTTCACAAGTGACAAAATTTCACCGATGTCGGTGAAAATTGCGAATCCACATGTTTACATGGTGACTTTTACTCCTGTGCGAATCGGGCTTTAGACACATCCCAATCAGGAGTGTCTCAGTTAAATGTACCACCATTTTATTAAAACCAGAGATTAATTTAAGGCAACACGTCTGAGAGACTGCTATATAAAATATGAAAAACTTGAAGAGACTAGATCTCAAGTATAAAATATTGATGCCAAAAAATAATGCCCAATGAACTCTTTGAAAACGTGTTTGTGAATAAAGTGAATGGCAATCGCGTGGTTTCAATGCATGTTCATCATGCATTATTTAGGTAGTGTGGATAGGGTACAAATATACTGTTACTAGTTATTGACTTAGTTAATTACCAGTAACATTTGATTAATGTAACTTTTAATGACAATATGTCATTTGTATGGTCAATCCAAAATACAAATGTACAATGATAAAGTCTTAAGATCAAGAATGTTTCTATACCACTGTTAAAACATTCAATCAAAATGAACATGTATTGCATATGGGGAATAATTTTAAAATGAAAAGAGGGTTTCAATACTTATGACTACCATTTTTCAGTATGTGGCTCTCTTTGGAAGACCAAAATGAATAAACAGCCTACCACCAGTCATTAGATAAGCTATATCAAATAGGAGGGTAAAAAAAAAAGATAATTTCAAGAGGAACCTCAGAGTATCTGTATTTTGTGCCACAATAAGGAAGGTGAAATCTGTGCAGTGCTAGAAGCTCCATCTCTGGGTCAAAACACATTTTGAAGGCCAACCTTTGAAATGCCTGGTTATAAAATATCAAACTGCTGGAGAGCTGGGCCTTGTAGTTTGAGAGTGACACACAGTGGAAAATTGAATTCAGGGCTGTTTCATATGAACTCCGATATTAGGAATGTATCCTCTTGTACAGGGGTTTGCAAAGGCAGCAATATGGTATAGAGGAGCCTAGTTATTTTAAGAAATAAACAAATGACTGCAGATTCAGAATGGATATCAGGAGTGTGATTCAAACAGAAATCTGGCAGTGTTAAACCTTAGCGGTCCATTTATTAAGTGCGTGTCAGGCGCGTCAGATCCAATTTATTTTCACACGCGCAGTTAATTTTAGACACGCTGTTTAAAAGTATTTTTTTCCCCACAGTCAAACGGGTTTAAAAGGCCCTGCATATCAACAAAGCACTCACTAGGCATCTCCAGCCCCGCCCCACCCTTTCGTTCGCTATAGCTTTCACATATGCTAAGAAATAAATAATAATAATAATAATAATAATAATAATAATAATAGTTGTACATACCGATCAATCATCTCCTGATCACTCGTTTTATCACCAAACGCCTCAATAATGCGATCCAAGTCATTATTTTATTACTATAACATCTGAAAAAAGCTCTGTAAATGTCTGTGACATTCTCTGAGTGCTGATGCAGTAGCAGCCAGCTTGTTTCCGTATGGCCGCCATTATCTGATGCCAGGGGCAAGTATGACTATTCATGAGATACGCCCTTTTTTTTTTTTCGGCTTGTCTCGGCTCCTGTCGCTCCCACTCAGCCATTGACGACTAGAAACCCGTTTTTTCTGTCTTTTTGATGATGTCGGACAGGGTCCGACATTGGACCGGATAGGAATAATTGTAATGTCGGACCAGGTCCGACATAGGACCGCAAAGTGTTAAAAATGATCGGATCGTTGCACCTATGCCCTGTAAAGATGCTGTTTGACCCCCAGCTCTCTGATGTGCCTACCTGGGTGCAGCGCCTTCTGGGGATCAAGGTGTGTACTCCGGACAATGTTAATCATGCACCCTGGGTTCCGGCGCACCTTCTCAACCAGCAGGGACAGGTTGTGTATCTGTGCCTGCATGTCATAGATTAGAGAGCCGTGGATGTGCAGCAGAGTGTTGGCCTCATTGTAGCGTTGCTCCAGCTTGCGAAACCGGTGCTCCAGTGATGCGTTCAGACCATTCTTCTCCTCACTCTGTCAGGGGAAAAGCAAAAATACGGTTGTTGTTTTTCTTTTTAACTGTGTATTCCTTTATTTAACACTAGAAGCCCCGCGGCGGTCATTTTGGCGGTTTTTGGTTTTAAAATGTAATTTTCTCCAGTTGTATAACACATATGGAGCTGTGCGTTAGTGTACCTTTCTGTCTGTATGTATTAAATATTCTCACAAAGCATGAAACGCGGGAATGCAGAAATGAAGGAGATATATTAGATTGTACCTAAAAGCCCCGGGAGCAGTCACATTGACAGCTACTCAAAAAACAATTATATTTTGATTATACAGAACGGTATTCTACTTTATTTTTTTTATTAACCAGTCTGCAATGTGTTTAGCTGTAATTAGATTAGTCTCTACTCTCTGCCTGAGTGAATGAATGACTGTCTATTGTTTTCAGTCAGCCTTTTGAAGGCTGACGCCTGCTTGCCAGCTGCGCTGTTTGGTCAGTCAATTAGCATCGGGACTAGTGAAAATAAATACCAGAGACTGGAGTTTTACAACGCAACAAAATATGAAATTGATGCTCTGGATCAGATGATATGGAAGTATTCCGTGAAAGCTGGCTCCCGACGGTGGTCGGTTCAGGTGTTTTACAATGTATTGGACCTAGCAGCCAGCAACTCCTGGGTACTTTACAAAGAATGCATGGAGAAGAATTTACCAACGAAGAAATATATTTTACAGTTAGCAAAGGAACTTCGCAAGAAGCATTTGGAACAGAGGGAGACCACTAAGCATGTACCCACAGCTGAAGCTGGCAACCCCGCTGAGAGCCGCAAGAGACGCCAATGCCATGTTGGCAAGTGCAATAAAAATAAAACTTCGGACAGCTGTGCCCTGTATAGAAAGGCGGCGTGGAGAAGCGCATTATCTGTGTTGACTGTGAACAGCCTTAGACTCTAGGTAAATAGGAGGCTGTGTGGTCCAGTGGTTAAAGAAATGGTTTTGTAACCAGAAGGTCCCCGGTTCAAATCCCACCTCAGCCACTGACTCATTGTGTGACCCTGAGCAAGTCATTTAATCTCCTTGTGCTCCATCTTTCAGGTGAGAAGCAGTTGGAAGTGACTCTGCAGCTGATGCATAGTTCACACACCCTAGTCTCTGTAAGTCATCTTGGATAAAGGCGTCTGTTAAATAAACAAATAATAGTAAATGAATACCCTTTTGTGAAAAAAAAATAAATAAATTAGACTTTTTTTATAACTTCTGTGCTGTGCGCTTCTGTAAAATGTTTTTTTCTAAGTTTATGTATCCACGTTGTTCAGTTGCTTTTGCTCAAACCGATTGCTGTTAAAAATAAGTTAAAAATGTATTGCTATCGTTTCAGTTTTATAAATAGGTATGTTGTAAACCGATGTCTGTTCAGATGTTTATTTATTTACATTTTCTTGTTTTGATTTGTAAAATAAATGTTCATATATATATATATATATATATATATATATATATATATATATATATATATATATATATATATATACAGTGCCTTGCAAAAGTATTCAGACCCTTGACCAATTCTCTCATATTACTGAATTACAAATGGTACATTGAAATTTCGTTCTGTTTGATATTTTATTTTAAAACACTGAAACTCAAAATCAATTATTGTAAGGTGGCATTGGTTTTATGTTGGGAAATATTTTTAAGAAAAATAAAAAAAACTGAAATATCTTGCTTGCATAAGTATTCAACCCCCACACATTAATATTTGGTAGAGCCACCTTTCGCTGCAATAACAGTTTTAAGTCTTTTGGGGTAAGTATGTACCAGCTTTGCACACAGTGTCGGAGTGATTTTGGCCCATTCTTCTTGGCAGATTTGCTCCAGGTTGTTCTGGTTGGTTGGACGACGCTTGTGGACCGCAATTTTCAAATAGTGCCACAGATTCTCAATGGGATTGAAATCAGGACTTTGACTGGGCCACTGTAGGACATTCACCTTTTTGTTGTTGAGCCACTCCAATGTTGCTTTGGCCTTGTGCTTGGGATCATTGTTCTGCTGAAAGGTGAATTTCCTCCCGAGCTTTAGTTTTTAGCGGACTGAAGCAGGTTCTCTTGCAGTATTTCTCTGTATTTTGCTCCATCCATTCTTCCTTCAATTTTAACAAGATACCCAGTCCCTGCTGATGAGAAGCATCCCCACAGCATGATGCTGCCACCACCATACTTCACTGTAGGGATGGTGTGTCTTGAGGCATGGGCAGTGTTAAGTGTTAGGTTTGCGCCACACATAGCGCTTTGAGTTTTGGCCAAAAAGCTCTATCTTGGTCTCATCTGACCACAAAACCTTTTCCCACATCGCAGCTGGGTCACTCTCATGCTTTCTGGCAAACTCCTGACGTGCTTTCAGATGGTACTTTTTGAGTAACGGCTTCTTTCTTGCCAGTCTCCCATACAGGCCAGTGTTATGCAGAGCTCTTGATATGTTTGACTGGTGCACCATTACTCCACTCCCAGCCACTGAACTCTGTAGCTCCTTCAAAGTGATTGTTGGCCTCTCTGTGGCTTCTCTCACAAGTCTCCTTCTTGTTTGAGCGCTGAGTTTTGAGGGACGGCCTTTTCTTGGCAGTGCCTGGGTGGTGTGATGCAGCTTCCACTTCCTGATTATTGATCCAACTGTTCTCACTGGGATATCCAAACACTTGGATATTATTTTGTACCCTTTCCCTAATCTATGTATTTGTATTACTTTATCTCTAACTTCTGTAGAATGCTCTTTGGTCTTCATTTTCCTTCAGATTCACAGCCTGACCAGTGATCCTTCAACAGTGGGGTTTTTATCCAGAAAATGTGACAGCAACATTAATGGTTCACAGGTGGAGGCCAATGGTAAGGTAATTGTGTCCTCGTTAGAGCAATTTCTTTCATTGGTGTATATATATATATATATATATATATATATATATATATAATATACAGTGCCTATAGAAAGTCTACACCCCCTTGAACTTTTTTCACATTTTGCTGTGATTTTTTCCACTTATCTACACACTATACTCCACACTGTTAAGGGGAAAAAAGTTTTTATTGAGAAAAAAATGATATATTAAAAATACAAAAACTGAAAGATCATAATTGGATAAGTCTCCACCACCCTGAGTTAATACTTGGTGGAAGCACCTTTGGCAGCAATTACAGCTGTGAGTCTGTTGGGATAGGTATCTACCAACTTTGCACACCTAGATTTGGCAATATTTGACCATTCTTCTTTACAAAACTGTTCAAGCTCTGTCAAGTTCCTTGGGGAGCGTTGATGGACAGCAATCTTCAAGTCATGCCACAAATTTTCGATTGGATTTAGGTCAGAGCTCTGACTGGGCCACTCAAGGACATTTACCTTTTTGTTCCTTAGCCACTCCAGTGTAGCTTTGGCTGTGTGCTTTGGGTCGATGTCATGCTGAAAGGTGAAGTCCTGTCCCACTTTCAGCTTTCTTGCAGAGGGCAGCAGGAGGTTTTCCTCAAGGACTTCTCTGTACTTTGCTCCATTCATTTTCCCTTCTACCCTGACAAGTGCCCCAGTCCCTGCCGATGATAAACATCCCCATAACATGATGCTGCCACCACCATGCTTCAAAGTAGAGATGGTGTTCTTTGGGTGATGCACTGTGTTGGGTTTACACCAAACATAACGCTTTGCATTTAGGCCAAAAAGTTCAATTTTAGTTTCGTCAGACCACAAATCTTTTTGCCACATGGCTACAGAATCTCCTGAGTGTTTTTTTTTGCATACTTCAAACAGGATTCAAGGTGGACTTTCTTGAGTAATGGCTTCCTTCTTGCCACCCTACCATACAGGCCAGATTTGTGGAGTGCTTGGGATATTGTTGTCACATGCACACTTTGACCAGTCTTGGCCATAAAAGCCTGTAGCTCTTGCAAAGTTGCCATTGGCCTCTTGGTAGCCTCTCTGAAGTCTCCTTCTTGCTCAGTCACCCAGTTTGGAGGGGCGACCTGATCTAGACAGGGTCTTGGTGGTGCCATACACCTTCCACTTGTTAATAATTGTCTTGACTGTGCTCCAAGGGGTATTCAAGGCCTTTGACATTTTTTTATACCCATCCCCTGATCTGTGCCTTTCAACAACTTTGTCCCAGAGTTCTTTTGAAAGTGCCTTGGTGCTCATGGTTTAATGCATTTTAATTCCAGCCTATAAGGCAACAAAAGGTGAAAATTTTGAAAGGGGGTGTAGACTTTCTATAGGCACTGTATATATATGCTTCAATTGTTCAGATGTTTATGTGACGTACTCAATAAAAAAAAAAAAACTAATTACATCCGACTGTCAGAAAGATGGCTGCGAGGCTTCTAGGAATGAGTATATCTCCGGTCCTTCTAGTGGTAAAACGACTGTAAGTTGTACTGCCATTATGGATTCTGTACCATTATTGAAATGAGAGTTTAAAGCTCTATAACCTCAGATGCAGATGAGCCTGGCTCTTTTGCATAGTGGTTAAGACTGTGGTATTCAGTAGTAGAATTAAAGCAGGAAGCAGGCAGTATAATTTTCACATCTTTATTTCTACGCCACTTATTCAACTCCTCACAGTATTTTCTCAGCATTCCTATATATATATATATATATATATATATATATATATATATATATATATATATATATATCCTTATAACAGCGCCATCTACTGTTGAAACTAAATAATGAATTATCATAGGACACAACAAAGACATTCACTTGCCTGCCCTGTCTATGAAAAAGACACCGTGACGTACCGTTTGACCACCAGAAGGTTGTCTATATTTAAGTAGAATTGAAAACAATGCAAAACAACAATGTTGCGCGAATTGTGAATCATGCTGTATGATAAAGCAAACATTATACGATAGTCAGTCAGTCACAGCAATCCCTGACTGGCAATATAAATACCACCATCATTTAAATCATTCAAAGAAGGGGACTTCGTGAAAACCAACATCTCTACGTGTGTGTGAGTCTCTAAAGTATTTTTTATCTTTTAAAGTATCATTTGAATAGACCCCAACATGTCTATTCTGCAAATAGTGTGTAATCTCATGTTTATAATGCTATTTAACATTATACATTGGAAAGCAACAAAGTCAAGTATTATTTAGATCTACAGCTGCAGTACTTTTAAGCATGATAAATGCTTCAATGAAGGGTAATGTATTTTGTAATGTGCTGCTTTAAGACAAAAGTATTCCTACTCCCAGTATTCTTTATAACCTGTACTTATTTTTAATGCAGTGACACTAATATTGAAAAACAAAGTACTAATAGGGGGCTAACATAAGGGTTATTGATAGAATGGTATCAGGGATGACATTTGGATATTTTGACATACCAATGCTACAGTAGAAGGCAGTTCACAGTGATAATCTACTGCAGTACCATGGTAACATATCAGGGCCACAATGCAACAGTTATCACCCATGTGACAGGATGGCGCAAGGGATGAGGCCCAGAGACAGACTGCAGTTTAAAGAAAAATACTTTTATTAAATAGAAAACACAAAATAAACAGACACAAGGGCCAAACAAAAGGTTTCTAAAACACAGACAATAAGCACAAAGTAAAACTTACAAAAATAAGGCTTCCAGGCTGAGCGTTGCCTTCACTGGAATGCAGAATTAACAAAAAAACCAGCACACAAAGAAAAACCAGCAAGCAACACAAACTACCCACTTGCTTCCTCAGCTACCTCTCCCCACTGAGGTGCTGAGGCCTCCTTTTATGTCAGGTGGCTTAGCACTAATTGATTGTTAATTATTTCCACCTGACACAATAAACCTGGGCAGGGAGGATAATTTAACCCCATCCCTGCCAATATTTACAAAGTACGCAGGCCGCAATCGGCCAAACTCCCCCCCCCCCCCCCCCCCCCCCCCCCACCCACCCTTTGAACCTATGGCCTCCCCACCAAGAGTCCCCTTATGTCCCTCGGGTGGGCTATTTCAGCGGGCGGTGGTGGGCGGGGTTCATGTCGGATTCCCCAAGCTTTCTTCAATGGCGGGGGCCCCGGACCTTCAAAGCACGTGATTGCTGGCAGGGAACCTGGACCCTCCAGCAGGAAAGGTAGCCCGTCTCCCTCTGGTGGCGGAGGCGGGAACGGCGGCCCATCTCCCTCTGGTGGCGGAGGCGGGAACAGCGGCCCATCTCCCTCTGGTGGCGGAGGCGGCGGCCCCTCGGGAACAGCATGCAGACCCTCGGGAACAGCAGGCGGAGACGGTGGACCCTCGGGAACAGCTGACCCTCGGGAACAGCAGGTGGAGACGGCGGACCCTCGGGAACAGCAGGTGGACCCTCGGTAACAGCAGACGGAGATGGTGGACCCTCTGGAACAGCAGGCGGACTCTCTGGAACAGCAGGCGGAGACGGTGGACCCTCGGGAACAGGAAGAGGACCCTCCGGAACAGCAGGCGGAGACGACGGCCACTCCGGCATCAGCAGTTCCAGCTCCTCCAGTGGCAATGGCTCCAGCCACTCCGGCATCGGCGGTGGTGGCTGTGGCCATTCTAGCAGCCTCTGAGGTCAGGCTGGCACTTCCTGCCGTCACAGTCGGGTGCACCTCCACTGAGCTCCTCTCAGCAGCATGTGCAAGGGCTGCTGAGGGGCATCAGCCTTCTCCCTTTCCGGTTCTTTGGTCCGTGGCTCCTCCACATCTGGTTCTCTGGTCCGTGGCTCCTCCCCTTCTGGCTCTCCAGTCCGTGGCTCCACCCCCTCCGGCTCTTGGGTCCGTGGCTCCTCCCCTTCCGGCTCTCGGGATGGCGGCTCCACCCCCTCCGGCTCTCGGGACGGCGGCTCCACCCCTTCTGGCTCCAATATTTACAAGGGCAGAGCCCTGCTCTGCCACAACCCAATTCAAAGTCAAATTAAATCTGGAAAACGGTCTAAAGAAAAATTACGATGGAACTTGCAAGAAAGTTGCCATGCTAAATAGAAAATAGTTTTCAAAGCCTCAGTTCCCTTATAATGTTGCTGTTTTCCCAGGCTTTTCCCATGTTTATTTTATACATTAACCATATCTAGATAGAGATGCTTCTGGTGGCTAAAGGATTAAGAATGATAAGAGTGTTACATATGTTTTGCAAACTGTAACTGCAGAATGTCTGATGCGATGCTCAAACTGACAATTAGCTGAAGAAAGTTTGAGTGTATGGTATTAAGCATACTCCCTGTGTGTGTGAGAGGAACAAAATGTTTCAGCTACAGAAAAAAGGGAAAAAGAAAGAGAACTTTAAATGTCAAGGCTATGTGTTATCATCTTGGGTATACAAGAAAGTACTTCAGGACTTCATGACAGGGATGCTTTGGATTACACCCAGACACTTTCCAGCTTCTCCAAGAATTTTACGTCACTGCTCACAAGGAACAAGGGACAAAACAGGCTCATCTGCTTAACAGAGGAAATGACACAAGTATGAATGACAGACATGTTTGTGTAACCTAGACTAAAACCTGTCAACTGAACAGTTAACAGGGTTACGCTCAAATAAGTACATATCAAAAAATGTACGTTCATAATGATATCTATAATATTGGTTGGGCACACAGACTATACAATGTAATAACCAAGGCTTTATAAATGTTTTTTCTCCCCCCACTTACCATAGCAACTTTTTCACATGTCCCTTACAGTTAAGCTTTGTTGTGGAAGAATATATGAGAAAAAGTAAAACAAAAATAAAAAAAAGGCTGGAAAACAACAAGATCTACAGCAAAACGAGTTTGTAAGAAATCTCAAACTTCTGTAGAATGTCCTGGACAATGAGATACACATGATCTTGCTCAAACAACAGCCTTTGTGAGTTACAAGCAGTGTCTATGCTCTAGATTATTCTCTAGAGGTGTATACTGCTTGGTTAATAGAAATGTCCTCTTCGAGATTATCTGAGTGGAGCAGAAGAGTCAGGATGATAAGCGCCCCCCCCCCCCCCCACACTGCACATGTGAGCAGCTTACTGTCATGGAAATGAGGCACGTGGTGGAAGCTTAGTCATTTAGACTTATCCCTTTACTGTCCGGGTTAAGGAGGTATTAGCTATGTCGGCTGGTTTATCCCCAAGCAGCAGCCAGAAGGAGGGATTGTCTGCTATTTCCACAGTAAGGGTAGTACAGTAAATCTCATTTATCCTTCCTCAAGCCCTTAGGTCAATTCCGAGATGAGAAAAATTCCCTCCAGCCACACATTCCTTGTTACACACTAAAGTGTATTTAACTTACATCAGTGTACTTAAGCATTTAAATTAGACAAACACAACAATATTATCTCTGCAATAGCATAACTGTTGAATACTGAAATAGCTCATCTGCAGGTCCAGTACCACTACGTTAGATGGAGACGTACCAATACTAGTAGTGTGTGGGATGAATATTAAGTTTATACTGTATATCATATTGGTCATATCTTTAACTCAGTATTTATCATTTAATTAGTATGATTTGTACAATACTTGACAGAAAACAAAATCCCTAAGCAATAACCATATTATTGACCATATTCTGTATATAAATATGCTGATATTTGCCAGTAAATGTGCACTTTCTTGATCACATTGTGAACCTTGTTGCACTTGAAATGAAAGCCCTGTAAAATAATAATGTGATGCAGCAGCTGGCCAACAGAACACACCCTAATACCTCATCCACAAACATCATGAAGCTCTGAAGCTTTATAGACAAACCTGTTATGATGGATACACATTGAGAAAGAACACTTCTCTTTGAAAAGTTTGTCAAAATGTATAACTACTGTATGTAACAAAATTATTTTTCACTTTAGTGACTGTTTTTCACTAAGATGTTACTTTTTAGCTTGTATTGCATACTGAGTTTGATACTGTTCCTTTGGAAATATACTACTTACAGATATAACTGTCTATACTGCCACTCAATTTGGTATTAATGTTCTAAGCCTAATAACAGAATATATTAGACTTCTTATCTATTGATGATTGTAAAACTCCCTTCTCTTAATAAACGTAATTTCTATTTTTTTATTTACTGTTTCTGATATTCCTTGTGTGTAATTGGTGAACCTTTGTGTGCTAAAAGTGTGTTAAATAAAGGATTTGAGACCTCTAGGTTAAAAGCAGGGTGCTGTATTCGCCTGTCTTTTAAACTTCAATATTGTTATTGTTGCTACTGCACAAGTTGTGACCCCGGTCTTTCAGCAGGTTCAAGCCATCCTGTATTAATACCAGATTGGAAGAGTACAGTAAGTAGCCTCAAATTACATTTTACTTCTTTTGTTTTACTATAATTTTTTAATATTTTTTATGATTTTTACAATCTAGTTGTCAGATTCTGTTTCACTATAGGCATATTAAACATTTTATGAGATATTGCAATAATAAATGCAATATCAATAAAATGTCAGAGGACAGTAAGAACATGCATACAAATTTAATTTGAAGTTGCTTACTCTTTAAAGTTAAGAATGAACATATCTTTTACTTGCATGAACAAACCAGGCCCTTTAGGCAAACCAGGTACTTGGATTGAATGAAAATGATTCCAACCTGTGCATTTCTCAGTACAAATGCACAGCTTCAGATCTCATTGACCTCATCACAACAATTTACTGTATTATTTGTATTAGAGCTGTGCCGATACTTGTGTTTTCCAAGTAATTCCCTTTAAGAACTTTTAAGTTGTTAGTATTCATTAAATTAAATCAAATGTGTTTATCAATACAAAACAAAGTGGTCCCTCAACAGACCTTGTTTACACAACTGCTTGAGTACCAATTAATAACAATCTGACAGTGTGATTTCATTACATAACTTGTCATGATTAAACTCACTAAGCCACTCCTATTTGATATTAGTTTTTTGTCTTACCTTTCCTTTATCCATATCCAAAGTTGCACAGCAGTAGCTTTTAAGTCAGGTCTAAGGAAAGATCACATTTGCTAGTTTTGTGGCATATTGTCATTGTTACGGCTAAGGCAGTGAAAATGTCAGCACTGGGTGAAAGGAAAATGTGCTTCTGTGACAAGAATGGCTGAGTGGGTGACGTCAGACCAGAAGACAGGAACACAAACGACAGAGATGTGGAGTTTGGTTTAAGCTGAGCGCGTGATTGCGATCAGCATTTAATAAACAGAAAATAAAAGGTTTTAAACACAACCAAAAACACAGGACACGGCACTTGCGCCAAAATAAACAGGTAAACAAAACGGACTAGACAGTAAACAGACAGTGCACAGACAGACAAACGAAACACGGTGAGTGAGACAGTTATTTACGTTCTTACTTTCTTACTATTTACTTTCTCCTTCTCCACACTCGTTCTCCACTCACCGAACACCAACCCCCAGTGAGTGAAAACATGCAGCTTTTATGCAGTTGTACCGAGATTCGATTGCTAGTCAATCATTCAATTGGAATCTCGGTACAACTGCACGTGAATTAATTAAAGTGCAATTCCCCGTGCTCACATATTACTTTTTACTTGCACGTGATGTGATGTGCCATCCCCGTGCCTAAATACAAATATACAATTTACACACACGTGAAACACAGACCGCTTATATCCCGTGTACCAATGCCTATACACCAACATTTACACACAACACGTAACATATAACATACACAGGGGGGGCACTTTGCCACATATACCCCCCCTTGTGCAACGCACACATGGCCTCAATGGCCACCTCCCCCCTCAGTCCCAAAGTCCCGGAAGAGGGGGAAGCAAGTTGTTTCTGGGGGTGGCCATGGTGGAATGTCTGGCACCCCCCAATTCTTCGTGGCTGGCAGCTCCCTCTTCCGGGGCTTCAGCCACACTATCTGCTGCCGCGAAAGTGCAGCTGGGGGAGCTGGTCTCCTGACCTCCCCCTCTTTCTTTATGGCCGGCAGCTCCCCTTCATGGAGCTCCGGCCACAGTGTAGCGACCCGAGGCAAAGCAGAGGCCCCGGCGACCCCAGGCGAAGCAGGACCCTCGATGACCTCAGGCGACGGCAGCAGCAGCGGACCCTCGGGAGGTGGAGGCAGAGGCAGCTCCTGCTCCTCTCCCTCGGGTGGTGGTGGAGGCAGAGGCAGCTCCTGCTCCTCTCCCTCGGGTGGTGGTGGAGGCAGAGGCAGCTCCTGCTCCTCTCCCTCGGGTGGTGGTGGAGGCAGAGGCAGCTCCTGCTCCTCTCCCTCGGGTGGTGGTGGAGGCAGAGGCAGCTCCTGCTCCTCTCCCTCGGGTGGTGGTGGAGGCAGAGGCAGCTCCTGCTCCTCTCCCTCGGGTGGTGGAGGCAGAGGCAGCTCCTGCTCCTCTCCCTCGGGTGGTGGTGGAGGCAGAGGCAGCTCCTGCTCCTCTCCCTCGGGTGGTGGTGGAGGCAGAGGCAGCTCCTGCTCCTCTCCCTCGGGTGGTGGTGGAGGCAGAGGCAGCTCCTGCTCCTCTCCCTCGGGTGGTGGAGGCAGAGGCAGCTCCTGCTCCTCTCCCTCGGGTGGTGGTGGAGGCAGAGGCAGCTCCTGCTCCTCTCCCTCGGGTGGTGGAGGCAGAGGCAGCTCCTGCTCCTCTCCCTCGGGTGGTGGTGGAGGCAGAGGCAGCTCCTGCTCCTCTCCCTCGGGTGGTGGTGGAGGCAGAGGCAGCTCCTGCTCCTCTCCCTCGGGTGGTGGAGGCAGAGGCAGCTCCTGCTCCTCTCCCTCGGCTGGTGGTGGAGGCAGAGGCAGCTCCCCCGACAGCGGGGGTAGGGCTGGTGGCGCTGCCGGCTCCTCCGACAGCGGGGGTAGAGCTGGTGGCGGGCGTCTCCGCTGGGCTCCCTTCAGCAGCAAAAACAGCGGCTGCTGTGGAGCCTGAGCTTCACGCCCTCGTCCCTCCCAAAAAAAAATAGGGGTTTGGGCCTTCAGCTCCTCCCCTCCGGACACAGGACGCACCGACTCCTCCCTCTCGGGCCGTGGACGCACCGACTCCTCCCTCTCGGGCCGTGGACGCACCGACTCCTCCCTCTCGGGCCGTGGACGCACCGACTCCTCCCTCTTGGGACGTGGACGCACCGACTCCTCCCTCTTGGGACGTGGACGCACCGACTCCTCCCTCTTGGGACGTGGACGTTCGGGCTCCTCCCACTCGGGCTGTGGACGTTCGGGCTCCTCCCACTCGGGCTGTGGACGTTCGGGCTCCTCCCACTCAGGCGCAGGACGTTCGGGCTCCTCCCACTCAGGCGCAGGACGTTCGGGCTCCTCCCACTCAGGCGCAGGACGTTCGGGCTCCTCCCACTCAGGCGCAGGACGTTCGGGCTCCTCCTCCCCTGGCTCCTGCTCTGGGCAGTCCTCGTCCTCATGCCCATATGCAATGCACATGGTGCACCACCTTGGCTCCCTCTGCTTCCTCCTCATTTTTCCCCCTCTCTGCCTCCTTCTGCTCACCTTCCTCCTTTGGGCTGGTTCCTCCTCCTCTTCCTGGAAGGGGCAGACAGCCACCGTGTGCCCATACACCCCGCAGGCAAGGCACCAACCTTGGTCCTCCAACCTGCCGAGGAGATCCTCCAGCTCACTGCAGCCGTCTCTCCAGTTCCAGCCTTCCATTTTTTTTTTTTTTTTTTTTTTTTTACTTTTCCACAAAAAAAAAACTGCGGTTCCCGCTCTGGCCTGAGCCCTGGAGGCGCTGTTATCCCGGTTCTGACACCACGTGTGACAAGAATGGCTGAGTGGGTGACGTCAGACCAGAAGACAGGAACACAAACGACAGAGATGTGGAGTTTGGTTTAAGCTGAGCGCGTGATTGCGATCAGCATTTAATAAACAGAAAATAAAAGGTTTTAAACACAACCAAAAACACAGGACACGGCACTTGCGCCAAAATAAACAGGTAAACAAAACGGACTAGACAGTAAACAGACAGTGCACAGACAGACAAACGAAACACGGTGAGTGAGACAGTTATTTACGTTCTTACTTTCTTACTATTTACTTTCTCCTTCTCCACACTCGTTCTCCACTCACCGAACACCAACCCCCAGTGAGTGAAAACATGCAGCTTTTATGCAGTTGTACCGAGATTCGATTGCTAGTCAATCATTCAATTGGAATCTCGGTACAACTGCACGTGAATTAATTAAAGTGCAATTCCCCGTGCTCACATATTACTTTTTACTTGCACGTGATGTGATGTGCCATCCCCATGCCTAAATACAAATATACAATTTACACACACGTGAAACACAGACCGCTTATATCCCGTGTACCAATGCCTATACACCAACATTTACACACAACACGTAACATATAACATACACAGGGGGGGCACTTTGCCACAGCTTCCTATTAGCTTTTAAATCACTCAGTGAGAAAGTTAATTGCCATTAATTGGTCGTCAATTCGAAGACGACCACCGGTGAACATTAAGTTTGGGATATGCCTGCCCATTGGGTAGGTATCGCTGAGCTCTCAATACCAGAGCTGCCGATAGGCCCCTTCCTGGGATGACACACTCGGTCCTGCCCACCAAGCGATTAAAACCGTCATCCTGAGGAAGCCATTTCTCTTTTTCCTTCTCAAGATGGTAAGGTAAGACCTCTATGTCTAGCTAAGCGTGCTAACAGAAAAGAGCTTCTCGAGTCGAATCAAGTCGATTGTATTTCCCTTCCATTCATGCTGAAAGCTGGCTCGCCACTTTCCCGGAATCAACGACTTTGAAAAGACTGGGCCTTTTGCATTTCTGTCTTTCAGCGGCCTCCTCGCTTGCGTGGTAGGCCGCTCTTTGATATCAGTCTGTCGTGTATGAGTGACTGCCTGTGCAGTCACCCGCGAGTGGTTGTCTCTTTCTTTCTTGAGAGTACCCCCTCCATGGGGCTAGGCCTTGTCGCATCCCTGCTGTCGAGTAGACCTCGTCGGCTGCGTAGGCCCGCCCACCTCAGTGAGTCGGGCCATGTAAACAAACGATGTGCTCTCCCCTATCTATCTATTCTACCGTGTTTTTTTTTTGCTGTCTGCTTCAACTCGCCCACTGCGACTTCGGCCCTTGTGTCACCCTGGTACATTCTATGCGCTGACCAGGTGTGTGACCGCGCGGTTAGGGTAGGTACAGTTGCATAGCTGCCCCCCGGTGCTTCGGTACCGCGGCACACAGCCCTTGGTACTTCAGTATCTCGTTGCGCAAGGTGCTCATTGCACACGACACATGGTGCCCAGCGCTACAGTGTCAGTGCACAGACACAGTGCTGCACGGTACACGGTGCACATAGTGCTCTAGGTACTCGGTGTGCGCGGTGCTCGGTACGCACGGTGCACACGGCGCTAGTGCATGAACGCACGGTGCTGCACGGTACGCACGGTGCACATGGCGCTACTACAGCGCTAGTGCAAGAGCGCACGGTGCTACACCTTACTCGGTGCACGTAGTGCTATGGCACTGTGCACGGTGCTCGGAGGTATGGACTGTGCACAGTGCACTCGGTGATCGGTGCCAATTGCGACAGCGTCAGTGCACGAACGCACAGTGCTGCACAGTACATGCATAGCACCCTTGGGTGCTCGGTGCACGACGTGCCTCCATGCCCTCTGCCTGTAGACCGTGCTCCACTCCGGTGTAGGCTATGCGCTGCCCCGGTCGTGTGACTGCATGTAGTCCAGGCAAGACACCCATGTCCAGTTGATGTGATCGAGACTGTGTGAAATAGCTCTCTCTGGAGTTCCCTGCTTCTGTAAATTCAGCTATAAACGCTGCACAACTGCTCTGTATTTACTCTTTTTGTTTTCAACAGCCTACATTGCTTTGCAATTGCAGTCTGCTTTCTAACCTTACAGCGCTCCCTGTTTTGTGTTTTCCTCTGCTATTGCAGTTTAAAAAAAAAAAAAGAAAAGAAAAAGAGACGCGTGATCCTCCACGGGACCCCGGCTCTGCTGCGTCCCGCTGTGGTGCTGACTCCACTGGATTATCTCGGCCCGCCCTCTCGGTGCGCTTAAAAATTCCAGTTCACCTGCGTTACCGTGCTGTTTATTGTATTACCCTTGCTGTTGTGTGAGTGTATGTATGGTTTTATTTCACTGCCTTGCAGTTGAAATATATATATATATATATATATATATATATATATATATATATATATATATATATATATATATCTATATAAAGCACAATTCCTCCACCGGGACGCAGTCCCACTGTTGAGTTGCTTACGCCGGCTTGTTTCAGCTCGCCTACTCGGTGGGCTGGTAAAAACAAAACAAAATCAGTTACCCGCGTTGCCTGGTGACTGTTATTCTTACCTTCACAGCTTACTGTGGTGTGTGTGTGTGTATTTGTTTCTTTACTGCCTTGCAGTTTAGAAATAAATAAATAAATAAAAAATAATAATAAGCATGATTCTTCCACCGGGACCCAGCTCTGCCATGTCCCGCTGCTGAGTTGAATCAGCCGGCTTGTTTCAGCCCGCCGGCTTGTTTCAGCCCCAAAGCTTGTTTCAGCCCGCCGACTCAGCGCGCTTGGTCACCCACCTGGCATGGTGAATGTGTTTCTCCCATAGCTGAATTGCTGTGTGTGTAAGCCTCTATGTTTTCCTATTACTGCCTTTGCAGTTAAAAAAAAAAAGCAATGTCTCTGTGCACTTGTGGCAAAGCAAGGTTCTAACGAGAGCCTTTACTTCTTAGGCCCTGTCCACACTACATAACCGATCTCGAGAATCGTACTCGAAACCGCTCTAATTAATACAGCTCAAAGCGTCCACACTGAAGTACCGTTTCATGTTTAGTCAGGCTTAATGCGTCCAAGTATTGTGGAAAAAGTAAATCCAAACACACACACACACACACAAGTAGGTCTTGAAGTTTTCAGGTTTTATTTTTAATCAGGTGTAGTCCCTTTAAACAAATTGAGCTGATTCTGTTTTATAATTAAACTCAGAAAAAGCTGTTAATTACAAAACAATCTTTGTTTTTACCTTCATATCTTGCCTGAGCCTAATTCTGGTCCTCTTAATTTTATTTCAAACAGAGCTGACAAATTACGTAATTTGTTCATCCCCGATCCTACTTTTAACTCGCATTTCATTTTTGCAGTCACCTAATTTAACGTTGTGTTTTTGTTATTTTCCCCACTAGTTTAACAGAGATGTCCTGACAGATTTTTTGAAGCATTATTATTATTATTATTATTATTATTATTTATTTCTTAGCAGACGCCCTTATCCAGGGTGACTTACAATCGTAAGCAAATACATTAAGTGTTACAATACAAGTAATACAATAAGAGCAAGAAATACAATAACTTTTGTTCAAGCAAAGTACAAGTGTGACTGTGGCAAAGTGCCCCCCCTGTGTATGTTATATGTTACGTGTTGTGTGTAAATGTCGGTGTATAAGCATTGGTACACGGCATATAAGCGTGTCTGTGTTTCACGTGTGTGTAAATTGTGTATTTGTATTTTGGCACGGGGATGGCACATCACATCACGTGCAAGTAAAAAGTAATATGTGAGCACGGGGAATTGCACTTTAATTAATTCACGTGCAGTTGTACCGAGATTCCAATTGAATGATTAACTAGCAATCGAATCTCGGTACAACTGCATAAAAGCTGCATGTTTTCACTCACTGGGGGTTGGTGTTCGGTGAGTGGAGAACGGGAGAGAGAGGAGGAAAGCAAAGTAAAGTAAAGTAAAGGAATTAGTGTTTTCACTCACCGTGTTTGTCCGTTTGTCTGTTCACTGTTTAGTCTGTTTTGTTTGTCTCTTTATTTTGGCGTATAGTGCCGTGTCCCGTGTTTTTGTGTTGAAACCTTTTATTTTCTGTTCTGTCTGTTTATTCATTAAATGCTGAGCGCGATCACGCGCTCAGCTTAACCAAAACTCCAAGTCTCTGTGTGTTACTTCCTGGCTCTGGTCTGACACCACCCACTCCGGCCGTCTTTGTGACAGTGACAAACCACAATTCAATAATACAGCAGATAATAGTGATAGTTACATCAGGATATGATTAAATACAAAATAGTACAAGTTAAACACTTGGCAGATTACAGCATTCTGAAGTACAGGATTAAATGCAGTAAAATAGGGGGCAGATAAGAGCAAAATAAAGCACATTTAAATGAAGGGTGATAGTGTCCCAGGATACAAACAGAGGAGTTCTACAGGTGCTGTTTGAGAGGTGAGTCTTAAGGAGGCACCGGAATGTGGTCAGGGACTGGGCAGTCCTGACATCTGTAGGAAGGTCATTCCACCACTGCGGAGCAAGGGTGGAGAAGGAGCGGGCTCTGGAGGCAGGGAAGCGTAGCGGAGGTAGAGCCAGTCTTCTAGTGCAGGCGGAGCGGAGAGGTCGAGTGGGGGTGTAGGGAGAGATGAGGGTCTGGAGGTAGCTGGGTGCAGTCTGGTCAAGGCATCTGTAGGCTAGTACAAGAGTCTTGAACTGGATGCGAGCGGTGATCGGGAGCCAGTGGAGTGAGCGGAGTAGTGGAGTAGCGTGGGCGAAGCGAAGCAGAGAGAACACCAGGCGGGCAGCAGAGTTCTGGATGAGCTGGAGCGGACGGGTGGCGGACGCAGGGAGGCCAGCCAGGAGGGAGTTGCAGTAGTCTAGGCGGGAGAGTACCAGGGCATGGACCAGGAGCTGGGTACCGTAGTTGGTGAGGAAGGGTCGGATTCTTCGGATGTTGCTCAGGAAGAATCGGCAAGTGCGTGCCAGAGTGGAGATGTGCTGTGAATAAGAGAGGTAGGGGTCCAGGGTGACTCCGAGGTTCTTAGCGGAGGAAGAGGGAGAGAGTGTGGTAGATTGAAAAGTCTATGGAATTATGGAATTATTCTATACAAAATAAGAAGTTGAACTAATATGCGAAGCACAGTAACTGGATGATGCATCGTAATGTATAAGCAACCTACTACAAACTCTGAAGTGGTACATTTGTTTAAGAAGCCACCGCACATTCCATATTTTATTCCTTTGTCTTGGTGATGTAGTTCAAGTTTGTAACACATTTTCATGTGTTACAAGTATACTGCTTGTACCAAAACCTCCAATTCCATATTAGTAAATTTCAGTTTTCGCTTCTGAGCATCCTCATCACCATGGCTAGTACCAGGCTGAGGTCTTTGTGTGCCATTCCTAACGCAATTTGTCAAGGCACCAACTAGAGGGGAGGCATGCCTTGATTTAGTCTTTTCAAATAATGAAGACAGAATAACTAAAACAGAGGTCAGAGAGCCATTGGCAAACTCAGACCACAACATGGTCTCATTTGAAATATTTTTTAAAACCCCAAAAGTAATGACTAAAGCTAAGGTTTACAATTTTAGAAAATCAAACTATGAAGGTATGAAACAGAGACTAACAGAAGTAGATTGGAGTAAAATAGAGAAAACATCCACAGAAAAAGGGTGGCTGTTTTTTAAAAAAGTAGTACTAGAGGCACAAAACAATTACATCCCAAAAGTAGACAAATCTAAATCTAAAACAAAATGGCCAAAATGGTTTAATAGATCAATTAAAAAAAATATTCAGCGAAAAAAGGCACTTTACAGAGCGTTTAAAAGGGACCAAAAACAAAGCACACAGAAAGAGTACTTGGAACTGCAAACACAAGTCAAAAAGGAAGTTAGAAAGGCCAAGAGAGAGATAGAAATCAATATTGCTAAGGGGGCTAAAACCAATTCCAAAATGTTTTTCCAATATTATAACAGCAAGAGAACATTCAAAGGAAGGAAGTTAAATGTCTAAGAGACACAAATGGCAAAATCATAGATGAAGAAAAAAAAATAGCAAATATATTAAATGATTACTTTTCACAGGTTTTTACAAAGGAGGACACGGACAACATGCCCCACATGTCGACCTGTTCCTATCCAGTTTTAAATAACTTTAGCATAACAGAGGCAGAAGTGTTAAAGGGACTAGGAGCTCTTAAAATAAACAAATCCCCTGGGCCGGATGAGATCCTCCCAATAGTACTCAAAGAAATGAAAGAAGTTATTTACAAGCCGCTAACCAAGATCATGCAACAGTCTCTTGACACAGGGGTTGTACCGACAGACTGGAAAATAGCAAACGTAATACCGATCCACAAAAAGGGAGACAAAACTGAACCAGGTAACTACAGACCAATAAGCCTGACTTCTATTATATGTAAACTTATGGAAACTATAATAAGATCCAAAATGGAAAATTACCTATATGGTAACAATATCCTGGGAGACAGCCAGCATGGTTTTAGGAAAGGGAGATCATGTCTAACTAACCTACTTGACTTTTTTGAGGATGCAACATTGAAAATGGACAACTGCAAAGCATACGACATGGTTTATTTAGATTTCCAGAAAGCTTTTGACAAAGTCCCGCATAAAAGATTAATTCTCAAACTGAACGCAGTAGGGATTCAAGGAAATGCATGCACATGGATTAGGGAGTGGTTAACATGTAGAAAACAGAAAGTACTGATTAGAGGAGAAACCTCGAAATGGAGTGAGGTAACCAGTGGTGTACCACAGGGATCAGTATTAGGTCCTCTGCTATTCCTAATCTACATTAATGATTTAGACTCTGATATAGTAAGCAAACTCGTTAAATTTGCAGACGACACAAAAATAGGAGGAGTGGCAGACACTGTTGAAGCAGCAAAGGTCATTCAAAATGATCTAGACCGCATTCAAAATTGGGCAGACACATGGCAAATGAAATTTAATAGAGAAAAGTGTAAAGTATTGCATGCGGGCAATAAAAACGTTCATTATAAATATCATATGGGAGATAGTGAAATTGAAGAAGGGAACTATGAAAAAGACCTAGGAGTTTATGTTGACTCAGAAATGTCTTCATCTAGACAATGTGGGGAAGCTATAAAAAAGGCTAACAAGATGCTTGGATATATTGTGAGAAGTGTTGAATTTAAATCAAGGGAAGTAATGTTAAAACTCTACAATGCATTAGTAAGACCTCACCTAGAATATTGTGTTCAGTTCTGGTCACCTCGTTACAAAAAGGATATTGCTGCTCTAGAAAGAGTGCAAAGAAGAGCAACCAGAATTATCCCGGGTTTAAAAGGCATGTCGTATGCAGACAGGCTAAAAGAATTGAATCTATTCAGTCTTGAACAAAGAAGACTACGCGGCGATCTGATTCAAACATTCAAAATCCTAAAAGGTATAGACAATGTCAACCCGGGGGACTTCTTTGACTTGAAAAAAGAAAAAAGGACCAGGGGTCATAAATGGAGATTAGATAAAGGGGCATTCAGAACAGAAAATAGGAGGCACATTTTTACACAGAGAATTGTGAGGGTCTGGAACCAACTCCCCAGTAATGTTGTTGAAGCTGACACCCTGGGATCCTTCAAGAAGCTGCTTGATGAGATTCTGGGATCAATAAGCTACTAACAACCAAACGAGCAAAATGGGCTGAATGTCCTCCTCTCGTTTGTAAACTTTCTTATGTTCTTATGTTCTTAGAATGTGTAGCCTACACACGCAGGGTTGACCCAAACCTGCTATTTATTGTGAGAGGTGTGTAATTGTTTGATTGCGGAATCGCCTACTTCACCTAATTAGTCTTATAAAATAGGTTGTTATTTTGACGCTAAGTGCGGCCGTACTGAACACACGCATTACGTGGCTTTATGCGGTCGGTTTTTCCCCTTTATAAATTTGGGCCTCAGTGTACTCGGTGTTTCTGCACCCTTGGTGCCTTGAGTGCTTCAATAAACAGGTCTACACCCTCCGGTGTTTAAACAACGCACTTGGGTCTGTGCAGATATCAAGCATGGCTAAAGTACACGCTTGCACATCCTGCACAATGTCCCCTGCTAGCACGGCTGAGCCGTACGCAGCGTTGGGAGCCCCTGGCCAGGCAGCAGGCTGAAGCCCTTGCTCTGGCCCCAGCTCAGCCGATAACGCCGGCCGTGGAGCTGACCCCGCCTGCACCGGTGGTTGCTCCGGATGTTACAGAACCAGATGTCAGCATTGCTGAGGAGGACCATGATGCGATTTCGATCACGGCCTCATGGGAAGGTAGCTCCTTCCTTCAGAAGCAGCCCCTACCTCACCTGACCATTCCTTTGGACCAGTGGTAGAGGAACTGCTGCAGCACTCTCACAGAGAACGCAAGGCGTCTCAGCAGATAGAAAACGAGACGCTGGTGTCCACTGTACTCGCCAGGCTGTCCGGCTGGGCGAATGGTTTATCACACTGGACCGAAAGAACGTGGATTCCACACTCCTATTCGTCCAGCACACAGGAAGTATCTCTGCTTCGCCTTTCAAGGGGGCGTCTTTGAGTTTTACCATGCTGTGATTCGGCCTCTCCTTAGCCCCCCGCACGTTTTCAAAGTGCATGGATGCCATCCTAGCTTCCTTGCACATGCAAGTAATCAGGGTGATGAACTACCTGGACAACTGGTTGATCTGTCCCAGTCGCAGGAAGGAGCAGTGGCCGACACAGCGATTGTGATGAAGAATCTGTTGAGGCTGGGTCATCCTCAACGATGCCAGAGCCAATTAATACCGGTGTAAAGTACGGTCTACTTGAGTCGCCAGCTGGATTTCCCTTACGATGCAGGGCTACCTGTCAGACGAAAGAGTAGCTGCCATTCGCAACTGTCTGGCCCTGTTCAACAAGGGTTCACAGTACAATTGGTGTTGTGTTAAAAGGTGGTCGTCTTCGAATTGAAAGGGAACATTAGGTTACTTACCGTAACCCTGGTTCCCTGAAAGAGAAGACGACCACCAACTGCGAGGTCGCATCGGTCGCCCTCATGGGTTCGATGGAAAAAGAGAAATGGTTTTAAACCCTCAGTGGCCGGGACCGAGTGCGTCATCCAAGGTAGGGGCCTATCAGCAGCTCTGGTATAAAGATCTCAGCGATACCTACCCAATGGGCAGGCATATCCCATACATAATGTTCATTGGTGGTCGTCTTCTCTTTCAGGGAACCAGGGTTACAGTAAGTAACCTAATGTTATACATCCCCACGTGTTGTTACACTTATTTAAATAACGTACATGTCATTTCTTTTCGTTGTTACCATCCTGACAAGTTTTTACATGCAAAGTCTCTCTCAAAGGTCTTTTCAAGATTCTGCTCAGTGCACAGGTTTGAGATCAGAGGTGTGTGTCTCAGATCACTGCTGGTGTCATGCCGAATTCTGCCCCTTGCTGAATTTTGCACTACTTTGAGATATGTGCATGCGTGAGTGTTTCATTGAAGTTTGTCCATGTGATTACTTGAGCTATTAATTTATTCATCAGCGTGGTTTACCGTGAAATTTCGTTATTACAAATTAAATGTACATTTTAGACAGCAAAACATTATAAAAACACCAAAACACAAAATAGCTTGTGAACGGCCATTTCCTCACATTACGTTTCTTTAAAACGGACCAGATGACATTTTTATTTTAATATTTTACACTAAATCGTGTAATATGAATAAGTCCTAGTTAAGTGGTCATCTGCTTAATCTATATAGTTTATTCATCGCTGTGGTTTGCTATTAACTTTCGGTATTACACATTAAATGTACATTTTAGACAAGTACACTATATCTATATCATACATGCCAACAGTCCCTATATGGTCAAGACAGACCTGATTTCCTAGCAAATGTCCCGTGTCCCGATGCATAGGAAGAAAGTCCTGATATTTACCTATAAGAAAAAAATTAATTATTCTGCACAGATAGAGTTAGTGAAATCCACATGCTGTGCTCTTTGTGCGGCTGACAAATCTGATGATCACTAACTTATACAAAGGTAAGAACGCTTCATTATGTCTTTTTTTACTGTCATGATGGTTGTGTCGTGTTGAGTTGGGGAAGATAAGTCTATTATATGATAATCAGTGTTTTTTGCGTATGACTGCTACCATGTGTATGATGCGTATGACCACCCCAACCCCGCCCCCCGAGATGAGCGTCCCGCTGAACAGTTTCCAAATGTTGGCAAATATGGTATACCCATTCATAAAGTGCTTTGCGACAGTCGCCCGTTTGCTCAGATCATTTTATGAATAGCAATATGGACGACTTTCATTAGTTTTAAACAAAATTCGTTTTATTACGGCAGTCGGCAAGTACTTTTATGAATAGGGCCCGAAGTGACCACAGACTTGTAAGATGCAAAATACACCTAAACACAGCACTGGAGAAGCAAAATTCGTGATGATGAAATCCAACACAATCAACGTAGAAATGCTCCAAAAGCAAAGCCTGGTGTTTCAACTGGAACTGAAGAATAGATTCTGCGCTCTTCAAAATCTGCAAAAAGATGAAGCAATTGAAGTAAACAAAATCTATGAGGAAGTGACGCAAGTAATTGCAGAAACAGCAAAAAACATTGTTGGAACACAGAGTACAAAATGCGACCAGAAGATCACGCAAGAAAAAGACCTCATGATGAAAAGAAGGGAAATTAAACAAACAGCAGCTCACCAAGTCAAAGATACATACATGCCACTCCACAGGCAATTTAAGTAAATGTGACCAAGCTTGAAGAAGTCAATAACTATGTATACTTAGGACAGTTAGTTTCGGCAATGGAGAACCAAATGTGTGAAATCAACAGAAGAGTATAAATGGGCTGGAGTGCCTTTGGGAGATTAAGCATGGTTCTAAAAAAGAAACTACCCTTATGGGTCAAGAGGAAAGTCTTCGACCAATGCGTGCTGCCAGTGCTATTATGCATGTGAGACCTCGACCCTCAATGCAAAAATGACTCAAAAATTAGAAACGATTCAATGGAGTATGGAAAGGTGCATGCTGGGAATAACAAGAAGAGATTGGAAAAGGAAGGAATGGATAAGAGCGCAAACAAAAGTATGTAATGTTATTCAAGTCAAAAAACTGAAATGGCAGTGGGCTGGACATATAGCAAGAAAAGACCATTGCTGGACCAAGGAGATACTAGACTGGATCCCAAGAGATATAATGCAACCAAGAAGAAGACCTCCAGGAAGATGGCAAGATGAAATTAGGAAACACGCTGGAGCAATGTGGATGAGGGATTGTGATCAGGTGCAGTGGTGCAGTAAATAAATCCAGTCCACACAATCCTTTTCTCACAAAACAGTCTGTGGACTTTAATAATAATAAAAATAATAACAATGAACACAAAATAAGTCCACCCCTTTACCAGCGATGGTATTGGGGGGTACACGGCAGCTTTTCTAAAAATAAACAAAAACGGGACTTTGTCCGTCCCCGCGTTCTCTGGGCGCGCAGTGCTCTCGCTCCAGAGAAGCGTGGTGCCGTGAGTGGTGCTGTGCTGTGCTGTGCTGTGCAGTGCAAGGACGTGCTCTTTATAAATCGCCGGTCCGCGGCTCACTCCTCCTCTGCAACACAAAACACACGTAATCCAAAATCATAAAAACAATACAGGCTCCGGCCGTTTGCATTTCATTATCAGCGCAAGGGGAGGTTTTGACATAGCTGCTTCCCCTTTGTACCCAGCAAACTCCTCCCTGCAGCCCACGCGTCGCCATGATTTCTCCAATAGAGGGCTGCCCCGCAGCTGACTGCAATGGAATCGTCCTGAGTACTTGCAGCTACGCGCCCCTCCTAATATGGTCACCTTCCGGTTTCCACCTACCATCGAGGTGGCAGATCTAGGAGGCAGCTTACCTTCCCCCTTACACAGCGCCCTTTCTAATCGGGAGGGAGATTTGCAGCATCGATCCTTTCTCTCTCTATCACATATCTCACCCCTCATAGTGATGCCGAAGGAACACTCGGCCAACACTACATTCCCCAATGGTCCCCCCTCCCTTGAAAAAAAAACTGCATTTTGATGCTCCTTACCCGCACGATGTTTCACTGTATAGTGGAAGGGTTGCAGCGCCAGATACCACCGAGTTATCCGAGCGTTATTGTCCTTCATCGTGTGTAACCACCTTAAAGGAGCATGATCAGTGACAAGCGAGAAAGAACGCCCCAACAAGTAATAGCGAAGAGCATGAGTAGCCCATTTGATGGCTAAACATTCCTTCTCAATGACGGAGTAGTTAATTTCCCTAGGAGCCATTTTTTTGCTCAAATAAATGATAGGGTGTTCCACTCCGTCAACTTGTTGGGACAGGACCGCCCCCAGACCAGTGTGGGAGGCATCAGTCTGAAGGATGAACTCTTTGCTGAAATCTGGTGAAATCAGAGCGGGAGCTTGACAGAGTCGCTTCTTAATCATATCAAATGCTTCCTGACACTGCCCTGTCCATTTAACTAATTTTGGAGCAGCCTTTCGGGTGAGATCGACCAGGGGGTTGACTATGGTGGCATACTCGGGGATAAAACGGCGATAATAGCCGGCTAACCCCAGTAGTGATCTCACCTGTGACTTGGTTCTCGGGATCGCCGTCTCCACCAGCTTCCAGGTGGAGCTAAAAATCACTACATCATCGATGTATGCGGCTGCGTACTGATGATGAGGAGCTAAGACCTGGTCCATCAGTCTCTGAAAGGTGGCGGGAGCTCCATGCAACCCGAAGGGCATGGTCCGGAAATGGAACAAGCCATCTGGGGTAGAGAAAGCAGTTTTCTCTTTTGAGCTCTGAGTGAGTGGAATCTGCCAGTACCCCTTCGTCAGATCCAAAGTCGAAATTAACCGCGCCTTACCCAGTCGGTCGAGGAGCTCGTCCACTCGGGGCATTGGATACGCATCAAACTTAGAGATGGCATTGACCTTCCGGAAATCCACACAGAACCGGGTGGAGCCGTCCTTTTTGCCCACCATCACGATAGGACTGCACCACTCGCTCCGGGAAGGCTCAATGACTCCAAGCCTGAGCATATCCTCCACCTCCTCGTGAACGGGACCCCTGCGACTCTCTGGGATCCGGTACGGTCTCTCTCGGACCCTGACACCTGGCGGAGTAATAATAGCATGAGAAATAACATTAGTCCTGCCGGGCAAATCAGAAAAAACATCACTAAACCTTTCCACCAACTGGAAGAGCTCACGTTTCTGATCCGGAAGTAACTGTTCTCCCATCGGAATGTTAGTTGCAGCTAATGGATTGACAGTGGGACCAAAATCCTCTTCTAAACTGTCACCAGCTATAAACAGGGCCTCCCTTTCATTCCAGGGTTTTAGCAAGTTAATGTGATAAATTTCTGTCTTATTTCGGCGATTGGGTTGTCTAATTTCATAATTCACATTACCAATTCCCCGTATCACCTCATATGGCCCCTGCCATTTAGCATACAACTTAGACTCTGATGAAGGAAGTAGCAGCAGTACTTTATCACCTGGCCGAAAAGTCCGAATTCTTGCTTGTTTGTTGTACTGCTGCTCTTGGCGATGCTGAGCTAGTTTTAGGTTTTCTTGTGCCAAACGACCAACCAATTCCAGGCGGTCTCTTAACAGGATTACGTATTGACTATGTTTTTGGAAGTTTTTGTTTGCTCCTCCCACCCTTCTTTCACAAGATCCAGAATGCCCCGTGGTTGCCTCCCATACAGCAGCTCAAAGGGAGAGAACCCGGTCGAACTCTGAGGCACCTCTCTCACTGCAAACATCAGGTAGGGGAGGAGTTTAGCCCAATGTTTCTGCTCTTGGGTGACAAACCGCTTCAGCATCTGTTTTAAAGTCTGATTAAAACGTTCCACCAAACCGTCCGTCTGCGGGTGATAAACAGAGGTTCGAATGGACTTAATTTGCAACAATTTATACAATTCTTTCAAACACTGTGACATGAAGTTCGTTCCGTGATCAGTGAGGATTTCTTTTGGAATCCCTACTCTCGTTATAATCTGTACTAACTCTCGAGCAACTGCTGCGGCACTAGTAGATCTCAATGGTACTGCCTCTGGATATCTGGTCGCGTAGTCCACCACTACCAAAATGTGCGTGTATCCAGAGTCAGACTGGCTCAAGGGACCCACTATGTCCATAGCAATGCGTTCAAAGGGAACTGAGATCAGGGGCAGTGGGACCAGCGGGGCCGGGCGAACCCGCCCCGGCGCTACTTGCTGGCATTCCGGACACCCCGCTACATATCGCGTCACCTCACTATAGACTCCCATCCAATAAAATCGAGCCAATATTCGTTCCCGAGTCTTATCGCTACCTAAATGGCCTGAACATGGGACATCGTGAGCCAACCGCATGATCTCACGTCGAAAAGACTGAGGAACGAGTAATTGTGTTACAATCTGGCTTGTGCTCGTGGCTTGGGATACCCTATACAGCAAATGCCCGACAATAATGTGGTGAGGATATGTAAGCGGCCGGTTATCCTCTACATCCTTCCCCTCGATAGACCGAACCTGCCCCCAGATGTGTGCCAGCGAAGGATCATTCTTTTGTTCCAACGCTAGGTCCACATCTCGGTCCCAGAACTTCGGGATATCGAGCGGAGCTACAGTAGCTTCAGCACTGGGGGCCCCAGTAACCTGCCCCCGCAGGTCACACTGAGTCCCAATCCCCTTTCCCTTACATTTAACAGACTCTGAAGTTTCCCCCACCAAACCCCAGCCTTGTCTTATTGACATTCCTTCCCATTTTTCGACCCTTCGCTCTTTTTTTGTTTTTTTCGGGCGAAATCGGGAATAGAACAAATCAGCTTGCAGCGGGAATATTTTCCCAATAGTTTCCCCCGCTGCTCCCATGGTCTTACCGGAGACTGGCATTACCGTTTTATTAATCATTGTTTCAAAATATGGCCAGTCTCGACCTAAAATAACTGGATATGGCAACTTTGCAGCCATTGCCACGATTACGCGGCGGGTATGACATCCAATCGTCACATCTAATTTAGTGAGGGGGTAGTCCTTGTTATCCCCGTGAATACAGGAAATGACCACGACCCCGCGTGACCACCAAGGTACCCCCGCCAACAGAGCTTCTTCAATTAAAGTCTGCCCACATCCTGAGTCCACTAACGCGTGGGTACTCACATCACCAACCCGTACATCAACAATGCAAGGCCCCTCCCAATCATTACCCCTGGACTTACCTGGTGCTGTTGGTAGGTAATGGGAGGCCGCACCACATTCCATCGCCGCCGGACAATTCCGCGCAAGGTGGCCGACCTCATGGCAGCGGTAACACGTGGGGTGAAAGGGCGCCCACGGAGCTTGTATGTCCCGCTGCCGGTTCGGCAGTGGGGAGGGGTTCTCTGCTCTCACCCCGCTGGGGGTCGACCTCGCCCTCCATTGGGGTGGAGGAAGGCCGCCCGTGGGGTGCCGATGAGAAGTAGCCCCGTGGGGGGAGGGGGTGAAGTGCTGTAACGACCGGGGGTAACGACCACGGGAGCTGATGCCAAGGCATCCTCATACCCCTCAGCCAATCTGACTGCTGCCTCTAGCGTGGTGGGTCGATGCCTGGTGACCCAGTTCTGGGTGTCCGGCCCCAGCACCTTCACGAACTGCTCTATGGCAATCAGCTCGGTGATCTTTTCTGCATCGTTGGTGCCGGGGCAGAGCCACCGGGTCACATGATCCACTAGTTGCTGGGCCACCACGCGGGGTCGCAGTCCTGGGGGGCGCTGGTACTCCCGGAACCGGCGGCGGTGTGTCTCCTCTGTGATGTCCAGCCGCTGGAGAATGGCCTGCTTCACCTGGTCGTACACCAGGGCTTGCTCATGTGTCAAGGCTTGGTAGGCTGCCTGGGCCTCTCCGATCAAATTGGGGCCCAACTGGGTAGCCCACCACTCCCGAGGCCACTGAGCTGCTGTTGCCTGCCTTTCAAAGGCAACTAAGTAAGCCTCAGGGTCATCCTCCAGCGACATCTTGGTAGGGGTACTGCTGGTTGAACCACCGGTTCCCTCCCCCGATTGGCCTCCAGGAACAAGCCATGCATCCTCTCCATCATGGCCGTCAATGATTCCTGATGCCTCCGCTCCTGCGCCTCCAACAGCGCTGCCAATGCGGTTGGGTCCATTTATAATCCCACTTCTGACACCAAGTGTGATCAGGTGCAGTGGTGCAGTAAATAAATCCAGTCCACACAATCCTTTTCTCACAAAACAGTCTGTGGACTTTAATAATAATAAAAATAATAACAATGAACACAAAATAAGTCCACCCCTTTACCAGCGATGGTATTGGGGGGTACACGGCAGCTTTTCTAAAAATAAACAAAAACGGGACTTTGTCCGTCCCCGCGTTCTCTGGGCGCGCAGTGCTCTCGCTCCAGAGAAGCGTGGTGCCGTGAGTGGTGCTGTGCTGTGCTGTGCTGTGCAGTGCAAGGACGTGCTCTTTATAAATCGCCGGTCCGCGGCTCACTCCTCCTCTGCAACACAAAACACACGTAATCCAAAATCATAAAAACAATACAGGCTCCGGCCGTTTGCATTTCATTATCAGCGCAAGGGGAGGTTTTGACATAGCTGCTTCCCCTTTGTACCCAGCAAACTCCTCCCTGCAGCCCACGCGTCGCCATGATTTCTCCAATAGAGGGCTGCCCCGCAGCTGACTGCAATGGAATCGTCCTGAGTACTTGCAGCTACGCGCCCCTCCTAATATGGTCACCTTCCGGTTTCCACCTACCATCGAGGTGGCAAATCTAGGAGGCAGCTTACCTTCCCCCTTACACAGCGCCCTTTCTAATCGGGAGGGAGATTTGCAGCATCGATCCTTTCTCTCTCTATCACAGGGATGCAGCAGACAGGCTTTTGTGGAAGAACCTTGGGGAGGCCTTCATCCAGCAGTGGATTGAAAAAGGCTGAAGATGATGATTTATATATATATATATATATATATATATATATATATATATATATATATATATATATATATAGTAAACTTACTCTCTGTGGTTCGTTGCCCCTTTAAAAATAGACACAGACACAGGAACTTGAGGTTTAAGCATTTATGCTGTATTTTTTAATAATACAAAAGAAAAATGAGCAAACAAAAACCTAGCTCTTTTCGAGCACTAACTAAATACAAACAGGAACCTAAACTAATAACTGGACAGGCAAGCTCTTTACCAGTTAAAAACAAAACACACAGTTTTACAAAGATTACGATCACAAAAAAGGCTTTACACAGTACCTTTTTTTTCTACAATTGAGTACAATCGGGCTCCTTCACACAGCAGCCTTGAGCAGACTGGCTGCTTTCTTTAAATGCCCTGCACCTGGCTCTAATTTACAATGGTAGCCAGGTGCAGGTGATAATTAACTAATAAATCATAATTAAACAATTAAACAAATAAATAAACAAATACACGTTTCTGGCAGGGAGGATATTAACCCCCCTCCCTGCCTTGTTAGAATATATATTTATATAAACCTTAATGCTTTTAAATACAATTATCAAACCGCCCGATTTATTTATTTATTTATATTTCAAAAATACAAAAGCTGATCTTCTTCAGATCGAATTTGGGTAAAGTTAATTTTCTGCATCCCGAAGGGGGCCTTTTTTGGGTTGTCCTTAGATAGATAGATAGATAGATAGATAGATGATAAAGAAAAGAAAAAAACACCCCCATCACTCCCCCAGCTTCATTGAGGCATGTCTCTTCAGGAATACGGGTAGGTATGGTGATCTCAGAGAGAGGACACCTCTGATCTCAAACCCGAGTGCACTAAGCAACCATCTTGTAAAGACCTTTGAGAGAGAATTTAAATGTACAGGTATAAGTGTAAAATGGATGTTAACAACAAAAAGAAAAATGACAGGTACGTTATTTAAACAGTTGTAGAACATGTGGGGATGTGTAACGCTATATTTTTCGGAACCTCTTTAAGGTGTGTCATTATACACAATTTCAGAGGTTTGAAGATGTAGTGTCACAAGGTGTGGATTGTTTCATTACAATCTTATTGGGTGTTGTTTCTTACAAAGCTGCACGCAAACACATAATTTTAATTGTAATAGCATATACAAGGTCCAGCCCTTACCTGTAGCTCCAGCACTTTGATGCGGTGCCGATGGTTTCGAAGCTCCTCCTGCAGTTCAGATATGGTCTCTTTTAGATCCAGAATCTGCTGCTTTCTCTCCTCATTTTCGTGGAGCCAATAAGAGACCTCGTCTGTACAGCGGAACATATCCGGGCACCGCTGCTCGTCCAATTGTGGCAGAGTGGCCGTGATTCTGCACTTCCCATTGGACAGCGCCTGGTTACTGTACTCCCCACATTGGATAAGAGCACTGCTGATGCGATGGCTGTTCTCGTGGAATTCTGTATCGTTACCCATCACCAGGTGGGCACTCCACAGGCCAAATATGAAAAGAGTTTTCAATAGCAAAGGCCTCATAATCCTCACCCTGATAGGCAACAACAGGACCCCCAGCTTCACAGCCTGCCTACTCCTGCAAACAGAGTCACAATGAAGGGCAGTTTCTGCACAAAGGAGAACCAGTCAGTTCCAAATGTATTTGGTTTTAGATCTCCAGCTTCCAGAGTCTCCAGTACTCCACTCTGCCTGGGAGAGTTGTCCGACGAGGCTTCTTCTGCATTTACTGGACCAGACTTAATGTTTGTGTTTGAATGTGTGGTTTCTCCAGCAGTCACAAATCACCTGCTCCTTTTTGTTGTGACAAAGACAGTGATGTTCCTGCAGTTTCTTTAAACAGAATTAGACATCTCACTGGCCTTAAAAAAAAAAAAAAACAGAAACATAAATGACTGTATGTTTACTTGTATGTCTGTGTTAAGACATGGCTTAACTCTCCACATGCAGAACTATCATGTATATTTTTGGATATTTGTTACCTATAATTTTTAATATAAGGTAAATATACAATATTTAGGCTGTGCACTTGCAAACTGAATTGTTGTTGCTCATTTTAAAACGATATTCTTAGATTGTTGCAGTTAATGTTTCCACTTGTGTAAGTCAATTTATACCCTAAGCACACTACCTAAAAACTATGTGACTGCGTATTATTTAGGTGGTGCTTTCCCATTCCGGACAGCTGGCGTGAAAAAATAAACATGAACAGTAAATACTGCAGCAATCTGAGAAGACCTCTTTAAGGTGACATTGTAACGCTTCAAGTTCACATTAACCACATAACAACCAGCAACACCACTTAAAACTACAGTGATTTTTACATATAGAGAGGATACACCATGAATGTTCATATTGTAGTTATTCCACGAATTAGGATTGACGAATAACTCATGGGCCCCAAAGGTGAAATAATTACAGCACTATGAACCTTGATGAAAAACATATAAGCATATAAACAAAATGCAACCACTGCTGTCTCTCTGGTGGCCTCTTTCACTTTGTTTAACCATTTGTGATACATTTCCAATGTCTTGGAGATGTGCACCCATTATAATCATGCCTCTTTTGAATGCTGGTAGATCTTTACCTCTTCCCATTTCTGGAGGACTGGTTGCAATCTTTATAGGGATCTCTTGATCAACCTAATTTGGATCTTTAATTTAGGGCAATGCCAAAACCAATTGGGTATACATGTCCCAATAAAGTGGCCAGGCAGTGTATATATCTATCATAATACGCATATAATGTACAGAACATGGTACATGAAACCAATGTGGAAGTACCGTATATGTCTTCTGTCTCTCTCCCCATTCCCTCTCCTTTTATCTTAATGTAAATCGGCATTGTTTAATAAAGTTACATTTTCCATTATATTCCAGAAGAACACGTCCTGTAGCCTTGAGACCATAATAGCATTAATACAACTCTTGGTGCTCAGTCGTTGAAAAGTTACCATAGTACAATGTGAACTGAACTGTACTTTACTTTACGAGTAAACTAAAGCTTTTCAAAACTAAAGTAAGTAAAATGCAAAAACTAAGAATGATTGCAAACATCACAAAAAAACTCATATAACAATAATTCCTGACATCTCTTTGAAAAACAGAGTCAGCAGCATTTATTATTATCATTTCCATAGTGACATATAATACAAAATGTATAATTAAATCACCAGGAGAAAGAGGTTTTGTTTTACTGTACAAGCAGTGTACCCAGATGATGCTCTCTCTAGCAACAAAGCAGCCCGTTTCAGAACATCCACTTTGTTGCAGGAGGGATCATGATCTGGATACACTATGACAGTGGTGCACAAACTTTTTATATGCTGCCCCCTTTTCTTAGCATAAATTCTGTTTATTGAAATTGATCCGCAAATTGACACTGAAGCAATTCGAGATTAGTTGAAACAATGTCATGAATAAGATGAGTTGAAACAATGTCAACTAATTTTCCTCGAGGAATTCATCTCAGTTTCCATTCTGAAACTGATTTTTTTCAAGTTTTTTTGCGAAATGCAGACACTTAGTCACAGCAGCAAATTTTTACTATTCCGAACTTGAAGTGACAAGTTAAGGTCACTGAGTTTATTAAACATATCAGTCAGGTGGCACAGTACTACAAGCCATTTTTCATCCATAAAGTGTGCTGCAAGTGTGGGGTTGCAGTACTCAGCTGCACAATGTGTCTGAGTACTTTTCCGCGAGACAACCAGCGCACCTCTGTGTGGAGCACAAGCTGGTCATACTTGGAACCCATTTCACCACAAAGAATGGAAAACAGCCTGCTGTTCAATGCTCTTGCTTTCACAAAGTTCACAACACTCACTGCATCTTGTAGCACTTTGCTTCGGGCTGCAATTTCTTTGAAGCTAGTGCTTCCCTGTATATGTGTGTTAATGTTACACCTGGAGCAACAGCACTTACATTGGCTCTGAACCCTTTCTTGTTTCCCACGAATGCAGCTGCCCCATCAGTGCATATACCAACATCACCAGAGAGAAGATAACTTCCCCAGTAGCTCTCCCTTCCAGTGCAATAGTGACCTGCTTTTCAAGCAAGCTGATTTGCCCTTTCAATTGTTTCGCTTGTTTTTTGAAGAACTCAATGATTTTACTGACATGCTCTGGGTGTTTTGTTTGCATGTGCCTCGGAAGCTTCACGGGCTTCATGCAGTCATTAGCTAAAATGTCTGAACAAACAACACACTGTGGTCGTTCCTCATTATTCACAACTGTGTAAGTGAAACCAAATTTTAAATAATCCTCTTGGTACTTATGCATTTTAGTTTTTGATTTGGAGATCAGTTTACCAATGGAAGCAGTAGAAACAGAAGCTGAGGAAGTGCTTGGTCCAGCAGGGGCGTTAATATGTTGTTCTTCATTATCACCCTTGTTTACAATTCCTTGTGTTGTTCACTTGTGAACCATCACTCAAAGAAACATTACTATGGGATATTTTTTCTCAGCCGTCCAATCACTAATCACGTTGTTTTTTGCATTGGGATGTAGCCATGACAACGGACTTCATCCCCATGTCATTAGTTTATAAACATTATATGATAATTAATAAAAATACGCAATTAACATTAAATGCAGGAAAAACACACAGTAAAATATTAGTGTTTTCTTTTTTTTTTACATGGAAGCCGCCATTTCGGCCCTGTTCACTGCAGGTTCGCCAACACTCGCCTCTTAAAATATAATTTCTCCGGTTCTCCTAGAGTGATCGTCAATGGCTCATTTGAGAGGTAAGAACTTGGACTAATTAGCTGTATTTTGCTCATTGTCATACGCCGCCCCCCTTACTGACGCCCCCCAGTTTGAGCACCACTGCACTATGACACTTTGTGGCAAAGTGGCTTGAAGTGCACAGGTCTAGAGGAGATGCGATTATGAAACAGAAGACAGACAACAAAGTTCACAATCCAAACAGGTTTTATTTTTAGAATCCTGGTCTGGAAACTACAAAGAATAATCCCCACAGCAATGTGTATTGCACTGTTTCTAAACAACGGGTTGCAGCCCTGAAATAATAATACAAGTATTAACACACATGATCACAAGTCCAGAGTGAATGGTTTACGTGCAAGTGGTGAAATACAATTTATCGGTGTACAATGGTGAAGTGTTGTCCGGGTTGGTGCTGGCCTTACAAGCGACAGCTCCCGGTACATGTTAGCCATCTAATAATAACAAACAAGTACAATTAGAATCCGACAAACAAACAAACACTGAACACTCACTGTAACTTCACTCTCTGTCCTTTTAGGTTCATCTCAACCATAAACAAGTAACAGATCGCTTAGCCACGTCCCCTTTTGTACCATCAGTCACGCCCCCTTGGTTATTGAGTGCAACTGTTTCTCCTCCAATCCGCGGTTGCCACATCACTTCCCTCTTCTGGGGTGATGACTTGGTGTACTGTGGCACCACCCCCTTTCTAGATGGCTGACTTCTACCTTTCCCTGGAATGAATTGTCAGACCATCCAGTCCGGGGCACTCTATTTCCTTTGCACAGCAACCTCACAGGTCCGGAGGGAGATTTATAACCAAGATTTATTCTTTCTCTGTCACATATCCCACCACTCAGAGTGGAGTCGAAGGAACACTCGGCTAAATCTACCTTTCCCATTACTCCCCCCTCCTGGGAAAAATAATCCGCAATGCCTGGATAACTCAGTAGTATCTGGCATTGCAGCCCTTCATCCTGCTTAACCACTTGAGCGGGGTGTGGTCTGTGACAAGATCAAATGAATGTCTCAGCTGGTAGTATTGTAAAGAGTGAGTAGGCCATTTAATGGCCAGACACTCCTTTTTGACTACGGAGTAGTTGCACTCCCAGGGGAGCATGTTTTCACTGAGGTACAGGATGGGGTGTTCTACTCTGTCAACCTTTTGGGACAAAACCGCCCCCAGACCAACATCCGAGGCATTGGTGTGGAGGATGAATCTCTTGTTAAATTCTGGTGTGATGAGGGTGGCGGCTTGGCAGAGTCTTTGCTTGATAGTGTCAAACGCCCCCTAACATTCTCCTGACCATTTAATTAAATTTGGAGCGCTCTTTTTGGTGAGGTTGACTAAGGGATTGACCACTGCAGTATACTGGGGGATGAATTTTCGGTAATGACCGGCTAACCCCAATAGACCTCACCTGCGACTTGGTTTTGGGGATTGCCACGTTCATCAAAACCTGGACTTTGGTGACAATGCGTTTCACCTGTCCATTTCTCATTATAAATCAAAATATTGAGCTTCTGCTTTGGTAAATGTGCATTTCCTCAAGTTGGCTGTTAGCTGGGCTACCCTTACAGAATGACGGACAGCCATGATCCTAGCCAGATGCTCTCGCCAGGTGGAGCTGTAGATAACCACATTGTCAATATATGCTGCCGCATACTCACAATGTGGGTGTAAGACCTGCTCCATCAGTCTCTGAAAGGCAGCGGGCGCACCATGTAGCCCAGACAGCATGGCTATAAAGTGAAACAGCCCTTCAGGAGTTGAAAATGCGGTTTTCTCTCTAGAGCTGTGGGTTAATGGGATCTGTCAGTATCCCTTCGTCCGGTCCGGAGTGGAGATAAACCTAGCCGTTCCCAGTCTTTCGAGAAGTGCGTCGACTTGAGGCATGGGGTAGGCATCCAAACATATTTTCAAATGCATCGCTGAAAGCATCCATCACTGTCTTCTTCTACAAAAAGCATTGAGGCACATAACTCATAAATACTGATATTAATTCTAACATAACACTGACATGGTTGATTCACACAGGACTACAAAAACACATGACGACCGAGTTTGAAATTTTACAGGAGGTCCCGATGCCCTGTAAAACAAGTGGAGGACCACTGGAAAAATTATCTGGGTTAAAACGAAATGGACGATTCACATGGGACTAAATATCGCTGATGTCAGTAAAAATTCTGAAGACAACTGAAAATCTGATAAATACTTATGCAGTTACAACTCTCCTATTTCTTATGTATGTCTGTATTTCTGAATCTATATATGATTTTAAAGCATACATTATCTGTATGGTCTATAATATAGCTACATTATTCAGATGTGCCTACAACCAGCTGTACTGTATTTGCTCTAGCTGCAAACTAACTGCGTCATCTGCCCCTCTGTCCTTTAATTTTTACAGTTTTCTTTCAAACTCAAATTTAACACTACTGCCTGAACCAGTATTGTTAAATACCAGAATGCCATATTACAAAACATTAATTCTGTAGGCATTACTAAAATAACGGTGGAGGATGAGCCCTCATTGTATTACATGTATATGTGACTTTTTCTTCATTGTGTTTTTGAAATATGCAGCATTAAGTACAGTGGAACACTTCTGGAAGTTACATAAAACATTAAAGGGCACACTGCTGTTAACAGGAGACTCTGATATGCCCAGCTTCATATGATCAGGAAGATGTGTGTATTTAGTTTTACACATTGAATTAAGCATTTTGTTCAACAGTCTTCAATACAAAACTAACAATTGCCACATATTGCTAATTTTATAGTCAAAATTACCCCTTTTTGGGGTGAAAAGGGTGAATATTTTAGGCTTTTAAATTATTCAATTGTATCAAATTAAAATGATCATGTTTCAACAACCCACCATACCACTTTTGTATGACCAAGGGTACATTTCGAGTTTTTTTTGTAATTTCCACAATTTTCATGTTTTTCATACGTAATTTTTACAAAGTGGCACAGTACAACAGGACTAATCTTGATCTGGAGAAAGTTAGCTTTAAAATGATACATGTTGTAGCCGTGTAGCCAATGGGTCCATTAAAATACTATTTTTGTGAAGTCCATTTTGTTACCCGTAATTGAACTTTCATATTTGTGTTGCTTTAAATACCTTTGCTTCCCAATGTACCGTAATGTTGTCGAGTTGCTGTACTGGTATTTGATGAATTTTACTTTTTTCGCCATTTTCTTTCAATTACATTATTACTAAAAGTTTTAGTAAATGTATATCACTCAACATCTTTTTTCTTGTGGCAGCATTTTCCTGATTTTCAACGAACATGTCTCTGTTTTCATCAGTAACATTTTGAAATCTGGTCGTCATTTTCATTAACTGCCGGTTTGTGTGCTATTATGAAGTCAGTTTGGGTCTGGGGGTAACTTACCCTCTAATTTTAACAATGAAAGAGTAAAATGTATTTTCAGGGGGTAGAATGCAACATTACCTTGAAGTCATAAGTAATTTCGATAAATACTGTACAATCTTTAATGGTAATGGGGTTGGCATTAAAAAGAGCCTTCCATTTTAACTGCAATGTTACTTTGAATTACTATACAAAAACTTAAAAATCAGAGACACAGCTATTCTTATTTACTTTATTGACCACAGCCAATAAGACTTTGAAGATAAGCACAGAAACAGATCATATATATATATTTTATTTATTTGTTTATTTAGCAGACGCCTTTATCCAAGGCGACTTACAGAGACTAAGGTGTGTGAACTATGCATCAGCTGCGCCACTGAGACAGGAACGAAAACAGATTGGGCCGTTGTTGCACGTTTGTTCATGGCTTTTGCGCTGGGGAGTGATCCTTTTAACGATGACTTCGTTAAACTGTTTTTTAAATTTGTGATGCATCCATCCACTCCAGCAAAAAAAAAGAAGCAGACTAATGCAAAAATATCGGGGAGAATGGGAAAAGGAGTTCTCTTGGTTACTGTAAGTAAAGTGCATGATAATGTTTTTAAAGCTTGTTGCTGTGTACAACAGAGACTTATTATTATTATTATTATTATTTATTTCTTAGCAGACGCCCTTACCCAGGGCGACTTACAATTGTTACAAGATATCACATTATACATTGTTTCACATTATACAGATATCACATTATTTTTACATACAATTACCCATTTATACAGTTGGGTTTTTACTGGAGCAATCTAGATAAAGTACCTTGCTCAAGGGTACAACAGCAGTGTCCCCCACTGGGGACTTAAACAACTATATAAATACTTTATATTTTCCAATGTAAGCCTAATATTTTTAATTAAAACATTTTCTATAGTATATGGCCTTTTTATGAAAATCGAAATGGAACTCCACAAGCTATACATGATTTTTTAAAAATAAAGCCATATTAAGACTAAAAGTATTTTTCCACAGTGTAGCTGGATAGTAAGAACGTTAGGTTACTTACCGTACCCCTGTTTCCCTGAAAGAGAAGACAACCACCAAAACATTACGTATGGGATATGCCTGCCTATTGGTAGGTATTTTCTGAACTCTCTATACCAGAGCTGCTGATAGGCCCCTTCCTGGGATGACGCCCTTGGTCCTGCCTACCGAGGGGTTAAAACCGTCATTCCACGAAAGCCATTTCTCTTTTTGCATCGAAGCCTTGAGGGCGACCGATGTGACCTCGCTGGTTGGTGGTGGTCTTCTCTTTCAGGGAACCAGGGTTATGGTAAGTAACCTAACGTTCCTTTTCAGTTCGAAGATGACCACCAAAACAGTACTTATGGAAAAGTATACCAGAGCCGTCGCGAGGGAGAAGGAATGGCAGTATATGAGGGATGCATCAGAACCGCCTAACCCAAGGTTAGCGGTGCAAGCGTGCAACCTCAAGGACGCTTGTGCCTAATGAAGGCAAAGAAGGATCTACCACATTCAAGCGGTAGATCCTGGAGAATGTATGCGGCGTAGCCCAGCTAGCCGGTGTACGTATATCGGACAGTGAGGCCCCTCTGAAGAGGGCCCAAGAGGTAGCCAACACTCTAGTAGAGTGCACAGCTACTCTCCCACGTGGGGGTAAGCCAGCACTGTCATACACCACAGAGACTATATCCAGAATCCAGTGGGACAGTCGTTGTTTTGAAAGGGGCTGTCCTAAGGTCCATAACCCGTGCTGGTCAGAATGACGCAGAGCCCTTGTTCTATCAACGTAATATCTCAGCGCCCGCACTGGGCAGAGGAAGTTCAATCTCCTATCCTCCTCCAAAGAAAACGAGGTGGATGGAAAGACTCCAGTTCCACAGACTGATCCATGAGGAAGGCTGTGATCACCTTGGGGAGTAAAGCAGGGTTTATACACAGTGACACCCTGCTGCCATCGTCCCAAATCCGCATAGAGGTGCTGTGCACAGACAGCGCCTGTAGCTCACTGACCCGTTTTGCAAAGGTGAAATCCAAGAAGAAGGCTGTCTTCATAGACAGATGCTTCAACTCTATGGAGTGTATGGGCTCAAACAGGGCCTTTGTGAGAGCCTCCAGTACAACATCAAGGTGAGAGCGCTATAAGATCTCCTCCACAGCTGGCCCGAACGTATGTCCCAGGGATATCGGTGCGTCCAGCAACGCAGCCTTATCCACGTCAGGCACCCTTCCTGCGACAGCCACAGCTGTCTGCAAGCCACCACCAGGCTTGCCAGGCTCCGGCCTAGGGCTTTCCCTTGAAGACCGGAGATCTGGAGCAGTGTGCTTGAAACGAGGTCGAAGCTCAGTGGCCACCGGCTGTGGGAGCAGGGTCTCTGTGAGCACGCCATACAAATACGCAGTCAGTATACTCGCCGTGTTAGCCAGGCGGGACACCTGCGCCTCCGCTGGGTAGGCCTTCTTCAGATGTGTCTCCGTAACCCTGCACTGAGGATTCAGGCACATCCGGTCCCTAGGCAATCCCCCCACTGGCAGAGCCTTTACCAAGGCCGCGATGGTGGAGTCAAGCTTTTCTGCACCCTTCAATGAAGCTAGCCGAATGGCTTGCTTCAACACACTCGGCGCTGACGCCAGTTGATCCTAAGAGGAGCGTATCTCCTCCATAAAATCAGGGAACGGTGGGAAGGACTGTGGTCTGGGAGCCACTGCCTGCATCCGAAACATGGACCGGCGGGGCTCTGTCGTGTCACCCAGGGGATCTACAAAAAGTTTGCAGCGTCGACGGCGCCGGTTCCTTTCCCACCTCCATCTCCGTGGGGAAGGAGCCCTCACCCCAGGAGGCCACTACAGACAGCGTGTCCTCCTCCACCATCAAAGGCTGTGCTTCTGGCTCGGCCTGGGCTCCTATGGGAGACCCAGGAACCAGAGCTGGTGCAAGTGGTATCAGGGCCGGGACCTCCACCGGTGCCACAGTTGCTTGCTGCCTAGACAGTAGCTCAAGGACCTGGGCCATCTGCATCTTGAGGTCTATTATGTCCCTCACCTGCCTTGAGCGCTTCACCCTTCCCACTTGCAGAGAAGGGAAGCAACTATGGGGTGTCGGCGCAGGAACCTGAGTGCAGGGGATCTCCTGCGAGGGGCTCTGTGACAGTTGGAGGAGCGGAGGAGCGGCTGCCTTATTGCGTAGGAAGCAATTATTAAATGTAACAGTCACAGAAAATGGTTGGAGCTCAGTTTTATTTCGTAGTGTAGGGGCATCTTGAATCGCTTTCACCTTCTCATTGGTCTGTCGGATCCCTGGTCTGTCAACACGGAAACCCAGAAATTCCACTTGTTTCGTGGCGTAAATGCATTTTTCTTGCTGTAGACGTAGTCACGCTTGGGTGAAACGTCGTAAAACTTTCTGGAGACGCTTGTCATGCTCTGCTTGAGTAGTGTGTCCATGAAGCGTTGAAAAATGGCTACAGCCTTCGAGACTCCAAACTGTAATCGTAGGGCGTGGAAAAGCCCCCTGTGTGTGTTGACTGTCAATAGTTCTGCTGATCTTTCATCAAGAAGTAGCTGTTGATAAGCCTGCTTGAGGCCCAGTTTTGTGAAAATAGCCCCTCCGGCTAATGATGTAAAAAAAGTTCAGTTAATGTGGGCAGTGGACAGACGTCAGGTCTGACTGCTGTGTTGACAGTACAGCGATAGTCTCCACAGAGCCTCAGGCTACCATCCTTCTTGTGACCGGAACTATCGGTGTAGCCCATCTTGAATGGTGTACTGGCTGGAACCCCTTGCTTCACAAGCTGGTCCAGGGCCTCATCTACCTTGGAATGTACAGTGAATGGAAGAGGGCGTGCCTTTAGGAATTTTGGAGTGACAGCGGGGTACACTTTGATGGTAACTGGTGGGCCGCGGCAAGCTCTTAACATATTGTGACAGAGAAAGAATGAATTTTGGTTATAAATCCCCCTCCCGACCTGTGAGGGCGCTGTGTAAAGGGAACAGAGTGCCCCGGACTGGATGGTCTGACAATTAATTCCAGGGAAGGTGGAAGTCGGCCATCTAGAAAGGGGGTGGAGCCACGGTACACCAAGTCATCGCCCCAGAAGGGAAGCGATGTGGCAACATTGCTGTGTATTGCCAGGGATTATTCTTTGTGGTCGCCAGACTGGGATTACAAAAATAAACCATTGTTTGGATCGTGAACTTTGATGCTGTGTCCTTGGGTGTTGGTGTCTCTTCTGCTTTTGTTGTTGCGACAGAAATACTTGACTTAAGAACATAAGAAAGTTTACAAACGAGAGAAGGTCATTCAGCCCATCTTACTCGTTTGGTTGTTAGTAGCTTATTGATCCCAGAATCTCATCAAGCAGCTTCTTGAAGGATCCCAGGGTGTCAGCTTCAACAACATTACTGGGGAGTTGGTTCCAGACCCTCACAATTCTCTGTGTAAAAAAGTGCCTCCTATTTTCTGTTCTGAATGCCCCTTTATCTAATCTCCATTTGTGACCCCTGGTCCTTGTTTCTTTTTTCAAGTCAAAGAAGTCCCCTGGGTTGACATTGTCTATACCTTTTAGGATTTTGAATGTTTGAATCAGGTCGCCGCATAATTCTTGTCATGCACACACTAGCGATATGGCCTCTTTTCTTACAATAACGACAGTCCGCTGTGATAAAACGGCATTCAGTGGGCTGATGACTTCCACCACAGCGAAAACAGGGCTTGCTGACTTCATGTATTTTTTCATATTTCCTTTCCCCCCATTTTATTATTATCATGTCTTGTCTGATAAACTTCAGCTGATGTAGGTTCAGTGGATGTTGTTGCAGAGCAGAGCATGTGTTCATTCATTGATGCAGTTTCAGTGGCCAGGGCCTTCTCTTTAGCCATTTTGAAAGTTAGCTGGGGTTCAGCCAGAAAGCTGTGTTGTAGGGCTTCATTCTGCACGCCACAGACTATCCAATCACGCAGCATGTTTTCCAACTGGTCCCCAAACTCACAGTGCACTGATAACTTTAAGTTCAGCAATGTAACTTGCAATAGTCTGACTTGGCTGTTGTTTACACTGGTGAAAATGAAGCCGCTGCATAATTGCAGATGACTTAGGGTTAAAATGGCATTGCAAACAATCCACTAAATTGCATTAAGGAAGCTGTATAGGTAAAAAGGACGCTATCAGAGAACACAATGTAGAGTAGGTAGCAGGGCCACAAACACTCAACAGCACAGAACCCTTCTTTTCCGCCTCTGTAATGTCATTTACATAAAAAAAAAACATTCAAGTCTCTCGGTATATTCCTGCCAGGAGCTTGTCTTGTCCCTATCAAATTCTTCTACACGGCATAACATTTACTAAAGGCTCTTCTGTTTTAAGGTTGCCTTATCCTAGGATGAGGTGCACTCTATTGAAATCCTTATTCATCAACCTAGATAAGGTGCACCTTAAAGCATAAGGTGCAGGCTAACACACATGCCTTAAAAAATAAGGTTGATTAGCATTAGCAATGCCTAATGCATTGTAACATATTCAAATGATGTGGAAAGATATCACTAATGAGGGGAATGGTATGCACATTGTATTTATTAAACAGTGCTAATCATAAGGTGCACCTTAAATCGCGTTCTTAGTAGCATAGATGGAAAGCAGGTGTTATGAGCTTTTAAAAAGCTATTTTTCAGCACAAGTTTTTTTTTTCTCATCATGGAGGCACTCCTTGCTAATAGAGAAAAGCAATGTTTTCAAAAGAGAGAAAGAAGAAAGGGGTCTGATCGACTTAAATCCTACAGCGCACAATTACTTATCTATAGGCTCCATATAAAAAAAATATTATAGGAGTTTTCACTTTAATGGTTCCAGACCAAAACAATATTAGTTATCGCTTTCCCAAGGTTATCACTTTCCCAAGCTCTGTTTCTTGTGCTGAAAGAACAGCTCCGCATATCAACAAAATCTAACAGACCGAACAGGCAGATACGAAATAGGAAACAACTGGAGTAATTTAAGATAATGAAGCTTTACTGTCTCTGTGCCTCTCAGTAATCATTATGCTAATAATAATAATAAAGCTGACAGTGGCAGTCCAGTATCAGATACCCTCCGATCTGGCCCGAACAGGGCAGTTAATTCAACTTAAATAACACACATATGATACGTGCTACTGAAGCTGAATTAACTGCTCTGTCTGGGCTCGTCCAGCAAATTTTTACATTTTTTTTTTAATTACAAAAGAAGGTGATTCAATAATAATTATTTTTGATAATTATGGGGGGAAATTACATTTATGGCCAAACGTTTTGCATCACTCTGTAGAATTAACTAAGTCGAATGAAACCTGCTGAATAATGTAATGTTAACATATTGAATTACATACCGATTTGTAGTTTTACATAATGAAAAACTAACAAATGGAAAAATGTGATATTTAGAAATCTAACGAGATACTGTACTACTGTTGTAGCTTCCGGTAGACTTTTGCAATACCATTTTGTAGTTTATTTCATTACATGATGTTAAATAAAATATCTAAATTATGTTCATTTTTTAAAAATGTTATTATATCTCAATCCTAAAATTCTAGGTGATGCAAATCTTTTGGTCATAGCTGTCGAGTATTTGATTGACGTTAGTTTTAATTAAGTGCCCCATCTGAATAGAAATGTGCTGCGTTGATGGGAAAACAAAATTTTATTTGATGGAAACATAGTTTGTGTCTGGCAGCCCCTCCACTTGTTCTGTGCACAGGATAGAGGCTAAGATTGCTGTATTGTAAAAACACCAAATTTCCATAGTTGTGTGAGTTGTGTTGTACACAGGTATGTTATAATGGTAAGCCAAAGCTATTTTTCAAACTTTTTTGTTAAGGTTTTGGCGATGCTGCAGTATATCACCAAGACTAACTGTAACAAATTAATTCTACTAAAAAACACCTCTACTGAACGTTTTACTATTTAAAAACAAAACCAGATTCATAGTTTGATACATTGATTCATTATTTCAGATTTATTGTTACATGCTATAAAATGAAGAAGAAAAAAAAATACAAAACTAGATAACTTTAGAAAATCCTTTTTTTATCCAGCTGTCATGTATGTGCAATGAAAATGGTTAAACAATTCATAGTTAACTTTTTACCTCAATTGGTAATTTGCAAGTAATCCCTGTCTTTGACGATACCACCCTGAGCAAACATAATACATGAACTTTAGTAACAAAATTATATTATTAAAGCATAACATTGTACATTAAACAAGGCAATACCAAAAAGTTACCTTGTAAGGTTCGGTAGGAAGGTATGTTCTATATCCCAAAGGTGTTCACTCCTCAGATCATTCTGTACAAAGACGTGGTCATGTCAGAACTGGGCTGCAGGATCATTGTAATCCTTGTAATTGGATTTATAGCTAGCACAATGATAGCACACTTCAGATACTGTAGTTGAATGGACGTTAATAAATGGGTTTAGAGCTTACCTTTCAAGGTCACCTAAACATTTATGTGTAGTGGTGACCACAACTATTTCCTAAATGTACAGTAAATGTTTTCTGTAATTTTGCAAATAATTTTATTTGAACCAAATATTCACACCAACATGGAGTTCATGGTGGAGGTCACTGTGTTCTAAATACTGACTTTTAAAGGACATGAGGTTGTTGTGTAAATATCTCCTCGAATGTAGTACCATGCTTGTCTAAATTATGAAAGAACCACACACCTTCGAAACATGGAGTGGTTTATCCTCATCCGGCTAAACGTATTATGGAGGCTCGTTGAGGAAACAGACACTAGCCGTAGGCTGTACTAAGTAATCCTTTATTATCTAATAGCTGCTGGAAGTAGCCAAGGCAAGCTTCTTTGAGCAAATAGGAAAATAATTAGCATACAGTACGAGCGGTTTAGAGACCGACGGCGGCAGCAGACCCTTGGGAGGCGACGGTGGGAGGGGAGCCCCTGGCCATGAAGGAGGCAGCAGGAGCACTTCTCACTCTGGTGATGGTGGAGGCAGAGGCCCCTCCCTTTCTGGCTGCGAAGGCGGCAGGGGCTCCTCCCCTTCTGGCGACTCCTCCCTTTCTGGCAGCGAAGGCAGCTCCTCCCCTTCTGGCGGCGAAGGCTGCAGGGGTTCCTCCCCTTCTGGCGGCAAGGGGCTCCTCCCTTTCTGGCAGCGAAGGCGGCAGAGGCTCCTCCTCTTCTGTGAGGGGGCAGTAACAATATTGCACTCCCATGCTATGGAGGAGGGTTTCCCAGCTAACCTCCTCCTGTGGCTGTAGCCCTGGTTCTACCTCCTCTTCCTGAGGTGGGGGAGTGGTAGTAGTTGGGCGACACGTGCCCGACCTTGCTAACTTCAAAACACCACTTCTCCCCCCCTCAAGCAGGTCATGCAGACATCCATCGGGCCAGAGACGTGATGGGGCTTGTGACCAGCCCCGCGCTGCTGCTACTTCTGCCGCTGCTTTCTTCCCATTTTTCTTCAACAATAATTTAGAAAAAATAAAAAATAAATAAAGTACCTGCAGTACCTACTCTGGCGCTGCAATCCCACGCAGGACACCACGTGTGACAGGGTAGCCAAGTGGGGACGTCAGGGCAGATGCAGGAAGAAAAACAAACAGGCAAGTATTGCGGTGCAAAGGCGCTGCAACGCCGTTTATTTAAACAAAAAGAAAATAAAATATTTTAACAAAAACGCTGCTCACAGAGCAAAATAAAAGTTTAAACAAAATAATCACAAACACTAAACACAAACAATAAGTCAGGCTGGGCAATCGCCTTCACTTTTCCTATAGGTTTTGTTTAAACTCACTGTTCTCACTGTTCTCTTGTACTCTCGTACTCTCGTACTTCTCTGTACTCCCACACCGAGTGCAGAGCGCTGCAGGCTTTTATGCAGGTGACCACCTTCTATACGAGGTTTTTAATTATACACTGGCAGAGGACAAGCTGCCTAATCTCGCCTCTGCCAGAAACAAAACAATAACAAAACACATGGCTTTCTCCATCATTATATACAAATAAATAAATCATAATACAAACACAAAATAATAAACTGCACAGAGGCGGAGGGGTAGAGCCTTCCAAAATAAATAAATAAATATCTTTGTTTTTAAATAACTAAACTAAACTAAACAAATACGTTTATGGCAGGGCTTTGCCTTGCCCCCTTTTCATGTGCCACAGAGATAAATAAAGTCATAAGTTTTCTGACAACACTTGTTTCTTGAAAGAACTGTGCTCACTATTCAGGAGGCAATTTAATTGTGAATGGGCATAACTGTTGTCACATGAACACATTTCAACATAAGCAAACATACGTTGTAACACAAATTAGTTAACAAACAAAACAAGCACACATTATGCCAGCGCTGCAATAGAAGCTAACCATCTCCTCAACCCTAGCATGTCTGCTAACTGTTTTTTTTTTTCTTTTAAACTACAACTATACTTATGTCAAAAAATATAGTACTACTGATATTTGGGGAATCTTTTTTTAAGATAAAAACTACATAATAAAACCTTAATCAGGACTCGAATAAAACCAAAAACGAAATACTTGACAAGTATACAACTGGACTTCATTTTCATAAGGGACAGCAGAGTGGCACTGATAATCAGGTACTAGTTGTAATTAAAATTAAAATTGTAAATGTAATTCTTCTGATTATTATAACTTGTTTTTAATTAGAGTGTAAATGGCTTCAAATAACATTTTAACAGAATCTGTGCAGAATGATCTCTGTGAACACACCCTGACTCTTGCGTTGGCCAGGATTCTGCTTGGGTAAAGCAGAGCCGCATGTGCAAAGTGTCTGCTCGCTTTGATGACATAGTACGGATTGGCGCCCCTATGGCACGCGTGGCATGCAGAATCAGCAGCAGTTTGCTGGTTGTTTTACCTCTTTTTCCCCTCTCAAGATGTGTGGCAGGATGGCTGATGTGGTGATGTGTGTGACGTCAGGTTCCAGGAAAGCAGTACACCAAAGGCAGAATGTGGGGCAAAACACTGCGTGGCTGCGCAGTTTTTTTATTAAACAAAATAAACTTTTCAAAACACAAATAAAAGGGCACAAGGGCCAAACACAAGAAAGCTAGAATACCGGAAATAAACAGAACGAATACCTTAACCAAACAAAGGTAGCAGTCATTTTCTCTCACTGCTGTCTATCTCCTCCAAACTCTCCAAACTCTCCAAACTCTGTATCTGTTCCTTCTCCTAACTCCAACCAAACAATGAGCCTGGAGCTGGGCTTATATAGCAGGTGGTTAGGAGTTAATTGCACAATTAACAATCAATAAACTCCTGACCACCTGCACCTGAACAATCATCCCTGGATGGGAATTAACCCCATCCTAGCCAAACACTGTTACAACTGCATTTGAACCAATACACAGCCGTTTTTCAAAACAGAAGAATATACAAAATACAATCAATAACAGTAAATCATAATACAAATATATAGGGGGAAACAGGCACCCCGTCACATTTGCCCCCCCCCTTGTGCACAGCACACATGGCCCTATGGCCACCTCCCCCCCTAAAGTCCCAAATATCTTTGTCAAACTCCTGAGGTGGGGATGGAGGCTGCCTTGGGCCCACAAGCAGTCCGGTGGTCCCAAGCAAAGATAGTTCAGCTGCCTCGGGCAATGACAACCTGGCAATCCCAGGCAGTGGAAACCCGGCGATCCCGGGCAAAGGCAGGCCAGCAACATCCCTGGACATTGATGCAAGGCAGACAGCAACTCCGGGAGATGGAGCGGAGCAGGCAGCTCCCCAAAGTGATGGCTCGCAGACGGCATCCCCAGATGGCAGTGGCGCGCAGGCAGCATCTCCAGGCGATGCAGAGCTCTCAGCGACCCCAGTCGATGCAGAGCTCTCAGGAGGCGACGGCGGCAGCGGACCCTCAGGAGGCAATGGCGGCAGTGGACCCTCGGGAGACGCACCTGGGAGGGGAGCCCCTGGCCATGAAGGCGGCAGCGGGAGCTCCACTTCTCCCTCGTACTTTGTAACTGGTAGCTCCCTAGGCGATGCGGAGCACCAGGCAACCCCAGGCGAAGCAGGACCCTCGGCGACCCCAGGCAAAGCAGGACCCTCAGCGACCCCAGGCAAAGCAGGACCCTCGGCGACCCCAGGCAAAGCAGGACCCTCAGCGACCCCAGGCAAAGCAGGACCCTCAGCGACCCCAGGCGAAGCAGGACCCTTGGCGACTCTAGGAGAAGCAAAAGACACAGCAACTCCAGGCGATGCGGAGCAGCAGGCAACCCCAGGCGATGCGGAGCAGCAGGCAACCCCAGGCGATGCTGAGGAGCAGGCAACCCCAGGCGATCCAGACGTGGTATCCCTGAGTGGAGCGGCCGTGGCATCCTTGAGCGGTGCGAAGCAGTCATCCCCGGGCGGTGCAACTTCATCCAGCGGGCTATCTTCCTCAGCTGAGACTTTGACGAGCCCGTTGTCTTCCTTCACAGGTGGGGACTGCCAAACATCTCCTTCTACTAGAGGTGGAGGGAGTAGTAGCTCCAGCTCTGCTCCCTCTGGTGGGGGTGGAGGGAGCGGCAGCTCCTGCGCTACTCCCTCTGGTGGGGGTGGAGGGAGCGGCAGCTCCTGCGCTACTCCCTCTGGTGGGGGTGGAGGGAGCGGCAGCTCCTGCGCTACTCCCTCTGGTGGTGATGGAGGGAGCGGCAGTTCCTGCACTGCTCCCTCCGGTGGGGGTGGAGGAAGCGGCAGATAGATACTTGGGCTCCTCCCTCATGGGCTCTGGAGTAAGCAAGGCACTGCCCGATAAAACTGGTAATGGTGGAGCCCCTCCCATGTCTGCAGCCAGGTAATCAAGCACCATGGCTGCAATGTCCTGGAAGGACTCTGGGTGGTGCTGCTTCTCCCAAGCTTCTCACCGTTTTCCTGTCTCGAGCCCACAGGACGTTAATCGCCACTGGGAGGTCCCTCTTCATGTCCCCATCGAGGTCCACCAGCCAATACCAAATCTCCCGCGAAGTAATCTGCTCTGGTAGCACCAGAGCTGGCGGCCCTTCTCCAGACGGCTCTTTCTGGGTTCTTTGGGGTGCCTTGTTTTGGCTCATTCGAGCAGCCAACACCTCTCCCTGATATTGGGAGGGGCAAATGGCCACTGTGTGCCCGAATTTGCTGCAACCAGAACACTCTTCATCCACCAGGTAGACCTGACAGACAGCAGACGGCAGTGAAGCTACGTTGGACTCTTCCTCCAGTGCAGGCTGCAATGGCTGTTGCACTGCCGGTCCCACAAAAGGGCACTTCCTCCAGCTGTGTCCAGAACCCTCACAGCGACCGCACCAGTCTGGAGACACCTCCGGGCAGTCCAACCAGCAGTGCTCCAAGTGGCCGCACCAGGTGCACCCGGGCCAGACTTCCCACGGTTCCACCCATGGCTCTTCTTGTCGGGGTGGCTGCTGCTGCTGTTGCTGCTGCTGCCACTGTTGCTGTCGCTGTTGCTTCTTGCGGCTGATCCTTCCCATATTAAAAAATAATAATACTTCTTCTCAAAGAAAAAAAACTAAAATAAGGCACCCACAATACTGCTCCTGGCTTGAGTCCTCCGAGGCGCTGTTTGATCCCACGATGACTGATGTGGTGATGTTTGATCCCAGTTTGATCCCAGGATGGCTGATGTGGTGATGTGTGTGACGTCAGGTTCCAGGAAAGCAGTACACCAAAGGCAGAATGCGGGGCAAAACACTGCGTGGCTACGCAGTTTTTTTATTAAACAAAATGAACTTTTCAAAACACAAATAAAAGGGCACAAGGGCCAAACACAAGAAAGCTAGAATACCGGAAATAAACAGAACGAATACCTTAACCAAACAAAGGTAGCAGTCGTTTTCTCTCACTGCTGTCTATATCCTCCAAACTCTCCAAACTCTCCAAACTCTCCAAACTCTCCAAACTCTGTATCTGTTCCTTCTCCTAACTCCAACCAAACAATGAGCCTGGAGCTGGGCTTATATAGCAGGTGGTTAGGAGTTAATTGCACAATTAACAATCAATAAACTCCTGACCACCTGCACCTGAACAATCATCCCTGGATGGGAATTAACCCCATCCTAGCCAAACACTATTACAACTGCATTTGAACCAATACACAGCCGTTTTTCAAAACAGAAGAATATACAAAATACAATCAATAACAGTAAATCATAATACAAATATACAGGGGGAAGCGGGCACCCCGTCACAAGATGGTATGGTAAGACCTCTGTGTTGAGCTGAGCGTGTTGATAGAAAAGAGCTTCTCGAGTCGATTCGGTTGTATTTCCCTTGCATTCGTGCTGAAAGCCAGCTTGCCGCTTTCCTGGAATCAACGACTTAAAAAAGACAGAGTCCTTTTTGACTTTCTGTCTTTCAGCGGCCTCCCCACTTGAGTGGTAGGCCGCTCTTTATATCTGTCTGTCGTATGTGAGCGACTGCCTGTGCAGTCATCCGTGAATGATTGTCTATTCTTCCTGATAGTACACGTGTCCTCCACGGGGCTAGGCCTTGCCGCATCCCCACTGTCGAGTAGACCCTGCCGGCCACACAGGCCCGTCCACCTCAGTGAGTCAGGCCTTGTAAACAAACGGTGTACTCTCTCTACCTTTGCTATCTTTCTACCGTGTTTTACTGTCTGCTTAAACTCGCCCACCACGGCTTCGGCCCTGCGTCCCCCCCGGTACACGTTACGCGCTGACCAGGTGTGTGTGTTGACCAAGCGGTTAGGGTAGGCACATTGCGTAGCGGCCTCCCCAGTGCTGCGGTACCGCGGCGCACGCATAGCCCGTGATATATTTATCTCGGAGCACAGGTGCTTAATGTAACCGGCACACTGTGCCCAGCGCCTCAGCGGTAGTGCACAATAGCGCTGCACGGTACGCAGTACACTTATTGCCCTCCGTACTCTGTGTGCGCGGTGCTCGGTACGCACAGTGCACGTGGTGCACACGTGCTAATAACTCTACCACTCTAGTGCGGTAACGCATGGTGCTGCACGGTACGCAGTGCACACAGTGCATGGTACCCGGTGCGCATGGCGCTTGGGACGCATGGTGCAAGCAGTGCACGTGGTGCACGTTGCACTCGTTGCGTAAGCACTGCTCAACCTAGCATATAGCTCACTGTCACAAAGACGGCCGGAGTGGGTGGCGTCAGACCAGATGCAGGAAATAAATAAACAGAGAGATGTGGTTTGGTATAAGCTGGGCGCGTGATCGAGCTCAGCATTTAATAAACAGAAAATAAAAGGTTTTAAACACAAAAACACGGGACACGGCACTACACGCCAAAATAAACAGGTAGACAAAACGGACAGACACTAACAAACAGGGACGAACAAACACGGTGAGTGAAAACACTTATCTTTACGCTTTTGCTTTCTTTTACTTTCTCCTTCTCTCTCTCCCGTTCTCCACTCACCGAACACCCAACCCTGAGTGAAAGAAACGTGCATCTATATATACTGTTGTGCTGGGATTCAATTACTAATTAATTATTCACTTGAATCCCAGCACGTGAATTAATTCTGTGCAACCCCGTGCTCACATATTACATTTAACCAGCACGTGAAGTGATTTGTGCTCTCCTCGTGCCTAAATACAAATCTACACTTTTTAAATACACGTGAAACACAGACCCGTTTATATCCCGTGTACCAATGACTATACACCAACATTAACACACGCACGCAACACACAACACACAAATGCACACAGGGGCGGGGCGCATTGCCACACTCACATATAGTGTAAAACAGGATACTTGGTGCGCACGGGGCTCAGCATACACGGTGCACGTGGTGTACATAGTGCACGGTGCACACGTAAATTGGTACTACATTAGTGTTCATACGGTACTGCACGGTATGCGGCGCACGGTGCGCAGTGTTAATACCCTTTCTGTAACCCTAGTGAGTGTACACACTACGTTAGCACTTACCAGTGTTCAACGCAGTGCCTCAGTGTTAATGCACAAAGTCAGGCCCATGTCGGGGTTCCATCCCTGTACGGCCTGCAACGCCAACATCCTGCAGGAGGACAAGCATACATAAGAACATAAGAAAGTTTACATACCCTCTGCGTGCGGTGCTTGGGCGTCCCACATGCCCCATGGCCCTCGAGAGGGACGTGGCATGTAGTGCCTGTGAGGCTTTTCAGCCCCGACTGAAAGAGGCTTGTTTAGACAGAGCCATGAGGGTGAGCTCAGTGTCCTCCACGGCAGGACTGTCAGCGGCTCTGGGTGCCCCAGACGACCTGTCCCAGGACTCCCTGCTGGACATTCCCAATGCGCAGGCCCCCCGCAGTCACTCATCATCTCTGCAAGCGAGACGGGTGAAGCGTTCTAAGCAGACGAGGGACATTATGGACCTCAAGGCCCAGATGGCCCAGGTCCTGGAGCTCTTGGCTAAACAGGCACCAGCGGCCCAGGCCCCTGTCCAGGCCCCGCTGCAGCCCCAATTGCCGTAACCCCTCTCCCCCAAGGGAGTGCAGGGGGGGTGGGAAGGGTCGCTGGTGCAGCAGGATACGCTATCCATAGCAGCCTCGGGGGACGGAGCTTCTTTCTCCTCTGAAATGCAAGTGGGTGAGACCCTTGCTGAGGTCAGAGCCTGGCTCTGAGAATGCCTCAGAAGCCAGTACCACCCCGTTGTCCAGCAGCTCGGTCTCGGCACTCATGGGACGTGCTTCAGCTTTCCTGCAGGTCCCCTGGATGCCAGCGGCAGAACCACGCTGGTCCGTTTTCGGGACACAGGCGCTGGCTTCTTGTCCTCAAAGGTTCCCGGCTTTCCCAGACTTCATGGAGGAAGTAAGCTCCTCCTGGGATCGCTCGGCTTCGGGTCCTAGTGTACTAAAACAGGCCACACGCTCGCCTCCTTGGAAGACGCGGATAAGCTCAGCCTGGCGGGGTTCCCCCCGGTAGACTCCACCATTGCGGCCCTGGTTAAGGCCCCGTCAGTGGGTGGTCTTGCTAGAGACCCGGCGTGCCCAAACCCTCAATGCAGAGTGACGGAGACGCATTTAAAGCGAGCTTACGCAGCAGAAGCGCAGGCAACTCGCTTAACTAATACAGCGAGTGTGCTGACCGCATATTTGGATGATGTAGTGCGCGAGGCCCCGCTCCCCGAGCCTGTGGTCACGGAGCTGCATCTCCTGTCCAGAACGCTGCTGCAGATCTCCAGTCTCCAAGGGCAAGCCCTTGGCCAGAGCCTAGCTAGCTTAATCGTGGCTCATAGACAGCTGTGGCTGACACAAACCAGAGTCCCTGATGCGGATAAGGCCATGCTGCTTGACGCGCCCATATCCCCAGGACATACTTATGGGCCAGCTGTGGAGGAGCAAAAATCCCACCGGGAACGCGAGGCATCTCATCAGGTGGCCACGTTGCTGCCTCCCCGTGCCTCTGCATGGGGTAGGTCAAGCTGCTGGCGAGCTCCCCAGACTCGAACTGTCACCAGAACAGTTCCAGTCCCCACGGCTCCGCTCGGTGACCTAAGGCATCATCTAAAGGGCACATCAGCAAGTAACCGAGCCCAACCGGCAGGCAGAGGGAACGCAGGTCATGGTCAGTCCACAAACCAGCGTCACTGGAGACGTTTTCAGGGCCAGCGCCCTAAACATTCACCCCAAACTGCCCAGCCCCAGCCTCAGCCGCTCAAGCATGGCCCCTGAAGGCCCTCAGACCCCCTTTTCGGCACAACAGCTGCAGTACTGGCATGGTTGCACCGCAGATTCCTGGGTGCTCGCCACCGTGCAAAACGGCTATGTGCTTCAGTTTCGCTTGGGACCTCCTCGCTTTCGAGGTGTCAAAGTAAATGGAAACAAAAAGTCAACACAAAACACGAAAGTCAACCTAATATTAGTCTATGTCCAATGTCAATGAGTCAGTTGCCAATTTTGCAGCTAATCAAGACAAATGTCTTGAGTGTTTCCATGAATTATCTGAAAGATATTCGAGATTCAATAAATGATTTAACCTCTGCTGTTAGACAATTAAAAAGCATCATTCCTGTTCAGATTACTTCAAATGAGCCGGTTAAAATGCAATGAAGAATGTAGTACAGAAACATTACAATGTAACAATGTGTTATGACAAAATGAATGTGCAGTGCAAGACCATGGGCACAGCGATAACAAACAAAAACGTAGATCTGAAAGAAAGATTTCCCCCAAAATGGCAAGCATAAATAAAACTAAGATTGTTTCTATATACGGTGTACCACTGATTTTTGTACTTGAGGTTTTTGAGGTTTACCACTGTAAATATGAACGGTAATTCTACAGTTTACCATGTTTGTACTCTCTGCTTCCCTACACTTTCATTGATTTAATTAGTTTAATTTCAGTTGTTAATGCTGAACTGCGTTTAGTATGGTTGGTCACATCAGGTTGCATTAAAGCACACAGTTTGTGTTCTGATTGCTTACCTAAATGGAATTTTAATTTAAACTCTGCATCTTACAGATGTTCAAAAACATTTCTGGCTCTGAAAAATCTTGGTCGCCGTATTCTCTCTGTCAGTATTGCCAATTCTGGGTTGAAATAATAGCATAGCATTAGCGTAAGCGTTAATTAGTTCAATTTGAGCTACAATAACACCATTCATTGTTTTCACTTATTTCGTAGGCAACACAGGAGGTGTGGCTGGGTGCTGTGTAAGTTTACAGAACTTTAAAGCGCATTAAAATATAAAATAACCCAAAACAAAATGTATTGTCATTGTTATTTAATATAAACTATTATTAAATATATATATATTTTTTATTTTATTATTTTAATGCGCTTAAAGTAATTATATACCCGGCAAACGTTAAGCAGGAGGTTTCACATACGAACAGCCAGTTGAATCTACGCCAGTGAAAGGCATGCGTAAAATAACAGGCTCAAACCGCAGTTGTAAGGAGAAAATGATAGTACATCAAGGTTAAAGGCGAACCTTCAACATTATAATGATATTCATACATTTGCATACAAAAGTAGTTTGAAAGGAAGTCGTAGCTAAACTACCGTACAGTGACGAAACTATGTTACGGGAGTCAAAATGGCTTTACTACATCGCAGGTATGTCTACAAATTCACAAAAACCTACGAAAAGTCAAAATACGAATGAAAAATCAATGATACATAGAGCCCACTATGTGTACTTCCTTCCATTGACCTCCTAATTCGTAAAAATGTATCAAAGCTGCCTGAAATTAATTTACAGGTCTGTTGATCATCAATAATGCACCGACTGTGCACTTTTATTGGCCAGCTACAATTCCTAGCTCATCCCTTTCTAACTCTGTGAAAAGACAGCTGTGTAAGAAGCAGTTTTGAACTGTGTCCCTGGCATTGATTTTATTAAAAAAATGAGGTGCAAAAGAAAACTTAATTAGTATTATAATGTGCACATAATGGCTTTTAAATGCAGATCTTTCTTACCTGGTAAAGAACCCTTGGCACCTGATTTTGTGTCATCCTCCACCCACCCTTAAAATGAGATTTCACTAATGTAGTAAAATGAGAGTTCACTAATGTAGTTTCATCTCGTTTCCATTGTACGTAGCTACGACCTGTTTAAAAAGCATTTCATGAAATAAACAAAAAAAGTAAGAATTTGCTTGTTCTTCAAATTAGTTAATTATTAAAAAAAAATAATAATTATGACAGTACAGGGTAATTGCTCAAAACATATAAATTCTGAGCCTAATATAGAAAGAAACACCAGAGAACATTGCTATGGCAGCTACTTGTAGGTAAAGCTTCTGGTTTTCTGTATTTTCCTCTGAATTTCTGCTTTCCTTTAAGAATTCAGCTGATACCCGTTTAATACATTACTAAATCTTAATTACAACTGATAAAGGTGTTAATAGTGAAACTACAGAGCGGGCCTGGTGTTTGAAGTCACTGCTAAATCAGGACCAAATGTGAAATAATAGTAAGAGAGAACGACCTATTTAATTTCTTAATTTGCCACATCTTAAAATAACTAGTATACAACAAAAAATAATCTTCAAGAAAATGTGTTTTGGTGAAAACATACACAAACGAACAAAATTCCAAAATAGATAATTTTGTAGGGGCTTTATTTCTTTAGTTATTCAAAAGAGTGGTATACTCTTGTGAGCAAGTAACACATATGCAGAATTATTCATTTGTATTACCAAGTGGTAGTTAAAAATCTGGTGAATTAGTGAAGGCACAGGGTACCAATATTTATGCCTCCATCTCCATTGACTTTCATAGAGATTAAGTCATAAATATTGGTACCCTGTGCCCTAACTCAGTTAATTCACCAGATTTTTAACTACCACTTGGTAAGACGATTGAGTGTTCAACACACTCACAAGAGATATCAGTGACGTGTAAATATAGTTTAACAATATTTTTTAACACTTAATACATCGGTAAATAACATTGTTGGAAACAGAGGGTATATAAACATTTGACTACAACTGTATGTACCGATGTTAAAGATACAAATCAACATCCTTAAAAAACAATGAATCTTGATTAATCATCGTCAATGACATAAATAACAAACCTGGCTTTGTGCAAAAAAAAAAAAGAACTACACCTGTTCTTTCTTTTCTCATTTAAAAGTCTGTTTGGTTCTTGGCTTTTCATTTTTCCTTAAAAGAGTCATATTGACAAAAGCAGTATTATATACCTGTATGTAAACAACTTGCCATCACATCACTCTTGTCTACTCAGAGATAATCATTATACTTAATACTTAATAAAATCATGAATAAATTAGCTTATTTCCTGTATGATTGGTTTACAATCAAATGCTTTTTGCCTGATATTTAATGAGCAGCGTTTACTTTTTTTTTAAATTAATAACTACAAGAGTTTGTTATTCTGCTTAAGTACTGTTAAAAAATAAGAATTTGGCCAAAACATTTTATTTACATCTAAACAAATAAATCTTAGATAATCTTATTGGCTAAGTATTGTTTTCCAGTTAATTTATATTTAACTATTGGATTATGTATTTTGTAACAAGTTAAACTTACGTGGTTTGTTCTCTAGGTTGCCATAGTATTTACCAGCTTTGGTAATCACAGCTACAGCCATTGGACATTGGTTCATATCCCGTGAGTGACCCATGTGGCGGTAAAATATATCCCTCTCTCCTTCTGGGACTTCAAGACTTGAGTAAATTGTAGAGGCTCTATGGTGCATTTTTGTTGCTGTTATTTTATTACTTATTTTTGCAGCCTTGCAGATCTCATTTACAGCATGCCATCCACTTACATGGTCCTCTGATTTTCGTGTGTATGGAAAGAGGAACTGGTTTAATGGGTTTACACCAGCCTCTTATCGTATGTCAGCATTACTTAGTTTTCTCAGAGCTTCAAGGCAGTCATTTGGAATAAGTACAGGAACCAAGTGTTTCGACCCTTTTCCTGCCTGGAATGCTATTTTGTACTTCCCCAGTAGAGCCTTTTCAACTGGATTTGAAATATTTTCAGCAGCATTTTCATCAATCCACACTCCAGATTCGGCATCTTTCCATTCTGTAAGCAACATTCTACTGGGCTCACCTCCTCTGCGAGCATTGAAGAGAGTAATTCTGGAAACCACAAAATCACAAAGTTCCTTATACTCGCTTTCTCCCCACATTAAGTACTCTTCATTTAAAAGAGACTTTGTTTTCTGTACTGTATACTTTCTAATCCTCTCAATGTCAGATTCAAATGGCAATTGAGCAGGTTTTCTGAGCTTTTCTTGTCTGCTTTTCACAACTGCATATTCAGCATCACCAAATACAAAGGGCCATCTCATATTTAGTATTGACACAAATTTATCAATTCCTTCAGCTTTCTGATCTTGATCTTCAATAAGGGACGTGGCTTTCATGATTTTGGCAGCTGTTTTCAACAGATAACCTATACTGAGTTTTAGGCCAGACTTAATTCCATCGTCTTCATTCAGAGTGAGTTCTGCAATTGCCTGTTCTAAAACTGGAAAATAGGATCTCTGTAACAAACATTCAGAAGAGCTTACTTGATTTCCCTCTTGGTGAGCGATGTTTTTGAAGGCAATATATAAGTTCCCAAGTCTTCTCATATCACTCATGGTAGATCTTTTTACTTCAGTTTTTTTTTAATCTTTTTTTCTGTGGAGTTTTTCGTATTGCTTTCTTCCAACTGTTTTTATCATGACATCATTCCTGCAGATCTCACCAACCTCATCATTTTGAAATCTTGATAGAATGCAATCTCTAAAACTTTGTTCATCTTTTGCAGTTGAAATCAATGACAATGGTATTGAAACCGCACCACTCTTTTCACTTTCCCCTTCATTACACCTCTCTTGATGGCGGTGAAAATACTCACGAGCAAAAAAACCTTTGCATTCGCCACACATTATCAAGTCAGAAATCCCCTGCTCTCTCTCTCTCTCGAATATATTTTACACCACCTTGTTTCGTTTGACTTTTGTTAAAGTTAAGCAATCAAAGGATCTATCTTTTTCTGGTTTTGGTAACTTGAGAGCAGCTGATACTTTTTCTTCATTTAGATTTTTGTTAGCTTTGACTGAAAAGATTCACAAAAGGGAACCTTCACTTTTTTTGTTAATGTTTGCTGAATATTTAGTGAAGTGGTACAACTGACTTGACAAATAGCTGTGTATTTCTTCAAATCTTGCATTTGAGGAACTTGGCTCTGGAAGAAAAACAAATCCAAATAATTAAATATATAAACTTTACACAATTTACATTTCTTTAAATTAAAACTAAAAAAACTATACAGCCCACCCTTGATATTAGTGTAAGGTCTGGGGTAGGCATTAAAATAAAGCACACAGTACAATACTAATACATGAGTTAACAAACTGCAGTTCAGGTTTTAGATATTTACAAATACTGTTTCGTCAATTATCATTCATTCATTCTGATAGGGATAGATGCACCCTATGGTAGATTTGCTATGCCTTGATATTGTGAGAAACACTGGCGATATGTAAGTGTGGCGATATAACACATACCTGAAATGTGTATGCTTAATTTGACTGATTAAGTGCATCTATGAAACCATTTTGCATTATGAAACAAAGTATCAGCTTTGTTTTTGCATGTTATTTTTCAGTCTATGCATGTTATGTAATATGTTGTTGCTTTATTATGAGGATGTCTCTGCTATAATGTATATCTTTCACCTGAACAATTATTAGAAATTACAGAAATCACTTTAGTTTTTTATATATACATTTTTTATAACTGGCCAAATACGTCTGTCTGCGACTATAATTGTGTAAATCATTGATTGTCAAAAAAAAAAAAAAAACTGATCAGAAAAAGACAAAACAAGACCGGTTGTGTTGAAAAATATTTAAATAAGTTAGACAATCAAAATTAATGTTGAACATTTGTGTCTAAAACGAATTACTGAACACAGGAAAGGGACTAGTATAATACTGATAATTTTACATACCAGTAACATCTGAGCATTTCTGCATGTGTAGTTTTTCCTTTTGCAGTGTTCTCCGCTTAAAAGAAATAGTCACAGTATGAACAAACTTTTTTATTTTTATAAGTCTCAAGAATAGTGTTTGTTTTTTTTCATTGGCAGACAATTAATATAAATTTAAAACGAAACAATACTACTATTGATAAAGAATATGGTTTAGATAATTATGAATATTTTCTGTATTTGACATTTTAACACACTTATTTCATTAAACTTAAAAATATATTAGACAAATTATTAAAGGGTATATCTATTGTTACTCATATTCAAAAACAGTAACTACAGCAGTTTGCCAAGTATGACTTATTATTATCATCATCATCATCATCATCATCATTATTATTAAAGTAGTAAAGGCACGGCAGTGAATGTCACTTTTCTAAGCCCCGCCCTTTTGATTGACTTGTGACCATAAGCCCTGCCCCTTTCACACAGTTTGATTGATGTATGACCCTAAGCCCTGCCCCTTTTCACACCTCTGAGATGTATGACCATTAAGCCTCCTTGCTTTTGAGTGATTTATGACCCGCCTCTTTTTTTCTGACATTAACCGGATAGCCATCAAAAATAGCTCTCCCTAAAAAATGGCATCTGTTGTGCTCTAGTTTATATACTATTACATATAAAAAAACAAGAAAAAAGAAAGTGAAAGTTGCAAGTGTGCATTTCTTTTCTTGACCATGTTCAAAATCCTCCATAATAATAACCAGGGTTATTGACAAACAGAAAGTCTCTAAACATATTAAGGAGTTTCATAATCAGTATATTATACACATATTATACTGAGAATTAACCCATAATGGTATGATGCAAATGTGTTGGGCCCTACATTTCTGTTGGTTTTCCAGGTCGTGGTAGGTATTGGTGTATTTCCATAATATACATGGTTCTATATAATGGTTGATATTAATATTACAATGTACTCTAAAAACGCTTTAAAGTTGTTTTTGAATCCAATAAATGTTAGCACAGGTTCGAATTGTAAAGGTTTTAGGGTTGTATGAGCCTAACCATAATGCACCGGGATCTGCATGATGGATTCTATTAATATTACAGAGAACTCTAAAAACCTATTTAATGTTATTTTAGAAGCTAAAGGATTTTACCACTACATTCTTTGGCTTAATATGATTATTTTAAGACCAAATAAGACGTGGTTAGGAATAAGGATAATCTTTTTATGTTAAAATGGTATAAATGCGGGAGGATAAGCCATTCCACATATTGCCATCTGGTGTTTGATTTTTAATATTGCAGCGTCCTCGAACTGATGTCAAAATATAGTCTAAAAGTCTAAAAAGTTATTTTAGATGTTGATAAAGGTTAGCACTACATTCTTTGGGTTAATACGATTATTTTAAGACCAAATAAGACGTGGTTAGGAATAAGGATAATCTTTTCTGTTAAAACCGTGTATATATATATATATATATATATATATATATATATATATATATATATATATATATAAAAAATACACTACCGGTCAAAAGTTTTAGAACACCTCAATTTTTCCAGTTTTTATTGAAATTTACGCAGTTTAATGTCTCAATGTACTCTGAAATTAAAGCATAGAACAAATAAACAATTGGAGATTAAAAAAGAAATCATGGAATCGTTTTGTTTAACAAAATTTAATCTAAATTTTTGACTCATCAAAGTAGCCACCTTTTGCAGATATAACAGCCGAACACACTCGTGGCATTCTTTCTACAATGGAAATCAAATATTGTTCGGAAAGTTCTTCCCAACACTGTTGCAGAAGTTCCCACAAATGTGTTGCACTTGTAGGTTGCTTTGCTTTCACCCTTCCGTCCAGTTCATCCCAAACAAGCTCGATGGGGTTTAAGTCTGGAGACTGTGCTGGCCATTCCATGATTTGAAGTCTACCGTCTTGTTCTTTTCTTCTAAGGTAGTTGTGACATAGCCTGGAGGTATGTTTTGGGTCATTATCTTGCTGTAGGATGAACCCCTGACCAACTAGGCGTATACCAGAGGGTAATGCATGGCGCTGCAAAATGCTGTGGTAGCAGTTTTGGTTCAGGGTGCCACTCACTCTGTGCAAGTCGCAGACTCTGGATCCAGCAAAAGAGCCCCAGACCATCACGCTTCCTCCTCCTCCTACTCGACAGCGTACAAAAACACTGCGTGATGAACCGAAGATTTCAAATTTTGATTCATCGGTCCATAAGACCTTCTTCCAGTCTTCAGTAGTCCACTGGCGGTGCTTCATGGCCCAGGCAAGCCTCTTTTTCTTATTTTGCCATCTTAGCAATGGCTTTCTTACTGCCACTCGACCTGTCAAACCTGCAGCTCGAAGTCTTCTCTTCACAGTTGAAACTGAAACTTGCTTACTTCGACCAGTGTTAAGCTGTGCTTGAAGCTGTTGTCCTGTGAGCCGCCTATCACGCAAGCTGTTGACTCTCAGAAACTTGTCTTCTGATTCTGTTGTGGCTTTGGGTCTGCCAGACCTCTTCCTGTCAGAGTTTCCTCCAGTTTCCAAGTGCCTTTTGATGGTGTAGGAAACTGTACTCACTAACACCTTGGCTTTCTTTGCAATTTCTCTAAAGGAAAGACCTACACTTTTAAGGGTTATAATGGTCTGTCTGTCTTCCTTTGTTAATTGCCTTTTCCTCGCCATTATGAGAGCAATATACTACTTCCTGCAGTACAATACTGTCCAAATAATGCTTAAGAGGGTGTAGTAACACAGTCTGTTCCAACACTGCTTTTATACAGACAGAGGGTTTGTAAGTAATCAACAAAAGTTGGGACACCTGTAGGAATTGTTAGCATCAACTTTCAAGGCTTAATTTACTTCCATTGCTGCAGAACAGCTGTAAGTTGTTAACCCATTACTTGTTCCCTGAAAAAGGCCTTTTTGTATAACTCTGAAATGTACATTATTTTTCAGTTTTTGGTAACCTAAACTTTTTTTTTTAACCTCTGGCAGTTTACCGCTTACCTTTGTACCATTTCAGGTTATTCACTGGACTTGAACTGCTTAAATTTCAATAAAAACTGGAAAAATGGGGTGTTCAAAAATTTTTAGTAGTAGTATATATATATATATATATATATATATATATATATATATATATATATATATATATATATATATTGTAGAAGGAATGAGGTATACAGAGGGTACAATAAAGTAAATGAAGTAAAAAGAACGGTTGTACCAAAACGAAAACGCTGTATAAATGGGAAGTATTAAGAAGAATGTGTTGCTGGTTGTTTTTAAATCCCGTTGTGAGAAGTAAGGGATAGAGTGAACTACAGAACCCATAATCATTAGCGTGACCAGTCAATGCGTACTGGGTAATTAGCGCAGGTTTAAATTGACTGGCGAAGCTAATGAGGGGGGGTCGTAGGAACGGTGGAGAGTTCCGTGTTGATTGTAGAGACGGCGAAAGTCTACAATATTAAAATTGTTGAAGTAGTTGGAGATGGCGTACGGTGGAAGATTTAAATTGAACAACGAAGCACAGTTCAGTTTATGAAGAAGGAAAGCTGTAAGCTTTCTTTTATTAACCTGAAGAGGCACTTCGGATTTATAAAAACAACCAGCAATTGAAACGTCTTTTAAAGTTGGACGAAGTACAGAGGCTTAAAGAAAGGGTATGTAAACCCAGGTTTTTGCATTGTTATTCATTCGCTGTTACCAGACAGACAGCCTGTGTTAATGTGTACAGGGAACTGGCGTTCTTTGTGGGACTGACTGATTGTTAAGATTCTTGCGGTGCACTAACAACACCGAGGACGCTGCTGGGAAGTACCACACTGCTTGTGCACACAGAAAGTGCGCGTCTGTTCTTGTGAGACGTGAAGTAACAGCGTGTTTAATTATTTTACTCAACGGAGTGGATTTACAATGCATATAAGTCAGTGACTGTTATATCTCTGAGCTACGGGGAACAAAGGCTGAGAGAAGCAGAGATTGGCGCACACGGTGTACAGTGGAAGAAAAAAACACCGTGTGCTTTATTTGAAGTACTGTTTTATTAGTTGTTAGGATTGGTCTCTGGACGGTATACTTTTTAACTTTAAGACCTGCAGCATATAAAGGACTTCCACCAAGTACCAGGAGGGGCAGTCGTATCCACCTTGCAGTACAGGACCTCTGTAACCCAGGAGCAGCAGAGCTGAACCAACGTACTCGCTGGAGGAGGGGTGGCCTGTCTGTGCACTGCCTCTAGAGGGGACTGGAGGAACTGTATGCAACGCAGGAATAAAGTAACTGTGGTTTATAAGGGTTGGGAGTGCCCACTAGAAAGCTGAACCTACTCACCTTGCAGTTCCACGCCAGGAGGTTTAAGTGGATGGTGAGCGACGGACCTGAGACAATCCTGAACTTTATTACGTGTATGATTTACTCCCTCAAGACTACAGGGACACTCTATGTTGTGTTGTGGATAACGCAGAAAGAGCAGCAGCACAATAAAAGTTACTGTAGTTTTGCATTTCCTGTGTGGCGTCCATCTGTTCACCCTGTTCTACACCTTCTGGCTATCCTACACATTACGTAACTAATACCAACCGGGTTACACTTGGTGGCAGCGGTGGGATTGCCAAAACTGCAGGATTCAACTACAGTACCCACCTGACCGAAGAACACCATTGAACATGGCAAACATGGACGTCTTGCTACAGACCATGATAAACATGGCCAGTGCGCAACAGGAAGCAAACCGGTTGCAGAATGAACAGATACATGAAGCAAGGGTAGAAAGAGTGGCTATTTTTCAACGGTTGGAACAAGTGGCTACAGCCCCTACTTCCTCTACTCCATCTGCAACCAATGCATCAATCAGGTCAACACATGTCCTGAACAAGATGACGAGCGGAGACGACATCGAGGCCTATCTCTTAGCCTTCGAGAGGACTGCAATCCGAGAGGGCTGGTCACGTGATAAGTGGGCCGGAATTGTCGCACCTTTTCTGGTTGGAGAGGCCCAAAAAGCTTACTTTGACCTGGCTCAAGAGGAAGCTGACAGTTACGACGTACTCAAAGCTGAGATCTTAGCCCGGGCTGGGATTACTACTGCTTTGAGAGCCCAAAAATATCACGCATGGAGCTTCAAGATGTCACTACCGCCAAGATCGCAAATGTTTGATCTCATCCACTTAGCCAAGCGGTGGCTAAAACCAGATGAGAACAGTAGTCACCAGGTTATTGATCTCCTGGTGATGGATCGATATCTCAGAGCCCTTCCATCGCCTATGAGAAAGTGGGTGGGCCAAGGAGATCCAACTACACTGAATGAGTTTATCTCATTGGTGGAACGCCAACTAGCGGCCGAAGAGTTGGTGCGCACAACTGCGAACCCCAGTCCTAAAACTTCAACACCTGACCCGGTGGAAAGGAAGCAGCGCGTCTACTTCAAGACGGGTAAGCCCTCTACAAGGGGTAATGAAGAGCGGCATACAGTCGTGAAGGGACAAATGCAGGGGGCGGGGCGTGGTATAACATGTAAACGAGAGGGAGTTGATTACTCTTTTTACAAATGTTATAAATGTAATGCAATGGGTCACATTGCTAGGCACTGTCCGCAGACGGAAGAGCCTATGCAGTGCAATATGGGGCATCACTTTTGTGGTAGCATTGTAATACCAGGGAAGCTGGAAGGCAAAGCTCCCTATGTAGCAGAAGTAGGTATAAATGGAACCATAGTTAACGCTCTCATTGATACTGGTAGCTCATTAACGTTAGTAGCAGCAGATTTAATAGCTACAAACCAATTGGACAATAATTTCACCATAGGTATTACATGTATACATGGGGATGTGAAATGTTACCCCACCACTCTGGCTACTGTGTTATTTCAAGGGCAAGTGTACACTCTGAGAGTGGGTGTGGTGCGCAGTTTACCCCATCGTGTAATCCTTGGTAGAGATTATCCAGGATTCAAAGACCTGGTAACCATAAAGAGGGAATTGGCATGCCCAAAGCTAAAAGGTACAGTAGGGAATACTACTGATGAGAGTCTAGTAACGTTGTTTCCATTTAGCGATGCATCCTTGTTTGAAGGGCCACGGCCCCATAAAATTTATAAGAGTCGTCGACAAAGACGCCTAGAAAAATGGAAAGTGTCACCAGGTAGAAATGTCTTGGTGGGAGAAGTTGGAAAAAGGGCGGGGAAAGGTGTAAGCACCCAGTGCTCCCCCAATGACATATTAGAGGAAACTGGTGAAGAGGTTGTGGAGATAAATGACGGTGGGGTAGATAATTGGTATGATACATTTTCTCCTTCAACCAGGAATTTTGGGCGGGATCAAGCGCAGGATCCCACGCTAATAAACATTAGAGAGAAAGTGGTTTCTATTAATGATGTGCCCGTGGAGAATGTAACTGTTAACCCACAAGAGCATTATCTCATTAAAAATGACTTGTTGTATAGGGTTACGGTAATTAATGGTAATCAAGTAGAACAGCTGTTGGTACCCAAGGCATATCGTTTACTGGTGTTAAAATTAGCACACAATCATTTGTTTGGTGCCCATTTGGGAAGTGAGAAAACATTACAACGTATAGTGCAAAGGTTCTATTGGCTAGGGATTAACAAAGAAGTAGAACGGTTTTGTAAATCCTGTCCTGAATGTCAAAGAGCTAGCCCCAGACCTAGTTTCAGAGCTCCTCTACAGCCTATGCCTATTATAGAGGTACCCTTCGAAAGGATAGCTATGGATCTGGTAGGTCCGCTGAATAAATCAGCTAGGGGACATGAATATGTTCTGGTAATTTTAGATTACGCCACTAGATACCCTGAAGCGATTCCTTTACGGAACATGGCATCAAAAACCATTGCCAAAGAGTTAATCCAGGTATTTTCTAGGGTGGGAATCCCCAAAGAGATCCTGACGGATCAAGGGACCCCGTTCGTCAGTAAACTGATGAAAGATTTGTGTAAATTGCTGCAAATAAAGCCGATTAAAACATCTGTTTACCATCCACAAACGGATGGATTAGTAGAACGTTTTAATAAAACCCTTAAATCAATGTTAAGGAAGGTGATATCCAAGGATGGGAAAGACTGGGATTTACTGTTACCCTACTTAATGTTTGCAGTTAGAGAAGTACCCCAATCTTCCACAGGCTTCTCGCCATTTGAATTGTTGTATGGGCGTCAACCACGGGGAATATTAGACGTTGCCAGGGAAACGTGGGAGGAGCAAAACAAAGTAGGTAAAAATATAGTGGACCACATTATCCAAATGCAGGACCGGATAGATAGGGTCACTCCCATTGTCACTAGTCACCTTAAACAGGCACAGAGGAAACAGGCAGTGCAGTATAACAAATTGGCTAAAGTTCGTCAGTTTAACCCTGGAGATAGAGTGATGGTGTTAGTCCCTACTCCAGAAAGTAAGCTCTTTACCCATTGGCAGGGACCTTATGAAATTATCGAGGCAGTGGGGCCAGTAAATTATAAGGTGCGCCAACATGATAAGCGTAAGAAGGAACAGCTATATCATGTTAATTTATTAAAGCCATGGGTAGATAGAGAAGCTTTAACAGTTGAAACTGGACAGGCAATTCGCAGTCCAGAGACACCCGTAGAAAATAATATGGAGAAAGGTGGTAAAGAGGGTCAAATAAACGTAGGACCGGACCTTGCAGAAAAACAGGTACAAGAAGTACGTAGAATGGTACAACGGCACAGTGAAGTGTTTTCCTTAACACCGGGCCGAACAAGTGTTATAGAGCATGACATTGTGACAGCCCCGGGTGTTAAAGTTAGAGTCAGACCATACCGCATACCGGAAGCAAAGAAAGCAGATGTTCTGAAAGAACTAGAGTTAATGAAAACCCTAGACGTAGTTGAAGAGTCGCATAGCCCATGGAGTAGCCCAATTGTCATGGTGGCTAAGCCCAATGGCACTTGGCGCTTTTGTAATGACTTCCGACAGTTAAACGCTGTATCAAAGTTTGATGCCTACCCCATGCCAAGGGTAGATGAGCTTATTGAGAGGCTAGGTAAGGCGAGGTATTTAACAACGTTGGACCTTACCAAAGGATATTGGCAAATCCCATTAACACCGGGTGCACGGGAGAAAACAGCTTTTTCCACACCGTGGGGATTGTACCAGTATAAGGTAATGCCTTTTGGGTTGCATGGCGCACCGGCATCGTTCCAACGCCTAATGGATAAAGTTCTAAGACCTCATTTAGAGTATGCCTCTGCGTATATTGATGACATTGTCGTGTTTACAGAGTCGTGGGAAGATCATTTAAAAAAGGTGGAAGCCGTTTTGGGTAGCTTAAGGGACGCAGGTTTAACAGCGAACCCTGAGAAGTGTTATGTAGGCTTGAAAGAAGCAAAATATTTAGGGTATGTGGTAGGTGGTGGTATTATCAAACCTCAGGTCAGTAAGGTAGAAGCCATAAAGAGCTGGCCAACCCCGCAAACGAAAAAACAAGTGAGGGCATTTTTAGGTTTGGCAGGGTATTACAGGAGGTTTGTACCTGACTTCTCAACCATTGCAGCACCACTAACTGATTTAACTAAAAAGTCAGCTTTGAATAAGGTTAACTGGACCACGGAGACGGAGGCAGCGTTCCGTGAGATCAGTAAAATATTGTGTAGTGAACCAGTATTAACGGTACCTGATTTTGCAAATAAATTTATCTTGCAGACAGATGCGTCTGAAATAGGACTAGGAGCAGTACTGTCGCAGATAAAGAATGGTGTAGAGCACCCAGTCATGTATTTAAGCAGGAAGCTCATGCCTAGAGAGACTCGTTATGCAGTAGTGGAAAAGGAGTGCTTGGCTGTGAAGTGGGCAATTGAGTCCTTAAAGTACTATTTGTTAGGACGAGAATTCATCTTAGTCACTGATCACTCGCCGCTGAAATGGATGAAGGAAAATAAAGAACGGAACGCGAGAGTGACTAGATGGTTTCTAGCTTTACAGCCTTACAAATTCACAATTGAACATCGTAGTGGTAAGCAGAATGCCAATGCTGATGGCCTCTCTAGAATACATTGTTGGGGTAGTAAGGTCGCTCGAACCGGTAGGTTAGAGCTGAGTGGGAGGATATGTAGAAGGAATGAGGTATACAGAGGGTACAATAAAGTAAATGAAGTAAAAAGAACGGTTGTACCAAAACGAAAACGCTGTATAAATGGGAAGTATTAAGAAGAATGTGTTGCTGGTTGTTTTTAAATCCCGTTGTGAGAAGTAAGGGATAGAGTGAACTACAGAACCCATAATCATTAGCGTGACCAGTCAATGCATACTGGGTAATTAGCGCAGGTTTAAATTGACTGGCGAAGCTAATGAGGGGGGGTCGTAGGAACGGTGGAGAGTTCCGTGTTGATTGTAGAGACGGCGAAAGTCTACAATATTAAAATTGTTGAAGTAGTTGGAGATGGCGTACGGTGGAAGATTTAAATTGAACAACGAAGCACAGTTCAGTTTATGAAGAAGGAAAGCTGTAAGCTTTCTTTTATTAACCTGAAGAGGCACTTCGGATTTATAAAAACAACCAGCAATTGAAACGTCTTTTAAAGTTGGACGAAGTACAGAGGCTTAAAGAAAGGGTATGTAAACCCAGGTTTTTGCATTGTTATTCATTCGCTGTTACCAGACAGACAGCCTGTGTTAATGTGTACAGGGAACTGGCGTTCTTTGTGGGACTGACTGATTGTTAAGATTCTTGCGGTGAACTAACAACACCGAGGACGCTGCTGGGAAGTACCACACTGCTTGTGCACACAGAAAGTGCGCGTCTGTTCTTGTGAGACGTGAAGTAACAGCGTGTTTAATTATTTTACTCAACGGAGTGGATTTACAATGCATATAAGTCAGTGACTGTTATATCTCTGAGCTACGGGGAACAAAGGCTGAGAGAAGCAGAGATTGGCGCACACGGTGTACAGTGGAAGAAAAAAACACCGTGTGCTTTATTTGAAGTACTGTTTTATTAGTTGTTAGGATTGGTCTCTGGACGGTATACTTTTTAACTTTAAGACCTGCAGCATATAAAGGACTTCCACCAAGTACCAGGAGGGGCAGTCGTGTCCACCTTGCAGTACAGGACCTCTGTAACCCAGGAGCAGCAGAGCTGAACCAACGTACTCGCTGGAGGAGGGGTGGCCTGTCTGTGCACTGCCTCTAGAGGGGACTGGAGGAACTGTATGCAACGCAGGAATAAAGTAACTGTGGTTTATAAGGGTTGGGAGTGCCCACTAGAAAGCTGAACCTACTCACCTTGCAGTTCCACGCCAGGAGGTTTAAGTGGATGGTGAGCGACGGACCTGAGACAATCCTGAACTTTATTACGTGTATGATTTACTCCCTCAAGACTACAGGGACACTCTATGTTGTGTTGTGGATAACGCAGAAAGAGCAGCAGCACAATAAAAGTTACTGTAGTTTTGCATTTCCTGTGTGGCGTCCATCTGTTCACCCTGTTCTACACCTTCTGGCTATCCTACACATTACGTAACTAATACCAACCGGGTTACAATATATATATATATATATATATATATATATATATATATATATATATATATATATATATATATATATATATATATGTCTTGAATAAAAAAAAATAAAAAATGTAATATTATAGGCTATTACATAGAAAAAAGATGTAATATTATAGGCTATTACATAGAAAAGAAAAAAGAAAGTGAAAGTTGTGTGTGTGCATTTCTTTTTTGACCATGTTCGAGACCCTGCATAACAATAACCGGGGTTATTGACAAACAGAGAATCCCTAAACATATGAAAGAGTTTCATAATCAGTATATTATACACATATTACACCATATTACACAAATTACACACATATTACACCAAAATTAACCCATAATGGTATGATGAAAATGTGCTGGGCCCCTACATTTCAGGGCAGAGTTCAGAGCTCAGGGCAGGAGCATCGCATCTCTTGTGGTGGCAAGAAGGCAGCTCTGACTCTCACAGGCGAGGGTACAGGAGCCTGATAAGGTCCCTTTGCTGGATGCTCCAATTTCACCGGGGCACACATTTGGTCCGGCGGTGGAGGAGATGCTGCAACGCTCCATCAAGGCGCGTGAGGTGTCGCAGCAGATGGCAAGGATGTGGCCAAATAAGCCGCTCCAGCCAAAGCGGCCACAGGAACACCAGTGGCGCAGGACACCGCCACAGCAGGAGGCGCAACCACGGGGTAATAAAGCCTCCCCTTCAGGTGCATCAGCGTGCGGCCAACTCGCGTTTGTAAGACTGCAGAGAGGAGGGTGGCGCCCTAGAGGAGGTAGCAGGCCACGCCCTCTTGGCTCTGGCCAGGCCCCTCGCGAACGATCGACTTGGGAAGTTTCAGAGATGATGCCATTTTCTACAGATTCTGATTGAGTTGACTGCTCGTCTGCTAAAACTGGAAGTCAGAAAAATTCCGTAAATATTTAAGAAATTAACACCCCCTTGAAAACTTGTACCTAAAATATTTACAGTTGGTTATGTATACTATAAAAATACATTCAATACCAACCGTAATATAAAACAAAATATGACGTATACTTTTGGTTGAAAAATGTATATTAGGGAGACTCTAATATCTGCATATGAAATGCTAGTGTATGGACTCATCACATGCTAGGATGAAAGAATTGACATGTGACCTAAGATCTAAATCAAATTGTATATACCCCTCAGAATTAGGATCAACTTAAAACATTCCCAAAATCATTCCAATAACTGTGAGTTATCAGTTTATGTTTTTTTTTCTGTAACTCTTTTTAAACTTTAAAAGGGACATCCATGACCATGAATGTTAATTAATGTACAGTTTGTATTTAAAATAAGAGAAGGTACAAAGTGTTTGATTTACTACTTGAAAGTGTAATTTGGACTAATTATCCTTAAACATTTGGATATGCATGGTCTCCCTCTCACAACATGAAGAAAACAAAATATCTATCTATCTATCTATCTATCTATCTATCTATATATATATCTATATCTATATCTCTCTCTCTCTATATATATATATATATATATATATATATATATATATATATATATATATATATATATATCTATATATATATATCCATTTAACTTGGTTCTGTTCTTATATATTGTGTTCAGCATTCAAAATATTGAAATGGACACTGAACACTCCAAAAATGACGGAAACTAAAAGTTTTTTCCTTGTGCTGCAATCACTTCTGATGCTTCAGAGATTACTTGTTGACTGTTGACTGCTTTTCTTATTTTAAAAAAAAAACATGTTAATCATCATAATATTTAAGTTGTCAAAAGAGAACAAGGGGCCGGATTAAATCAAATCTTTGACCCATCCGGTAACAGCACACTACAAACAAGTACTTGATAGCGGTTATATTTATGTGTGAAGAAACAAGCATCTAGCGAAAAATAAAGCTGCCACTGAGTACAGGTTTGTAGTTTTCTATTAGCAGGTGGGTCAAAGTTTTGATTTAATCCCAGCCCAGGTTATGGAGATCATTAGACATTAAATGAAAATCTCTGAATAAGAATAAAAAGACCTTTTAACCTCAAACTCTTAATGTTTCTTCAGCCTCTTAAATCTTACCATAATGTGCAATCAAGACTAAAAGGAATAATGCAATATCACATTTGGAGGAAACTATGTTTATTTTGTTCTTATCTAAATCCACTCACCTGTTGCATAACTTTCAAAAGGGTTTTGCTGGAAAATAAAAACTCTGAATTAGTTGTTTAAAAAGAAAAAAGCATTAAACAAAACTAAAGATGAAACTACTACTTCAGTTTATCACCACTTCTAAAATATAATTTTTCACACCCTTTTAAATGTCACACAAAAAAAATCCAATATAAACATACACATTTATCTTTGCTTAATGGTTATAAAAATTAAACCAACAGTGCAAGTCTTTTTCTTAAATATTTGAAAGTGCAACGATGTGTGTGCATCGTTTACTTTTAAGTATTTTAGTACAAGTAGTAATGTGATTTTCTATGTTTATATCACCTCAGCATTCTCAAATGTCATGGTATAATAATAATTTATGAATGCATAAATTACCTTTCTCCACCAATACTGGTGACTGGGTCCACCATAAATTGTATTCAATTTCTTCGCCTTTTTCAATATTTCTTGCCGCAAAGAATGCAGCATAAGGCACCCCATTCCACATTAACAAGTTTGACAACTACATTTGGGGATTGATGATTATCGTTAATTAGCCTGGCATAACTCCCATCGTCCACAGAAGCATCAATCGTAAAAATAAATAAAATGCAAAGTTTTCATTTTTTGCTAATAATATACCTTCATGTTGAACTATAATTAAAAAAGTTTGAATCTTTGGTTGTTTTTTTTTTCAGACATCTCTACAAAGGTTTAAAAACCGTCATATTTTGAAAATATAAATCTATTAATTTGAACATGTTCAAAAACATATTATACTTACCATCTGGTCCTCCTCCCTGACATTAACTCGAATACGTAAGAGTCATCCTCGAAGGAACACTATCCTTCATTTTTCCCGCGTAATAAAGTACATAGTCCCCTTGTTTGATCTCTTCTGTTGTGACAATTCCTCCTCCTTAAACAAAATATGGAATTAAACAATAGTAAATAATCAGTAGTCCTATTTAATTATAACTCAATTGAAAATAAAAACAACTAGCTAACATATTCAAGAATAATATAATCTGGAAATACAAATTCGGTAATATTAAAGTAGGACAAAGTATTATCCAAATGTGTATACATATTAGAATTGGATTGTATTACATGCATGTGTATTACATACTGTGGTAAAATGTTTTAGAATGGCTGAATAAATTAATATTTTTGTTTGTTACTGCACCATCAAATATAAATGCACAATTTATCTAGCTAAAGTTGTACGATGTCAGTACAAAAAATACTAATTAAATGTTTGTTGTAAATAAAGCACTTTTAGTTTTAAATGATATATTACATTGAGTCAAGCACAAGTTTTGACAAATTTGAAAACATTCTATATTTTAAAAACGTTGATGTCCCCACTCTTACACATAGTGGTTAGATAAACAGATGGATAATTCACAGATCTATCGGTGATTCTACAGGTTGAATTACATAATAGTAATATTCATATTTAGGCCTGGACCAAATCAAAACTTTGACCCATCCGCTAATCACAAATTATAATATAGTCCTTGATAGCGTTTTTTTTTTTTTTTTTTTAAATGAAGAACCATCTGACAAAATAAGAAATGCCACTGGGTACAGGTTTGTAATTTTTTATTAGCGGGTCGGTCCAGGCCTTCATATTATTAATAAACATTTAACCAACACCAGGACAAATAAAAAACAGACTTATCTTTCTTTCCACAGTTTTTTATTTCAAGGTTGTCAGGTTTATTTTTTTTTCCAGATGTCTTCTAAAAAGCACCTTTTCTTCCTTTTTGGTCTTTTCTATGAAATCATTTCTTTTAGTTCGACATTTTGACACTTTGCGCCTCTCCTCGTGCTCGCCATTCTTCTTCGTTTATGGCGCGATTTGAACAAAACGTCATAATATTGATGATTTGCACCTGATGTCACAAGTCATGTGCCAGCAACTTGTCGGCCATTTTGGACGTCAAAAACCTTCAGACGGCATATTGACAGCCCGTTTACCAGTGTTTTAAAAAACTAAAATAGGAGATGGTTGTAGCGTGTTGTGCTGTTGGATGCAGCAATAGACACAAAGCCAAAGCTGAATCTATCATTTTACCGCATACCAAAAGGTGCTGAGAGACGAGAAAGATGGATTACTGTCATCCATCGTAAAAACTGGAAGTCAACAACGTACAGTTGTTTATGCAGCGAATACTTCATAGCTGGTAAGATTCTGCTTTTCAAAAATATATAACAGTTATTTTGTAATTCAAATTAACCTCTATATATTTGTCAGAATCACGTTAAAAATAGATTAGAATTATTTATTTATTTATTTATTTATTTTGATGTGTAGGGTTCCCGCCAAGTCATGCTAACAGTGGGTCAGTTTTTTGTTGCTGAGTCGAAGTTTCTAGCGTTTATTATGTATATAAAATACTGTACACTTTGCAATCAAGTTGGTCTTATATAATGCGGTTATCATACTACAGTGTTTCCCCTAGCATTCGGGCACAATCCCGGGACACTTTGAGACAGAATGGGACTTTAAACTTGCTGCTATATTGAAATAAATTAACGTGTTAATTAGCCCTACACCTTTGCTAAAATGAATCCTATTGCTGAATTACTGTGCGCAACAAACAAGTCATTCTAATCAGTTCAACATACTGCCTCCGAACAGCTGAGCAACGTTACTGAGAGTAATTGTACGTTTTAGCGATTTATTATTAACAAACAGAAAGTAAGCGACTTTTACGTATCAGTGTCTGCAAATAAATAAATAAAATATTATTATTATAATTAATAATAATGAAATACATGAAAAGTAATATATTGTATTCATTATTATTATAATTATACAATTGTTTGCCGTGCATGGTAATTAAGCACCATCATTAATTTGATCGAAGGTATAGGAGCTAATTAACACGTTCTTTTCTCTCAGTTAAGTAGTCTTTTTAAAATCCTGTTCTGTCTCAAAGTGTCCTGGGATTGTGGGGCCAGGTGGCAACCCTATCAGTAAGCAATATTATTTTAAATTTGTATTTTAAATAAAGCGCACACCCTCAGAAAGGCGGGATTCTTACACAACAATGTCACCCTATAATTTGTATAACTTAAAAACATAACAAACTACAACAACAAAAACCTCTGAATTCTTCTTTGTAATTCTGGTCTTATATTTCCTTTGGTTATATTAGTGCTGTCACTGTCATTGCTAGTTTATCAAGTGAAATTGAGACGTGATTACCTTAGCCATGATAACATGACGGACGCGTCCCCCTGGTATTAGCCACTGATGCAAACATGTCACCCATCCTGATACGAAATACAGGTATGCATCAAGGCTTTTGTATGCCTTGAGATCTTGGCCGGTGTACGGGGAGATGTTGTTTATTACATAGTGATATATATCGTGAGGCGTGAAATCAGGCAGGGATGACCTGTCACATTTGACAACCTCAGAGAAGAGACCAGCTGGCAGCAAATACACATCATTTTGAAGCCCGGCGAGCAGAATTTTCTCGATGTATCTATCTCGATGTTCACCTCTGAGATGACTGACTTCATCGGACAATGTCAAGTATGGTTTTTCGGACTGCATGAGTTGAAAAATAAAGTGTTTTAAAAAAAAGTTCTACGTCTTCACAGGTTGTCAATAGGACGTCCAAAGCTTTTTGACGTCCAAAATGGCCGACCACACTTAGGTCACGTGATTTGGTGACGTATGTGCAAATCATCAATATCGGTGCGTTCACGGGAATCATTCTACGCAGACTCTATGCAGAATCTGACCAATTTAGCCAATGGATGCGTTCACGGAGATCCTTCTTTGATCATTGGCTAAACTGGTCAGATTCTGCACAGAATCTGCGCAGAATGATCCTCTTGAACGCACCCATCTTCTCAGCTGCAATCTGCAGTCCAGTGTGCGCTGGGTAATGTAGTTGTGTAACTTTCTCAACATGATCCATGGGAGGCTTGACTTTGTAGTAAATACAACACTTTCAAGCGCACATTAAATACAACACTTTCAAGGGCACATAGCCTATCCATATTTGTGATAACAATGGGCTCCTCAAAGGGTAATTTGCAGCGTACCAAAGTTAGTCCACTTGATGCGTCTAACTAGTGGATTAAACAGCTTAAACATGTTCTTTAAGCAAAGTAACACACTATGCAAGACTGAGAAGAGTCGAAGTCGTGCTGCTCATATTTATAGCCTTTGTTGTCTTGGCACATGCGCACTGATCGACTGATCACTGTGTTCGCTAACCAGCTGCGCTCCATCCAGACATTTTTAAGCCAATCATAGCCAGTCCTGGCTGACGGCAGGCTGCTACTGTGCATGTGCACAGCGGATTTGGGTACTCGCATTTTTGAGTGAGCCTGGCTTCAGCCCATTAAACAGATGGCATTGTTGATGTGCCAGTGATGTGCCAGTGTCACGTGAGAGGGGGAAATGAAATGCACATCACCCAGAAGGAAGTTTTACTTTGGGGTTAGTTTTGGGGGTATTGTGTATCATTGTGGAGTAGTGGTTAGGGCTCTGGACTCTTGACCAGAGGGTTGTGGGTTCAATCCCCAGTGGGGGACACTGCTGTTGTACCCTTGAGCAAGGTACTTTACCTAGATTGTTCCAGTAAAAACCCAACTGTATAAATGGGTAATTGTATGTAAAAAATAATGTGATATCTGTATAATGTGAAATAAATAATGATAATAATAATAACAAGAGACTGGGGGTTCGACGAGCAAGGGAACATTGTTAACCGGCTGCCCCTGGTTGGTCTGTATGGCTGGAGGATGTCCCATGTGAAACTCATCTGCTGTATGCGGTCTCTCTGTTCTGTACACCCTTTGCTCCCCTCTCTGGAAATGTCTAGGTGGACCCTATCCCTGTCTTACTCAGTTAGAAAAATATTTACTTTCACTGTTGGGACAGCTATGTACAGTCACATCGGGATGTTTGCATATGTAGCAATAAGTGTTTTGTGACACCATGTGTGTAGTTGGTTCCTGAGTATCTTCAGCTGTACTGGTTCTTATTTCTGTATGGAGTTTGTGTACAAGCAGGTCTGTGATACTGACCACTGGAGACATAATGAGCAACTTTGTATTTTTCATGTGTGTGCCGTCTAATGATTTCTATTTGTTCAACTTCTGAAGGTAGATTTTTGAGTTTACGGAATTCATTTACCATGTGTGTAATGAATGTTGTAAGTGGTTCATTGGATTTGTGCAGTTTTTCCAGAATATTTTAGTATGTGTTCCTGGTTATCTACAGGTAGAAAAGCTTGCTTGAAAATGTTTTCAAAGTGTTTCCAAGAGTTAACATGGCTTGACATTGCTTTAAACCACTTCTGGGGTTCTTTGCCCAAAAACCTAGTAAGTTCTCTCAGCAACTGAATATCCGTTAGACGTAGGGCAGTAGTATAAAGCTATACTAGATATCACCATGTTAATTTTTAACCAATGAGAATGCAGCATTTGGTTTTGACGGGTCCCCTTAGCCAATCAGAATCGACCGGAAGTCCCGCCTCCCAGTTCCGGCCATTTTAATGCAAATATGGAAATCCCCCCCTTCCTGTATGTAGTTTTTAATGCATTTTTGGAAACCATGTTCCATGATTGTAGTTTATCACATTAAAATGGGGAATTAAACAAAGGTTTGGGGTATTATTTTTAAATTTAAATGTATTTAAGAGTGAAATGGGTAAACGGGTATACAGTTTGTTATATTCTTTATTTCAGAAAAATAAATGGGTTGGTAAAAATGAGGAAAAAAATAAAACAAGACTTTTTAGAAAAATAAGTTTGAAAACAGGGGGTATACAGTTTTCTTTATTTCAGAAAAATAAATAGAATGGTAAAACAGGGGTAAAACAAAATAAAAATGAGTTTGAAAACAGGGTTATACAATTGCTTTATTTCAGAAAAATAAAATGAGCAGTAAAATGGGTGCAAACAAAAAGGTTTAAAGCGGTGAACAAATAAACTGGCTTGAAATAGGGCAATTAGTAAAAGGGAAAACTAAAAATGTATAAAGAGTTAAAAACCATAGGAAATATGGTAAAAGAGTTAAAAACCATAGGTAAATATGGTAAAAGAGTTAAAAACCATAGGTAAATATGGTAAAAGAGTTAAAAACCATAGGTAAATATGGTAAAAGAGTTAAAAACCATAGGTAAATATGGTAAAAGAGTTAAAAACCATAGGTAATATGGTAAAAACAGGGTTACAAGGCATGTACTTAAAAGCAGAGAAATGCTACATGGTACAGAGAACAGAGACGGGTGTTTGTTGAAAAAAGACTAAAAATGTGCTACACAGTTTAAAACACATACATAAATAAATTAACAAAACTAAATAAAATGGGAGAACCTGTATACACGGCTAAGCTAGCATTTTTAAAAAACCTTTACTGCCTTATTTATTTTAGACAGCTTTTGCGGGTCTGTGATTGATTCATCTTTAAATGAAGCACGTGTAACGAAACACAGGACTCTTCTGAACTGCGTTACAAAGTGCCTTGAGTTTAAAACATTTAAAAAACCAGTACAAAAGAATACAAACATTGACTATGCATTGTTGTGGCGATGTTAGACTTGTTACAATGTATTTGGTTAAAGAAAAAAACATTTTTTAAATAAAACGCTACAAACCTAAACGCGGCTGTGCTTGACGGTGTCTGGGGCAAAGAGAACGATTTAAGAAAAGATGCCCCAGCCTGGAACTAAGAGGCGTCGCTCAAAGATAAGAAACTAGGTGTGCCAGCACTGGCTAACAGCATCGCTGTTCCTCTGCTAAGGGGGGTCACCCAGTATAGAAGATAGTGGTCCAGAACCAACGGGGTAGGGGTGGGGGCCCCCTTGAAAATGTTTACCAAGCTGGCCAATTAGCAATAACTGCAGGGGGGCAGTGGGCCTCTGTTTTGGGTTATAAATATGCGCAAATTCTTAATGAAAAGTCTTGTACAAGATCAAACTACTCTTTTTTGCTGTTAGTCTGTAAGTGCTGTTGGCTCTATATTTTGTTTTAAATAATGGCTCTTCAAATGCAAAACACTAAAGAAAACATTGAAGTCCTGGCCGAGATCGAAGAGGAGACTGTGTATCAGACACCCGTGAAGAGTGAACCGGCGACTGATGACGACCAGGCGGATGTGGAGGTAAATATTTAACTTGTACATAGCCTTTAAACTATTTTAGAATGTTAAAATATATTGTGCATAGCCTTTAAAGTATTTTAGAATGTTAAAATGTATTGAGCATTTAATATTTTGTTGTTTGCATTGTTAGTGGGAACGCAGGGGACCCCTTGAACAGGAGGTGGTTGCTGCTGACTCAGAGGAGGTGATGAGTAACACCTCCGGAATCGAAATGCTTGATTCGACTTCCGACGAAGAGGGATCGGTGGTAAATATAAAATTATTACAACTTAAAATGGAGGGTTGATTTTGCCTAAATTTTTTAGTTATAGAGTGTTTTCTTTTTCTTATCCGAATAAATATGAGAACGACGCTGGAGTAACTGAAACAGCGGGCTGCACAACTCCTTCTAAAATGAACTTGTCATGTTTTTGTGCGTGTCTTGCTAGTAGCAAGGAGAACGATATGCCGAGTAGTTTTAAAAATGACTATGCTCCTGTACAATACATAATGACCAACACTGTAAATGCTGTTATAGGCTCTGTGTTATTAAAATGTGTAAAGGGCACTCTGGTTGATGACTGCTATGCTTGTGAAATTGATGAACTGGGGCAAAAGTACCACGCGTGTCTAAGCTTTGAAAATGATCAAGGAGATGTCTGTTCAACTGTGTCTATTATCTGTAACAAAATAAGCATCACACATCTGATGTCGACAATACTCTGCATAGCAAAAGCCAAGCGTGGTGTATATGTTACAGCCGAAACAGAAAAGGAAATTGTTAGACGTTTAAAAGCTATTAGGGCAGATCACCAGCCATTGGTGACTATTAAAAACCTTCTTGAAAATGCAGACAGTGAAATATTGGAAATGGCTAATCGTGTTGTTAAAAAGAAACATTACAAGATGTTTTACAAACGCAGTCGCAGATATTAGAAAATGATGTATAAACGCTTGTGTGTGCGTGTGTGTGTCCTGTTGTAACCTGTTACATTTTGCCCTATATTTACAGGATCAAGACAGGAGCCCTTTTCCTGAGAGAATAAGTGTACATACATTTCATGAATCTGTCCTGGAAGCTGTAATTACTAATCTAACGTGTAGTAAAATGGGTCGAAAAATGATCACATTGGAACCGTCGGCTGCCAAACATTTGGCCGATGTTGAAGCATTCATGCAAAATATACCAGAACTGATGCTGGATTTATATTTTTCAGAAGGGTCGATGAGAATGGCGGGTGGTGTTTTCATGAGGGTTCAGAGAATTTTGCGCCAATCATTTGGAAATGCAGTCCCAATTGTTACAGCAGGCACATTTTACTGCATGTTAGAAAGAATAGCTATGATCTGTGCTAAAGGTTACAAGGATGAATGCTTTGGAAGATAGTGCCTCATTTCTTTGTAAAGTGGCTGTTACTAATCAGGATTTTGTGGTGTCCCGTGTGAATATATAACAAGTATATGTATGGTTTAAAATGTCTTCAACATTATTGTTTAAAATAAAATAAAAGCATTGACAAAGAACAAATGTTATTGTATGTTTGTGTACAAAAATAAAATGTTTTAATCATTTACATTGCCTGCTATTTGTCTGTCCCTCCTTTATATATATCAACAAAGATTTGACTTTTGATGTGTTTTCAGAAACTACAAGAGCCGTTAGGACATATGCCATACAGAGAGGATATTATAAAACTATAAAGGACGTGTTAGATGAAATGAATGGATCTATCCTGTTAAGTCCAGGTTCACCCAAGGTGATGTTTAAATACAACCCCATCAGCAGAAGTGTGAGACTCGACGGCGATCAGACTATAATGTTTTTTACAAGGGGTGAACTAGCAAATGTGTTGGGGTTTGAAGCAAAAAGTCACCCCACCCAGCTAATGTTACTTCTGGTTTTAATACCATGTATGTATATACCGATATTATTGACCATCAGTTAGTTGCGGATGCATACGGCCCTCTGTTACGGTGTGTTATTTAAAGGGAGACGATGGCAAATTTATCACATCATTGTTTGACAAACCTCATTATGTCACAGTGAGTGCGCATCATTTTGGAACTGTATCAGTTGAAATAAAGTCAGACCAGAACAAGCACGTGTCATTTGCATTTGGGAAAGTTATTGTCAAGTTGCATTTTCGTCCGGTGAAAGCTACAAACTTTTAAAATGATGGTTGTAATTAAAACCTACGGAGACCCTGCTTTGTACAGAAATTATTACAAGAGCCAAGCGTGAAATAGTTTACTGCGTATTTGTTATTGTTTTTATATTTTAAAAACTTCGTGAGGATGCGTGGCTGATCAGCTACTGATTATTTAACTAGCTGACAGTCACGCATCCTTACTAAACTCGTGCAGACTGTGGCCGAGGGGTAATAAGATAATTATCAACTAGTTAACCCCTCGGCCAGAATATAAGAACCTGCAGCTGTCAGTGCTCGGGGGAGAGTGTAGGAGAGTACGGGGAGCGGAGAGAGCGAGGAGAGAGAAAACAAATTAAAAAACAACTGCTAAGTATCGTGCTGGTGGTAAAACCAGCACGCTTATTTGTTTATTTCTATTTGTTTGGCCAACGCGCCTTTTTGTTTTGTGTTTTGTTCTGTTTAAATCTTTTGGTTTATTTATTTAATAAAATGCTGATCGACGTTGCGTTCAGCTTCACCACCATCCATTCATTGTTTCTGTTACTTCCCGGTCCGTGACGTCACCACACACGCCACACAACAGCTGCTCGGTCTCACAGGGTTTCAGGGACTGCCTGTCATGTACGGGGCAGGTATTGGAGGTTTGTTTAGGGCACTGTTTAGGAAGGCTGTACCTTTTCTGAAGCGAGGGTTTGAAATTGTAAAGCCGCATGTGAAATCAGCTGATAGGAACATCTCCAAAGATGTGATGGGTCAGGTTACCAGCGCTGTAGTGAATAGGGCTATGGTACCCCAACAAGAAAGTTCGGGGGTAATGTTTATCAGAAGGGGAATCAGGAGAAAGAGAAAGACGTCACAGCCGCTGCTTAGGGGGCCACCTGCTCCTTGTAAAAGACGGTCGAGTAAAGGCAGAAACACTCATAAAAGCAAAAGAGGGTCTAAGAAGCGGACACGTATAGACAGAGCGGGGGTGATATTTTTTAACAATGGCATTTGTTCACTGATGTTCAGATGAATGTGTAAAATCAGAACGGGATATCTTTCAGATGGCCCCTACTCAAACTAGCATCAAAAAAAGTATTTACGTTGAAGTTCCACCACTTACAGCTCTTTCAGAAAATGCCCCTTTGGAATTTTACATAGCCGGGAATGGTGAAGATTATTTAGATTTAAATAACACTCTGCTGTACCTGAACTGTAAAATAGTTAAAGACGATGGGTCACACATTGCGGCGGATGAACGCGTGAGCCTGGTAAATTACCCCATAGCCTCTCTTTTTAGTCAAGTCGATATCACAGTGGGGGGACCGTCTTGTCAGTCAATCAAACAACAGTTATCTTTACAGGGCTTTTATAGAAGCTGTTCTTAATTACAGCAAAGATACTCTGAAAACACAATTTTCTACAGGTCTGTTTTACAAAGATACCCCAGGACATCACGAAATAACCACGCTGACCGGAGCCAGCAAAGGTTTTTAAAAAGGGCCACGCTGATTTGTTTTTTCAAGACAAACTAATGCTGAATGGTGTCGATATAAAAATTAAACTCACTCGTAATAGAGATTAATTTTGCTTAATGAGCAACGCAAACAAGCTGGTTATTCTCAATGCATTGTTGTTTGTTAAAAGAGTTATTGTGACCCCTGGCTGTATTGACAGCTAATGCCAAATATCCGATTGATCGGGTTCAAATGAAAGTATTTGATTTAGCCGCAGGCAGTCGTGTATGTAATCAGGAAAACCTGTTCTTGGGACAATTAGCAAAAGTCGTGGTAGTGGGCTTTGTTGACAACGAAGCATTCAGCGGGAGTTACACGCACAACCCCTTCAATTTTAAACATTACAACATACATTTTTTTGCTCTGTATGTTGACGGTGAGCAGCAACTGACTAAGCCTCTACAGCCTGATTTTCAAAATGGAAACTGTGTGTGTAAATACTTTCAACTTGTGGAAACAGCCGACAAGCGACTGAAAGACAAACCGCTGCTGGTGGATCGTGAAGAATTTGCAAAGGGGTATACATTATTTGCATTCAACCTAAGTCCCGACCAAGAATGCATGGGTCACTATTCCCTTATTAAAATAGGAAACCTCCGAGTCGAGTTACATTTTGAGGCACCATTACCCAACACCGTGAACATGATTATATATGCTATTTTTGATAATGTGTTGGAAATCAATATGAGACGCCAAGTCCTGTATGACTTTAGTTGAATCTTTTTAAAACAAGAAAAAAGAAAACGTGATTCGACCAACATGGACACGACACAGCTGGATAATATCTTATCAGCAGCAGCACCAACCAGAGAGACATTTTTAGGTGTATTTCCCTGCAACATGTTACCCAAAGATGAACAGACGCAAAGACCTTTGTGTATAGTGGTTAATACACCCCCCATAACTTACCTGGAGAGCACTGGCTAGCTATTTACTTGACAGACCATGGAAGTGCAGAATTTTTTGATTCCTGTTTTTTTGCCAGACAGTTTTTTCTTCCCAAAATCTATTATGACATTATTAAACACCAATGCAAAATGCATAGTCGATAACAGTGTTCAATTGCAAGATGTGTTGTCTGTTACATGCGGCCACCACTGTGTTTTTTATTTGCTGCAGAGATGTAAAGGAATGCCTTTTAAACATATTTTGGAACTTTATTCTGGAGATGTTACGTTAAATGAATGAATGGTTAAGCAATTTGTGCAAAACATGTCTAGACAGAGTCACACGCCTCAAAGCTTATTTAACCCTAGTGAATACGGGCATGCTCAGGCGTGTATTGGTTTTTGTGAATTTAAAGTGTGTCATGACTGTTAAACTTTATTTAAAATGTTAATAAAAAAAACACTTATTATATAGTGTTTACGGATGTTTATTAGTGCTATGAACACATGTATGGATAAATATTATTAATGTACATGAGGTTAAAAAAAAAACACTACACAAAAGCTATAATAATTCGAAATAGTTTTTATTACAATTTCAACATAAACAACCTAAATGCACGGCAAGCATATATAATATGTAACACTTTGTTACATTCACAACAATCTCATATTGCATTTACACATAAGAAACAGAAAATAGAAAAAACAAAACAAAAACATGCACATCCTTAAACAGATAGCCATCCAGGCCTTTTAAACAATTTATGTTTTTTAAAAGTTTCAACCCTATCGGCTGTATCATATACCATTGACATAGCGCCCAACTCTGAACTTACAGAGACTAACCCACTCATGCTAGGGTTGGTTTTAAGGTTTTCCAAAAGTTCTCTGTTTGTAGCATTGCCAAGAACTGAGATGGGTTCATTAATTTCAGCCATGGCTGCCATAAAGTCATTGTAACCTTTTGTTTTAGTGAACACTGCGTGTTTGTATTAGGGACCTAACTAAATCAATCATGTGTGATCCAGTAAGAGGCATGCCGTTGTATACAAATTCACCTTTATCATTCCAAGAGGCTGTAGAGTGGCTGTGAACCATTCTTTTCAATAATATTTCAACATTCTTTCTGTAACGCGGTGACACACTGTCTACAATGTCTAAATAAACAGCATCTGAGGCCTCTGCGTTATCAGCAGGCACGTTGGCAATCTGGTTAGTTTCAGCGGCTGTGCCCTGCTCGGGCATGTGCAGTGTCAAAGATTCCTTCTCAGATTCCCCGTCTTACAAAAGTTAAGTAACGTCGCAGTATCTGTTCATAACATAGCCTTTTCATATTCGCTATGATGTTTATTTTGCAGAATGTCTCTCATTTCCTCGTCCAGTTTGTGCGTTGCCGATTTATGAACGTCTGATCCATCGTCAGAACTCCCTCTAAGCATGTCTATTTGCCTTTGAGGAATAAGATACATTTTCTCAGAGTGCTCCAACATTTTAACCTTTTGAAAATAGACTACTAAGCAGCGGTACAGCCACCCTCAACAGGGAACCGATGGAACCTCCGGACTGCTTAATCAAAAGTCTTTTTCTTTTGGCCGACACTGTCTTGTTACTCAGCGCCTTTATAATCTTTCTTTTTTTCTTAAAACTTCCAAATTGTATAACTGTCAGTGGTATGTTACCTTTGAGCGTGTTCAGACAAATTTCAGTTATAGTGTCTATTAGGTCGTTAGAAGCAGTGCACAGAATGGCTTTCCTCTGCTGCGGTTTTGAGCTTATCAGTAGTTTTAACAGGGTTTAACACGTGAAGACATGGTTACTGTCGGATCATCATCAGTGAATCAACCGATAGTCATCGGGAGTATTAGCATTTAAATCAACAAATAAATAGCTGTAAGGCTTCTTACAGGCGTCTTCATAGGCTTCTAAGAAGAAGAGTGCATTTCTAGGGTACATTTGGCAAGCCAATAATGCAATCTGTAATTTATCTCAAGGATTTTTGAACAGAACCATGTATTTTGTGTTTAAAGTTATCGTTCTGCCTTTTTTTCCCTGACAAAAAACATTTTGTACTATGTACATAATCCTAAGGTTTCGGTGAATAACGTACTTTGTGAAAGCCTTTTCAATTTCGTTGCTGCTTCCATCAAATCATCCACAACAATCAGGTTCACTTTATGGGGAGGTCATCGTTAAATGTTTCTGGCAAACCCTCTATAAACTTAATACAAGGGAATTTTAACAACAAGTCTTTGTAGAGAGGTTGCCAGCAACTATTACACCACACAATATTATCAGGCTTGCAGATAACATATATTCACCTCTTTATAACAGCTGTTTTATATAATAGCTTTTTCCACAATTAGACGGCCCTGCCAATATGCGCAAAAAAGGATGTTTCGGTCTAATATCCATAGGGTAAAGATGTAAAGTTTTCTGTAAGCACCCTTTTATCATACACAACCTTGAACGTTTTTTTTTTAAAGACCTGGTTTCTAGACTCCACTTCTTTTTAACTCGAACTATCCCTTGCTGCTGCAAGTTGATTTCTTTCAAATTCCTCTCTGTTTCATATGCGTTTTTAGCAAAGTCAAAAACCAAATCTTTCAAACATTTAAAATTAATTTTCTTGCAGTTTTCAGCATTCAGAGTGATGCCTTTCACTTTTAAACATACGGATCCTCCTGAGAGTTTATAACCGTATGATTTTGGACCTGTCGCTGCAATCTCTGTAATAGACAGCTCTGCTGGCAGCTCGCTGCTCAGGTCACCTAGGTGATCACCCAACGGGGTTTCCATTGCCCTTCCCTGCTCACAAAAATTACAGAATCTGTGTCGTGATACAAACAGCGCTCTTTTAAGCCTTTCAAAAGATCGTACAATTCTAGTCTTGCATCGACAGTAGTAAAACTGGCAATGAAGATGTTGATGTTAGAATGTCTTGTATAATGGTCTGCAGTGTATTTCCCCGATACACATTTTGATTCGTCATCTATAAAATCACATGTTTAGATGACCAAAACCAACATTTAGATGACCAAAACCAACATCAAGAGAATAAAAGAAACAACACCCAGGACCCTATAAACAGTGCTGACCAGGCAGCAAAAAGGGAGGTCATGATTGTTGGGGACTCCATACTGAGTTCAGTTCGCAGTTTGGACCCCCTTACTACAACAGTGTGCTGCCTTCCAGGAGCCTCAGTCAAGCACATCACTGAGAATGTGGACAGGCTCCTAGAACGAACAGGAGATGACCCGTTAGTAGTCGTCCACATTGGTACAAACAACATTGGTAGAGACAGGCCAAGATCCCTGCAAAACAAATTCAGAGAGCTAGGAAGGAAATTAAAAGACAAGACCAAAACTGTGGTATTTTCTGGGATACTGCTGGCGCCTTGCAAAGGACAATATGGACAGCTGGAAATACAAAATCAAAATGCATGGCTGAAATCGTGGTGCACACAGGAAGGCTTCACCTTTCTTGAACATTGGAGCACTTTCTACAACAAGGACTATCTATACAGGTGGGACGGACTGCACTTAAACAGAAAGGGAACCAATCTACTCGGAGAAAGGATCCTTCAGGCGGTCCAGAAGCATTTAAACTAGAAAGGAAGGGGGGAGAAAACAAAAAAACTGAAGGGAGACCACATCAAAACAAGGGCAACAACTCAGGTAAGACCACTATTAAATGTATTTATCTTAATGCTAGAAGTCTCAGAAACAAAATGTTAGAACTTGAAGCTACTGCACTAACAAGTAACTACGATGTGATAGGTGTTACAGAAACTTGGTTGTCTGAGAGTGATGGAGATGAATATAATATTAGTGGGTACACACTGTATAGGAAAGACAGGCAGGACAGAAGAGGCGGAGGGGTAGCGCTATACATAAGAAATAGCCTTGAAGCCCAGGTGTTAAATCAGGACAAAGAAAACAATGCAGAATCAATATGGGTCAGAATAATGGACACAAATTCAAAGGGTATAATAATAGGAGCATGCTATAGACCGCCAAATTCAGACGCTGAGCAAAATAATCTGTTGTACAATGACATTCGAAATGCGTGTAGAAAAGGAGAAGCCATACTAATGGGGGATTTCAACTAACCCCATATAAAATGGGAAAACAAGATGGGGGGCATGACGGACGAAATTGCAATGGTGGAAATGACAAATGACTGCTTCCTAACGCAATTTGTCAAGGCACCGACTAGAGGGGAGGCATGCCTTGACTTAGTCTTTTCAAATAATGAAGACAGAATAACTAAAACAGAGGTCAGAGAGCCATTGGCAAACTCAGACCACAACATGGTCTCATTTGAAATATTTTTTAAAACCCCAAAAGTAATGACTAAAGCTAAGGTTTACAATTTTAGAAAAGCAAACTACGAAGGTATGAAACAGAGACTAATAGAAGTAGATTGGAGTAAAATAGAGAAAACATCCACAGAAAAAGGGTGGCTGTTTTTTAAAAATGTAGTACTAGAGGCACAAAACAATGACATCCCAAAAGTAGACAAATCTAAATCTAAAACAAAATGGCCAAAATGGTTTAATAGATCAATTAAAAAAAATATTCTGCTATTCCTAATCTACGTTAATGATTTAGACTCTGGTATAGTAAGCAAACTCATTAAATTTGCAGACGACACAAAAATAGGAGGAGTGGCAAACACTGTTGAAGCAGCAAAGGTCATTCAAAATGATCTAGACCGCATTCAAAATTGGGCAGACACATGGCAAATGAAATTTAATAGAGAAAAGTGTAAAGTATTGCATGCGGGCAATAAAAATGTGCATTATAAATATCATATGGAAGATAGTGAAATTGAAGAAGGGAACTATGAAAAAGACCTGGGAGTTTATGTTGACTCAGAAATGTCTTCATCTAGACAATGTGGGGAAGCTATAAAAAAGGCTAACAAGATGCTCGGATATATTGTGAGAAGTGTTGAATTTAAATCAAGGGAAGTAATGTTAAAACTCTACAATGCATTAGTAAGACCTCACCTAGAATATTGTGTTCAGTTCTGGTCACCTCGTTACAAAAAGGATATTGCTGCTCTAGAAAGAGTGCAAAGAAGAGCAACCAGAATTATCCCGGGTTTAAAAGGCATGTCGTATGCAGACAGGCTAAAAGAATTGAATCATTCAGTCTTGAACAAAGAAGACTACGCGGCGATCTGATTCAAACATTCAAAATCCTAAAAGGTATAGACAATGTCAACCAGGGGGACTTCTTTGACTTGAAAAAAGAAAAAAGGACCAGGGGTCATAAATGGAGATTAGATAAAGGGGCATTCATAACAGAAAATAGGAGGCACTTTTTTACACAGAGAATTGTGAGGGTCTGGAACCAACTCCCCAGTAATGTTGTTGAAGCTGACACCCTGGGATCCTTCAAGACGCTGATTGATGAGATTCTGGGATCAATAAGCTACTAACAACCAAACGAGCAAGATGGGCTGAATGGCCTCCTCTCGTTTGTAAACTTTCTTATGTTCTATGTTCTTATGTTGAAATTTGCTAGTATGGCACAAAAACATATTGAAACAATTGGTCTGGGTTTCCCACTATGGATGTGTTCAACAAATTGGATCTCTGGGCAAATTTCCCCCACAATACGTTGAGAAATAGTTTTGAAATGTGTCTTTTGGCCTGATTCTTGTTAATTTTATCAGCGCGCAAATGAACCCCCTCTTTTTCATAGTAATCAGCGATATAATGCTCTTGTTTTGCATTGTCAGTACACCATTCAGGGTAACCCGATGCTTCTTGCTTGCCTGAGATGTAATTTGATATACTCTGAAAACAGACTGCATGAGGTTTTCTCAAAATGCCAAACCTCAAAGATTTTTGCAACCCTGTAACCCTGCTCTAAAGTGACCATCAGCTCCGGAGTACACCAAATGCCTGTCAGCGCTCTGTCTTCATCACTGTGTGTGCAGGGGAGCTTTTGTCTCTCTGGTGTGCATGTGTGACACAGGGTGAAGAACAACTTCTTATCTATCCTTACAGGCAGAACTGGGAAGAAAAGACCCCGTGGTGGATACACTTTAACCTTAGCTAAACCAAAGTAATGACTCAGATCTTCAAAAACGTTGTCAATTATTTTAGGATATCCCACTGGGTATCGCTTGGTTTTGTTAACAAAAGGATATAAGCTGGTAAAATTGTAGTACTGAATTGCTTCACCAGGCTGTGGTTTGTAATACATAGAGATAGCATTTGTTCTACCACCAAACAGCGAATCTCTAGGGGACATGGGTTCGGGCAAACTGCTGTCTCTGAGAAAACCCTGAAGCTCCCGATCGGCAGCTAACATCGCTTTCCATTTGTACTCCCACAAAACTCGCACATCAAACCCTTGGAACTTTAGAAAATTTGCTTTTATCATCGTCTTTTTATAAAGCCAACCATATGTTGTACTTGTCACAGAATTGAAATCATTTTTGCAATAACAGTTTCCACATTCGTGGTAATAACAACCATTGTATTCAAAAGCAGTCTTTACACCGTTTATTACTGCATAGCCGTCTAGAAAATATGGACCAACCCTGAACTCACCACCGGGTTTCAACGCGTGCTGTATATTGATATGCTCTGTGTGTTCCACATACATTAACCATTGAATACTCGGTGTTGAAAACCTCTTTTGCTGTCTCTGGTAATTATATATATATACTGTATATTGTAGCGTGCACGGAGGAAGGCAGCAGTAGGCCTGGTAGGTGACGTAATCACACACAGAGACATAAGCTCGATATACGCTCCCTGCAAAAGAACCGGCTCTTTTGTACAGTGGTATCGGCGCTATGCTTTAGTGCGAGAGGTCCCGGGTTTGCGCCCGCCCTCCGCCTGTGTGTGGATTGCCTCGCCCTGTGTGTGCGCCTGCCTGCGGGAACCAAGATCGCTACAAAAAAAAAAAAAAAATATATATATATATATATATATATATATATATATATATATATATATATATATATATAATCAGACTTGTAGTCGAGTCCTTAACTTCGAGTCTCAAGTCTGAGTCCTTGAAACAAACTCAATGCGCTGAGTACCACTACACAGGTAAGATATTAAAGTTACTTTCACCTCTGACTATAGGATCTACTTTGACTTCAATTTGGGTAAAATCTGCCAATCTGACTTAGACATTGCCAGAACTGTATATATTCTGTGTTCTTAATTAGTGAATTTGTATTATTATTTTTATTATTTTTTCTGCAAAACAGAAATGTTATGTTTCACTTTCATTGCATTTGCACTTTTATTAAGTCTGTAATACAATGATGCATTTACAAGATTGTGCTTCAGTTCATTTGATTTCAGATCATGTATTTTTTATCTTTTCTCTTTTACACATAAACATTATGTTTATGTATTTCCCAGTGTTGTCTGGTGGCCAGAGTTTTTGGGTGTTCACACCTCAAATGCAAGTGAGGGTGTGTGGTCAGGGGGGCAACCTCAATGGTAGAAGCACTGTCCAGCCAGACGCGGCTATCAACCAGACTAAAAAAAATGATAATATAAAATATTATATAAATAAAACTAAAATAATACAAATATACTGTATATTTAACCCTTTGCAGTCCATTTATTAAGTGCGCGTCAATTTATTTTCACACACGCAGTTAATTTTAGACGCGCTGTTTAAAAGTATTTTTTTCCACAGTCAAACGGGTTTAAAAGGCCCTGCATATCAACAAAGCACTCACTAGACATCTCCAGCCCCGCCCCACCCTTTCGTTCGCTATCGCTTTCACATATGCTAAGAAATAAATAATAATAATAATAATAATAATAATAATAGTACATAGTGATCAATCATCTCCTGATCACTCGTTTTATCACCAAACTCCTCAATAATGCAATCCAAGTCATTATTTTATTGCTATAACATATCAAAAAAGCTCTGCAAATGTCCGTGATAGTCTCTGTGCGCTGATACAGTAACAGCCAGTTTGTTTCCTTATGACCGCCCATATGGGATGCCAGGGGCAAGTATGACTAATCATGAGATACGCCTTGCGTGCTGATCGCCTGATCACTGTGTGCTAACCGGCTGCGTTCTATCCAGATTTTTAAGCCAATCATAGCACATCACCCAGAAGAAAGGAAGCACAATTAATAAGAGACTGGGGTCCAGATATTTGAAAGGTTTGCACACCACACGTCGCAAATGGCCTTTATTCGTGAATGCACAAAATGTGCCATATTTGAAACTTCTTTTTGCGTGCCACAATCCGTTTTGCTCTGTGCACAAATATAATGTATGCATGGCACAATTTGGCAGGAGTGGCCTACAATTTGCGAGATCTTGCCATGTTTGAAATTATGCGCCAAGCACAAAACCAGTTTTGCAAGGCACAAAATAACGCTTTTAAAAAGCAAGTCTTAACTCGGCGCACATCACTCCAGCACTCACTCACCCAATCACTGAAGTGAAATGCAGGCACTTTCCGAGGTACTACAACAATGGAAAACACCCAGTGATCATACAAGGTTCCGTGCACATCTACATAATGGTTATATTCAAAAGAACGATTGTGATAGCAGCATCACTAGTTTTAATACATGTTTAAAAAATAAACAGGGAAGCTGCAATCATGATCGTTCTTTCGGACTGAAACAAAACTAATCACTTTCCCAAGCACGCTTTCTTGGTGCTGAAAGAATAACTCCCAGCACGGTATCACATGACATACCGTCGGTGTGTAACATAGACCGAGCCGGCAGATACTGAACAACTACCTGTATAATGCAGGAAAGCTTTACTTTAATAGACACATACAGCAGTATATCAACCCTAGATCGATCAAGCAACAGGTTGCACCTCCTTACCTTGCATTTACATAGATTTCAATATCAAAGACACTGCTTATACAGTAGTAGGCTAGGCTACTGATTACTGTATTGGTAAATTTTGTTGGGGTTTTGAATGTAAAATGTACAAAAGGTGCTCCTTATTCCACTGCCTGTTAAGCCTGTTTTATTTAAGTTGAATTAATTGCCCCCCAGGTTTGGACGGCGGCAGCTCCTCCCCCTCTGGCTCGGGCGGCGGCAGCTCCTCCTCCTCTGGCTCGGGCGACGGCAGCTCCTCCCCCTCTGGCTCGCGGGACGGCAGCTCCTCCCCCTCTGGCTCGCGGGACGGCAGCTCCTCCCCCTCTGGCTCGCGGGACGGCAGCTCCTCCCCCTCTGGCTCGCGGGACGGCAGCTCCTCCCCCTCTGGCTTGGGCGACGGCAGCTCCTCCCCCTCTGGCTCGCGGGACAGCAGCTCCTCCCCCTCTGGCTCGCGGGACGGCAGCTCCTCCCCCTCTGGCTCGCAGGACGGCAGCTCCTCCCCCTCTGGCTCGCAGGACGGCAGCTCCTCCCCCTCTGGCTCACGGGACGGCAGCTCCCACTTTTGTAGCAGCAGCTCCTGTGTCTGCCTCTCCATTTTCTTTGTCTGCTCCTCCTGAGCAGCGATGTTCTTATTAATCATTTCTATTAATTCTTTAAAATCCATTTTTGGGTCTCTAGGGGCGCCCACGCTCACTGCCACCATATGTAAATGACTAGCCCTCTCCGCGGTTCGTTGCCCCTTTAAAACACCGACCCAACACACAGAAATGGATTTTTGAAAGCGCGGTTGCGCAATTTTTAATAAACAATACAAAACAAAATAAACACCTAGCTCTTCTACGAGCACTAACTAACACACAGGAACACCCTGACTACAAGTGGGACAGCTAGGCTGTTTCCCCACCAAACAGTAAACAAAACCACACAGGTTTAATACAACACACTTTACCTCACGCCTGCTGGGAAGCAGAGTACCTCTTTCTGCCTCCTTCTACTCAGCAGCCCAGAGCAGACTGACTGCTCTCCTTATAAACCCTGCACCTGGCTCTAATTTACAATCATAGCCAGGTGCAGGTGATAATTAACAATAAAACAATTAACAGAAAAACAATTAAACAAGAAGCAAATTAACAAAATGTGCATACGCACATGTTTTCTGCGGGGAGGATATTAACTCCCTCCCTGCTGTGTTACAGTATAAATATATATATATATAGGGTGGGTAGCAGTGGGGTATACACCACCTGCGAGATCTACAGCCTTCTGAAAATCCCAGTGTGAAAGGTTTTCGTTGTTGGAAGTTTTCTTGCTAATTCGCTTGTTACAAAAAGTAAGTCTCTTGTGTTAAGAACCAGTTTAATTTATTTGCTGTTTTCGGTGCACTGCAGTAGTACTGTTTAATATTGTGAAAACATTCCGGTTTATTTGTTTAGTTATAGCAGAGAGTATAAACTCTGCATAAGAGAAAGTACACAGATCCCGTCTCTGGTCCTGGCGGGGCCGGCGCCTGTGATACAGTTTAGAGACGGGACACGTTTGATTTTTGTGAAAGTGTACTGTGTGGAATTTGGCAAACAAAACTCTCAGCCAACCGGACAGAATTTACAAACATTTATTTGGGATTGTGTACTGTGTGGAACTGGACAAACAAAACACACAGACAACGGGACAAAGTTTTTAGATCTCTGTTTATTGTTTAAACACACACCAGTTTTACTACTGTTGTTACCACTGTTCCACGATAGCAGGAGCTATCGTACTGTTTCAACGCACTCCAGTTTACTTACCTGGGATAAAGTTTCACCACGATAGCAGGAGCTATCGTATTGTTTCCACACTCTCAGTCAACTTGACTTTGGTTACTGACTGTTCTACGATAGCAGCAGCTATTGTACTGTTTCACCGTGCTCCAGCAGAGGGAGCCAGTTCCTGTAAACTTACATGTGTGCTCGCCATGCTCCAGCAAAGGGATCCAGTTCCAGTAAACTTACCTGTGTGCTGGCCGTGCTCCAGCAGAGGGAGCCAGTTCCAGCATACTTACCTGTGGGCATACTGTGTGCGCCAGCAGAGGGAGCCGTTGCCCACGATCTCACTTACCTGTACCAGGTACTCCATAAGGAGGAGCACCGCTTAACAAAGGGACAGCTGTCAAGAAACCATCCAGCACGACAAAGTATCTTCCTGGGGTAGGCCTAGACAGGGAAACAAAGTGAGACAGTTAGAGGCCCGTACAGGGCATGTTCATTGGGTGGTGGGAAACACAGCTTGTTTTGTATATTAATAAAGTTACTCACCGGTGTAATTACACGACTCCGTCCAGTTTCTGCCAGAAATACGGTGCCCTCGGGAGGGCATCTTTCACTTTATATATATATATATATATATATATATATATATATATATATATATATATATATATATATATATATATATATATATATATACAGTGCCTTGCAAAAGTATTCAGACCCCTGACCAAGTCTCTCATATTACTGAATTACAAATGGGACATTGAAATTTCGTTCTGTTTGATATTTTATTTTAAAACACTGAAACTCAAAATCAATTATTGTAAGGTGACATTGGTTTTATGTTGGGAAATATTTTTAAGAAAAATAAAAAACTGAAATATCTTGCTTGCATAAGTATTCAACCCCTGTGCTGTGGAAGCTCCCAGTTTACACCTATGAAAGAAAGTGCCCTAACAAGGACATTGGCCTCCACCTGTGAACTATTAAAGTTGCTGTCACATTTTCTGGATAAAAACCCCACTGTTGAAGGACCATTGGTCAGGCTGTGAATCTGAAGGAAAATGAAGACCAAAGAGCATTCTACAGAAGTTAGAGATAAAGTAATACAAATGCATAGATTAGGGAAAGGGTACAAAATAATATCCAAGTGTTTGGATATCCCAGTGAGCACAGTTGGATCAATAATCAGGAAGTGGAAGCTGCATCACACCACCCAGGCACTGCCAAGAAAAGGCCGTCCCTCAAAACTCAGCGCTCAAACAAGAAGGAGACTTGTGAAAGAAGCCACAGAGAGGCCAACAATCACTTTGAAGGAGCTACAGATTTCAGTGGCTGGGAGTGGAGTAATGGTGCACCAGTCAACCATATCAAGAGCTCTGCATAACACTGGCCTGTATGGGATGGTGGCAAGAAAGAAGCTGTTACTCAAAAAGTACCATCTGAAAGCACATCTGGAGTTTGCCAGAAAGCATGAGAGTGACCCAGCTGCGATGTGGTCAGATGAGACCAAGATAGAGCTTTTTGGCCAAAACTCAAAGCGCTATGTGTGGCGCAAACCTAACACTGCCCATGCCTCAAGACACACCATCCCTACAGTGAAGTATGGTGGTGGCAGCGTCATGCTGTGGGGATGCTTCTCATCAGCAGGGACTGGGCACCTTGTTAAAATTGAAGGAAGAATGGATGGAGCAAAATACAGGGAAATACTGCAAGAGGACTTGCTTCAGTCCGCTAAAAAACTGAAGCTTGGGAGTAAATTCACCTTTCAGCAGGACAATGATCCCAAGCTCAAGGCCAAAGCAACATTGGAGTGGCTCAAGAACAAAAAGGTGAATGTCCTACAGTGGCCCAGTCAAAGTCCTGATCTCAATCCCATTGAGAATCTGTGGCACTATTTGAAAATTGCGGTCCACAAGCGTCGTCCAACCAACCTGAACAACCTGGAGCAAATCTGCCAAGGAGAATGGGCCAAAATCACTCCAACACTGTGCAAAGCTGGTACATACTTACCCCATGGAAGGGGTTTTCAGCAGGAGTATGAGTAAGGGATACACATGTGCAGGCTGCATCCACAGGCAGCGATCTTGGCCGGCTCCATGCTGAGATTCCCGTCTTCGGAGCTTCCGCATTGAGTAGTTTTCATCATTATGGTTTTGTTTTACAGTCCACACTTCTGTAAATATGTTGATGTATAGTGTAAGGCACACTGGCTGATAGGCGCGTTTCTGTAAAATAAAGAGTGGAGTTTGATGCTACAGAGCTATTTTGTCTGTCTCCTTCATTTGACACTTATCCAGTTAGTTGCTACAATATATTTTTATTTAAGTTATATGTTGAATAGCCTACACTATCCTGTGGTCCATTGTTTCATTTCTCCATTTAGTAGCTTATTTACATATTTGTGGAGGTGGGCATGCAGCTTCGGGGGTGCCAATGCTACCGATGTGTGTTGAGCTTTGGTTCTGTATTCCATGTGCAGGTTACATTTGAGTGTAGACTCAACTGAGGAATATTGGTATGTACTGTACACCTATGATAGCTGCTTGGCAGGGTATTATTAACAATTCTGTGCATTCACGTGTAGCTCTTGTACATTTCTGCTATACTGGTAATGAATGTGCAGGTGGTTTTGGGAGGCACAAACACATTTGCGAATTGAGCAAAAAACTGCTATTTTCCAACTTCAAGCAACTGTTTTGACAGTAGGCAGTTTTTGACTGAATTTGCCAGGTGAATTCACTGACGTTTCTTGCAAACAGTGATGGCGTGTGCTGGGAACGAGTGGAGATTAGAAGCAAAGCACAGAATATTTAATCACGCAGCGAACTTCTGATATGAATTAAGAAGCTCTAAAAGTATGATTATAACTTACATGATTATTATTTTTCATTCGTTTTTGTTTTCAGTAAACTCAAAATTAAATTATGTATTTTTCAAGAATGCTGCTTTAGTAATGTATGCAGTGCTTAAAATTAGTATTAAGGATAACTAACTTGTTTACTATGCTGACATCATTTATTCCTTATAGAACTTAATCCAAAAGAGGTGTGTTTTCCAGTTGGATTTATGTGTGTGTGTGTGTGGGGGGGGGGGGGGGGGGGGTGTTATGCTGCAACCTAACTCGCTTCCAATTTCTTATTCTTACTATG